>NC_138903.1:45282029-45941456 GCF_965194825.1 Balaenoptera physalus
CAGCTTAAAATCTAAACAAACATTATAAATTGTTTTAAAAATGCAAATAGCTCTGTTTTTTCTGAGTACAAGAGTAATGTATGCTCATTGAAAACATTCAGAAGATAAAGTATGAGAGAACAAAACTCACCCTTCCAGATTCTTTTTCTATGAGCACAAACATACATAAACACTATCTCTTAAACAGGAGCACTGGGCAAGAAAAAGGAGAGGGCACTGAAGACACACCAATAGAGTTAAACAGAGGGACTTCCTTAGCATAAAGTTTGAGATCTTAGAGAAGAGCAAATCAATAAGTGGGGAAAAACTATATACATCTCTATATCTATATAGGTAGCTCCTTTAAAGAAAGCAGGGATGGGGGCATTTTAGTTATTACTAAGTCAAGGATCATGACTAAGACCCAGAGATTCTAGAAAGGAGGAGGAGGAAAGAAAGATCTCAGAGAGTAAACTGAAATGACTCTTAAGAGGAAAACTGGTGAAAGTTGACGTATAGAATTAAGAGAATGGCCATGAGATAAGTTGGGTTCATAACCCTAAATCACTAGGACAACTACAGAGCGCATAGTGGCTAATATGGTCAGAAACAGATCACTGATTCCCACTGTGACCCCAATATTCAAGCCTTTCCCTATTCCAGGAAGTGACACCATCTCACCCAGATACTCTGGCCAAATGATTGTTGTCCTTCCCTTATGACCTCACAGCATTCAAGTTTTCACACCTGAGGCTCCAGACATTGTGGGAGCAGTATAAGCCATTTCTGCTCTAACCTATCTGAATTCTAGCTCTACAAAATCCATGAGCATAATGAAATGGACATTATTCCACAACACTATTATTATGGAATGGTAGGTGACCAGAACATCTATTCATTTATTCTTCATTTAAGTCCATCCTGCATTTCGCCAGTATTTGATTTTACATATTCCATTATGCATTCAATTCCTATTCCATCTTCATAATCTTGGATTCTGTTTTTCATTCCAATTTCATTCCATTCTTTTATGGTACATTTAAATCTATAGTGCATATTTCATGGTCCATTTATTTCAGGCCATTGCATATTGTATTCCATACTATGGTCGTTCCTATTTTGATTTCCTTCTATTTTCTTTAATATTTTATTTCACACTATACTACACACTATACACCATTTCATTCCTTTTCTCATATAACATTTTTCTTTTATTCTGTAGGCCATTAGATATTGCCATTTTGCATTCCATTCCATTTTCCCATTATATTCCATTCAATTTTCCATTCCATAGCCTGTTCAAGTCCATATTCCTTTTCCATTTTGTTCTAATTTCCACTACAGTCAGTGTCAATTTCATCACATTCTGCATTCCATTTCAAATCCATTTTCTACTCTCTATTATTTAACACTCCAAACACCATTCTATTCTATTTTTGTGTTGTTTCAGTGCATTTGTTCATCCATTCCACTAAATATCCCATTCCATTCCACCAAAATCGCTGTAACAGCAACTTTCAGGAGAACCACTTTCCTAAATTCTTCTCAAAGAATTACAAATGTGTATGGTCCGTATTCAGAATGTCCTTTTCTGGGAATTTACCCACAACAAGTTCACATTCGAGGATATGAACAATTTTTTTTTTTTAATGAAAGCTTCTTTCTTTCTTTCTTTCTTTCTTTCTTTCTTTCTTTCTTTCTTTCTTTCTTTTTGGCTGCATTGGGTCTTCGTTTCTGTGTGAGGGCTTTCTCCAGTTGCGGCGAGCGGGGGCCACTCTTCATCGTGGTGTACGGGCCTCTCACCGTCGTGGCCTCTCTTGTTGCGGAGCACGGGCTCCAGACGCGCAGGCTCAGCAGTTGTGGCTCACGGGCCCAGCTGCTCCACGGCATGTGGGATCCTTCCAGACCAGGGCTCGAACCCGTGACCCCTGCATTGGCAGGCGGATTCTCAACCACTGCACCACCAGGGAAGCCCCTGAACAATTTTTAGTAAAAAGGATATGTCTTACACTGATGTGTTATAGAGAGTGAAAAGTTGGAAACAACATAAATGTTGATTAATATAGCAGTTTGAAAATGAAAGCTTCCTGGACTTCCCTGGTAGCGCAGTGGTTAAGAATCCGCCTGCCAACGCAGGGGACACGGGTTCGAGCCCTGGTCCAGGAAGATCCCACATGCCGCGGAGCAACTAAGTCCGTGCGCCGCAACTACTGAGCCTGTGCTCTAGAGCCTGCGAGCCACAACTACTGAGCCCATGTGCCACAACTACTGAAGCCCGCACGCCTAGAGCCTGTGCTCCACAATGAAGAGTAGCCACCACTCACGGCAACTAGAGAAAGCCCACGCACAGCAGCGAAGACCCAACTCAGCCAAAAATAAATAAATAAATAAATTTATTAAAAAAAAAGAAAACGTAAGCTTCCTCCATAAAAGGAATATTTTGTAGTTACACAATGGCCTTGTGGAAATGTATTTATTGACATGGAAAGTGTGTTTTCTGGACACAATAAGCAGGTTACAAAACAATATGTATGCATGAATAATTCCATTTTTATAAAACAAAAGGACTATGAATTATTTATGAATGGCCATTCTACCAAAAAATAATTAAACATTCCCAGTACTTGCCTGCTGGTCTGTGGGAATCTAGGTTCTAGTTTTCCTACATTTACTTTTGTTTTGGGTACTGAACATGCAGTAATAATGACTTTTATAATAATGACTAAAAATGTGTCCAAATATTGCACTTCAAGCCTGTGCACCACACCATATTTACATGAACAGAAACTAGAGAGTAGGTCAAATAAATTAATGTACGTTCATCAGTGGATTACTCTGCAGCCCATACAAATGATGATGCATCTTTAAGGACAGCATCACCCTTAATCCCAGGCAACCTGTCTGTGTTCAGGGAGCAGGGCAGGGGGAAGCATCTTGCTGAAGAATTAACTGCCCCCCCGTCCCGCGTATGTGGCAGCATACTGAACATCCTGAGCCAAGACCCCTGTGTAGGACCCATCCGTTTGCTCGCTTTCAGGCCGCTCTCCAAGCAAACCTTCCTGTGGGGTCATCCAGATGCCCGGAGCAGTTCCGGGACCGTCCCCTCCAGGGTCACAGTTACGGGTCCAGTGTCCTGACTATATTCCAGGAGGGACACCTGGCTAAGGGTTGAGCCACCAGAGTGGTGCTATAAGCTAAGCTGATTCAGCGTGACTCGAATCATTTATACAGACAGCCTTGTGGCCCTCAAGCCCTCTTTCGAGACGCATACACTCCTAGGGTAAGGATGGGGAATTCCCAGCATTGACCCGGCGGCGTGCTGAGCAGGGCAGGGTGGAGCAAACTCCTGACGTGTGGAGCACACCCTCCTGTTTGGCGCTAGGTGGAGCCAAGTTGGCCCCCTCCCCGGGTGACGAAGGTCACGTGACATCCAGCCCACCAATCAGAAGCGAAGACTCCACAGGGCCCGCCCATCCTCCCTCTTGGCGCCCAGGGCTCCACTGAGGTAGCGTCGGCAGCCGCGTTCTCCTGTCTCTGAGGGAGAACCTGGCCTTGGGGCCGCGCAGTCGTGCCACAGAGAAGGAGCAGAAGCCACAGCAAGGTGAGATGCCTGCAGGGCCGAAGAACGAGGTCGCCTCTGCCCCTGGCGACACCCGTGGGACTGAAAACCCCAATCCCGGTGCCTTGGTCCCCACAGTCTCGAGCAACCCATCTCCGTCAGGTGGCGGCGCCCCACGCGGTGGCACAGCAGGTTCCTCATCCTGCAAGATGGCTGCTGCCGGCGCCATTTCGCTCACCGGGGAGGACCCGGGGCCTCCCTCCGTGGACGGTGTGCAGGAAGGGGGGCGCCCCGACCTCCATGGCGGCGGGAGTCCCCACGCAGAGCTGAGCTGTGTGGTGCCCAGGATGGGCCAAGGCGTCCAGACGGTGCCTGTGCTCAGTGGGGCCGCCGTCTGGCAAGCCTCCAGGGGCGCTGGCCAGCGTCCGACCCAGACCACGAGCCCAGGGAATGGACGTGGGAGGAAGCGGCCCAGCCGCGAGGAGGCTTCCCGGTCTCTGAAGCTTCCACGGCGCTGTCTGCCTTCCGGAGCTGCAGTGTCCCCGTGGTCAGCGTCTTCGCCGCCATCCTCTCCAAGGTCTGAGCCCAGCAGCTGCGGCCATTTTCAGGTTTCTCTGTGGAACCGCGCATCACAGCCGGGTCCTGTCCTCCAAAGCCAGGCTAACGCACCAGGCCCTGCTCTCCGCAGTCAAGCAGTCAGAGCAGGCCCAGCCCTCTGCCGCCGCGCCACCCAGTCTGGCCCTGCTGTCCGCAGCCGTGTATCGGTGCAACGCCCTGCTCGCCACGGGCGCACCACCCCGTCGGCTCCCGTTCTCCACAGTCAGACAGCCAGGCTAGCTCTCCATAGCCACGCATCCGGGTCCAGCGCTGCTAATCGTAGCCGTGCAGCTGAGCAGAGCCCTGCTCGCCACCACCACCGTGCACCCGAACCAGGCGCAGCTCGTTGCCATCTATCCGGGCTGGGCGCTGCTCTCCAGCGCCAAGCATCAGCGCCAGGCCCTGTTCAACGCCGCTGCTGTACACCCGAGCCAGGCCCCGCTTTTCGCCGCCGCCGTGCTTCTGCTCCAGGTCCTGCTCATCGCCGCCGCCGTGCTTCCGTGCCTGGCGCTGCCATCACCAACCACTCCAGCCCGCCAGGCCGGGCTCATCGCCGCCGCCGTGCTTCCGCACCAGGCCCCGCTTCCCGCCGCCGTGCATCTGGGCCGGGCCCTGCCATCGACAGCCACTCCAGGCCGCCAGGTCCTGCTCATCGCCGCCGCCATGCTTCCGCGCCAGGCCGCGCTTCTCGCCGCCGTGCATCTGGGCCGGGCCCTGCCATCGACAGCCACTCCAGGCCGCCAGGTCCTGCTCATCGCCGCCGCCATGCTTCCGCGCCAGGCCGCGCTTCTCGCCGCCGTGCATCTGGGCCGGGCCGTGCCTTCGACAGCCACTCCAGCCCGCCAGGCCCTGCTCTTCGCCGCCGCCGTGCTTCGGCACCAGGCCCTGTTCATCGCCACCGCCGTGCTTCCGCGCCAGGCCTCGCTTCCCGCCGCCGTGCATCTGAGCCAGGTGCTGCCATCGACAACCACTCCAGCCCGCCAGGTCCTGCTCATCGCCGCCGCTATGCTTCCGCGCCAGGCCCCGCTTACCGCCGCCGTGCATCTGGGCCAGGCCCTGCCATCGACAGCCACTCCAGCCCGCCAGGCCCTGCTCTTCGCTGCCGCCGTGCTTCTGCTCCAGGCCCTGCTCATCGCCGCCGCCGTGCTTCCGCGCCAGGCCTCGCTTCCCGCCGCCGTGCATCTGAGCCAGGTGCTGCCATCGACAACCACTCCAGCCGGCCAGGCCCTGCTCATCGCCGCCGCCGTGCTTCCCGCCGCTTTGCATCTGGTCCAGGCCCTGCCTTCGACAATCACTCCAGCCCGCCAGGCCCTGTTCTCCGCGGTCGCGCATCCGGGCCAAGCCCTACCCTCGGAAGCCGTGCCGCCCAGCTAGGCCCTACCCTCCAAAGCAGCAGCACGACTCCAGGCTTTGTCCTCTGGAGCCCCGCCACCCAGGGAAGATCAGCCCCTAGCAGCCACCCTTCTCCACCTGGGCTTAATGGCCAGAGTCCTCCTTCATCCCCTGGGTTCGCCTTAAGAAGGGTAGTCTTCCAGAGCAGCTCAAGCTCTTCTGATTCTGAGGTCCCAAATCTTGCTTCCCAGCAGGTTTGGCATGCAGTTCGTATGCGTGCCTCCTCACCCTCACCTCCTGGGCCATATGGTGAGAGTTCCTCCTCCTCCCCCTCCCCCTCCTCCTCCTCTGCCGCTGCTCTTTGGTTTCCGGACCAGAGCACCTCCTCCTCCCCCACTGCTTTTTCTGGCAGGAGTTCTCCTAGGTTTTCTGGCCTGAGCTCCATCTCTGTTCCTAGCCCTGCTAGCCTTAGGCACATGTTGCTGCCCGATTTTGAGGTCCTGAGCCTTCTCTCTTCAGGAGAGCCGGCTGAAATAGGGAGCATGCCTCCCTCTCCTACATCTCCTATGCTGTGATCCTCCATGAGCATAATCATAAGGCCTACAAAAGAAATCAACATCCACCCACTGTCCTGAATGGGCTGCCTACTCCGCTGGTTAACTGTGAGGTTTCCAGGTGCTCTAGCTATTAAGCAACATCATGAGCAGTTTTGAAGTTGTTGTTTGAAGAGGCAGTTTTGAAGCCTCCCCTCCCCATAATGGCACTACCTAGCACTTATCTGCTGTTGGCACTTGATTCCAGCCCCCGCTTATCCCCCAAAAAGGCCTGCCTTGGCCTCTGAGATTTCCCTTTTCCAAGTTGCCTTTCCATAGTGAAATTTTTGAGTTAACAAATTAAAATGTTGGTTTCACTTAAAAATTGTAGCTTTTTTTATTGTCCAAAAAACGGTTAATCCTGTGTCTTATTTAGAGGACTTAAGAAAGTTGTTGGCATACTAGCTTACTCATTGCAAGGGAGGGGGAATAAAATATTATCCTAGCAATCATTTATTTCCACTGTCTAACATGGAGTTCTGTCCAGGAAAATTCCACTTATATGTTATATATGCTCTTTGCATAGGTGTTTTGCAACTATGGACAAGAAAAGGGGGCAGGGTTTAACTCAGGGTGGCTAGAGCAAAGGAGGGGTGATGGAGATATCCAGGTTGAAGAAAGAGGCAGGGCATGACCCTGTATGGATAGGGAGAATATTTCCTCCTCAGATGGGAGTAGGGGGTGCTAGAAGGAAGACTCAGGATCAGGAAGGGGGAGAACAGCAGGAGTTAGGAGCAGAAGGGGGACGGTCTCAGTTTCTAGGGGAGAAACAAATTTGTGTGTTGGGAACAGGGGCTCCTGAGGTCTGTGGGGAGAGGGGAGGGGAAGGTATGGGAGAGTGATTCAAGGTTAATGAGTATGTAAAAATGGTCGTGTATTTAGTGAAAATTGTGTTAATGGATAACCCCATTTAAAAAATTATTGTGACTAAGTGTGAGCAGATATGCGAGGGTGAGTGTGTATGTGTGTGTTTGTGTGTGCACATATAGACATATTTGGAGACAACTGGATGGACATACACCATGCTGTGATCAGGGCATATATCTCATCTTTGGAATAACTGGTGGTATGGTCTTCTACATTTTCCACCATGACCATATTGCTGGTTCTATGATGAAACTCAACTCAGCTGTTTTTTTAAGAAGTTTAGTTGTAGAAACATGGTAGGAGACCACATTAAAAGAATAGAGTGAAAAAAATTTAAACCAAACCAGTAAAAGGAAACTCCTCCCTCCTTTCCCATATTTTTTTTCTCCTTGCTTTTCTGGTATGTGGCCAGTACTGGCATAGTACTGACCAAGAAGAACCCTATTCCTGGGCCCCACATTATAAAGGTTCCCACTCAGGCCCTCTTCGTGCTGTATCCAGACCACAAAGCTAGGGACATTGACCACAAGGACTATGGGATGTTCTCACCAGGTCCCAACACCCTGCAACATTTGTGTAAAACGTTTAGGTTTCCTTATTCCCCGAGGCTGCTTCCAGGTCCTGTAAGGCCTTACTTTCAGGGTCCTTCCTAAGGAAGGGAGGTCTGGGCCTATAGTATGCAAACTCAGGCCCAAAAGGTGGCCAAGTGGCCACTGTAGAAGCAAAGGGTAGACAAAGCTTGGAGATGTAGGCTGAAGTGCTCTCTGGGTTAGGTGTGAGCGATCTCTTGGTGTAGGACATAGCTGGCAATGGGAAGAGATCAAGGACATGGACCAAGGGCCTTCATTTGTACTTTTGTGCCAGACATACTGCAAATGTTAGCGACTGCCCTGTATGTATAGTTAGCTCTGTAGCCCAGCCCCAGAGAATTAGAGACACTAAGGGATATATCAATATATTTAGGAAGCCACATCTTGTCCCTGGAAGTGGCTCTGACCATACAACGCCCCCTCAATATCTCAGATGTTGAGGGAAGCAATATTTCAGGTCCTAGGTTTGGTCCTTCCTGCAGTGAGCTAGCATTCAGTGGGCTGAATCAGAGATGCCAGCACTCTACTGCATGTTAATGTTTTAGTGCGTCTCCTGGGCATTTGATCTGTTTGGGAGTGGACCTCAATCCAATGTCCTTAACTCAAGCCCACCATACTAAAATTTACATAGCTGCCATTGACCATAAGCATTTCTTCCTTCTCTGGACCCTCCCTATGAAGGTATCAAATGTCATCACATAGCAGACCTTCATTCTGCAAAATCCAGTGGACACTTCCTAGATTTCATCTTTTTTTTTTTTTTTCTGGCTGTGCAATATGTGGGATCTTAGTTCCCCGAGCAGGGATAGCACCTGGGCCCCTGGCAGTCCTAACCACTGGCCCACAAGGGAATTCCCAGTACACTTTAAATTTTTTTTCGTTAATTGTGGTAAGATACATATAACAAAATTTACCATTTGTAAGTGTGCGGTTTTATGGCATTCACTGTTATGCAACCATCACCACATTCCATCTCCAGGATTTTTTCATCTTCTCCAACTGAAACTCTGTCCCATCAAACCATAACTCCCCATTCCTCTCTTCCTGAAGTCCCTGGCAATCAACATTCCACTTTCTCTTTCTATGGGTTTGACTACTCTTTTTTTTTTTTTTAAACTTTTGTTTGTTTGTTTGTTTTTAAAGCTTTGGGTTTATTTATTTATTTATTTATTTATTTATTTATTTATGGCTGTGTTGGGTCTTCGTTTCTGTGCGAGGGCTTTCTCTAGTTGCGGCAAGCGGGGGCCACTCTTCATCGCGGTGCGCGGGCCTCTCACTATCGCGGCCTCTCTTGTTGCGGAGCACAGTCTCCAGACGCGCAGGCTCAGTAGTTGTGGCTCACGGGCCCAGTTGCTCCGCGGCATGTGGGATCCTCCCAGACCAGGGCTCGAACCCATGTCCCCTGCATCGGCAGGCAGACTCTCAACCACTGCGCCACCAGGGAGGCCCATCTTTTTTTTTTTTTTAATATTTATTTATTTATTTATTTGGCTTTGTCGGGTCTTATTTGCAGCGCACAGGCTTCTCTCCAGTTGTGGTGCTTTGGCTTAGTTGCCCTGTGGCCTGTGGGATCTTAGTTCCCCGACCAGGGATTGAACCCACTTCCCCTGCGTTGGGAGGCAGATTCTTAACCACTGGACCACTAAAGAAGCCCCTGTTTTGTTTTTTGATAGCAGCCATCCTAATAAATGTGGGGTGATATCTCACTGTGGTTTTGATTTGCATTTCCTTAATGATTAGTGGTGTTGAGCATCTTTTCGTATGCTTGTTGGCCATTTGTATATCTTCTTTGGAGAAATGTCTATTCAAGTCCTTTGCCCATTTTTAAA
Organism: Balaenoptera physalus; assembly: GCF_965194825.1. NCBI lineage: Eukaryota > Metazoa > Chordata > Mammalia > Artiodactyla > Balaenopteridae > Balaenoptera > Balaenoptera physalus. The sequence goes on from NC_138903.1 coordinate 45,291,376, forward strand.
ATCAGTTTTCTTGTTATTGAGTTGTAGGGGTTCTTTATATGTTCTGGAAGTTAGCCTCTTTTCAGATATATGATTGGCAAATATTTTCTCCCATAGGTTGCCTTTTCACTCTATTTAGACTGTGTCCTTTGATGCAGAAAGTTTTCATTTTGATGTAATCCAATTTATCTATTTTCACTTTTGTTGCTTGTGTTTTTAGTGTCAAATCCTAGAAATCATTGCCAAACCCAACATCATGAAGCTTTTTTTAAAAAATTTTATTTATTTATTTTTGGCTGTGTTGGGTCTTCGTTGCTGCACACGGGCTCCCTCCAGTTGCGGCGAGCAGGGGCTACTCTTCGTTGCAGTGTGCGGGCTTCTCATGGCAGTGGCCTCTCTTGTTGCAGAGCACGGGCTCTAGGCGCGCGGGACTTCAGTAGTTGTGGCTCGCTGGCTCTAGAGTGCGGGCTCAGTAGTTGTGGCACACGGGCTTTGTTGCTCCTCGGCATGTGGGATCTTCCTGGACCAGGGCTCGAACCTGTGTCCCCTGCATTGGCAGGTGGATTCTTAACCGCTGCGCCACCAGGGAAGCCCTAGATTTCATCTTAATTCACCTTTTGGCAGCATTTCACCTTTTGGCAGCATTTGACACAGTTAATCATTCCCTTTTCCTTTATATATGTTCTTCTTTAATCTTTGAAGACTGTTCTCTTTATGTCCACCCCACATTCTCCTAGACCTGTCTCATTTTCCACACCTCTAAGTGTTGGATTGCCCAAGGCCTCCGTTTTTTTTTGCCTTTTTTGCCCTTTTTCCCTATACACATTTACTTCCTAGGTGATTCCATCTAGTCTCACATCTTTGAGTATTGTTTTAGGCTGGTGAATCAAAATATTGTATATCCACTCCCATCTATTCCCTTGTACTCCAGTCACGTATATCCAGCTACCTAATTGACTTTTCCACTTGAGATGTCGAAAAGGCATCTCAAACTTCAGTAATATGGAGTTCTGTCCAGTAGAAATATAATGCTAGCCACACATGTAATACCATTTTCTAGTAGTCACATTTAAAAGTGCCTAAAGAAACACATTTAATTATTTATTTAATTTCATCTATCCAAAATATTATTTCAACATGTAATCAATATAAAAATTATCGAGATATTTATTTTTTAGATAAAAAAATATTTTTAATTGAAGTATAGTTGATATACAATGCTGTGTTAGCTTCTGGTGTACAGCAAAGCGATTCAGCCATGCATATATATGCACACTCTTTTTCATATTCTTTCCCATTATGGTTTATTACAGTATATTGAATATAGTTCCCTGTGCTGTACAGTAGGACCTTGTCTATGTATTTTATACATAGTAGTTTGAATCGGCTAATCCCAAACTCCCAGTTTATCACTTCCCTACCCCCTTTCCCCTTTGGTAACCATAAGTTTGTTTTCCATGTCTGTGAGTATGTTTCTGTTTCATAAATAAATTCATTTGTGTCATATTTTAGATTCCACGTATAAGTGATATCACATGGTGTTTGTCTTTCTCTTTCTGACTCACTTCACTTAATAATTTATGAGATATTTAAAATTTTTCCTACTAAGTTTTCAAAAGCTGGTGTGTAATTTACACCTGCAGCATATCTCAGCCACATTTCAAGTACTCAATAGCCACAAGTGTGGACGTGTGTATACAGCACAGTTTTAGACCTTCTCATTTCCTTAGTCTCTCTTATTCATTTCCTACTGAATCATGATTCCAGTTCCAGAGGTTTCTCATATGGTGGGCTCCTGTCCTAGAAGGGAGCCCTGAAGTGTCAGTTTTGAGAGTTCGCAGGGGCTATGATGCTTCCAGCCCCTTTAGTGCCTTTTCAGCTGGGCTCCCTGCACTTACCTGGTATTGCAAAGGGCAGAAACCCTGCCAGTTTCAGTTTCTCTTTCCAGTGAGCTGGCTAGTTTGTGGTTCTCCTATTATCAAGTTAGTAAAATGCTGTGATGTTACTTCTTTTTCTTCCTGCACAGACACCGGTACCATGTAAGTAATGCAACTTTTAGTGGTTTGTCCTCATCCACTTGAATTTTGGAGGCTGAGGGGATATCTTATAACCTAGATTTGTTGAAAATATTATTCATGCATTTTGCTTTTGCTCTCTAGTTGCTCTGTTTTTATGTGAGTGTTTGGAGAGATCAAAAACCTATATAGCTACTGACGCCACCATCTTCCCAGAATCTCTACCACCAAGTGTCCTTACTCCTTGAAAAATGTTCCACCCAGTCAACCCTTTGGTAGCTCTGAAGGAACACAGTGGGATCCATCATCTGTACTAAAATGGAAAAAAATTAAATTCAGGAATTGGAACAAAAACCTATGGGGCATACTACTAAAAATCTTTAGAACTAAAGGAATTATTTTTGAGAACATATTTTGAAAACTTTGTCATGTTACTCTGTTGGCTCACAAACTGGCCCCTGTACATGAAGGGCAAGGAGAGATGGAAGAAAGAGGCAGACCACTCCAGATAGGTAGGTGGCAGTTTAATAAGCAAAGAACTTACATTATTTTCAGAAAATATTGGCCTTTAACATTTAAGTCTTTATTTATTTATTTGGCCGCACCATGTGGCTTGTGGGATCTCAGTTCCCCAACCAGGGATTGAACCCAGACCCTTGGCAGTGAAAGCACAGAATTCTAATTACTGGACTGCCAGGGAATTCCCCACAAGGGACTTCCATTTCAGGCTTGTCTTGAGCAGCTGCAAGACAGTAGATCTCCATACCTGCTTGCCAGAATCTTGAAAGTTTACATAGAGGCCTTAATGGGGTTCGGTCACATATACCAACCAGATGGTCTCAACATCACATTACTGTCTCAAGGCTGTGTCCTTGAAAACGGCTCCAGCTTTGAGAATGGTGGACTGAAGGTACATTCCAAGGATTGGAGAGGGGATGAGGAGCCTCTGATTGCCCAGGTCCGGCTTGAGAGTCAGCAGTTGGTCACGTCCTCTTGATGACCTCCACCAACATACTAATTCTTTTTTCTTTTTTAACATCTTTATTGGAGTATAATTGCTTTACATGGTGTGTTAGTTTCTGCTTTATAACAAAGTGAAAGAGTTATACATATACATATGTCCCCATATCTCTTTCCTCTTGCGTCTCCCTCCCTCCCACCCTCCCTATCCCACCCCTCTAGGTGGTCACAAAGCACCGAGCTGATCTCCCTGTGATATGCGGCTGCTTCCCACTAGCTATCTATTTTACGTTTAGTAGTGTATATATGTCCATGCCACTCTCTCACTTTGTCCCAGCTTACCCTTCCCCCTCCCCATATCCTCAAGTCCATTCTCTAGTAGGTCTGCGTCTTTATTCTCGTCTTGCCCCAAGGTTCTTCATGACCTTCTTTTTTAAGATTCCATATATATGTGTTAGCGTACGGTATTTGTTTTTTCTTTCTGACTTACTTCACTCTATATGACAGACTCTAGGTCCATCCACCTCACTAAAAGTAACTCAATTTCATTTCTTTTTATGGCTGAGTAATATTCCATAGTATATATGTGCCACAACTTCTTTATCCATTCATCTGCTGATGGACACTTAGGTTGCTTCTATGTCCTGGCTATTGTAAATAGAGCTACAATGAACATTTTGGTACATGACTCTTTTTGAATTATGGTTTTCTCAGGGTATATGCCCAGTAGTGGGATTGCTGTGTCGTATGGCAGTTCTATTTTTAGTTTTTGAAGGAACCTCCATACTGTTCTCCATAGTGGCTGTATCAATTTACATTCCCACCAACAGTGCAAGAGTGTTCCCTTTTCTCCACACCCTCTCCAGCGTTTATTTTTTCTAGATTTTTTGATGATGGCCATTCTGACCGGTGTGAGATGATATCTCATTGTAGTTTTGACTTGCATTTCTCTAATGATTAATGATGTCGAGCATTCTTTCTTGTGTTTGTTGGCAATCTGTATATCTTCTTTGGAGAAATGTCTATTTAGGTCTTCTGCCCATTTTGGGATTGGGTTGTTCGTTTTTTTGATATTAAGCTGCATGAGCTGCTTGTAAATTTTGGAGATTAATCCTTTGGCAATTGCTTCATTTGCAAATATTTTCTCCCATTCTGAGGGTTGTCTTTGTGTCTTGTTTATGGTTTCCTTTGCTGTGCAAAAGCTTTTAAGTTTCATTATGTCCCATTTGTTTATTTTTGTTTTTATTTCCATTTCCCTAGGGGGTGGGTCAAAAAGGATCTTGCTGTGATTTATATCATAGAGTGTTCTGCCTATGTTTTCCTCTAAGAGTTTTATAGTGTCTGGCCTTACATTTAGGTCTTTAATCCATTTGAGTTTATTTTTGTGTATGGTGTTAGGGAGTGTTCTAAATTCATTCTTTTACATGTAGCTGTCCAGTTTTCCCAGCACCACTTATTGAAGAGGCTGTCTTTTCTCCACTGTATATGCTTGCCACCTTTAGCAAAGATAAGGTGAACATAGGTGCGTGGGTTTATCTCTGGGCTTTCTATCCTTTTCCATTGATCTATATTTCTGTTTTTGTGCTAGTACCATACTGTCTTGATTACTGTAGCTTTGTAGTATAGTCTGAAGTCAGAGAGCCTGATTCCTCCAGCTCCGTTTTTCTTTCTCAAGATTGCTTTGGCTATTCGGGGTCTTTTCTGTTTCCATACAAATTGTGAAATTTTTTGTTCTAGTTCTGTGAAAAATGTCAGTGGTAATTTGATAGGGATTGCATTGAATCTGTAGATTGCTTTGGGTAACAGAGTCATTTTCACAATGCTGATTCTTCCAGCCCAAGAGCATTGTATATCTCTGCATCTATTTGTATCATCTTTAATTTCTTTCATCACTGTCTTATAATTTTCTGCATACAGGTCTTTGTCTCCTTAGGTAGGTTTATTCCTAGATATTTTATGCTTTTTTGTTGCAATGGTAAATGAGAGTGTTTTCTTAATTTCACTTTCAGATATTTCATCATTAGTGTATAGGAATGCAAGAGATATCTGTGCATTAATTTTGTATCCTGCTACCTTACCAAATTCATTGATTAGCTCTAGTAGTTTTCTGGTAACATCATTAGGATTCTCTATGAATAGTATCATGTCATCTGCAAACAGTGACAGCTTTACTTCTTCTTTTCCAATTAGGATTCCTTTTATTTCTTTTTCTTCTCTGATTGCTGTGGCTAAAACTTCCAAAATTATGTTGAATAATAGTGGTGAGAGTGTGCAACCTTGTCTTGTTCCTGATCTTAGTGGAAATGGTTTCAGTTTTCACCATTGAGGATGATGTTGGCTGTGTGTTTGTCATATATGGCCTTTATTATGTTGAGGAAAGTTCCCTCTATGCCTACTTTTTGGAGGGTTTTTATCATAAATGGGTGTTGAAATTTGTCAAAAGCTTTCTCTGCATCTATTGAGACGATCATATGGTTTTTCTCCTTCAATTTGTTAATATGGTGTATCACATTGATTGATTTGCATATATTGAAGAAGCCTTGCATTCCTGGGATAAACCCCACTTGATCATAGTGTATGATCCTTTTAATGTGCTGTTGGATTCTGTTTGCTAGTATTTTGTTGAGGATTTTTGCATCGATGTTCATCAGTGATATTGGCCTGTAGTTTTCTTTCTTTGTGACATCTTTGTCTGGTTTTGGTATCAGGGTGATGGTGGCCTCGTAGAATGAGTTTGGGAGTTTTTCTCCCTCTGCTATATTTTGGAAGAGTTTGAGAAGGATAGGTGTTAGCTCTTCTCTAAATGTTTGATAGAATTCGCCTGTGAAGCCATCTGGTCCTGGGCTTTTGTTTGTTGGAAGATTTTTAATAATGATCTCAATTTCAGTGCTTGTGATTGGTCTGTTTATATTTTCTATTTCTTCCTGGTTCAGGCTTGGAAGGTTGTGCTTTTCGAAGAATGTGTCCATTTCTTCCAGGTTTTCCATTTTATTGGCATATAGTTGCTTGTAGTAATCTCTCATGATCCTTTGTATTTCTGTAGTGTCAGTTGTTACTTCTCCTTTTTCATTTCTAATTCTATTGATTTGAGTGTTCTCCCTTTTTTTCTTGATGAGTCTGGCTAATGGTTTATCAATTTTGTTTATATTCTGAAAGAACCAGCTTTTGGTTTTATTGATCTTTGCTATTGTTTCCTTCATTTCTTTTTCATTTATTTCTGATCTGATCTTCATGATTTCTTTCCTGCTGCCAACTTTAGGGTTTTATTGTTCTTCTTTCTCTAATTGCTTTAGGTGCAAGGTTACATTGTTTATTCGAGATGTTTCCTGTTTCTTGAGGTAGGCTTGTATTGCTATAAACTTCCCTCTTAGCACTGCTTTTGCTGCGTCCCATAGGTTTTGGATCGTCGTGTCTCCATTGTCATTTGTTTCTAGGTATTTTTTGATTTCCTGTTTGATTTCTTCAGTGATCACTTCGTTATTAAGTAGTGTATTGTGTAGCCTCCATGTGTTTGTAATTTTTGCAGATCTTTTCCTGTAATTGATATCTAGTCTCATAGCGTTGTGGTCGGAAAAGATACTTGATACGATTTCAATTTTCTTAAATTTACCAAGGCTTGATTTCTGACCCAAGATATGATCTTTCTGGGAGAATGTTCCATGAGCACTTGAGAAAAATGTGTATTCTGTTGTTTTTGGGTGGAATGTCCTATAAATATCAATTAAGTCCATCTTGTTTAATGTATCATTTAAAGCTTGTGTTTCCTTATTTATTTTCATTTTGGATAATCTGTCCATTGGTGAAAGTGGGGTGTTAAAGTCCCCTACTATGATTCTGCTACTGTCGATTTCCTCTTTTATGGCTGTTAATATTTGCCTTATGTATTGAGGTGCTCCTATGTTGGGTGCATAAATATTTACAATTGTTATATCTTCTTCTTGCATCGATCCCTTGATCATTATATAGTGTCCTTCTTTGTCTCGTAATAGTCTTTATTTTAAAGTCTATTTTGTCTGATATGAGAAGTGCTACTCCAGCTTTCTTTTGATTTCCATTTGCATGGAATATCTTTTTCCATCCCCTCACTTTCAGTCTGTATGTGTCCCTAGGTCTGAAGGGGGTTTCTTGTAGACAGCATATATACGGGCCTTATTTTTGTATCCATTTAGCCAGTCTGTGTCTTTTGGTGGGAGCATTTAATCCATTTACATTGAAGGTAATTATCGATATGTATGTTTCTATTCCCATTTTCTTAAATGTTTTGGCTTTGTTATTGTAGGTGTTTTCCTTCTCTTGTGTTTCTTGCCTAGAGAAGTTCCTTTAGCATTTGTTGTAAAGCTGGTTTGGTGGTGCTGAACTCTCTCAGCTTTTGCTTGTCTGTAAAGGTTTTAATTTCTCCATCAAATCTGAATGAGATCCTTGCTGGGTAGAGTAATCTTGGTTGTAGGTTTTTCTCCTTCATCACTTTAAATATGTTCTGCCATTCCCTTCTGTCTTGCAGAGTTTCTCCTGAAAGATCAGCTGTTAACCTTATGGGGATTCTCTTGTGTGTTATTTGTTGTTTTTCCCTTGCTGCTTTTAATATGTGTGTATTTGCACATTAAAAAATATAAAGGTCTGTAATTCGTAGGCAGTAAATTGTTTTTGTTTTCAGTTTTTATAGTTATGATGAATGCTGCAATAAATTCATTCATTACAAAGGTTTTAATAAAACTCCTTTGCCAGCCAAACATCTAATAGAGTTCAGTTTATGTGTCAGTTTATATGTGTGTATGTGTCGTATATACATCCTAGTTATTCTATTTGAACATATCTAGATACATCAGAGATGCTTACTGAATACTTATACATTTATTTATTTAAAAAATAAAATTTATTTCCAAATCCTTAAACGAATAAATAAGACTTACGGAAAATAAGAAAAATTTCAAAAAGTTCTTAATTTTTTGCTACTTTAAGCAACGTTCAGTGTATAACGTAATTATGGCTTAGGCCACAGAGTTACATTTCTGGAATTATGGCAGGGACCAAGTCCTACTGAAAACAAACACAAAATGCTATGGTAAATAACACTGTGATCTATCCTTTTGGGAGTATTTTATCTGAAATTATTAATTGTTCCTGTAAGAAAATATGAATTGATTTTTGTTTTGTTCTATCTCAACAGTCATCATTGAGACAGCCCCAAGTCATTCTAATATTTTGTGGAAAAGGGCACTTCCTTGGCTCAGGAAGGAGGAGATTAGCAGGTAGCATACCATTAATATCCATTTTAAAGAAAGTGGTTCTGACAGATACTTGGCAAATGAGTGCTTCAGGTGCTCCTCCTCTGTAATACAGTCTCTTCCTCATGGCTTTAGCATGCCTTATCCACTAAATGCACAAAGTCTTTTCTCAAACTCTTTTTGATGATAGATTTTTCTAGAGAAAGTTGAAAAATCACTATTATTTATAGGATGTTAACTATATTCCAGGAACTGACTTAATTTACCCCCAAATCCAAGGGAATACAAACTGTTAAATCCACAAAACAACATAGACAATACAGACAATTAATTACTGATTTTAGATATAAGGAAAGTGAAGCTCAGGATAAGCAACTTATCCAAGGTCAAATAGTTAGTAGCTGAAAAAACTAGAGTTGATGTTAGGGGAAACACTGACTGAAACTGCCTGCCCTGGCCAGGCAAAGACAGTAACAATTTGCATGAGTAATTTTATGACAGGAGATCCTGGTAAGGGACACGGAACTAACAAGCCACCACCAACCAGAAGAATACGGGAAAGGTGAAAAGGAGAGGAGACGCCAGTCAGTCTGTCCTACCATCCTCCCAGAATCCTCCTCGCTGGAATCCATCTTGGCTGGGCGGTTGCGCTCACCACCAGGAAGGACCCTGAGTCAGAATGATTGGCCAGAGACAACCCGGAAACTAACCCCATTATCATGAAACCCAAGACTGTGTGCCACGTGGCAGAGAAGTTCTCCTGGGTTCCCTTACCCTGCTGCTCTCCGCCCGGGTGCCCCTTCCAATAAAGTCTCTTGCTTTGTCAGCACATGTGTCTCCTCATACAATTCATTTCGAAGTGTTAGACAAGAGGCCACTCTCAGGCCCTGGAAGGGGTACCCCTTCCTGCAACATTGGAACTTAACGTGGTCAGTGGTATGCTGGTAAATGTTTAAAAACCATCAAGGGAAGAAGGAGAGGCCTGGGAGTACATATTTTGTAGAGTTTTCTGATTTCTGTGGTGGAAATAATCCACCATAACCAATTTCAAGGGAGGGATGCATACAATCAGTTCTCAAGAGCCAGTGTGAGCCAGCTCCGGCATACCACTACAATGGGGCAGGCAGTTAAACAGTCAGCATCATAATTTCCTCACTGTAAACTGAGAATGAGAATAACTGCACTGAAGGAATGCTCTGAAGGCTTACTGGGATAACAGTGGGAGAGTGCCTAACACTGGGCTTGGCCCACAGGTGCTATAATAGTGACAAAAATAACTGCTTTCTGTGTAACAATAAAACAAGATCATTACCACTTTCCTTAACTAACTCCTGAATTGAATTTACTCTTTATCAGCAATAACTAACATATTTACCAGAATATTCCTGTATGGGCCTTTGCCTAGAGACAAATTTAAAAATTAACATATGAACAATAATTTATAACATGTAGGTCAGAAAACTATAGACTGACCGGGTTCTGTGTGGCACACCTTAACTCTTAGTTATCTGACCTTTCTGAGTTATAGCTCCTAATTAAACAGGCATCATATGAGTTACACTTCAAGTCTGGTAGGATAGTGACAGAATTTTGTGGCACATCTGGCACGGAGTCTGGTACATAGTGCAAGCACTTATATATGGTACCTTTAGACTCATATAGTAATTCACACCCTGAAGCTTTCCCTGATATAGTAATTTTCACCCTGAAGTTAGGGAGGATGTTCTTCTTTCCCCCAGGGACACTGAGAAATGGAATATTTCCTGCCATATCAACAAACAAAGGATGTCACAGTCAACAATGATTGCAGCCCTCCAACGTGAGCCAATGAGCCAAGGAAATTCGGGCTGAAAAGAATACCTGCCATCTAGCAGCCATCAGACTGCAGCCATTCCCTGTGGTGAGCCCTGAGGAAACTCAAGATGTGTCCAGATACTGGCCCCAGATAGCTGAGGTGCATATCAAAGGAATGATTTCAGTGAGCCCAGACTCTTACATCTTCCCATACATAGAAAAGCGCTGAATTCCTTAATTTGAGGTGTCTGGTTTTCTTTAATTAACAATAATCTTTTGACATTCCCGACTACCTGTCCTTTGTTGCAAAACTCCTATACATCCTGGGTCCTCCCCTCGCCTCCTTGGAGCAGTTTCTCAGAGCTATTGGAAATGCTATCTCCTGGGATGCAGTCCTCATTTTGCCCCAAATAAAACTTAACTTGCAACTCTCACGTTGTGGATATAGTTTTTTAAGTCAACACACCAAACAAGACTAGGAGAAAAGATTGTTTCCTTACCAGTAGCATAGTGTATGCTATCAGGCAGAGGCTCCATGGGACCGGTCCCCACATAGGGTGTACATACTTCCCAGAGTCACCAAGCAGCTTCAGAAATCTCACAGGTTCCTGAGATTGAAAAAAAAAAAAAAAACTCACACAACTATCCTTTTGGTCTCAGAATGTACGGTCAGTAAGTAAAATGGCTTGCATTTCCTGTTCATTTGTAGAAGCTTTTAAGTGCCTTTCTGTACAATCAACCTATTCTGGAGTGATGCCTCATTAGCAGGCACCAATGGTAGAGAGGTTATGACCACAGGCTCTGATTCAGGCATTATTTTTTGGAATCTGTCTGGAAGGAAAACAACTTTTTCCTTTCATTTTATTTTATTTCAGGTTGTGTATTTCAGGACCATTTTTTCCAATAAGTAGCTGTATTTTAGTTTTCCCAAATTACAGTAATGTTCTGTAGGAGATGATATCAATTAGATGTTTAGTTTATGAGCTTCCCTTTTGCTTTAATCTGATAGCTTTCAATATCAATGTACATCTTAGAGGGAATCATCCTCAACTTAAAAAAAATTGTCTGTTTTTGCAATTACCAAGATGCCTATTTAAAAATTCCAACCATATGACAGACACTTTATGGGTATGTGGTGTTATGACCAAAAATTTAGGCTCAGTATTATGTATTGCCTTGACATGTGGTGAAATTAGGAGGGTGTTGAATGACCTAACCACGAGTTCCCCTCCCCAGTTGTACCATGGATAAGGTCCTTTAATCAAACAGCCTTCCTTATCAGGATGACCAGGCACAGTTCCTGCTTATCCCTGAGTAGCAGGTTTCACTTCCCTGAATGCCTAAGGAATTATTCAAACAAGCCAATCAAATCCTCCCATGGGAAACAGGGGCACCTCAGCCTCTTAATACTACAAAACCTGCTTTACACGACACTAGTTGTCTACTCTGTTCCCAAGTGCAACCCCTGTGTGGCCCTGCATGGCATGAGGTGTCCTTCTCCCCCAGGTTGTGAATATAGGTGACTGATAAACTACTGTTGATTTCATCTGTTCAGTGTCGAGTGTCATGTGTTTGGCCATCCCCATAACCAAAGCACAGGAATATCTCTCTCAGCAAAGTAGTGAATAGGAGGCAATCTTACTGCTAATTATCACAAAACCCCTGTGACATAGGTGTTTTTATTACAATTTTACTAATGTCAAGAAATTAAGATTCAAAAAAAGATAACTTTCTCCCAGTCACACAGCTAGGAAGGTGCCACGCTAGGGTTTAACTCAGTCCTTTCACACTTCAAAACCTGTGCTTGTTTTAGCTAACTTATCTCAAATGTCCAAAAAATTGAGGAAAAAATCTGCTTATTTTAAATATCCAATGTAATAAACATTTTAAAGAGTTCATATTAAAACAAGGAAACAAATAAGCTAGATACTAGGTGCATGCACTGTAAGGTAAGCTCTTGTCAAAATGAACCCATATTTGCATGTGACTATATTTCCCAAAATGCTTTGAAAGAGGTATTGTGTTTTCCTTGCAATGAACATTCATTCCCAGTCATTTCTATTTTTCTCCCCTGAATCTCAGTGGCTGGAGACCTGGAAAATATATATTTTTCCTAGACCTCGACCTCCTTGTCAGCAGGAATGTCAATGTTTTTATGTGTTCAGCTAAAAAGATGACCTCTTATGAGATTTGGAATGTGCAGGGGAAGCAGAAGCCATTTTTTCCCCAGCTACAGTGGCTTATACATTGGTTTTGGTGAACATGGGTTTTGCAGGGGCTTCTGTTTTCCCTTATCAGTCATCTGCCTCAGAAATGCAGAGGATTCATGGAGTTTGCTACAGTTTTCTGATCTCTGGGTGATAGCAGAAACTTCTGTTTTTTCAATTCTGTGGCAAAGAACCTAAAAACTAGAGATGAACCCTGTATCAATTTCACTCACCTAATTCCACATATTAAATATCATCCACTGATAGCTTCATTCTTTTCCCTATATCCACTGCATCTTCAGGACTTTTCACTCATCTCTGTTAATAGATGACCAATTTATATCTCTGTCTAAGCCCCATATTGCATGATCACTTCCCAAACTAGGTCTTCAACAAGGGATCCTTCTCAGAATCTTTACTTCTTATAGGAGGCACCTGGAAACATAATTCTTTCTCACTCTCACAAAAGTTGAAAACAAATTTCCCTGACACAATATAACTAAAACACTGATATGGTTCAGGTTGAAAACTAGTTTGAATTAACCAGACAGTTGCTGGAGGTTCTGAGAAGTCTCTGGAATAAAGAGCTGGTAGAAACTCTAAAGAGGAAATTAGATTACAAACTTTGGGGAATTTCTTAGTGAGAAAAGAGAAGGGAATCAAGGCTAACTGTTGGGACAATAACCAAGATGGGGGCTGGCTATGCAAGTCTTGAGTACACAAGCAAAAAATGGGATTGAATACTACTTCTGAGCATAGAGTTGATTATAATATTTACTTATTATCCCATAAACCCTATAGAGTCTGTAGCAATAGCCCCTCTTTTATTCCTGATATTGGTATTTCGTGTGTTCTCTCTTTTGTTCTTGATCAGTCTGGCCAGAGGTTTATCAATTTTATTGACCTTATCAAAGAACCAGCTTTTAGTTTTATTGATTTTTTAGTATTATGTTATCAATGATAATGATTTCTACTCTTTTTCCTTCCTTTTGCCTTCTTTGAGTTTCATGTTGTTCTTGCTTTAATACTTTTGAGGTATCATTTACTTACCATGAAATTCACTGATTTTAAGTGTCCAATCAGTGGTTTTTAATAAATTTACAGTTATGCAACCATCACCAAAATCAAATTTTAGAACATTTCTTCACACACACCCCCCAAATCCCATGTGCCCATTTGCACTCAATCTCTATTCTCATCCCAGCCCCAGACAACCATTAATCTACTTTCAATCTCTGTAGTCTTGACTTTTAGCCTTTTAAGGTCCTTTCTATAAATTGTATAATACAGTATGTATTCTTCTGTGTCTGGTTTTTTTTTTTTTTACTAGCATAATGTTTATGAGATTTATCTATGTTGTAACATTTAACAATCCTGAGATCATTTTATTGCTGAACAGCATTTTGCATGGATATAATTCAGGTTGCAAACATTCACAGATTGATAGGCATTTGGGCTGTTTTCAGCTTTTGGCTATTAAGAATAATGCTGTTGTAGACATTCGTCAAGTCTTTGTAAGGACGTATGTTTTCATTTATCTTGAGTAAATTCCTAGGGGTACAGTCATATGGTAAATTTATGTTTAGCCATTTAATAAACTGCTAAACTCTTTTCCAAAATGGCTGCTTCATTTTACATTTCCACCTACAATGTAAAATAGTTTCAATTTCTCCACATCCTCATAAACACTTCTTGTTGTCTGTCATTTTGATTATAATCATATTCTAGTGGGTATGAAGTGGTGTAGATTTGTATTTCCCTAATGAGTAAAGATAAGTTTCTTTTTATGTGCTTATTGGATATTCATATATTGTCATCAGTGAAAAACTATTAAAATGTTTGATCAGTTTTGGTTGGCTTATTTGTCCTTTTGCTATTTAGTCATATAAATTCTTTTTATATTTAAGATACAAACCCTTATCAGATATATGATTTGCAAATATTTTACCAGTGTGTGGCTTGTTTCTTCTTACTCTTCTGAAGTGCAGCTCTACTGAGGTTGACAAAGTACAATTTATCATTTTTTTCTTTTTGTGGATTGGGTTTTTAGTGTTGTATCCAAGAGCTCATTGCCTAACCCTAGGATATGAAGATATGAATCTGTTTTTTTTTCAAAAAACATTATATATAGTTTTAGCTATTACATGTAGCGTTAAGATCTGTTATGAGTTAACTTTTTGTATAGTATGAAGTAAGGGTCTGAATTTGTCTTTTTGCATGTGGATTTCCAGTTGTCCCAGCACCATTTTTTCCAGCTCTATTGAGGTAGTATTGACATATAACGGTGTGTACGTTTAAGGTGTACAATGTGATGATTTGATACACTTACATATTGAAAATAATTACCACATTAGGATTAGTGAACACATCCATCACCTTGCATAATTACCATTTCTTATTTATGGTGAGAACATTTAAGATCTACTCTCTTAGCAACTTTCTAGTATATAAGATAGTATCATGAACTATAGTCACCCTGCTGTAGTTAGCTCTCCAGAATTTATTCATCTTACAACTGGAACCTTATATTCTTTGACCAACATTTCCCTATTTCCCCCTGCCCCCAACCTCTGGCAAGCACCATTCTATTCTTTGTTTCTGAGTTCAGCTTTTTTAGATTTCACATATAAGTGATAGCATACAGTATTTGTCTTTCTCTGTCTGACTTATTTCATTTAGCATAATGCCCTCAAGGTTCATCCATGTTGTCACAAATGGCATGATTTCCTTCTTTCCCATGGTCTAATAATATTCCATTGTGTATGTATATATATACACACACACCACATCTTCTTTATCCATTCATCTATAGACAAGACACCTAGGTTGCTTCCATATCTTGGCTGTTGTGCATAATGCTACAATGAACATAGGAGTGCAGGTATCTCTTCAAGATCCTAATTTAGTTTTCTTTGGATGTAGACTCAGAAGTGGGTTGATGGATCATATGATAGTTCTATTTTTACTTTTTTTGAGGAACCTCCTTGCTGTTTTCCATGGTGCTGTACCAATTTATATTCCCACCAACAGTGCACAAGGGTTCCTTTTTCTCCAAATCCTTGCTAACACTTGTAATCTCTTGTCTTTGATAATAGCCATTGTGAGGTGTGAGGTGATATCTCATTGTGGTTTTGATTTGCATTTCCCTGACAATTGGCGATGTTGAGCATCTTTTCATGTACCTGTTGGCCATGTGCATGTCTTCTGTGGAAAAAATGTCTACTCAGTTCCTCTGCTCATTTTAAAATCACATTATTTGTTTGTTTTTGTTTTTGTTTTGCTGTTGAGTTATATGAGTTCCTTATATATTTTGGATATTAATCCCAAATCAGATATAAGGTTTGCAAAGACATTCTCCCATTCCATAAGTTGCCTTTTCATTTGGTTGATTGTTTCTTTTGCTGTGCAGAAGCTTTTAAGCTTGGTGTAGTACCACTTAATTATTTTTGTTTTTGTTGCTTGTGCTTTTGGTATCGTATCCAAAAATTCTTTGCCAAGATCAGTATCAAGTAGCTTTATCCCTATGTTTTTTTCTAGCAGGTTTATGGTTTCAGGTCTTATGTTTAAGTGTTTAATCCATTTTGAGTTAATTTTTGTGAGTGGTATAAGATAAGGTTCCAACTTCATTCTTCTGCATATAGTTATCCAGTTTTCCCAACACCATTTATTGAAGAAACTGCCCTTTTCCCATTGAGTATTCTTGGCTCCCTTGTCAAATATTTGTTGAACATATTTCTGGGCTCTCAGTTCTGTTCCATTGGTCTATTTGTCTGTTTTCCTGCTAGTACCATACTGTTTTGATTAATATGACTTTGGTCAGGTTTGTTAATATTTTGTTGATAATTTTTACAAATATATTCATCCAGGAATATGGATGAAATATTAAATGTTTGGTGAAATTCACCATGAAATCATCTTGTTCTGAGCTTTTCTTTTTGGGAGGTTTTTGAATACCAATTCAATGCCCTTATTTGTAATTGGTCTGCTCATAGTTTGTATTTCTTCATGATTCATTCGTGGTATGTTGGTATGTTTCTGAGAATTTATCCATTTCTTCTAGGCTATCCAATTTGTTGGCATACAGTTATTCATAGTTTTCTATTACGATCCTTTGTATCTCTGTGGTATCAGTTGTAATGTCTCCTCTTTCATTTCTCATTTTACTTATTTGCATCTTCTCTTTTTCTTAGTCTAGCTAAAAGTTTGTAAATTTTGCTATCTTTTCAAAAAACCAACTCTTAGGTATGTTGATCTTTTCTGGTCTCTATTTCATTCGTTTCTTTCCTGATGTTTGTTATCTCTTTTCTTTTGCTAACTTTCGGTTTAGTTTGTTTTTCTTTTTCTAGTTCCTTGAGGTGAAAAGTTAGGATGTTTGTTTGACATCTTTCTTTCTTCTTAATGTATGTGTTTATTGCTATAAACTTCCTTCTTAGAAATGCTCTTGCTGCATTCCACAAGTTTTGGTATGCTGTGTTTTCATTTTCATTTTCTTCAAGATTTCAAGTTTCTGTTTTGTTTTGTTTGACCAATTGGTTGTTCAGGAGTGTGTTGTTTAATTTCCACCTATTTGTGAATTTTCCAGTTTTCCTTCTTGATTTCTAGTTTCATACCATTGTGGTTGGAAAAGATATTTGGTATGATTTCAGTCTTCTCAAATTTGCTAATACTTGTTTTATGACCTATCATATGATCTATCCTCAATTGTGTACTTGAGAAGAATATTTATTCTGCTGCTCTTGGATGGAATATTCTGTATATGTCTGTAAGGTTCATTTGGTCAAGTTCAATGTTTCCTTATTGATTTTCATCTGTATGATCTATCCATTGTTGAAAGTGGGGTATGGAAGTCCCCTACTATTATTGTATTTTTGTCAATTTCTCCTTTTAGATCTGTTAGCATTTGCTTAATATATTTAGGTGCTCCAATGTTGTGTGCATATATATTTATGCTTATTATATACCCTTGATGAATTGATCCCTTTATCATTATATAATGACCTTCTTCATGTCTTGTCACAGCTTTTGAGTTAAAGTATATTTCGCCTGGTATAAGTATTCTATTCCTGTGCTCTTTTGGTTTCCACTTGCATGGAATATCTTTTTGCATCCCTTCACTTTGAGCCTATGCGTGTCCTTAAAGCTAAACTGAGTCTCTTGTAGGTAGCATGTAGTTGGGTCTTGCTTTTTGGCCAGCCAGCCACTCTCTGCCCTTTGATTGAAGAATTTAATCAATTTACATTTAATGCAATTATTGATAGGTAAGGACTTACTATTGCTGTCCTATTAATTGTTTTCTAGCTGTTTTGTAGTTCCCTTATTCCTTTTTTCCTCTCTTGCCACCTTCCTTTGTGAACTGATAATTTTATGTAGTAGTATGCTTTGATTCCTTCTCATTATCTTTTGTGAATCTGCTTTAGGTTTTTACTTTGTTGTTACCATGAGGCTTACATAAAACATCTTATAATAGTTATTTTACACTGATAAAAATTTAACTTTAATTGCATACAAAAACTCTATCGTTTTACTCCCCACCTTTTTTATGTTACTGCTTTCACAATTTACCTCTTTTTTATTATGTAGTCATTAACCAGTTATTGTAGCTATGGTTTATTTTAAATATTTTGTCCTTTAACCTTTATACTAGAGTTAAGTGGTTAACACACTGTCATATTAAAACATTAAAGTATCTGAATTTGAGTATATACTTACCTTTACCAGTGTGTTGTGTATTTGCATATGTTTTCATGTTACTGATTATTGTCCTTTAATTTCAGTTTGAAGAACTCCTTTCACCACTTTTGTAAGGCAGGTCTAGTGGTGATGAATTCCCTCAGCTTTTGTTTGGGAAAATTTTTTAACTCTCCTTCATTTCGGAAGGACAACTTTGCCAGATAGAGTATTCGTGGTTGGCAGTTTTTGTTTTTTTTTTTTCCTTTGAGCACTTTGAGTATATCATTCCACTCTCTCCCGGCCTGTATGGTTCTACTGAGAAATCCTCTGATAGGCTTATGACGGTTTTCTTGTAAGTTACAAGCTTCTTTTCTCTTGCTGCTTTTAAGATTCTCTCTTTGTCTTTGATTTTTGACTGTTTTATTATAATATGTCTTGGAGAAGATCTCTTTCAGTTGAGTTTATTTGGGGACAGTTGAACTTCATGAAGTTGGATGTTCAAATCTCTCCCCAGATTTGGGAAGTTTTCAGCTGTTATTTCTTTAAATAAGCTTTCTACTCCCTTCTCCCTCTTTTCTCCCATGACTCCAATAATATGCAGATTTTTAAAAATGATTTTGTATCAATCACATAGTGTTTCTTTACTCTTTCCATTGTTTTTTCTTTATTCTCTGACTGGATAATTTCAAAGGTCCTGTCTTCCAACTTACAGATTCTTTCTTCTTTGATCCATTCTGCTGTTGATTCTCTTTATTGCATTTTTCATTTCATTCACTGTACTATTCAGTTCGAGAATTTCTGTTTGGTTCTTTTTTATTATTTCTGTCTCTGTTAAACTTCTCATTTTGTTCATTTTGTTTTCCTGATTTCATTGAATTGTCTCTCTGTGTTTTCTTGTAGCTCATAAAGCAGCTATTTTGAATTCTTTATCAAATAAATCACAAATCTCCATGTCTTTTATGTCAGTTACTGGAAGATAATTGTGATCCTTTGGTGGTGTCATGTTACCTTTATTTTTCATGCTCCTTGAAGTCTTGCATTTCTGTCTTCACATAGGAAGTAGCTGTCACCTCCTCCAGTCTTTCTGACTGTCTTTGGGAGAGAAATACCTTCCGTCTGCTCTGCTAGTGATTGTGAATTTTTCTCAGACCTTCTATGGATATGCCTGCTCCACACTTCTTGCTCCCTCTGTCACAGAATATTGAGCATATATGCTTTCTTTTAATTCTGCAACATACCAGGCTGAGTGCTGACATCCTCCCTTTGCTTTCTCAAGGGCGGTGCTAAATCTGAAGTTTGTGGTCTCTCCCTGGCTCACACATTTGGGCCATCTTTCTTTATGTGCTCACTAGCCATCTGCCAGGCTTGCTCTTGCCACATTCAGGCGTACACACAGGGAGCTGGCCACAGGGTGGGGGATTGTGTACATGAGGCGTGTGGAGTGCTGGAGGTGCCTGTGTTTCACTGGGGGAGATCAGCAAGTCAGGTTTCACCAGTGTTTCATAGTCAGACTTCTTAATGGAGTCTGCAATGTAGTTAGTAGGATCTGTTCCCGTTTAATGCCCTCTGAGAGTCCTATCTGCTGCTCTCCCAGCTTCCTCCTTCCCCCTCCCCTGTAGTCATCAAACTAACATCTCAGTGCTCTGGATGCAGCAAGAGAGAAATGGGCCTCTTTGGCAGCATCCGACACAGCTGGAGAAGCTGGACAGTTACTCACATGGTCTCACATTCCCCCATGGGAGAAATCACAAGCTGAGAAAGTCTCTCTTGGCACTAAATTGTGCTGCCTTAGGAGAGAGGGGACGCAGGTAAAGTCAAACTGTTCCTCTTAACCTCTCCAGTGCATCCAAACTCATTTTTTTTTCTCTAACAGTGTGTTGGAACTTCTCTGCTGGACTCCTGCACTCATGGACTTCCATGAAGGCTCCCTTTCTATGCATGATTGTCTAACACAGTGTATTCCAAGATCCTATAAACTATGGCTGAGAGGGACTGGTGCCAGTTCATGGGCCACTGTAGGGTCCACAATCAGGACCAAGGTCTATATGCCTATTACCCAATGCACAAATGGGCAAATACACTCTCAGGTCCCTTGGTGTATGGTGTTGGATTCTACAGCTCCCACAGAAGCACTCTTGTCTGTGGGTGGATGCCAAATTGTTGTTGTTGAGGGGGGGATATGAGCAAGGGACATCTTATTCGGGCATTTTGCTGATGTTACTCTTCCCAGCACCATTTGTTGAGAAAACTATCCTTTCCCCATTGAATTGCTTTAGCATCTTTGTAAAAAATTAATCATAAATGTAAGAGATTATTTCTGAACTTTCAAAATTGTTCCATTGAACTATATGTCTTTATGCCAGTAAAAGTGTTTTATTACTGTAGATTTATAAAAACCTTTTAAACTGAGTAATATAAATCCTCCAACTTTTTTCTTTTTTTTCAATATCATTTTGCCAATTTTAGATCTCTTGTTTTCTGTATTTTGAATCAGATTGCCATTTTCTGTAAAAAAGACTACTTGAATTTTGGTGTCAGGGTAATGGTGCCCTAGTAGAATGAAGTTGGGAGTGTTCCCTCCTCTTCAATTTTTTGGAACAGTTTGAGAAGGATAGATATTAGTGCTTCTTTATAAGTTTGGTAAAATTCCCCTGTGAAGCCACCTGGTCCTGGACTTTTGTTTGCTGGGCATTTTAAAATTACAAATTCAATTTCAATTCTAGTAATTGGTATGTTCGAATTGTCTGTTTCTTCTTGATTCAGTCTTGTCAGATAGTATGTTTCTAGAAATTTGTTCATTTCTTCTAGGTGGTGAAGTTTGTTGGCATATAACTATTCATAGTATTCTCTTATGATTTTTTTGTATCTCTGTGGTATCGGTTGTTATTTCTCCTTTTTCATTTCTTATTTTGTTTATTTGGGTCCTCTCTCTTGATAAGCCTGACTAAAGGTTTATCAATTTTGTTTATCTTTTCAAAAAACCACTTCTTGGTTTTATTGATCTTTTCTATTGTTTTTTAGCTTTATTTTATTTATTTCCTTTCTGATCTTTATTATTTCCTTTCTTCTGCTGACTTTGGGCTTTGCTTGTTCTTCTTTTAGGTGATAGGGTAGGTTGTTTATTTGAGATTTTTCTTGTTTCTTGAGGAAGGCCTGTGTCACTCTAAACTTCACCCTTAGAACTGCTTTTGCTGCATCCCATAGATTTTGGAAAGTTGTATTTCCATTTTCATTTGTCTCAAGGTGTTTTCTGATTTCCCCTTTGATTTCATCATTGACCCATTGGTTTTTTAGTAACATGTTGTTTAGTCTCAGTGTGTTTGCTCATTTCCCATTTTTCTTTATGTAGTTGATTTCTAGCTTCATATCTAGTCTTTCTTTTTTATCTTAGTCAATGTAAGTTTTTCAAAGTTGTTTATCTTTTCAAAGAACCGGTTTTGATTTCATTGATTCTCCTTTGTTTTCCTGTTTTCTCTTTTGTTTATGTCTAGTCAATCTTTATCATTTCCTAACTTCTGCTAGCTTTGGGTTTAGTTTTCTCTTCTTTTTCTAATTACTTAAGGTGGAAAGTTATGCTATTGACTTGAGATCTTTATTATTTTCTAGTATAGGTATTTACAGCAATAAGTTTCCTCTCCGAGCACTGCTTCCACTGCATCACTATAATTTTTGGTATGTTGTGTTTTCATTTTCATACATTTCAAAGTATTTTAAAATTTCACTTGTGATTTTTTCCTTTGACTCACTGGCTATTTAAAGTGTGTTGTTTCATTTTCAGATATTTGTATATTTTCCAGTTTTTCTTGTATTAGTTTCTCCTTTCATTCCATTATGGTCAGAGAGAGTACTTTGTATGATTTCAACCTTTTAAAATTAATTCAGACTTGTTTTGTGATCTAACGTATTGTATATTCTGGAGAATGTTTCATATGCACTTAGGTTTATCCTATTCTGGGTTCACTAAGCTTATTGAATCTCTATGTTTATATCTTTTGCCAAATTTGGGGAGTTTTCAGCCATTATTTCTTTGAATACTTTCCAGTCCCTCTCTCTCTCTCCTCTCCTTTTGGGACTCTGATGATACAAATGCTAGCTCTTGTTTTATTGTCTCACAGGCCACTGAAACTCTCCATTTTTTCAGCACAATGTCTCTCTGTTGTTCAGTTTGGGTAAATTCTATTGATCTGTTTTCAATTTCACTAATTCTATCTTCTGTCATCTCCACTCTAATTTTGAGCCCTGGAGAGACTCACTGAATGTGAGAGGTTTTTAAAAAATTTGTTTATTGTGTTTTTCATTTCTATAATTTCTATTTATTTCCTTTTCATAAGTTCTATTTTTTTTTGCTGAGATTTTCTATTTTTTCATTTGTTTTAAGAGAATTTATTATTTTTTTGTTGAAGCATCTTTGTGATGGCTGATTTAAAATTCTTATTAGAAAATTACAATATCTGGTTCATCTCAGTCTTGTTGTCTATTGATTGTCTTTTCTTATTTGTATTGTGATTTTTCTGGCTCTTGGTATGACATTTGATTTTCTATTGTATATGGGACATATTAGATATTATATTGTGAGGCACTAGATCTTATTTATTTAATCCTCCTCCTTTTAAACCTAGTGTAGCTTCTGTCGAGGTATAGCACAAGGGCCAGGTGAGTGTGTATGTTCAGCAATTGCTGGTCCCTACCTATAGTATCCTGGCAAAAGTAAGTACTCACTAACACTGCCTCATTGCAAACTGCTGGAGTGGAAATTCAGCTTCCTCCTTTGATCCCACTAACTTCTTCATGATGGTAATAGGGTACCAACTTTCACTGTATCTGTTTCCTCTGAGTGCTGGTGTAAACCCAGATCCCAATTTGGCCTTTTTGACACAATGTCATGGGTAGCAGGAAAGTGAAGTGCCAACTACCTTCACCTCACAATATCATTCTGTCTCATTGATGCTGGGTGGGGAGGTGGAGACTTCAGCTCCTCAGCCAGCCCTGCTGACACTGGCAGGAATGGCAGGTGAAGCATAGTGGTGACTAGCTCTACCTTGAACTCCCTTGTTAAGTCTCTTTGCTTCTGTATGTGGTTGGACATCCAGCTCACTACTGGACCCCACTGACAACATCCTGGCAGGAGAGTCTGCATTGCCTGCTTCCACCAAGTGAGGAGTGGGAGATCAGCTCCCCTTCACACCATCCAGAAGTACAAGCCCTGCATGGGAATCATTAGAACATCACAGCCTGCTCCCTTCAAATAGAAGTGGAGGATCATTTTACTTCTTGGCACACTGAAACTATTCAGTGGGGCAATAAGAGCACTACCTGCTTCTTCCAGGTGGGAAATGTAACATTAGCTCTCTGCTCAGCTTCACCAATACCACTGGGTTAGAGAATTACAGGACTGTCACTGTAGGGGGAGGAGGGTGTAGTTTTTTCTTTGATGTTTGGCTGGAGTAGTGCCGATATTGCTAAAAAGATTTTCTATTGTTAGGGCACACTTTTCTGGTCCTTTGGCTAAGAGGAACAGCTTTTTTCTTGAAGCTTTTTGTCTATGCCTGTTAGCAGTTCTGGGTTGGAGGCTTCTGCAGAGCTCTGTCTGTCTGGAATATAATGGAGGCAATAAGGAAACTCGGGAAATCACTACCCGTGTCGTTCCTTGAGTCTCAAGGTCCCTAGGCAGCCTGATTTATTTCCACCTTTCAGGTGTTTTCATATTTACAGTGTTATGTCTAGATATTTTTAGTTATAAGAAGGAGAACCTTAAAGCAGTGGGGCTGCTCCATCTTGCATATATCACAAATTTTGAAAACATTATATTTTCATTTTTATTCAGTTCCAAATATTTTTAAATTTGTCTTGAAACTTCCTCTTTGACTCATGGGTCATTTATAAATGTGTGCTTTTGTTTGAATATAGTTAGAGATTTTCCCAGATACCTTTCTGTTGTTAATTTCTGGTTTAATTGTGCTATGGTTGAGGAATATATCTTATATTCTTTCTATTCTTTTAAATTTGTTAAGCTTTTCTCTTTTATGGCTCAGATGAAGGCCTGTCTTCTTTAGATGTTCAACGTGTACCTAAAAAGACTGTTTATTATACTGTTATTAGGTGGGGCATTCTACAAATATCAATTAGACCAAGTTGGTCAGTGATATTGTTTGGGTCTTTTACAGCCTTGCTGATTTTCAAACCACTTGTTTTATTGATTGCTGAGAGAAGAGTGCCAATTCTGAAAGTTTAATTATGAATTTCTGTAGTTCTGCTTCATGTTCTATCAGATTTTGCTTCATGCACTTTGAAATTTTGTTCTTAGTGCACACATATTTAAGATTGTCATTCCTTCTTTGTGAATTAACCCTTTTATCATTAGCTACTGTTCCTCATTATGTCTGATACTTTTTCTTGTTCTGAAATTTGCTTTGACTGATATTATTTTAACTATTCCAGCTCTCTTTTGATTAGACTTTGCATGGCATCCTTTTTCTATCTTTTACTTTTAGCCACCCGTGTCATTTTATTTAAGGAGTGTCTCTTATAAAAGGCATATAGTTTAATCCTTTTTCCTTTACCTAATCTGACATCTATTTATAATTAATTTGTTTTGAACATTTATATTTAATATAATTATTGTTATATTGGATTTAGCTCTACTATTTTATTGTATTTTTGTTGTTTTTGTTGTTTTTCCCATGCGTTTTAAATTTTTCTGTTCATTTCCTCCCTTATTTTATGTTATTTGAATAGTTTTCATATGCCATTTTATTTATCTTTTGTTTTTTTTAACTGTCTCCTTATATTAAAATTTTTAGTGGTTGTTCTAGGGATTCAAATGTATATACCTTACTTTAATAAATCTACTTCAGTTAATGTTTTACCATTTCAAGTAAAATCACCTCCCCTTTATAGTTGTTGTAGGTCTTACATCTACATACTGTGGTAACCCCACCAGTTAATGTTACAAGTTTTTGCTTTTTATAGCCATACATATTTTGAAAAATTTAAGAAGAGAAAAATAGTCTACTATATTCATCTAGAAATTTACCATTTCTATTTTTATTCATTCTGAAGTTCAAAGTTTTCTACTCCTATCATTTTCTTTCAGTCTAAAAACTTTCTTAGCATTTACTTTAGACTTGATTTTCTAGCAGCAAACTCTATTAGTGTTCTCTTTATCTGAGAAGGTTATTATTTAAATGTCGTTCCTTTAAGGGTATTTTTTGCTGAATGTAGAATTCCAGGTTGACAATTATTTTCTTTCAGCATTTTCAAGGTATTGCTACACTGTATTCTGGCCCTGATGGTTTCCTAGGAGCAGTGCACTGTTATTTGAATCATTATCCCCTTATATGTGTTGCATTATTTTTTATTGGCCATTTTCAAGGTTTTTTTTTTTAATCTTTGGTTTTTAGAAGTTTGATTTTGATTTTTCTGGGCATGATTTTCTTTGAGTTTATAATCTTTGTGGTTCACTGAGCTTCCTGAATCTGTATATTTATGTCTTTCACTTATTTGGGGAATTTTCAGAAATTATTTCTTGAAATGTATGTTCTGCACTAGTATCTTTTCCCTCTCCTTTTTAGAGTCCAA
This sequence comes from Balaenoptera physalus, assembly GCF_965194825.1. Taxonomy (NCBI): domain Eukaryota; kingdom Metazoa; phylum Chordata; class Mammalia; order Artiodactyla; family Balaenopteridae; genus Balaenoptera; species Balaenoptera physalus. The sequence goes on from NC_138903.1 coordinate 45,316,804, forward strand.
TGAATACCACAATTTATGAGTCTCTGCTCATTTTATTTCCATCTTTTTTTCCTCTTTGCTTATGTGATTGGATGTTACTCAGTCTGTCTTTATCATTTCTATTCTTCTATTGAGCCCATCTAGTGAACTTTTAAATATCTGATATTGTATTTTTGATTTGTGAAATTTCCATTTGACTTTTAAAATAATTTATATTTCTCTGCTTAGAACATCTGTCTTTCCTTTCATTTCAACAGCATCTACCTTCACTCCACCTTCACCCATGGAGGATGGTTGTAATACCTTCTTTAAAATCTTTATCTGACAACTCCAATATCTGGGTCACCTTGAGGTTGGCACATGTTGAATTTTCCCTTACGCTTCTTTTCAAACTTTCCTTGTTCTTGATATGTAGTATATTTTTGGATTGTATTCTTGACTATATAGTTGTATTGTATTCTGAATATTATATTGTTTGACTTTGGGTCCTATTAATATCCTCTGGAGAATACTTTTTTGTTTGGTTGGTTGGCTTAGCTAGAAATCAACCTGGTTAGGTTTAAAGTAAAAATCTTGTCTCACCTTTGGATGATTATTCCATTTTAAGTTCAATTTGCAAAGAAATTGCTATGCTGTTTTGACTGTCTCACACATGCACCTCTCAGGATTTAGTCTGAGACTTGAGTGGTGGTTTATGGCATAGTTAAGTTCAAAGTATCTTACTATGCTGCTTTGGGTCTATGCTGTGCATGTGCAACTTAACAATAAGCCTGAAATGTATAGAAATTTCATTAACAGAATTAGGATATTCCCTTCTTGCACACTCTCCTCTCCAAGATTCCCCTCTCCATATTTTCTGGCTTGCAAAGGCCCCTGTAACTAATCTTCTGTCCAGAGAGATAGAGGTTCTCTTGGGTTTTTAATTACCCATACCACCACAGGGGAATTCTGTGGATGACAATTCTCTAGCTGTGAGTGGCACAGGGCTTTCAGGGAAGACATGACCTCTTCTTTCCCAGATAACAGCTGTTATTGAGAAGCTGCTCTCTTTGAAGAATGGACCCTATTTGAAGGGCAGAACAGAAGAAGCGGCTCTGTTTCCCAAGTCCTTTAAACTCTGTAAGGTACCCATCCATCTTGTACTGTCTTTTACTTTTGTTGTTTAGGTCACATGCTCCATCTTCACCAATGGAAATTTGGAAAGATAGAACCCAATCTTGTTGGTTTCAAAGAAGAGCCTTTTAGTTTTGGTCAAGAATACTTTATAGGGATGCTATGCCCTGTGAGGTGCCTATATTTTTCAGGAAAAATAGTATTGGAAATAGATGACTATCTTAGGAACAAAGACATTTGTATCTCAGCAATTCTAACATAACTGAATTGCTTTTATCATCCAAAACTGAATATTTATCTACATGCTGTGAAATAGAAAATGATCCATTGCACTCAAGTTCTTAACTGCATGACAAAAAAATTGTTTCTAGCAATATAATAAAATCTGTTTCCATTTTCAAATAATTAAATATATATTTTAATTTCCTCAATATTAAAAGCTAATTTGGAAAAATATCCCCTTACATGAGTCTACAGCAGATATCTCCTCCTCATGCCTAAGTCCTTGAGCTAGAATTTAAACTCTGTAACCTCTCCCCCACCCCCACTCTCTACAATAGCCTCTCTGAGAATAATCCTGATGGTCACTACTTTTTGATATATTGCAATTTAAAATCTTTATCTTTTTCTCTCTTTCTGGAACACGCTATCTACAGTTAGTCATGAAAACTTTCTTTTTAAACAAAATAATTTCTTGTATCCAAGGGCAAGATGCAAATGGAAATCAGTGGCTAAGCATAAAGTATACTTTTAAAGAACAATATAGTTCTGTTTGCCAGTATCCATTTCACTTCACCAAACTTGGAATCCAAGGTTCCACTATTATTCCTAAATATTATACTGGAGCATAGAAATTTTACTGACAAAATGTGTAGCTCCAGGACAGACTTGGGCCGGAGGCACAGAAATAATTTTTAAAAATTTAACATTGTCTATTCATTCATTCCAGACAGCCTGGATGGACACACACACACACGCATGTGCATTACAGCAAAAGAATCTCATATAAATTCTACGTTGGGAATGTTTGTTTATGGAAGATGCTGTGTTAAGCAAACAGGGATGTTGGAAACATCTGACCACTGATTTTAAACCAATTACCTCTGAACTGATTTTCACAGAAATATTGATACTAATACTTATTGACTACTTAGGATATGCCAGCACTGCTTTAAGTACTTCATGTTCAGGGACTGACTTAATCCTTACTGCAATGTGGGCACTATTACTTTTTAAATATCACACATGGGTACATGGGGAACCTTAGTTGATTTACACAGCCAGCAAATGGTGGTGCTGAGATATGAATCCAAGCATTAGTCTGGTCCCCATATCCACAATCTTAGCCCACTACAGTACACTATTTCTTTCTTATTTGTGAAAAGAAGAAACAGAAAGACATTTTAATACAGAAATACAGACATGGTAAGAACATAACACTTTCTCTTATTAAACCATTCTCTTTCCCTCCCCTTTGCTGCCACAGTCCATCAAATCCATGCTATGTGATATTGCACACTTCTAAATTCAAGTGCTCCTTTGACATTCTTTGACTACAACCTCAAAATAAGTGGATACTCCGGGAGAGACACGGTTAATACCAGAGACAAAGAGCCCTTTTGGCATGTTAAAGGAGCTGTAGCCCTTGGAGGCTCTCCAGAAAGTGGAAGTGATTGACTATAGCAGTTTCTCCTGAAAACAAAATGTCTTGGTTGTCAGATTACCTGCAAGGGGTGTATTAGGGAAAATGGATCCTAAATTCATTCTTAAGTCAGGGGTGGATAAAGGAGCAGGGATGGAGGGTAGAGGGTGGGGGGCAGATATAAAGGGAAGGTGGGCATCTCTGTGTGATGGGTGTGAGGGCTTAATTGTTTCTACCCCACACAAAATACATCACTACTTCTTTGGATTCCAAAAATACTAGGTCCCTTGGCACTGGACAGTGTCTGCACAGTAGAGGGCTGCCACTCCTGGGGTGGTGATTTGTGATGACAGGTGATTCATGAAGAAAAAGCACAGGAGGTTACAGGGTACTGCACATGGAGTTACAGCAAAGGGACAGGTTGGAGAACCTGTTTTTTTTTTTAATTCTTTGGGTGGCAGGCAGGGACTTTGGGAGGCAGAGGAGGGTGGGAGGGTTGAAGGGGGTGGGCTTCTCTGTGTAACTGGCATTATAGGTTATTTCTATTTTACTATGCTCATGTGGGAATAAATGACTCTTCATTTGAATTTTTATGGATTTTTACAAATAGTTTATAATATTCACTTGGTAAAGAATTTAGTAATTTTCCAAGGGAATTAAGTGTATTGATCAATAGATTCTCCATCCATTTTTACCTAAGTGTAGCACATTGTACACACTGTTCTGTACCTTGCTCTTTGGAATTAGCACTGTAACCATAGACAACCAGAAAAAAACCCTAAATGTTTACCAATGTGGGTGGTGATTAAATGAATTATATTATAACCATGAAATTGGATATCATGGAAACATTAAAAATGATGATGCAGGCATATGTTACTTGACGTAAAAGTATATTCACCTTCTAAAGCCAAATGAAAAAAGTGGCTTTTGAAATAGAGAAATGTGTTTGTGTGTGTGTGTGTGTGTCTGTGTCTGTGTCTGTGTGAGTGTGCATGCATGTGCATAGCCAGAAGTTTGGAAAGATACACAAACACAATCATGGCTGACTGTGGACATCTCTGAGTGAAGGCGTTATAGATGCTATATTTTGCCATTTTTATGTGCATTTTGTTATGTTTATGTTTGCTACCATGTGAACAAATTGCATATTTGATTGTTTTATTTCTGATTATAAGTCTTTCACAGAATTAAAAAATGAGCAAATAAGACCAAGATCTTATTCGGGCTCAGAAGAATTAAATTGAAAATAGAATTTGGGATTTCTGTGAAGGGTTTTCTTGCTCCTCAGAAAGGACACACAGGAGAGAGCAGCCTTCTTTTTCTGCTGAATGTAGTTGTGCCTAGACTTGATGCCTGGAACTCTTATGGCAGAGGAAAGTGTCATAACTGAAGTATCTTTTGATGTCAGAAGGCTCAGTTCTTTGACCCTCTGGAGACAGAAACCATCTATCTGCCAGCTTCAGGGAATCTTTCCAGACTTGCTGAAAAGGAGCCAGCCAAAACTTTGGCTTCACAAGGAACCTATCCAGGATTGTACAATTCCCCCCAATATCCACTGGAGGTCGCTACTCCATTGCTGCTATCATTTGCCATTTTCCAGTGAGAGTAAATGTGAATCATTTACAGCCTATTATTCATTATAAGTCCTCATAGCACAGAGCACATAAATGTAAAATAAAATAGGTCCAGGATTTAGTTGTATGGTCAAAAAGATAAAATAGAAATTGTAATGTTCCTGCCACTGGCCTTATTTCCCCCATCCCTGGCCTGAAGACTCCTGGGGTCCTGGCATGCTTCCCTCCACACTCATGCATGGCTGACAGAGGCACAGTGTGAATGCTCTTCCTGGAATGGCGTGTACTATTCAGCAACTCTACGTAAAGGATGCCATAATCCAGGACTGAGGGATTATCTCCAGCTGTGAAGTGCAAAATGGCTTATTCTAGACAAGATTATTAACTGTTTGCTCACCTATTCCACCACCTTCATGTGTAACTTTTCAATCCAGGCCTAACTGCAAAGCCCTTTCTCTTTCCTGAAAGTAAGAGCTCTCAGAAGTGTGGAACACAGAAAACTGGTGACACCCAGAATAATTTTAGTGCTACTTGGACACTAAAAATTTAATAGTAGGGCTTCCCTGGTGGTCCAGTGGTTAAGACTCTATGCTTCCACTGCAGGGGGCACGTGTGTGGCATGGCCACAAAAAAAAAATTAATAGTAATATATGTGTTTTATTTGGCAGTAAACATATAGCTAATCACAGCCACTTCAAGGCCTTGGTGGGATGATGGGGAGTGCGTTGACATTACACACTCCATGGAATATCACCATAAATTTTCCTGTAAATATCGTTGCTCTTTCTCCCAGATTTCTTCCTTTATTGGCAATTGCCCAGTTTCTCTCTCCCCACCCTCACTCCCTCTCCCTGTCTTCCTCTCAATCCTCCATCCCTTATCATACTTCTTGATTCTCCAGGAATAGAAGCTGCCTCTCCTTCCTTCCCCTCTATCATCTGTTTTTCCAGAAGCCAACTCTAAGCTTCTCATTTGCATACTTTCTACCAGAAACCATTTCTGCAATAAAGGACTCTCCTCAGGATACAGTTTTTTGTATGACAGCAGGACAACTGTAAACAGCAATGAATTTTCCCTATTAGAAAGTATTCAAATAAATTACCCTGTCCCCAAAAGACAGAAAACATAACTACATTTCAGGAAGAAGAATGCCATACTTAATCTCATTGGGGTGTCGTGAACATCTTGCCACAGGATCTGGGGAGATGTCTCAGGGGTGATAAATTGGCTGATAGTATTGAGAGGAAATGGGATGTAAACTCCATAAAACTGTGTCAGAGAGAAAAGGAAAGGGACGATTGTTGGTAGATAATTAAGCTGAGGAACACCTGCACGGCCTGCTCAGCAGTCTTTGTGGGCCTTGGCATCGTATGACTGTGGGTTTCCATCCTAAGTCTGTGACATAGCACTTCTCTTACTTTGTGCGTGTCTCCAAACTTCTCAGATCTCAGTTTACTCATCTTGAAAAATGGAAATGGTATTATGCATTCTGGATTGTCTTATGAGAATTAGATGAGAGAATACGTATGAAATGTTAAGTAGTATGGACATCAATTCATTTCACTCTTTTTATTTCAGTTTAAAATTTAAAATGAAAATGTAAAAAAAAAACTTTTAAACATCTTTTTGTATTTATTTTTATAGTTATCTTTCAATTACCATGATTTTTCATTTAAATCTTAAAAGTCATTCAATTTTCCTGAAAATATTAGAAAAAATCAGCACAGTGGCATCCGGATATGTCAGAGTCTTAAAAGTGGGGAATGAGTGACTGAGTTGTGAGAAATGCTAACCCAACTTATGCCCTGTGGTGTGGACTGCTGGCTACAGTGAAGGATGACACTGAAAATGGGTCAGAATTCCCCTCTCTATTGTACCTCATAGCGCAATAGAGAACTTTACTTGGCACCTAATACACAGCAGCCAAAAGCACTGGAGACAGAGTAAGGCTTCTAAACACCAGGCTGAGGGGTGGGCAAATGTGATCAGGCTGTAAAAAGGCTTAACTTGGTCAGGGACATAGTGGTGTAGTCAGTTCTCATCACTAGTTGTCCATGCAATTTACATTACCCCAAGCTCCCACCTATAACAGTGTCATCACTTTTAATTCAGGACTTAAATGTACACTGCCCCCTCGCTCTGCTGTCACTTCCATGGTGCCTTCTCTTTCCTGACTCACTATAGAGAAAAGTTGTTGGTTTCAGGCCTATTGGTTTCAGAGCAGCAATTTTGAGATCTAACTTAGCACTTTACAGGGATACTCTTCCCTGATGGGTTCCTAGATTTTGCACGTGTGAACCCTATCAGAAAACGTAATGCATGTCTCATCAGGAAGGACAGGTATAACTCAGTAAGTATAATGTAAGTGAAATGTCATAGTGAGTGGATGAAGGTCTGGCTTTGGAAACAGACAAACCTGGATGTGGGTCCCAACTCCATCACTTACCACCCAAGTTACCTAACATCTTTCAGCCTGTTTCCTCATCTGTAGAAGGCAGGGGGTGGGTATTGAAAAATACCTCTCAGAGTAGTTGGGAAAGAAAAAAATCCACATATTAAGATGATCTGTTTATGTTTCTGTATTGTTAGACTGTAAGTTCTCAGAGGGTAGGGACCTTTTCTGAGTCATCTCTGTGACCTGAAAATTCCCAGAAATATGTCCAGCCCAGTACAGCCACTCTGTCTAATTTCTCGTGCCATTTTTCTGAACCAGGTTTCAGCTGCTTCTGCTCCGAAGTGACAATGCTTATCTTGAAGATTCCTTCTTGCATATCTTGGAGTTTCTTTCTTGTGTCCTAGAGGTCTATGGAAACTTTTCATGTGCCAACATTGATGGTCATCTCCACAGACGAAAGTATATTTTGCTCCATTGTGACTTTTGCTGTCATTTGAGTTATTGAGCTACACTTGGATGGAGCTGAGCCAGAAACAATTTGTCACTCTCTCTGCCATGTTAAATTTTATACACAGATGATTCAAGAGGCAGGCTGGAGGCCTTTTAGAGGTGTATGACTTTATTACCAGAAAGGTTGGAAGGATGTGAACAGCAGCAGCTTCTTTTACTCCATCTGCCAGGGGCACTCTTATAATATCCCTGTCAGAGCCCTAATCCCATTGCACTGTAAACAGTGGTAACTTGTCTATCTCACCATTGTGACCTTCCAGAGGCAATGAAATGTATTTATTCCTCTTTTTATTCCCAGCACCCATGACAGGTTCCTGGTACATAGAGGACATTTGATAAATGCTTCTTGAATAAATGAATGAGAGCTTTTGTGAATTTTATACAACTATGCGGAGGAGATAACAGGCTAAGAGTATTCCTAAAACAATCTTAATGTCACACAGCTTGCAAGTGAGAGAGGCAGAATTCCATCCCAGTTCTGCCTAAAGCAGGAAGCGTGCACTCTTTGTTGTATTGGTTTTACTAGACTCTGGGACTCCCTACAGCTTAACTTGGCCACTTTCCATGCTACTCAGAATTCAGAATTCATCCTTGTTTAGGATGGACCTTGTATCCAAAGCTGGTTCATCGATCAGATTATTCCTGTAACAAGTATTTATTATTCATTTAAAATGACTAGGCACCCCTGTAGGTGATGGTATTCAGCAGTGAAGAAAACTGACAATGCCCTTCCTCTATTGAAGCTTTATTCTAGTTCAAGGAGGCAGAAAATAAACACAAAATACATAGCAATGCTCATTTAACAGTGCTCCTTGAGGATTAATTACTATAACAAAGTAGGTGCTTAGCACATTGCAAAGGAATTAAATAAATAATAGTAAATAGCATAATATTCTATGTTATTTATTTTTATACCTGCAATTAAAGGCAAGTGATATTTTTGAATTAAAAGCAAGACTGTGCAAGTAAAATCGTATAAAGAGCCTTGATTTTTTGGAACAAATATCTGATTAAATAGCCAGTGCCTCAAGTCTCCTTTACCAACTCGCACAGCTTCTGAGAGCAGAAAAACTCTTTAGTGGAGAGTACTTTTGACTGACACATTCTTTCTCTAGCTGTGATATCATTATGGATTCAGTCTTGTCAAATTATGTCAAATTTTAAATACAAACTGAGTCACTAGTTTACTCAACAGGTATTTCATGTATACCTACGGTGGGCTTAACATCAAATTGGGTACCAGGGGCACAAAAGAATGCTAAATCATGTTCTCTGCCTGTAATGATCCTATAGCCCAGCTGGGAAGACAGTGCATCTTGACCTCCTACCCTGGTAAACTGAAGGCAGTTTGGATTCAGGTGAAGGATATGGGATCCAGATTCATAATGTACCCTTGATTACCAGTTCTTGGTTTGGGGACTCTGGACATGACCCTGAACTTTTCTGAGCTTGTTTACTCATGTGTAAATTAGAGAAAATAAAACTATCTCCCAAAGTTACCAGGAAGAACAGAAATTACTGCTGTATATTGTAGAATCAGGTATTATTGGTCTCGTACATTGTGAGCATCAGGGATTAGCACAGAGCTATCCATATATATTAGGCATTGTTACTGATCTGCATTTTTATGGTCAGAAAATGGGAGTGGGAAATAATTAAATGCTATGTGATCCATACACAGAGGACAAGCAGAAATCCTTAGAACAGATTAAATATTGATCTAACACTGTGATGGTCTTATTAGCCCCAGGAAACTCAAGGTCTAGCAACACAATAATTTGGTAAGGGGTTTGCCACTGGGGTCAGAACTAATCATAATAAGGATGAGAGGTATATTTTTGAGGACTAACTATGTTCCGACATCCATTTTAATCCTTAGAACAACATTATGTGGTAGGTACTGTTATTTTGCCCCATTTACAGGAAGAACAAAAACCCTAAAACTCAGAGGCTACTGAACTTGCCCAGAAATACACAGTCAGTGAAGGAATGGGTCAAGATTCAAACCCGGGCACTCTGATTTCAGCACTTAACACCTACTAGGGACTACTTTTCTAAGTGTTTCACATCTACTATCTGACCTAGTCCTCACAGTTACACAGTTCTTTATTAAAAAGTACAGAATGGCTATCATTATTTATTTTACAAATAATAAATGCTGGAGATGGTGTGGAGAAAAGGGAACCCTCCTACACTGTTGGTGGGAATGTAAATTGGTACAACCACTATGGAGAACAGTATGGAGGTTCTAAAAAACTAAAAATAGAACTACCATATGATCCAGCAATCCCACTCCTGGGCATATATCCAGAAAAGACTAAAACACTTAACTCAAAAAGATACATGCACCCCAATGTTCACAGCAGCACTATTTACAATAGCCAAGACATGGAAACAACCTAAATGTCCATCAACAGATGAATCGATAAAGAAGATGTGGTATATATATATATATATATATATATATATATATATATATATATATACAATGGAATATTACTCAGCCATCAAAAAGAATGAAATAATGCCATTTGCAGCAACATGGATGGACCTAGAGATTATCATACTAAGTGAAGTAAATCAGAGAAAGACAAATATCATATGATATTGCTTATATGCAGAATCTAAAAAATAATACAAATCAATCTATTTACAAAACAGAAACAGACTCACAGACATAGAAAACAATCTTATGGTTATCACAGGGGAAAGGGATTGGGGGAGGGATAAATTAGGATTATGGGATTAACAGATAAAAACTACTGTACATAAAATAGATAAGCAACAAAGATTTACTGTATAACATGCAGAAAAATATTCAGTATTTTCTAATAACCTATAATGGAAAATAACCTGAATATATATATTTATATTTGTATAAAACTGAATATATATATAAAACTGAATCACTTTGCTGTACACCTGAAACTAACACAGTATTGTAAATCAACTATACTTCAATTAAAAAAAAGTACAGTTCTCACTGAGAAAGATTTGCATACAGAAGTTTTTTCAAATCCAGAAACACTGACATTGCTGAAATAATAACAAACATCCAACCTACTTTTAGCTTCTCTCTCTCTCTGTCTCTTTATCTCTATCTCTGTCTCTATCTCTATTTCTAACTCTATGTGTATCTGTATCTGTATCTGTATCTCCTCTTCCTCTCTCATATCATATGCAAATTCTCAGAATGTTACTGAGAGCTCCCTTGCCATTCTTTTGCCATGAGGTAAAGGACTGCCCCTGCAAAGACAAGGGTTAAAACCATAGAGAACAGAGCACCAAGCATAGTAGAGTCTTTGCATTGGTCCAATACACCCAAAGATGATGGTGACTGCCTGGAGTAAGGGGGTCAAGACCAGTGGTGTGCTGTAGGCAGCTCATACCAACTCAGAGCAGATGATTAAAAATAAATTATTTGAACTTAACAATAAATTAATTATATAAAAAGGTAAAAATACTCAAAACTTATTGCTTCCTAAGTATTTTATTACATTTTACTATTATGTATGTTCTTGAAGTTATTTATATCTTTTGTATCTGTATTGTGGAAATGTTATATAATGGTATGCAACTGCATATCTCTACTTAGATATGTATCCAGTGCCTTTACATTGGTAGCTGGAAACAGGCCACGGTGAAGGTATTTACAGCACACCACAGAGATCAGGAAATCAGGGTTTGATCGATTGTTATGTTGATTGTCTAGAATTAAGAAAGTGATGTAAAATATGTTTTTGTTTTTGTGGGGGGGGGTCTTTGTTTTCTTTGTCTGTGAGACTTGGGGGATGTTAGTTCCCCAACTAGGCATTGAACCCGGGCCCACAGCAGTGCAAGCGCCAAGTCCTAACCACTGGACCACCAGGGAATTCCTTAAAATATGTTAATGCAGATTAAATTTAAATGTGTTTTGTTTCTGTAGCCATTACATTGTGAATAGAATAGCACACAGAATTGAGAAACTAGTCTTTTAGTATTTGAAAAACTATTGTGCAATTCAGTAAGGAAGTCGTGGAAGTCATTAATGAATTAGTGAAGTTCTGATATAGGTCTTCACCTCTGTTTGAGTTTTGTCTTACTAGTTAACATAAACAAAAACCAAAATTCATGTCAGAACTACACTTGGAGCGACACATGTTAAGTATTTACCAGTATTTATTGGGTCAGTACCCTTAACTCCCCCCCTCCCCCCCCACACACAAAATAACCTGGCCTCCCAGCACTGACTAGTGGTTCCGGAGCAGTGTAGGTGACATCGGAAGAGATGATTAGAGAAAATGAGCCATAAGGTCTTGAAGCAAGGGGTGGGGGTTGGGTACAAATGGAGGAGGAAGGAGAAAATAATGAAGAGGGGGAGGAGTTAGGCCGTTTCTATGAGTAAACCTGTGTGAGAATATATATCTAATGTTTACTTTAGATTTGTTCGTTTACAAACTTCAAAGCATATTCTATGCAGATCCAAGGATATACATGTACACAAATGTACACACACAGATTTCAAGCATATAAATGTGATAGATGTACTGAATTTTATTTGTTCATTTTTAAATAAGTTAAAGCATAGACCTGGCAGCTTTTACAGTAAATGTTCAAGAATTTTCAAAAACACTGGTTGGTTCTTTCCCCACTTTTTGTACTCAAATGGTAAATACATTTTTCAGAATTTCTTACCATTGGCAAGAAATAGCTATATTTTAATTTACATACTTTCTGAATAAGTTTGAATTTTATGAAAAGCCAGTAGTAGTTCTACTTCAATGTCTGGCATGTTGCGGGTGCTCTTAGTTTATATATACATAGATATTTATTGAATAGTGATGTATCAGATGCTGTACTGAGCACTTGGGCTTTAGAAAGAATTGGTTAGGATCCTTACCCTCAAAATGCTTGCAGAGAACAACAAACAAATACAATTTATGATCGGATATTGAGGCCAGAAGTCTGTTCCTCATGTGCATCACACTCTCTCCAACTTCTAAGACATCATATATATTATTCATTTCCCTGGAAAATTCTAGTTCCATTTTACACCTGACCAACTCCTGTTTACTTCTTATGTCTCACATGGCAAGTCTCTTTCTTTGAAAGTCTATAGCTTGCCCCCATCTTGATCTGTGTTATCAGGACATGTTGAATTCCCCCATCACTGTGAGCACCTACCAGAGTTTCTTGTAGTTTCTGTCTCCTCCAACAAGCTGCAAGCTTGGCAAGGACTGAGACCAGGTATAATCCCAGAGCCTATTTCAGGATGTCAATGAAAAAATGTCGCTTGCCATATCAGGAAACAAAAGATGTTGCAGCCATCAAGCCACTATATTACAACCACCCCGATGGTGAACCCTGAGGGAACTCAGGATAGAAACAGGATGCCCACCATCAAGCCATCAACCACTGCATCCACCCCCCAACAGTTCACCCTCAGGAGACTCAAGATGAGAAAGCACAGGATACTGGCCCCAGATAGCTGAGGTGCATATCAAAGGAATGATTTCATTGAGCCCAGAATTTTGAATCTTCCCATACATAGAAAAGCACTAAATTCATTAACTTGAGATGTCTGGTTTTCTTTGATTAACAGTAATCTTTTAAAGTTCCAACTACCTGGTCTTTGTTGCAAAAACTCCTATATGTCCTGGCTTCTCCCTTACGTCTTCAGAGCTGTCCCTCAGAGCTATCTGAGAGGCTGTGTCCCAGGGTTAAGTCCTCAGTTTTGTCTGCCAAATAAAACTTAATTCTCAACTTTTAGGTTGTGCATTTTTTTCAGTCGACAAGTACATACCACACTAGTATTAAAAAAAGGCACTATGACAGCTGGAAGTCTGAGCTATAGGGTAAGGATAAAAAGCAGATAGAAATAATGCATCCACATCAATTTCTTATTCACATGTCACAGGCAAAGCTAGATGAACAGACATGGCTAAGGACTGGAAATTTATTGATAGGGGTTCTTTTCTTAAGATACTAAATAGTGCAAGATCTTATTCAGCCAGAAAAAGAAAACTGAAAATAGAATCTGGGAGCAATGATTTTATTAAAGATTTCCTATTTCATGAGAAGAGACACACAGAAAGAGACAGGTCTTCTTTTTCTGCTTGACACTGTTTTTCCTGGTTTTAATTCCTGGAACAGTTATTGTAGAGGAAAGCATGCCACCCACTGGGGTTCTTTCCCAGAGACTCTGAGAAAGAAAGCTTCACCCATTCCCTTTGAATTTCTCAAGTGTTGCAACAAAATCATCCAGTAATGTGACATTACTTACAATGTCCACCGGAGGGCGATATGCTCCTACTGATACCACCTGTTGCATAATCTGCGAGGACTAACTTTAGTTACTTATAGTATTAAGAACACATAATAAATTAAATAAGTAAAATAAAAGACGCCCCTTCGATATATGTAAAGACATAGAGGAAAAGATGTAAATGGCACCAATCCTGCCCCCACTCCCATTTCCTTACCCATGGTCCCAGGGTAGACTAGATTCCCAGGGGTCCTGGAATGCTTCTGTTCCACACTGATGTGTGACACAGGACACAGAGTTAATGGTTTCCCCTGGAGTATAGCTGGTCTTCTTAGGTTCCTTTGTATCTCATCCTGGAGAGAGGACAAGATTAGGAGATGAGTATTATTATTATTATTATTATTATTATTTTTAATTTTATTTATTTATGGCTGTGTTGGGTCTTCGTTTCTGTGCGAGGGCTCTCTCCAGTTGCGGCAAGCGGGGGCCACTCCTCACTCATCGCGGTGCGCGGGCCTCTCACCATCGCGGCCTCTCCCGTTGCGGAGCACAGGCTCCAGACGCGCAGGCTCAGTAATTGTGGCTCACGGGCCCATTTGCTCCACGGCATGTGGGATCCTCCCAGACCAGGGCTCGAACCCGTGTCCCCTGCATTGGCAGGCAGACTCTCAACCACTGCGCCACCAGGGAAGCCCCGAGTATTATTATTGTAACCATTTTAGAGATGAGTACCCTGAAACTGAAGCCCAGAGAAGTTTATTATCTGGTCCAAGAATAGGGGCCTCATCTCTGTGCTCCCACAGCACACTGTTCTTTCCCTAGCCACACTCTGTTGTAAGCTGACTGTTATTTGTCTTTCTCATCCACTAGATGGAAGTGATAGATGCCTAGGGACTGCATTTTTTTAAAATGCAATTTTTTTTAATATATATATAAATTTATTTATTTATTTTTGGCTGCACTGGGTCTTTGTTGCTGCGCGTGGGCTTTCTCTAGTTGCGGTGAGCAGGCTTCTCATTGCAGTGGCTTCTCTTGTTGTGGAGCATGGGCTCTGGGCGCACGGGCTTCAGTAGTTGTGGCACACGGGCTCAGTAGTTGTGGCTCGCGGGCTCTAGAGCACAGGCTCAGTAGTTGTGGCGCACGGGCTTAGCTCTGCGGCATGTGGGATCTTCCCGGACCAGGGCTCAAACCCGTGTCCCCTGCATTGGCAGGCGGATTCTTAACCACTGCACCATCAGGAAGTCCCTTCATTTTAAAAAATTTATTAAAAATTTAAAAAGTTTATTTTATTGAAGTATGATTTGATTTACAATGTTGTGTTAATTTCTACTATACAGCAGAGTGATTCAGTTATACATATACATATACATTCTTTTTCATATTCTTTTCCATTATGGTTTATCACAGGATATTGAATGTAGTTCCCTGTGCTATACAGTAGGACCTTGTAGTTTATCCATCCTATATATAATAATTTGTATCTGATAATCCCAAACTCCCAATCCATCCCTCTCCCACTCCCCTCCTCCTTGGCAACCACAAGTCTTTTCTCTATATTCATGAGTCTGTTTCTGTTTTGTTTCATTTGTGTCATATTTTAGATTCCACATATAAGTGATATCATATGGTGTTTGTCTTTCTCTGTCTGACTTACTTCACTTAGTACGATAATCTCTAGGTCCATCCATGTTGCTGCAAATGGCATTATTTCGTTCTTTTTGATGGCTGAGTAGTGTTCCATTGTATATATATACCACATCTTCTTTATCCATTCATCTGTCGATGGACATTTAGGTTGCTTCCATGTCTTGGCTATTGTAAATAGGGCCGCTATGAACATAGGACTGCATGTATCTTTTCGAATTATGCTTCTGTAGGGACTGCATTTTGTTCACTGCTCTATCCTAGCATGGAGAGCAGTGCTAGGCAGCTAGTAGGCATAAAATGGAGTAAAGCTGGAGAGATAATAAGGTATGAGGTGGGGTAGGATGAGGTTCTATCTGACATGATTCCTCTGTTAGTGGCTTGGATGAATGAAGACAGGAGTTTGTCTGAGAGGGCAGAGAAGAAATGATGTATGTTGTCTGATGAGTCCATTAAATGGGGAAGGAGCATCTAGCATCCTGCAGACTTGTAGCCTATTACTTCTTCTATCCCACCGCTAGACTGCTCTGACTCTCACTTTAAGTGGCCAAAAATGGCACCTGAGAGAATGTATGTTAAATTATCTGGATCCTAGAGCCAACTACAATCATGATCATTGATCCTTCTTATCAATGCCCTGATATGATAACAGCAACTACACTAGCAAATTCTTATTGCGTGCTTGCTAGGTGTCACTCACTGTGCCAAGAGATTATATGCATGACCTCATTTAAACCTCACAGTGAAGTTGAGTGTGGGTTTTTCCAGACTTTACAAAGCCAGACATCAGTAGGTAGAAGACTTGGGATTTCAGCCCAGGCCCAAATGCCAAGTCCTTGCTCTTTCCTTGAAGTAAGAGATGCCTAAAGCATGGCACATAGACCACTGTAAGTGTCCGCAATGACTTCAATGGTACATGGATGAACATCTCATATACAATTTTAAAGTGTATTCTATTTTTTGTGCAATAGAAGAGAAGACAGCTAACACATGAAGAAATATTGAGGACTTCTTCGGAGGCAGGGGGAAAAACATTGAAATCACACAGCCTGTGCAAGACCCTTTAAAGACTCCCTTGAACACCTCTGTCCTTTCCCCACTGGGTCTAAGCTGCTTATCGCTTCTCTTTCCCTCCAATTCCCCATCCCCAAACACCTGGGAGGTCATCCCATTGCCCCAACAGCTTGTCCAGTGTCAGGTTCTAGCACTTTCTCTCATCCCTTTTCACCAGCACAACAGTTCTCGACTTGCATTCTCACACCAGCCCAGGACACATACATTGTATGCCAGCTTAACAATGCTGTGTGAAACTCCTGAACATGGGTTTTTAACCAAATAAACTCATGAATGATTTGCACACGGCATAGAGAAGCAGAAAATAGTCAACATTCACTTTGAAAGAAAAGTCACTCTGAGGAAAAGAGAAAAATCATATATACACATTTCTTTGTACAAAAACACTAACATGATAGAAGCATGAAGTCTTGAACCATTTTTTTTTCTTTCTCTCTCTGGATCCCATCCATGCAATGGAATATCATATAGGTGTAACTCTAAGTGCAATTTAGTATTTTCTGACCACCAAGATGATGGAATCTCCTGGGGCATATATGTAAGTTAATGTTCTCCCTCCCTTTCTACCTTTTCTAGCTCAACTCAACCTCTAGATGGTGAAGGGACAAGCTATTCCAAATAACAAAGGAGGAAGCTTGCGGAGTAGGGGGACATGTTAGAGAAACCAGGTCATAAATTCCCTCCCTCCAGTTTGGGGTGGGGGATGATGGAAAAATGAGGGGTAGGGATTGAAGGATGATAGCTTCTCTGTGTGATGGCACAGTCATGTTACTCACAATTATACATGGAAACATATCTACTTAGTTGGATTTTATTTGTTTATTTATTTAAAAAAATACATTTAAATGCTTTTATTATTATTATTATATTTTTTGGCTGCACCATGTGCAGCTTGTAGGATCTTAGCTGCCTGACCAGGGATCGAACCCGGGCCCTCGGCAGTGAAAGCAAGGAGTCCTAACCACTGGACCACCAGGGAATTCCCCTGAGTTGGGTTTTAATTTTGTTGATAAGTTAAGCAATTCAATGCATATTGTATGCCCATCTAATGAAACATAGGTACAGAAGAGAAACAGCAAGAAAATGACAAATTGAAAGAACTCCAGACCCTTTTACCCAAGTGCTAGAACACTGAAGATATTTATTGGAACTTTACTCCTATGAAATATTATTACCTTAGTGAAAAGCTGGAAAAAAACTAAACATCCATCAGAAGTTGGTTAAATAAGTTATGGAAGAGCCATATTTTAAAATTCTATGAAGCCATTAAGTGATGATGTTTATACATATCATTTGGCATGAAAAGACGCAGACCACCTATTGTTTGATAAAAATCTCCAGTATCAAGAAATTACTTATAAATTAATGCTGATTTTGTCATAAACAACATAGTAATACATATTTTCTACTTATTAAGTATTTATTTCTGAATACTTAACACATGTACAAGACAGGAATTTCAGAACATCAAACAGGGATACAGTACACAGATACCTCTCTCACTCTTCTGTCTCCCTGTCCCCCTACCCAGAGACAGATTCCAAAACAAAACCAAGCAAAATGACAGCATCATTTGAAAAATAAGCACAGTGAGGTATGTAATACTAATAAATCTTAAACATAGTATATAAAAATACATTAAATAAACAATGTAGCTGAAAATAACACCTATGTCTAAGTAGCGAAAATGTGAGTGCCGACCTAAAACACACACAGGGATAAGCAATAGAAAACGTCCTAAAAATGTTTAGGAAACCGCCTGGATGTAGTGGTCCTACGTACCAGATGCAACTGCTAAAAACAATCCTGTTCACAATAGCGCCATAACCGTACAGTACATATGAACAATTGGCAAATGATTTGTGAGAACTGGGTGATGTAAAAGATGACTTGAAAAAGTAGAGCCACTACTTGTTGATTGGACTGGAAAATTATCATTATCGTTGTACCCAGACAAATGTGTGCTCAGGTTTTTTGTTTTTACTGTCATTATGAGCAAGTCCATTGGAAAACACTGGCAGGGCAGGAGTAGAAACTTGGCGCGACATCACGGGTTCACCAGTCCAGAAACAGACCTCTTTCACACACTGTCTTTGACAAGCACTGAGGTGGTTCCCTCGTGTTTCAGGTGTGTTGCGGCCCAGTGCCTGCCCCTCTTCGGGAAGAGAGGCAGGGGCTCACTTGGTGGACCCACTCTGGACGGCTTTGTGCTCCTTCATGACCCCCTCCCCCACAATCACCACTGTTGAGCTCCTCGACGACCACGCTGCGCACGGTGCTCGCGTCCAGGCAGTGCGTGCCTGCGTCCAGGAAGTGTGAGGCGACGCCGTAAACTCTGGGGTGAGAGACTAACGCGTGGAAACTCCGCACCCCGCACCTGCCGCAGAAGCTGTGCAGAGCTGGGTGGGTGCGGGATCGGTACGTCATGATGCTCCTGGCGCCCAGGAAGAGCATGAAGCACGAGACTGGAACGAGGAAGTGTGGGTGCTGCTTCTTCCTGCACAGCCTGCAGCTGCAATCCAGAACTCACAGGTTTGCAGGGGCCCAGGCTCAAATTTAACCGTGCGGCAGTGGTTCACCCCCAGTGTAGTTCACCAGGCCTGGGGACTCGAAGGTGTCCAACAAACTTGGCCGTATGCATGCAGCTGAGGCCTCACAGCTTCCCCAATGTCTCCAGCGCTCTGGCTGCACGCCCAGGTGTATCTCGTTGAGGGGGACACGGAGGGCGCCGGCAGCTTCGGGGCTTGCGGCACACCTTTGGAGCCCACCTCCCGGGCCCGCCGCCACCAGCGCTTCTGCTGAATCCTTACCACATCCCACCTGGCCGCCGCTGGCCTCCTCCCCGCCGCGTGGCTCCCCACCCGGATTTGGATAGGTGGGCACCGCGTGTCCCTGACCGGATGGCTGCGCAGGCGGCGGCAGGGTCCCCGGTTTCCTTTCGGACCCGCGGCTGAACGTTCGCGCTGCTCCTCACTCTGCCCAAAGTGCCTGCAGCCTTCAAGTGTGTGCCCACCGCCCCTGGTTTCCCAGTAAGTTACTGAGCAGCCTCATTGCATCAGCCTGATTGACCACTTGTGCTGTGAAGAGACCCTTCCCTTGACCCTATGAAACAGCCTTTACTGGCCTGAAATTCTAGCTGAGCCTATCAGCTGCTCCTTCTAACTACTGTTTTCTATTGTCGATGTAAATCAGCAGCCTAACCTTAAAATATTGAAACACTGAAAATACTGAAGACCTTTTAGCTAGCAGGCAGCAGCAGGCAGAATAGTTCAAAATAAGCATTGTTCACCTAGTAGAGTCAAACTGAGGCATACAAAAAGACTTTCAGGGATGAGAGTGTAGTGTGTGAGTAGTTGTGCTAAAGTTGGGAGTAGTAAAGGTGATGACCCACAGTACTGTGTTACAACACACCAGTGGATCCATAGAGAAACTGGATGTTAACCTCAATATAGGACGAAAAGTCACTTATTTAAATTCGTTCTCTAAGAACAGGAAGTAAAAGAAGAAACAATACATTAATTTGTCCATCTGTACCAAGAACAAATTAACAGCTCTGGGAAGCATAGATAGGAAGCTGAACCGTTCTCTGGAGATTGATGTGATCATTGGGCACGGCCAGAGGAGAGACCCCACAAAATGAACACAGATCCTATTCCCTGAGGTGTAACAGTTAAGCAGTGAGGAGTCTTCAAAAAATTGCTTCCTGAATTAAGTAGTGACATCTACACATATTGGCTGCAAGCAGAGATGCACAAATCCACCCGCAATCTAAATTCAGTCATTCTTAATATTTTGTCATATACACATATCTATATGCATGCATATATGTATGTAGTTTTTCAAAAACATTTTTAAGTAAGATACACATATCAGTGCCATTTCGTCTCTCAGTACTTCAGCACTCCTGGCCTAGGAATAAAGACATAATTTATAGCCACAATATCATTATCACACCTATAAGTCAATGATAATTTCCTAATTTAATCTAACATCCAGTGTAATAGGGAAGAACTTTTGTAGTCTATTACAAGTTAATCACTAAAGGGATGTTGCCTATAAAGCTTAAATTATACATAATGGCCCATCTCTGGGAACCCTGCCTCCCAGGTAATGAGTGTTAAGCTAAAATACTTTTGTTTAGCTCATAGGAAATGTCCTGACCAGGCCCACCTGTGAATGGCTGTACAAAGGAACAAATTAACACATCCCCTCCGGAGTCTGGCTGGAACCAGGGCTTTACCCCCTCCCCTTTTAGTATAAAAGAAGCCTGAATTTTAACTCAGGGAAGGTGTTTCTTTGGGACACTAGTCCACCATCTTCTTGGTCTGCTGGCTTTCCGAATAAAGCTGCTATTCTTTGCCCCACCCAACAACTCATCTCTCAATGTATTGGCCTGTCGTGCAGTGAGCAGCACAAGCTTGGACTCAGTAACACCAGTATATATTTTAAATTTCCAAATTGTTTCCTAAATGTGTTTTTAAAATTTCCCCCCTCAACACAGGATCTATTAAAAACCACACATTAAATTTGGTTATGAAAAAAAAAATTTGGTTATGTCTTTTTAGTCTGTTTAATCTAGAACAATCTCACCACCCATTTTTCTCTCCATGATACTGATTTTTTTTTTAACAGACCAGGTCAGTTACCTGCTGATTTTACCTGATTGCTTCCTTGTGATGTCATTTAGATTGTTCTTCTACCCAATATATTTCCTATACAGCTAAAACTCAGGGCTAAAGGTTTGATTAGATTCAAGTTACACATTTTGGCAAGTATGTTGTTTTGGCAGATGTTGTTGCATACATCATACTGCATCACATCAGAGGTTCATAATGTCAAGTTATCCCAGTAGTAATGACACTAAATGTTACTCTTCATTAAAATGGTGATTGCCAGGTTTCTCCATTGTGAAGGTACAGTTTTTCCTTTGCAATAAACAAGTAATCTGAGAGGTGTTATTTTGACACTGTGTAACTATCTTGTTCCTTTCCAACCTTTTGCCTAATGGTTTAAGAATCCATTGATAACCTTTGATTGAACCAATTATTTTATTGTTAAATTACAAAATAGTGATTTTCTGATTCTAAATTTTCTTCTACTTTTATTAGCTTTCATTCATCCGTAAAGATGAGCTTTCTCTCATCAACTGCAGATGGACTATTTCTCCTTTAAAGGCAGGGTATGTACTTTATTCTTTACTCTGCAAACTGATAATTATAGGTAAAGAATAGGAGTAATATTCTAATTCGAAAAGATACATGCACCCCAATGTCATAGCAGCACTATTAACAGTAGCCAAGACATGGAAGCAACCTAAATGTCCATCGACAGATGAATGGGTAAACAAGATGTGGTGTATATATATACACAATAGAATTTTATTTGGCCATAAAAAAGAATGAAATAATGCCATTTGCAGCAACATGGATGGACCTAGAGATTATCATACTGAGTGAAGTAAGCTAGACAGAGAAAGACAAATATATGATATCACTTATATATAGAACCTAAAAAATAATACAAATAAACTTATTTACAAAACAGAAACAGACTCACAGACACAGAAAACAATCTTACGGTTACCAAAAGGGAAGGGGGAGGAGGGATAAATTAAGAGTTCGGGATTAACAGATACACACCACTATACATAAAATAAACAACAAGGATTTAGTGTATAGCACAGGGAACTATATTCAATATCTTGTAATAATCTATAATGGAAAAGAACCAGAAAATATGTATAAATGAATCACTTTGTTATACGCTGAAGCTAACACAATATTGTAAATCAACTATTCTTCAATAAAATAAAAATTTAAAAAGAGTAGCAGTAATAGTTATTTCCAATTACTGAAAATTATTCCCTCTCTCTGTCTCTTTCTCTGTTTTCCTCTGGGTATTATTTTGGACTCATGGATTTTTATTTATTCAGTAATTTACAGTCAATTTTTTAAAGTTTAAATTGTCCCAACTTTGGCCCACGGGAACCCTTTCAAACAAGCACCTTCCTGTATCCTTTTGCATTTACTCATTAATCTTTTTTTTTAAACATCTTTATTGAAGTATAATTGCCTTACAATTGTGTGTTAGCATCTGCTTTATAACAAAGTGAATCAGTTATACATATACAATATGTTCCCATATCTCTTCCCTCTTGCATCTCCCTCCCTCCCACCCTCCCCATCCCACCCCTCTAGGTGGTCACAAAGCACCGAGCTGATCTCCCTGTGCTATGCTGCTGCTTCCCACTAGTTATCTATTTTACATTTGGTAGTGTATATATGTCCATGACACTCTCTTACCCTGTCACATCTCACCCCACCCCCTCCCCATATCCTCAAGTCCATTCTCTAGTAGGTCTGTGACTTTATTCCCGTCTTGCCACTAGGTTCTTCATGGCCTTTTTTTTTTTTCCCCTTAGATTCCATATATATGTGTTAGCATACTGTATTTGTTTTTCTCTTTCTGACTTACTTCACTCTGTATGACAGACTCTAACTCCATCCAACTCATTACAAATACCTCCATTTCATCTCTTTTTATGGCTGAGTAATATTCCATTGTATATATGTGCCACATCTTCTTTATCCATTCATCCGATGATGGACACTTAGGTTGCTTCCATGTCCTGGCTTTTGTAAATAGAGCTGCAATCAACATTTTGGTACATGACTCTTTTTGACCTATGGTTTTCTCAGGGTATATGCACAGTAGTGGGATTGCTGGGTCGTATGGTAGTTCTATTTGTAGTTTTTTAAGGAACCTCCATACTGTTCTCCATAGTGGCTGTATCAATTTACATTCCCATCAACAGTGCAAGAGTGTTCCCTTTCCTCCACACCCTCTCCAGCATTTATTGTTTCTAGATTTTTTGATGATGGCCATTCTGACCGGTGTGAGATGATATCTCATTGTAGTTTTGATTTGCATTTCTCTAATGATTAATGATGTTGAGCATTCTTTCATGTGTCTGTTGGCAATCTGTATATTTTCTTTGGAGAAATGTCTATTTAGGTCTTCTGACCATTTTTGGATTGGGTTGTTCATTTTTTTGTTATTGAGCTGCATGAGCTGCTTGTAAATCTTGGAGATTAATCCTTTGTCAGTTGCTTCATTTGCAAATATTTTCTCCCATTCTGAGGGTTGTCTTTTCGTCTTGTTTATGGTTTCCTTTGCTGTGCAAAAGCTTTTAAGTTTCATTAGGTCCCATTTGTTTATTTGTGTTCTTATTTCCATTTCTCTGGGAGCTGGGTCAAAAAGAATCTTGCTGTGATGTATGTCATAGAGTGTTCTGCCTATGTTTTCCTCTAAGAGTTTGATAGTGTCTGGCCTTACACTTAGGTCTTTAATCCATTTTGAGTTTGTTTTTGTGCATGGTGTCAGGGAGTGTTCTAATTTCATACTTTTACATGTATCTGTCCAATTTTCCCAGCACCACTTATTGAAGAGGCTGTCTTTTCTCCACTGTATATGCTTGCCTCCTTTATCAAAGATAAGGTGACCATATGTGTGTGGGTTTATCTCTGGGCTTTCTATCCTTTTCCATTGATCTATATTTCTGTTTTTGTGCCAGTACCAAACTGTCTTGATTACTGTAGCTTTGTAATATAGTCTGAAGTCAGGGAGCCTGATTCCCCCAGCTCCATTTTTCATTCTCAAGATTGCTTTGGCTATTCGATGTCTTTTGTGTTTCCATACAAATTGTGAAATTTTTTGTTCTAGTTCTGTGAAAAATGCCAGTGGTAGTTTGATAAGGATTGCATTGAATCTGTAGATTGCTTTGGGTAGTAGAGTCATTTTCACAATGTTGATTCTTCCAATCCAGGAACATGGTATATCTCTCCATCTATTTGTATCATCTTTAATTTCTTTCATCAGTGTCTTATAATTTTCTGCATACAGGTCTTTTGTCTCCTTAGATAGGTTTATTCTTAGGTATTTTATTCTTTTTGTTGCAGTGGTAAACGGGAGTGTTTTCTTAATTTCACTTTCAGATTTTTCGTCATTAGTGTATAGAAATGGAAGAGATTTCTGTGCATTACTTTTGTATCCTGCTACTTTACCAAATTCGTTGATTAGCTCTAGGAGTTTTCTGGTAGCATCTTTAGGATTCTCTATGTATAGTATCATGTCATCTGCAAATAGTGACAGATTTACTTCTTCTTTTCCGATTTGGATTCCTTTTATTTCTTTGTCTTCTCTGATTGCTGTGGCTAACACTTCCAAAACTATGTTGAATAATAGTGGTGAGAGTGGGCAACCTTGTCTTGTTCCTGATCTTAGTGGAAATGGTTTCAGTTTTTCACCATTGAGAACGATGTTGGCTGTGGGTTTGTCATATATGGCCTTTATTATGTTGAGGAAAGTTCCTTCTATGCCTACTTTCTGCAGGGCTTTTATCATAAATGGGTGTTGAATTTTGTCAAAAGCTTTCTCTGCATCTATTGAGATGATCATACGGTTTTTCTCCTTCAATTTATTAATATGGTGTATCACATTGATTGACTTGCGTATATTGAAGAATCCTTGCATTCCTGGGATAAACCCCACTTGATCATGATGTATGATCCTTTTAATGTGCTGTTGGATTCTGTTTGCTAGTATTTTGTTGAGGATTTTTGCATCTATGTTCATCAGTGATATTGGCCTGTAGTTTCCTTTCTTTGTGACATCTTTGTCTGGTTTTGGTATCAGGGTGATGGTGGCCTCGTAGAATGAGTTGGGGAGTGTTCCTCCCTCTGCAATATTTTGGAAGAGTTTGAGAAGGATAGGTGTTAGCTCTTCTCTAAATGTTTGATAGAATTCCCCTGTGAAGCCATCTGGTCCTGGGCTTTTGTTTGTTGGAAGGTTTTTAATCACAGTTTCAATTTCAGTGCTTGTGATTGGTCTGTTCATATTTTCTATTTCTTCCTGGTTCAGTCTCGGCAGTTTGTGCATTTCTAAGAATCTGTCCATTTCTTCCAGGTTGTCCATTTTATTGGCATAGAGTTGCTTGTAGTAATCTCTCATGATCTTTTGTATTTCTGCAGTGTCAGTGGTTACTTCTCCTTTTTCATTTCTAATTCTATTGATTTGAGTCTTCTCCCTTTTTCTCTTGATGAGTCTGGCTAATGGTTTATCAATTTTGTTTATCTTCTCAAAGAACCAGCTTTTAGTTTCATTGATTTTTGCTATTGTTTCCTTCATTTCTTTTTCATTTATTTCTAACCTGATCTTTATGATTTCTTTCCTTCTGCTGGCTTTGGGGTTTTTTTGTTCTTCTTTCTCTAATTGCTTTAGGTGCAAGGTTAGGTTGTTTATTCGAGATGTTTCCTGTTTCTTGAGGTAGGCTTGTATTGCTATAAACTTCCCTCTTAACACTGCTTTTGCTGCGTCCCATAGGTTTTGGGTCATCGTATCTCCATTGTCATTTGTTTCTAGGTATTTTTTGATTTCCCCTTTGATTTCTTCAGTGATCACTTCGTTATTAAGTAGTGTATTGTGTAGCCTCCATGTGTTTGTATTTTTTACAGATCTTTTGCTGTAATTGATATCTAGTCTCATAGCGTTGTGGTCGGAAAAGATACTTGATACGATTTCAATTTTCTTAAATTTACCAAGGCTTGATTTGTGACCCAAGATATGATCTATCCTGGAGAATGTTCCATGAGCACATGAGAAAAATGTGTATTCTGTTGCTTTTGGGTGGAATGTCCTATAAATATCAATTAAGTCCATCTTGTTTAATGTATCATTTAAAGCTTGTGTTTCCTTATTTATTTTCATTTTGGATGATCTGTCCATTGGTGAAAGTGGGGTGTTAAAGTCCCCTACTATGATTGTGTTGCTGTCGATTTCCCCTTTTATGGCTGTTAGTATTTGCCTTATGTATTGAGGTGCTCCTATGTTGGGTGCAAAAATATTTACAATTGTTATACCTTCCTCTTGGATCGATCCCTTGATCATTATATAGTGTCCTTCTTTGTCTCTTGTAATAGTCTTTATTTTAAAGTCTATTTTGTCTGATATGAGAATTGTTACTCCAGCTTTCTTTTGTTTTCCATTTGCATGGAATATCTTTTTCCATCCCCTCACTTTCAGTCTGTATGTGTCTCTAGGTCTGAAGTGGGTCTCTTGTAGACAGCATATATATGGGTCTTGTTTTTGTATCCATTCAGCCAGCCTGTGTCTTTTGGTGGGAGCATTTAATCCATTTACATTCAAGGTAATTATCGATATGTATGTTCCTATTCCCATTTTCTTAAATGTTTTGGCTTTGTTATTGTAGGTGTTTTTCTTCTCTTGTGTTTCTTGCCTAGAGAAGTTCCTTTAGCATTTGTTGTAAAGCTGGTTTGGTGGTGCTGAACTCTCTCAGCTTTTGCTTGTCTGTAAAGTTTTTAATTTCTCCATCACATCTGAATGAGATCCTTGCTGGGTAGATTAATCTTGGTTGTAGGTTTTTCTCCTTCATCACTTTAAGTATATCTTGCCACTCCCTTCTGGCTTGCAGAGTTTCTGCTGAAAGATCAGATGTTAACCTTATGGGGATTCCCTTGTGTGTTATTTGTTGTTTTTCCCTTGCTGCTTTTAATATGTTTTCCTTATATTTAATTTTTGACAATTTGATTAATATGTGTCTTGGCGTGTTTCTCCTTGGATTTATCCTGTATGGGACTCTCTGTGCTTCCAGGACTTGATTAACTATTTCCTTTCCCATATTAGGGAAGTTTTCAACTATAATCTCTTCAAATATTTTCTCAGTCCCTTTCTTTTTCTCTTCTTCTTCTGGGACCCCTATAATTCGAATGTTGGTGCGTTTAATGTTGTCCCAGAGGTCTCTGAGACTGTCCTCAGTTCTTTTCATTCTTTTTTCTTTATCCTGCTCTGCAGTAGTTATTTCCACCATTTTATCTTCCAGGTCACTTATCCTTTCTTCTGCCTCCATTATTCTGCTATTGATCCCATCTAGAGTATTTTTAATTTCATTTATTGTGTTTTTCATCGTTACTTGGTTCCTCTTTAGTTCTTCTACGTCCTTTTTAAATGTTTCTTGCATTTTGTCTATTCTATTTCCAAGATTTTGGATCATCTTTACTATCATTATTCTGAATTCTTTTTCAGGTAAACTACCTATTTCCTCTTCATTTGTTAAGTCTGGTGTGTTTTGACCCTGCCCCTTCACCTGCTGTGTGTTTTTCTGTCATCTCATTTTGCTTATCTTACTGTGTTTGGGGTCTCCTTTTCACAGGCTGCAGGTTCGTAGTTCCCGTTGTTTTTGGTATCTGTCCCCAGTGGCTAAGGTTGGTTCAGTGGGTTGTGTAGGCTTCCTGGTGGAGGGAACTAGTGCCTGAGTTCTGGTGGATGAGGCTGGATCTCGTCTTTCTGGTGGGCACGTCCACGTCTGGTGGTGTATTTTGGGGTGTCTGTGGCCTTATTATGATTTTAGGCAGCCTCTCTGCTAATGGATGGGGCTGTGTTCCTGTCTTGCTAGTTGTTTGGCCTAGGGTGTCCAGCAGTGTAGCTTGCTGGTCGCTGAGCAAAGCTGGGTCTTGATGTTGAGATGGAGATCTCTGAGAGATTTTTGCCGTTTGGTATTACGTGGAGCTGGGAGGTCTCTTGTGGACCAGTGTCCTGAAGTTGGCTCTCCCACCTCAGAGGCACGGTCCTGATGCCTGGCTGGAGCACCAAGAGCCTTTCGTCCACACGGCTCAGAGTAAAAGGGAGAAAAAATAGAAAGAAAGAAAGAAAGAGGCTATAATATAGTGAAGTAAAATAAAGCTATTATAAAGCAACGCTATACAGAGAAAATCTCACCCAGAAGCATATACATATACACTCACAAAAAAAGGAAAAGGGGAAAAATTAATATATCCTGCTCCCAAAGTCCACCTCCTGAATTTGGGATGATTCGTTGTCTATTCAGGTATTCAACAGATGCAGGCACATCAAGTTGTTTGTGGAGTTTTAATCCACTGCTTCTGAGGCTGCTGGGAGAGATTTCCCCTTCCCTTCTCTGTTCGCACATCTCCTGCAGTTCAGCTTTGGATTTGGACCCGCCTCTGCGTGTAGGTCGCCTGAAGGCGTCTGTTCCCTGCCCAGACAGGACGGGGTTAAAGGAGCAGCTGCTTCCGGGGCTCTGGCTCACTCAGGCCGGGGGGAGGGAGTGGTACAGAGGAGGCGGGGCGAGCCTGCGGCTGCAGAGGCCGGCGTGACGTTGCACCAGCCTGAGGTGCGCAGTGCATTCTCCCGGGGAAGTTGTCCCCGGATCATGGGACCCTGGCAGTGGCGGGCTGCACAGGCTCCCAGGAGGGGTGGTGTGTTGAGTGACCTGTGGTCGCCCCCAGGCCCTTTTTGGAGGCGGCAGCAGCAGCCCCAGCGTCTCACGCCCGTCTCTGGGGCCCGCGCTGATCGCCGCGGCTCACGCCCGTCTCTGGAGTTCATTTAGGCGGCACTCTGAATCCCCTCTCCTTGCGCGCCGCGAAACAAAGAGGCAAGAAAAAGTCTCTTGCCTCTTCGGCAGCTGCAGACTTTTTCCCGGTCTCCCTCCCAGCCAGCTGTGGTGCGCTAACCCCTTCAGGCTGTGTTCATGCCGCCAGCCCCAGTCCTCTCCCTGCGATCCAACCGAAGCTGAGCCTCAGCTCCCAGCCCCGCCCGCCCCAGCGGGTGAGCAGACAAGCCTCTCGGGCTGCTGAGTGCTGCTTGGGGCCGAGCCTCTGTGCGGGAATCTCTCCATTTTTTCCTCTGTGCCCCTGTTGCTCTGGGGTCCGCGCTGATAGCCGCGGCTCGCACCCGTCTCTGGAGCTCCTTTAAGTGGCACTCTGAATCCCCTCTCCTCGCACACCAGGAAACAAAGAGGGAAGAAAAAGTCTCTTGCCTCTTCGACAGCTGCCGACTTTTTCCCGGACTCCCTCCTGGCTAGCTGTGGTGCACTAACCCCTTCAGGCTGTGTTCACGCCGCCAACCCCAGTCCTCTCCCTGCAATCCGACCGAAGCCTGAGCCTCAGCTCCCAGCCCCGCCCGCCCCGGCGGCTGAGCAGACAAGCCTCTCGGGCTGGTGAGTGCTGGTCGGCGCCGCTCCTCCGTGCGGGAATCTCTCCGCTTTGCCCTCCGCACCCCTGTGGCTGCGCTCTCCTCCGTGGCTCCGAAGCTTCCCCCCTCCACCACCCACAGTCTCTGCCCACGAAGGGGCTCCTAGTGTGTGGAAATCTTTCCTCCTTCACGGCTCCCTCCCACTGGTGCAGGTCCCGTCCCTATTCTTTTGTCTCTGTTATTTCTTTTTTCTTTTGCCCTACCGAAGTATGGGGGGAGTTTCTTGCCTTTTGGGAGGTCTGACGTTTTCTGCCAGCGTTCAGTGGGTGTTCTGTAGGAGCAGTTCCACGTGTAGATGTATTTCTGCTGTATCTGTGGGAAGGAAGGTGATCTCCGCGTCTTACTCTTCCGCCATCTTCTCTCCTCCCCTCTACTCATTAATATTTGAGCACTTCCTTGTTTTCCAAATCAACTAGATGCCCCAGGCTCTCCTTGGACTTTTACTATCCTGGCCCTGGAATTACACATTTCTACAAAGAGCTCTGGTTTCTTTTAGTGGAGCATTGTATTCAGAACAATGCCTGGGTACATCATGACACACTTTTTATTACTGAACTTTTTATTGTGGTAATTGTGGATATGCATACAGTTGTAATATATAACATGGAAAGATTCCTTGTACCCCTTACCCAATTTCCCCCAATGATAGCATTTTGCAAAACTATAGTATAACAACTAGGATATTTTTATTGAGAAATCCATCAGATTTCCCCAGTTTTATGTATACTCTCTTGTGTGTGTGTGTGTGTGTGTATTTATTGATAGTCCTATAGTATAAGCCTGACAGTTGGCTTTTCTTTTTGTAATGCAAATACCTGACTTAAGCTTTGATTGGCTAGGCATCCACTACAAAGGTGACTATCTCAATAAACACAATTGCCACCTATGTGACTACATAAAGAACCTGGCTGAACCCCACAGTCACCCCAAACTCCTTTTAGAGATCTTGGATGATTTTTATAACTGACCGTTTGGGCCGCTTGTCTTTTTTTCTTCCCGACCTTTAAATTCCCACTCTTATGTTTTAAATTCACCAATATAAAGTGCAGACAAAAAAATGTTTCTTGCCATTTCAGTAAACAACAAATGTTGCCCACGACCAAGCCATCAGCCACTGCAACCAACCCCCCCCCCACCACCTCCGCAATGGTGCACACTGAGGGGAATTCAGGATGGAGAAAACCAGGATACTGACCCTAGATAGTTAAGATGCATATATATCTAAGGAAAAATTTCAGTGACCCCAGTTTCTTGCATCTTCCCCTACATAGAAAAACACTAAAATCAACTTGAGATGTCTGTTTTTGTGATTAGCAGTAATCTTCTGATGTTCAACTATATTTTTTTTTCAGCAAAAACTCCTATATATCCCGGCTCCTCCTTTACCTCTTCAGAACACTTCCTCAGAATTGAGAGGCTGTCTCCCAGGCAATAGTCCTCAGTAAGTTCCCTGAGTAAAACATAACTCATGACTTTTAGGTTGTGTTTTTCTTCCGTCAACAAGAGGGAGCCCATAAAACACAAGGCTCCCCACTCTAGACCTCTAAAAGCAGAACCCCAGATCTTGCCCTCTCTCTCTACCTGTGACCTTGCTGTGTGGCCCCAGGTGTGCTATGTCATTTCCAGGACCTGTAAGTAATAAACCTTTTTTTCAAAGTTTCTTCATGGTTATTGCTGCATGTGTCTTGTGATTATAATAAGAACCACAAGGGCCAGTCCAGCCACAACATTGATTATTGATAGGTTGAGACCAGCACAAAACAAGTTCTATGCAATTATATCACATATATAGGTAATTATCCCATCATCACAATTATTAACCACTGGTATGATAAATCTGTTTAATATTTCTAAATTTTGTCATTTCCAAAATTTGATATAAATGAAATCAAACAATATGTAGCTATTTGAGATTGGCTTTTATTCACTCAGCATAATACTCTGGGTAACGTCCAAGTTGTTGGGAGTATCAATAGTTCATTCTTTTTATTGCTGAGCAGTATTCCATGGTGTCTGTTTTATACAGTTTGTTTAAAAATTTACCTGTTGAAAGACATCTGGGATGTTTCCATTTTTTAGTTATCACAAATAAATCTTCTATGGACACTATGTACAAGTTTCTGTATGAACATAAGTTTTCTTTTCTTTAAGATAAAGAGTTCATTTGCTGGGGTGTATGGTAGTTGTATATTTAGTTTTATAAGAAACTGCCAAGCTACTTTCCAGAGTGGCTGTACAATTTTACAATTTTACCAGCAATGCATGTGATCCGATGATGTCTCCATATTCTCCCCAGTGTTTAGTGTTGTCATTAATTTTTATTTTAGCCATTCTGATAGGTGTGTAGTGATATCTCATTGTGGTTTTCACTTGCATCTTCCTCATGGTTAATGATATTGGACATCTTTTCATGTGCTTATATGCCATCTGTGTATCCTCATGTCTTTGTCCATTTTCTAATTGGGTTTGGTTGGGATATTTTTGTTGTGCATTTTTACTGTTGAGTTTTAAGAGTTATTTATATATTCTGGATAGTTTTTTGTTGGATATGTGGTTTACAAATATTTTCTTCTAGTCTGTTCTGATTTTTTCATCCTGTTTACAATGTGCTTTGCAGAGCAAAAGTTTTGGATTTTCATGACATCCAATTTATCAATTTCTCTTTTATTGATCATGATTTGCTGTCAGGCCTCAGAACTCTTTGACCCTAAACCCCAAAGATTTTCTTAAGTTTTGTCCTCAAAGTTTTAAAGTTTTATATTTAAGTCTGTGATTTGCTTTAATTTTTATATGAAGTGTTAGGTTTAGGTTAAGGTTTCTTATTTTTTTTTTTTGTCTGTGGATGTCCAATGACTTCAGCACCATTTCTTTTTCTAAAACTATTTTATTTTATTTTATTAAAAATATTTTTTTATTTTTTAGCACCATTTCTTGAAAAGGTTATGGAAAAACTATCCTTCCTCTATTGAATTGTTCTTGCACCACTGTCAAAAACCAGATGAACATATTTGTGTGGGTCTATTTCTGGGTTCTCTATCCTGTTCTATTGATCTATGTGTCTATACTCACACTAATACCACACAGTATTAAGTATTGTAGCTATATAGTGTGGCTTCATATCAGATAGACTAATTCCTTGCACTTTATTCTTCTTTTTCAAGATGATTTATGCTATTCTAAGGCCTGTGCCTTTCCATACAATTTTTTTTTTTTCCACACCACACAGCATGCAGGATCTTAGGTCCTCAACCAGGAGTCAAACCTGCGCCCCCTGCAGTAGGAGCACGGAGTCTTAACCACTGGACCACCAGGCAACTCTTCCATACAAATTTTTTTCTTCTCCAAAAAAAAGCCTGAGAATTAGATGATTTATTTTCTTATTTTTATTTTTTTAGAACCTGGAGGGAGATGGATTTTATTTTTTTATACATCTTTATTGGAGTATAATTGCTTCACAATGCTGTGTTAGCTTCTGCTGTATAACAAAGTGAATCAGCCATATGCATACATATATCCCCATATCCCCTCCCTCTTGAACCTCCCTCCCACCCTCCCTGTCCCACCCCTCTAAGTCATTGCAAAGCATGGAGCTGATAAATAAGCTTCTCTATGTCTACAAAAACCTTGCTGGAATTTTGATACTGAATTGCATTAAACCTACAGATCAATTTGGGGAGAATTGATATCTTTACTATGTTGAGTCTTACAATTTCTGGACATGGTATGCCTCTCCATTTATTTAGTTATTCTTTGATTATTTTCATCAGTGTATTTTAGTGTTCAGCATAAAAATACTGTACATGTTTTGTTAAATACATACCTAAGTATCTTAGTCTGTTTGGGTTGCCATGACAAATTACCATTGACTGGGTGGCTTAAACAACAGAAATTTATTTTCTCACAGTTCTGAATGCTGGAAGTCCAAGATCAGGATGTCAGCATGGCCAGGTTCTGGTTAGAGTTCTCTTCAAGTGCTTACATTGCATTTCCTCAGTGCATGCATGTGAAGGGGAAGGGGGAGATCTCTTCCTCTTCTTTTAAGGCCACGAATCTTACTGGATTAGGACTCTGACTTTTTGAACTCATTTAACCTTAATTACTTCCTAAAAGCCTTATCACCAAATACAGTCACATTGGGGCTTAGGGCTTCAACATATGAATTTGGGTGGGGACACAATTCAGGCCATAGAACTAAGTAATTCATTTTCTTTGGCAAAATTGTAAATGGTATTGTATTTTTAATTTGGTTTCCACAGGTTCATTGTCAGTATAAAGAAATGGGATAGATTTTAATGCATTGATCTTTTATACTGTGACATGGCTGACCTCACTTATAACTAAATAGTAGGACTTTTTGGTAGATTCCTTGGAATTTTACACATAGACCATCATGTCATCTGCAAATAGAGACAGTTTTATTTTTCCTTCTAATTTTTATAATTTTTTCTTTATCTTGCCTTATTGCACTACCTAGAATTCCAGTATTATGTTGAATAAAAGTGGCGAGGGCAAAAATCTTTGCCTCCTTTTCAATCTTAGAGGGAAAGCATTCAGTCTTTCTTCATTAACTATTTTGTTGGAAGTAGTTTTTTTGTAGATGCTCTTTACCAAGTTCAGGTAATCATCCCCTCTATTCTTAACTTGCTTAGAGGTTTGGTTTTTCCCTCAGTTTTTTAAAAAGTTGAAATTTATTTGACATATAACTGTACATTTCAAGTGTACAACATGGTGATTTGATACATTTATATAATATAATATGACTGCCATTGTAGCAATAGTTAACACCTCTATACCATCACCTAATTATCATTTCTTTTTTGTGGTGGGAATAAATAAGATCTAGTCTCTTAGCAAGTTAGATGATTATAACACAATATTGTTGTCTATATTCACTACACTGTGTATTTAATCTCCAAAACTTATTTATCTACTAGTTGCAAGTTTGTACCCTTAAACAACATCTCTCTCATTCTCCCCACTACCCAACCCCTGATAACCAACATTTTACCCTATGTTTTTATGAGTTTGGCCTTTTTAGATTGCACATGTAAGTGACAGCATACAGCATTTGTCGTTGTCTGATTTATCTCACTTAGCATAATGTCCTCAAAGTCCATCCATGTTGTCACAAATGGCAGAATTTTCTCCTTTCTCATCACTGAATAATATTCCATTATGTATATAGCAGCACACATCTCACATCTTCTTTATCCATTCATCCATTGATGGATACCTAGGTTGTTTCCATATCTTGGCTATTGTGAATAATGCTACTACAAAGATGGGAGTACATATATCTCTTTGATATCCTGTTTTCATTTCCTTTGGGTATACAGCCAGAAATGGAATTGCTGGATCATATGGTAGTTCTATTTTTTAATTTTTTTGAGGATCCTCCAGTAGACAGAACTTAGAGCAGTGCATCTCGTTGTTCATTTGGCTTGAAGGAGAGATGGTCAGATATGTGATTATATCCCAATTCATGGGCTATGGCCAGAGGTTTGGCTGGATGGTCAGGGATTTAGAAAGAACATAGAAAATTGTTGACAAGGAAATTTGGGGAAGAGGTATGTGAATAGACCTCTCTGAATGGGCAAAAAAATACAAAATTATTTGTGTCCCTTGTCAATGTCCTCTTAAGGGTGACCTCAGCAAAGGATGATTTTAATAATCCACTGACACATTCTCTAAATACCAGTCAGCCTCCTTCACCAGCCACACCACAATCCCTGTCATTGTTTATTGGGCTCATGAACAAAGTGACCATGGTGTGAGGGATGGACATTATGCATGGTCCCAGCCACATGCACTTCCACTCACCAAGGTTGACCAGGCTGCAGCCGCTGCTGAGTGCTCAATCTGCCAGAAGCAGAGACCAATGGTCCCCAATATGGCACCATTCCCTAGGGTGACCAGTCAGCTACCTGGTGGCAAGTTGATTAAATGGGACCCCTTCTATCATGGGAGGAGCAGTGTTTTGTTCTTACCAGAAGAGGTGCTTACTCTGGATATGGATTTACATTCCCTGCATGCTGTGCTTCTCCCAAAACTATCATATGTGGGCTTACAGAATTACTTATCCACTGTCATGGTATTCTACATAACAATGCTTGTGCTTCTGATTAAGTTAGTAACTTTATAGCAAATGAAGTGCAGCAATGGGCCCATGCTCGTGGAATTCACTGGTCTTACCATGTTTCACACCGTGCTGTTCTATTTTGATAGAACAGTGGAATGACTCAGTTACAACTCCAGCTAAGTGGCAATACGTTGCAGAGCTAAGGCAAGTTTCTCAAGAAGGCTGTATATGCTCTGAATAAGAGTCCAATATGTGGTGCTATTTATCCCATAGCCAGGATTCATGGGTTCAGGAATAAGGGGGTGGAAATGGGAGTGGCAACACACATTGTTACCCCTAGTGGCCCACTAGTAAAATTTTTGCTTCCTGTTCCTGTGACCTTATGCTCAGCTGGCCTAAAGGCCTTAGTTCCAAAGGGAAGAATGCTTCCACCAGGAGACCCAACAATGATTCCTCTGACCTGTAAGTTAAGACTGCTGCCACCACTTTGATCTTTTTGTGCTTCTGAATCAATGTAAAGAAGGGAGTTACTGTGCTGGCTGGGGTGATCCTGACTACCAAGGGGACATTGGACCACTAATCTATAACGGAGGTAAGAAAGAGCATGTCTATTTTACATTTGGTAGTGTATATATGTCCATGCCACTCTCTCACTTCATCCCAGCTTACCCTTCCCCTTCCCCGTGTCCTCAAGTCCATTCTCTATATCTGCAACTTTAGTTAGTGGGAAGCAGCCGCATAGCACAGGGAGATCAGCTTGGTGCTTTGTGACCACCTAGAGGGGTGGGATAGGGAGGGTGGGAGGGAGATGCAAGAGGGAGGAGATATGGGGATATATGTTTATGTATAGCTGATTCACTTTGTTATACAGCAGAAACTAACACACCATTGTAAAGCAATTATACTCCAATAAAGATGTTAAAAAAAATAGCAAAAAAAAAAAGAAAAAGAAAAAAAAAAGAAAGAGCATGTCTGCAACACAGGAGATCCTTTAGTATTTCCACACCCTGTGATTAAGGACAATGAAGAATTACAAAAACCCAATTCAGACAGGATTGCTAATGGCCCAGACCCTTCAGGAACAAAAGTTTGGGTCACCCCACCATGTAAATAACAATGACCAGCTGAGGTGTCTGCTGAAGGCATAGGGAATATGGAATGGGTAGTAGAAGAAGGAAGTTGCAAATACCAACTACAGCCATGTGACCAGTTACAGAAATGGGGACTGTAATTGTCATGAGTATTTTCTCCTTATTTTGTTATGAATATGTTTTTGTGTATATATACATAAAATAAGCATGTATCTTTTTTCTTTCCTTTCTTACCTGCTTATCATATGACACAAGATGTATTAACTTCATATGATAATATTTAAATGTTTTTAATTTTACATCATGGTATTTTTTTTTTTTTTGAGCAGAAACCAGTCTCATTTTATTTGGAAGACCAAGATCGTCATGGCCATAGTTCAGTGGAATGCTACCTAAACTCCATGGGTTTTGAGCAAAAAATCAGGACAGTTACACACTAAGTTTGAATTTGCCTACAGGGGAGAGCTTTTATATAAATGTATTCCAAACCGTCCTTCCCTCTACATGGGAGATCTGCTGGCTCTAGGGAATCTGGCTGGAATACCAAAAGCTGCTATAAAATGTATATTTTGTTGCCCCTTCTGATTATGTCTGGTTACTGCCATATGGTCTTATGAATTCACAGTTATTCTTAGAAAATATCCTTAGGGGTGTGGTAAAAATGCACAGGACAGAGAAATATAGGCAAATGAGAGTTTGGTTTTCAACCACAGATTCAACAATCTGGCCCTAAACAAGACTTCTGGCCTTACAACTAAATGCCTAGGAGTGGAGACAAGAAAACAACAGAAAAATGTAGCCAGATGTGTCATTATTACTCCTGGTAGCAAGCATAACCTGCCTATATTAGTTTCCTAGGGCTGCTATAACAAACTGTCACAAACTGGATGACTTGGAACAATAGAATTCCATTGTCCCACCATTCTGGAGGCTAGAAGTCTAAAATGAAGGTGTTAGGAGGGCCATGCTCCCTCTAAAACCTATAGGGGAGGCTTCGATTCTTCTTAGCTTTTGGTGATTTGCCAGAGGTCTTTGGCATCCCTTGGCTTGTAGATACATCACTAAAACTCTCTGTCTTCACATGGCCTTATCTCTGGGTGTCTTCTCATTTTCTTCCCTCTGTGTCTGTCTATGTGTCCAAATTTCTCCATATGATGATATCAGTCATATTAGATTAAGGCCCATCCTGACCTTATTTTAACTTGATTACATTTGCAAAGACCTTATTTCCAAATAAGGTCACATTCTGAGATACTGGGGGTTAGGACTTTGACAGATCTTTTTTTGGGGGGTGGGGCATAATTCAACCCATAACCTCCTAATGCAGTCGTATTATTCTTTTTTTTTTCCCATGGTTGAATAATATTTTATTTATTTATTTATTTATTGTGTGTGTGTGTGTGTGTGTGTGTGTGTGTGTGTGTGTGTGTGAATCTTTTTTTTTTAACATCTTTATTGGAGTATAATTGCTTTACAAGACAACCCTCAGAATGGGAGAAAATATTTGCAAATGAAGCAACTGACAAAGGATTAATCTCCAAAATTTACAAGCAGCTCATGCAGCTCAATATCAAAAAAAAAAAACAACCCAATCCAAAAATGGGCAGAAGACCTAAATAGACATTTCTCCAAAGAAGATATACAGATTGCCAACACATGAAAGAATGCTCAACATCATTAATCGTTAGAGAAATGCAAATCAAAACTACAATGAGATATCATCTCACACCAGTTGGAATGGCCATCATCAAAAAATCTAGAAACAATAAATGCTGGAGAGGGTGTGGAGAAAAGGGGACACTCTTGCACTGTTGGTGGGAATGTAAATTGATACAGCCACTATGGAGAACAGTATGGAGGTTCCTTAAAAGAATAAAAATAGAATTACCATAGGACCCAGCAATCCCACTACTGGGCATATGCCCAGAGAAAACCATAATTCAAAAGGAGTCATGTACCAAAATGTTCATTGCAGCTCTATTTACAAAGGCCAGGACATGGAAGCAACCTAGGTGTCCATCAACAGATGAATGGATAAAGAAGATGTGGCACATATATACAATGGAATATCACTCAGCCATAAAAAGAAATGAAATGGAGGTATTTGTAGTGAGGTGGATGGAGTTAGAGTCTGTCATACAGAGTGAAGTAAGTCAAAAAGAGAAAAACAAATACAGTATGCTAACACATATATATGGAATCTAAAAAAAAAAAGGTTCTAATGAACCTAGGGGTAGGACAGGCATAAAGATGCAGATGTAGAGAGTGGACTTGAGGACACAGGGAAGGGGAAGGGTAAGCTGGGACAAAGTGAGAGAGTGGCATGGACATATATACACTACCAAACGTAAAATAGATAGCTAGTGGGAAGCAGCCGCAAAGCACAGGGAGATCAGCTCGGTGGTTTGTGACCACCTAGAGAGGTGGGATAGGGAGGGTGGGAGGGAGGGAGACATAAGAGGGAAGAGATATGGGAACATATGTATATGTATAACTGATTCCCTTTGTTATAAAGCAGAAACTAATACATCATGGTATTTAAGTATGGGTGATCAAGGAGAAGAGTAACCATCACCCAAGAAGTTTGTATCTTTTTCTGAGGAAAAGGTTAGTGCATTTTCAGTTGTAGGCAGGATAGCTGTATCATGTTAGGTAGAAGGATGACCTTGTTATTGTCTTTATTTGGAGATTAAGTATGGTTTAAGGAGACGCATACAGGTGCCAAGTTGACATGGGATGAACCTGTAATGCTTAATTTTATGTGTCAACCTGGAGGGTGTTTTTGGATGAGATTAACATTTAAATCAATGAACTCTGAGTAAGCAAATTGTCGTCCATAATGTGGGTAAGACTCACCTAATCAGTTGAAAACCTGAATAAAACAAAAAAACTGGCTTCCCAGAGCAAGAGGGAATTCTGCAGCAGATTGTCTTTGGACCTCTTAAGCACCATTGGCTTTCCTAGGTCTCCACCTGCTGGCCTTCAGACAGGAACTGCGCCATCAGCTCTCCTGTGTTTCCAGCCTGCCAGCCAACATTGCATTTTTTGAATTTGTCAGCCTCCTAATCGTGTGAGGCAATTATTTATAATAAGGCCACATACACACACACACACACACACACACACACACACACACACACACACACACACACACACACCCTATTGGTTCTGTTTCTCTGGAGAACCCTGACTAATAGAAATACTTTTTCAGCCCCACATTCTTTCTCATCTCCTTCTGGGACATCAGTGATATGAATATTAGATTTTTTGTTAGACTTCAACAATTCCTTTATACTCTGCTCATTTCATTTTTTCAGGAATATACTTTCTGTTCATTAGATTTAGTAAAATTTATTGATCTCTCCACAAGCTCACTGATTCTATTTTCTGTCATCTCTACACTACTATTGAGCCCATCCAGTGAATTTTTTGTTCTGTTATTATGTTTTTTGGTTCTATAATTTCTATTTGACTCTTTTATATACTTGTACTTCTTTTCTTAGGTTTTTTTTCCTTTTTTCAAGCAAATTTTTGATTACTTTTTAAAAATTAACTTTTTATTGAGGTATAATTGATGTGCAACTTTCTGTTAGTTTCAGGTGTACAACAAAATGATATGATATTTGTATATATTGAGAAATGATCACCACAATAATTCTAGTTAACATCCATCACCTCATATAGTTACATAATTTTTTTTCTTGTATTGAGAACTTTTAAGATTTACTCTCCAGAGTGAAGTAAGTCAGAAAGAGAAAAACAAATACCGTATGCTAACACATATATATGGAATCTAAAAAAAAAAAGAAAAAAGGTCATGAAGAACCTAGGGGCAAGACGGGAATAAAGACACAGACCTACTAGAGAATGGACTTGAGGATACGGGGAGGGGGAAGGGTAAGCTGGGACAAAGCGAGAGAGTGGCATGGACATATATACACTACCAAACGTAAAATAGATAGCTAGTGGGAAGCAGCCGCATAGCACAGGGAGATCAGCTAGGTGCTTTGTGACCACCTAGAGGGGTGGGATAGGGAGGGTGGGAGGGAGGGAGATGCAAGAGGGAAGAGATATGGGGACATATGTATATGTATAACTGATTCACTTTGTTATAAAGCAGAAACTAACACACCATTGTAAAGCAATTATACTCCAATAAAGATCTTAAAAAAAAAAGATTTACTCTTAGCAACTTTCAAATATATAGAACATTATTATTAACTAATTTTATAACTGGAAATGTGTACCTTTTGATTCCCTTCACTCAATTCACTCACCTCCCCACTCTCTCCTCCCCCCACCTCTGGTGACCACCAATCTGTTTTCCTGTCCTCTATACTTATGAGCTTATTGTTTTGTTTTATTTTTTTAGATTCCACATATAAGTGATATCATATGGTATTTGTCTTTCTCTGTCTGACTTACTTCACTTAATATGATAATCTCTAGGTCCATCCATGTTGCTGCAAATGGAATTATTTCATTCTTTTTTATGGCTGAGTAGTATTCCATTGTATATGTGTACCACATCTTCTTTATCCATTCATCTGTTAATGTACATTTAGGTTGTTTTAACATTTTGGCTATTTTAAGTAATGCTGCAATGAACATGGGAGTGCAGGTATGTTTTCAAGTTCGTGGGGTTTTTTTTCTTCTTTGACTAAATACTCAGAAGTGAAATTGCTGGATCATACGGTAGCTCTATTTTTAACTTCTAAAGTATCTCCATAGTGTTTTCCACAGTAGTGGCACAAATTTACATTCCTACCAACAGTGCACTAATGTTCTCTTTTCACCACATCCTCACCAACACTTGTTATTTCTTGTCTTTTTGATAATAGCCATTCTACCAGGTGTGAGATGGTATTTCATTGTGGTTTTGATTTGCATTTCCCTTATGATTAGTGATGTTGAGCATGTTTTCATGTACCTGTTGGCCATCTGTATGTCTTCTTTGGAAAATTGTCTATTCAGATCTTTTGCCTGCTTTTTAATAAGATTGCTTGTTTCTTTGCTATTGAATTGTGTGAGTTCTTTATATATTTTAGATATTAACCTCTTATTAGATATATGATTTGCAAATATTTTCTCCCATTCTGTAGGTTACCTGTCATTACTTTTTGAAGCAGTTTTATAGTGACTGCTTTAAAATCTTTATGAGATAGTTCCAACATCTAATTCATCTCAGTATTTGTTGTCATTTGATTGTCTTTTCTTATTCAAGTTTTTATCTTCCTGATTCTTGGTATAATAAGTGATTTTCAATTGTTTTCTGAACATTTTAAACATTAGGTTAAGAGACTCTTCGCCCTTTTTATATCTTCTATTTTATCAGGCAACCACGCTGTTAGTTTTAGTGTATAGGTTCTGACCTACTATTGTGGACTGTAATTCCAATGACAATTTAGTTTCCTGAGATTTTTCAATGCCATTTGATCTGCTTTATTCTTCTGACTCTGCTTGAGCTTCCATTGTTACCACATGCAGGGAAAGAAGGTGCTTCCTCATCTCCCAGTGTAGTTAAAGTGAGTTGTGGGGAAATCCAGACCCATAGGACAGAAAACATTTCTCCTGACCTGTTTTCCAGCCACTCACTGCCAGGAGCTTCCCACTCTATCTCTGATAGTGCAGCCAGGGATGGGCTGCCTTTTGCCATTGTGTGGAAGGTCAGAGCCATGGGTCTGGGTGGTGGGTGAGGAGACCCTGGCCCTGTTCATTTTCTGCCACTGAGTATAGACCCAGGAGGCACCAGGCCTAGGATGCATTCAGCCATTGGATGGAAGGCCAGGACCCCTGGACCTAGGCGGCTGGCTGCCAGTGAGTATAAGATAAGGAAACATTGCCTTGGGCTGCCTTCTGCATTTCAGTAGAGGACTGGGAGACACTAAGGCAACTGGCATTACCAGTGCAGATGGAAGGGCTCATCTGTTGCCTCCTGATGTGGAGCAGGGAGTGTGTCAGCTTTCCCTAGTTCTGCTGTTACTGCTTAGAGTAGATCAGATTCTGCTGCTGCTGCTGGCTAGTGTGAAGCATGGGAGATAGATTGTCCTCTCCCAACTCAGCTGGTGAAGCTACCACAGACAGATAAGCCAGCTGCTGCCACTGGGTATGGATCTCCCTGCTAGGCTTTCCCTTTCCCAGATCTTTGTTCAGAGAGAAAAAGCTTTTTTTCCGTTTCCTTTTTTTTTTTTTTTTTTTGGAGATTTTTTTGGTCTGTACCTGTTGGCAGTTTGGGGGTTGCAGACCCAGTCTGGGTTATGGGAATGATATAAAGAAAACCCAGGGAACTCTCCATGCTGTCATTCTTCAAGTTCTGAGTTCACTATTCAGTCCATCTTCTTCTGTCTTTTAGAGTCTCTTGAATTATTTTCAGGATCTTTAGTTGTATTTAGAGAGGAGGATCAGAGAAAAGTGAGCCCATGCCATTGTCCCAGAAACAGACTATAATGACTAATTTTGACATACTATGATCTAAATATCATTGTTTTCTACTCTCTTGGCTCCAGCCAAGAAAGGTTTTGCTTTTTAGACAAAATAAAACTCTCAGTCCCAAAGGGAAATTATTCCTGGATTGCAAGTGGAAATCAGTGGTAAGTCATACAACAAGTATCTAAAAACATTTTGGTTTAATTCTCCAGGGTCTGCTCTACTCCAGCAATAAAGGAAAACCAAGATTCAACTAGTTCTCTAA
Source organism: Balaenoptera physalus (assembly GCF_965194825.1). Lineage (NCBI taxonomy): Eukaryota > Metazoa > Chordata > Mammalia > Artiodactyla > Balaenopteridae > Balaenoptera > Balaenoptera physalus. The sequence continues at coordinate 45,359,911 of NC_138903.1, forward strand.
GTATTATACTGGAGCTAGTTCATTTTTATTATAAACACTTGCAGCTCCAGGACACAGTAAGGCAGGGAACATGGAATGTAATAAAAATGGCTGTATCCCAGTTGCCATGAGAACATCTAGCACCCAGATCATTGTTTCTGAATGCTATTTCCTAATGAAAGGAATCACAACTCCTTGGACAAATCATTGATTCCTGCGAAGGCATATGGAAAGTCTAAGATTAGTGTAGGACAGAAAATAAAGGAGTGCTCAAAAAAATTATGTGAGGTTGTCAAAAGAACACAGGAGGCAGCTTGAATGGGGCTCACACTGCCTAAATCTGCACAATATGAGGATTAGAATAGATAATGATTTAGAACATTCCCTAGGATAAATCATATGTTGCACCACAAAGCAAGCCTTAACAAACTTAAGATTGAAATCATGTCTACTATCCAAAATGGTACAAAACTAGAAACAGGAAGAAAACTGAAAAATCCACATATACGTGGCAACTAAACAATACGCTGCTGAACAGCCAATGTGTCAAAGAAGAAATCAAAAGAGAAATTAGAAAGTATCTTGAGACAAATGAAAATGAAAATACAACATACCAAAACATAATGGATGCAGCAAAAGCAGTTCTAAGAGGGACATTTATAACAATAAATGCCTACATAAGAAAAAATATAGAGATATCAAATAAACAACCTAACTTTATACCTCAAGGGATTAGGAAAAGAGGAACACAGTAAGCCCAAAGTTAGCAGAAGGAAGGAAATAAAGAATAGAGCATAAATAAATGAAATAGAGACTAGAAAGACAATAGAAAAAAATCAATGAAACTAAGAGTTGTTTTTTTTTTTGGAAAGAAACAAAATTAAGAAGCCTTTATCTACACTAACCAAGAAAAAAGAGAGAGAGGATTCAAATAAACAAAATTATAAATGAAAGAGGAGACATTACAACTGGCACTACAGAATTACAAAGGATCATAAGAGGCTACTATGAACAATTATATACCAAAAAATTGGATAACCTACAAGACATAATTCCTAGAAACACACAAATTACCAAGACTGAATCATGAAGATATAGAAAGCTTGAACCAATAATGACTAAGGATACTGAAGGAATAATCAAAACCCTCCCCCAAAATGAAAGCCCTGAACCAGATGGTTTCACTGGTGAATTCTACCAAAATTTAAAGAAGAATTAATGCCAATCCTACTAAATTCTTCCAAAAAATTAAAGAGGAGAGAATATTCCCAAACTTATTTTGTGAGGCCAGCATTACCTTGATACCAAAGCCAGATAAGGACATTACAAGAAAAGAAAACAATGGGCCAATATCCCTGATGAATACAGATGCAAAATACAAGGATATATTGTACAACACAGGGATATTTTATAATAACTATAAATGGAGTATAACCATTAAAAAATGTGAATCACTATGTTGTACACCTATAACTTATATAGTATTGTATATTGGCTATATGTCAATAAAAAATAGTCTTTTAAATGAAAAAAATTCTCAACAAATTCTAACAAACCAAATTCAACAGCACATTAAAAGGATCATACACCATGACCAAGTGGCATTTATCCCTGGGATGGAAGGATGGTTCAACATATGCAAATGAATAAATGTGATACACCACATTAATAGAATGAAGGACAGAAATCATATGATCCTCTCAACAGATGCAGAAATAGCATTCAACAAAATTCAACATCCTTTAATGACAAAAGCTCTCAACAAATTTGATATAGAAGGAACATGCCTCAACATAATAAAGGCCATATATGACAAGCCCACAGCTAACATCATACTCAACGGTGAAAAGCTGAAAACTTATCCTCTAAAATTAAGAACAAGACAAGTGTGCCCACTCTCACCATTTCTATTCAAAGTAGTACTGGAAGTCCTAGCCAGAGAAATTGGGCAAGAAAAACAAATAAAAGGTATTCAAATCAGAAGAGAAGAAAAATTATCTTTTTTTACAGATGGCATGATTTGTAACATCACCAACAACTGTTAGAACGAACAAATGAATTCAGTAGTGTTGCAGGATACAAAATCAACCTTACAAAAGTCAGTTGCATTTCCATACACTGACAATAATATATCTGAAAGAGAAATAAAGAAAACAATCCCATCTACAATAGCATCAAAACCAATAAAATACTTAGGAATAAATTTAACCAAGGAGGTAAAAGATCTCTACACTGAAAACTGTAAGGAATTGATGAAAGAAATTGAAGAAGGCACAAATAAATAGAAATATATCCCAATTAGTGCATCAGAAGAATTAATATTTTTAAAATGTACGTATTACCCAAAGCCATCTATAGATTCTCTATTAAAATTCCAGTGACATCTTTCACAGACATACAAAAATCAATCCTAAATTTGCATAGGACCATAAATGATCCTGAGTAACCAAAGCAATCTTGAGAAAGAAGAGCAAAACTGGAGGCATCACACTTCCTAATTTCAAAATATACTAAAAAGCTCTAATAATCAAAACAGTACAGTACTGGCAAAAAAACATACATATAGACCAATGGAATACAATTTAGACCCCAGAAATAAACACATGCATATATGTTCAACTAATATTTAACATGGAATATAGAAATATACAATGGGGAAAAGGCAGTCAATAAGTGGTGTAGGGAAAATGGATATTCACATACAAAAGAATGAAATTGCACCCGTATCTTATACCACTCACAAAAATTAACTCAGAATGGATTAAAGACTTAAATGTAAGACCCCAAACCATAAATCTCCTGGAAGAAAACAGGGAAAAAGCTCTTTTACATTGGTCTTGTCAATAAGATTTTGGAAACGGCACCAAAAGCACAAGCAACAAAAGCAAAAATTAAAATTTGGAACTACATCAAACTAAAAAGCATTTGCACAGCAAAAGAAAAAATCAACACAATGAAAAGTCAAACTACAGAATGGGATGAAATTTTTGGAAACCATATATCAGATAAGGGGTTTATACCCAAAATATATAAGGAACTCATATAAGTCAATAGCAAAACAAACAAACAAAACAAAACAACAACAAAAAACCCGGATTTGGTTCAAGATGGCGTAGAAGGACATGCTCTCACTCTCTCTTTTGAGAACACCGGAATCACAACTAACTGCTGAACAATCATCGACAGGAAGACACTGGAACTCACCAAAAAAGATATCCCACATGCAAAGACAAAGGAGAAGCCGCAATGAGATGGTAGGAGGGGCACTATCGCAATAAAATCAAATCCCATAACTGCTGGGTGGGTGACTCACAAACTGGAGAACACTTATACCACAGAAGTCCACCCACTGGAGTGAAGGTTCTGAGCACCCCGTCAGGCTTCCCAACCTGGGAGTCTGGCTACCAGAGGAGGAATTCCTAGAGAATCAGACTTTGAAGGCTAGTGGGATTTGATTGCAGGACTTCAGCAGGACTGGAAGAAACAGAGACTCCAGTCTTGGAGAGCACACACAAAGTAGTGTGCACATCGGGACCCAGGAGAAGGAGCAGTGACCTCATAGGAGACTGAACCAGACCTACCTGCTAGTGTTGGAGGGTCTCCTACAGAGGCAGGGGGCAGCTGTGGCTAACCAAGGGCCAAGGACACTGGCAGCAGAAGTTCTGGGAAGTACTCCTTGGCATGAGCCCTCCCAGAGTCCGTCATTAGCCCCAACAAAGACACCGGGTAGGCTCCAGTGTTGGGTTGCCTCAGGCCAAACAACCAACAAGGAGGGAACCCAGCCCCACCCATCAGCAGACAAGCAGATTAAAGTTTTACTGAACTCTGCCCACCAGAGCAACAGCCAGCTCGACCCACCACCAGTCCCTGCCATCAAGAAACTTCCACAAGCCTCTTAGATACCCTCATCCACCAGAGGGCAGACAGCAGAAGCAAGAATAACTACAGTCCTGCAGCCTGCGAAACAAAAAACACATTCACAGAAAGATAGACAAGATGAAAAGGCAGAGGGCTATGTACCAGATGAAGGAACAAGATAAAACCCCAGAAAAACAACTAAATGAAGTGGAGATAGGCAACCTTCCAGAAAAAGAATTCAGAATAATGATAGTGAAGATGATCCAGGACCTCGGAAAAAGAATGGAGGCAAAGATCGAGACGATGCAAGAAATGTTTAACAAAGATCTAGAAGAATTAAAGAACAAACAGAGATGAACAATACAATAAATGAAATGAAAATACACTAGAAGGAATCAATAGCAGAATAACTGAGGCAGAAGAATGGATAAGTGACCTGGAAGACAGAATAGTGGAATTCACTGCTGCAGAACAGAATAAAGAAAAAAGAATGAAAAGAAATGAAGACAGCCTAAGAGACCTCTGGGACAACATTAAACACAACAACATTCGCATTATAGGGGTCCCAGAAGGAGAAGAGAGAGAGAAAGGACCAGAGAAAATATTTGAAGAGATTATAGTCAAAAACTTCCCTAACATGGGAAAGGAAATAGCCACCCAAGTCCAGGAAGTGCAGGGAGTCCCATACAGGATAATCCCAAGGAGAAACACACCAAGACGCATAGTAATCAAATTGGCAAAAATTAAAGACAAAGAAAAATTATTGAAAGCAGCAAGGGAAAAACGACAAATAACATAACATACAAGGGAACTCCCGCAAGGTTAACAGCTGATTTCTCAGTAGAAACTCTACAAGCCAGAAGGGAGTGGCATGATATACTTAAAGTGATGAAAGGGAAGAATCTACAACCAAGATTACTCTACCCAGCAAGGATCTCATTCAGATTCAATGGAGAAATCAAAAGCTTTACAGAAAAGCAAAAGCTAAGAGAATTCAGCACCACCAAACCAGCTCTACAACAAATGCTAAAGGAAGTTCTCTAAGTGGGAAACACAAGAGAAGAAAAGGACCTACAAAAGCAAACCCAATTAAGAGAATGGTCATAGGAACATACATATCGATAATTACATTAAACGTGAATGGATTAAATGCTCCAACCAAAAGACACAGTCTTGCTGAATGGATACAAAAAGAAGACCCAAATATATGCTGTCTACAAGAGACCCACTTCAGACGTAGGGACACATACAGAATGAAAGTGAGGGGACGGAGAAAGATATTCCATGCAAATGGAAATCAAACGAAAGCTGGAGTAACAATACTCATATCAGACAAAATAGACTTTAAAATAAAGAATGTTATAAGAGACAAGAAAGGACACTATATAATGATCAGGGGATCAACCCAAGAAGAAGATAATAACAATTATAAATATATATGCACCCAACATAGGAGCACCTACTTAAGGCAACTGCTCACATCTCTAAAAGAGGAAATTGACAGACACAAAAATAGTGGGGGACTTTAACACCTCACTTACACCAATGGACAGATCATCCAAACAGAAAATTAATAAGGAAACAGAAGCTTTAAATGACACAATAGACCAGATAGATTAAATTGATATTTATAGGACATTCCATCCAAAAACAGCAGATTACACTTTCTTCTCAAGTGCGCACAGAACATTCTCCAGGATAGATCACAGCTTGGGTCACAAATCAAGCCTCAGTAAATTTAAGATTGAAATCATATCAAGCATCTTTTCTGCCCACAACACTATGAAATTAGAAATCAATTACAGGGAAAAAAACGTAAAAAACACAAACACATGGAGGCTAAACAATACGTTACTAAATAACCAAGAGATCACTGAAGAAATCAAAGAGGAAATCAAAAAATACCTAGAGACAAATGACAATGAAAACACGATGATCCAAAACCTATGGGATGCAGCAAAAGCAGTTCTAGGAGGGAAGTTTATAGCTATTCAAGCCTATCTCAGGAAACAAGAAAAATCTCAAGTGAGCAATCTAATGTTACACCTAAAGGAACTAGAGAAAGAAGAACTAACAAAACCCAAAGTTAGCAGAAAGAAAGAAATCATAAAGATCAGAGCAGAAATAAATGAAATAGAAACAAAGTAAACAATAGATCAATAAAAGTAAAAGCTGGTTCCTTGAGAAGTTAAACAAAAAGATAAACAATTAGCCAGACTCATCAAGAAAAAGAGGGAGAGGACTCAAATCAATAAAATTAGAAATGAAAAGGGAGAAGTTACAACAGACACGGCAGATATACAAAGCATCCTAAGAGAATATTACAAGCAACTCTATGCCAATAAAAAGGACAACCTGTAAGAAATGGACAAATTGTTAGAAAGGTGTAACCTTCCAAGGCTAAACCGGGAAGAAATAGAAAATATGCACAGACAAATCACAAGTAATGAAATTGAAACTCTGATTAAAAATCTTCCAAAAAACAAAAGTCCAGGACCAGATGGCTTCACAGGTGAATTCTATCAAACATTTAGAGAAGAGCTAAAACCCATCCTTCTTAAACTCTTCCAAAAAATTGCAGAGGAAGGAACACTCCCAAACTCATTCTATGCGGACATCTCACCCTGATACCAAAACTAGAAAAAGATGTCACAAAGAAAGAAAATAACACACCAATATCACTGATGAACATTGATGCAAAAATCCTCAACAAAATACTAGCAAACAGAATCCAACAACACATTAAAAGGATCATACACCATGATCAAGTGGGATTTATCCCAGAGATGCAAGGATTCTTCAATATGCGCAATCAATCCATGTGATACACCATATTAACAAATTGAAGAAGAAAAACCATATGACCATCTCAATGGATGCAGAAAAAGCTTTTGTCAGAATTCAACACCCATTTATGATAAAAACTCTCCAGAAAGTGGGCATAGAGGGAACCTACCTGAACACAATAAAGGCCATATATGACAAACTCACAGCCAACATCATTCTCAATGGTGAAAAACTGAAAGCATTTCCTCTAAGATCAGGAACAAGACAAGGATGTCCACTCTCACCACTATTATTCAACATAGTTTTGGAAGTCCTAGCCACAGCAATCATAGAAGAAAAAAAAAAGGAATCTAAATTGGAAAAGAAGAAGTAAAACAGCCACTATTTGCAGATGACATGCTACTATACATAGAGAATCCTAAAGATGCCACCAGAAAACTACTAGAGCTAATCAATGAATTGGTAAAGTTGCAGGATACAAAATTAATGCACAGAAATCTCTTGCCTTCCTACTAATGATGAAAAATATGAAAGAGAAATTAAGGAAACACTCCCATTTACCATTGCAACAAAAAGAATAAAATACCTAGGAATAAACCTATCTAAGGAGACAAAAGACCTGTATGCAGAAAACTATAAGACACTGGTGAAAGAAAATAAAGATGATACAAACAGATGGAGAGATATACCATGTTCTTGGATTGGAAGAATCAATATTGTGAAAAAATCAATATTGTGAAAAACTATACTACCCAAAGCAATCTACAGATTCAAAGCAAGCCCTATCAAATTACCAATGGCATTTTTTTACAGAACTAGAACAAAAAAATCTTAAAATTTGTATGGAGACACAAAAGACCCCGAATAGCCAAAGTGGTCTTGAGGGAAAAAAACGGAACTGGAGGAGTCAGACTCCCTGGCTTCAGCCTATACTACAAAGCTACAGTAATCAAGACAATATGGTACTGGCACAAAAACAGAAATATAGATCAATGGAGCAGGATAGAAAACCCAGAGATAAACCCACACACCTATGGTCAACTAATCTATGACAAAGGATGCAAGGATATACAGTGGAGAAAAGACAGTCTCTTCAATAAGTGGTGCTGGGAAAACTGGACAGCTACATATAAAAGAATGAAATTAGAACACTCCCTAACAGCTACAAAAAAATAAACTCAAAATGGATTAGAGACCTAAATATAAGTCCAGGCACTATAAAACTCTTAGAGGAAAACATAGGAAGAACACTCTTTGACATAAATCACAGCAAGATATTTTTATATCCACTTCCTAGATTAATGGAAATAAAAACAAAAATAAACAAATGGGACCTAGTGAAACTTAAGAGCTTTTGCACAGCAAAGGAAACCATAAACAAGACAAAAAGACAACCCTCAGAATGGGAGAAAATATTTGCAAATGAATCATCAGACAAAGGATTAATCTCCAAAATATATAAACAGCTCATGCAGCTCAATATTAAAAAAACAAACAACCCAATCCAAAAAAGGGCAGAAAACCTAAATAGACATTTCTCCAAAGAAGACATACAGATGGCCAAAAAGCACATGAAAAGCTGCTCAACATCACTAATTATTAGAGAAATGCAAATCAAAACTACAATGAGGTATCACCTCACACCAGTTAGAATGGGCATCATCAGAAAATCTACAAACAACAAATGCTGGAGAGGGTGTGGAGAAAAGGGAACCCTCTTGCACTGTTGGTGGGAATGTAAATTGATACAGCCACTATGGAGAACAGTATGGAAGTTCCTTAAAGAACTAAAAATAGAATTATCATATGACCCAGCAATCTCACTCCTGGGCATATACCCAGAGAAAACCACATTTCAAAAAGACACATGCACCCCAATGTTCATTGCAGCACTTTTTACAATAGCCAGGTTATGGAAGCAACCTAAATGCCCATTGACAGACGAATGGATAAAGAAGTTGTGGTACATATATACAATGGAATATTACTCAGCCATAAAAAGGAATGAAATTGGGTCATTTTTAGAGATGTGGATGCATCTAGAGACTGTCATACAGAGTGAAGTAAGTCAAAGAGAAAAACAAATATCGTATATTAACGCATATATGTGGAACCTAGAAAATGGTACAGATGAACTGGTTTGCAGAGGAGAAATTGAGACATAGAAGTAGAGAAAAAACGTATGGCCACCAAGGGGGGAAAGTGGCAGTGGGTGGGGGTCGTGGTGTGATGAATTGGGAGATTGGGATTGACAAGTATACACTGATGTGTATAAAATGGATGACTAATAATAAATAAATAAATAAGTAAACATTAAAAAAAAGAAAAAAAACCAACAAAAAACCCAACAAGTAATCAAATTTATAATGGGTAGAGGAACTGAGTAGGCAATTTTTCAAAGACAAACAAATGGCAAACAGGTACATAAAAAGCTGCTTGATATCACTAATCATAAAGGAAATGCAAATCAAAACCACAATGAGATATCACTTCACATCTGTTAGAATGGCTATTATAAAAAAAGGCAATAGATAAGAAACATTGTCAAGGGTGTGGGGAAAAGGGAACACAAGTGCACTGTTGTTGGGAATGTAAATTTGTACAACCACTATGCAAAACAGAATGGAGGTTCCTCAAGAAATTAAAAAGAGAGCTACCATATGATCCAGCAATCCCACTTCTGGGTATATATTAAAAGAAATGAAATCAAGGTCTCCAAGAGATCTGCCCCCACCTGTTCATTTCAGCATTAGGCACAATAGCCAAGATTTGGAAACAACCTAAGTGTCCATCCTCAGATGAATGGATAAAGAAAATGTGTCACATGCCCACACACACAATGGAATATTACTCAGCCATAAAAAATAAGGAATTCCTGTCATCTGCATCAACATAGAAAGACTTTGAGGACATTACGCTAAGTGAAATAAGCCATACAGAGAAAGCCAAATACTTATGATCTCATTCATATGTGGAATCCTACAAAAAGCCAAACTCAGAAACGCAGTATATAATGGAGGTTGCCAGGGGTTAGGGGATGGGGGAAATGGGTAGATGTTGGTCAAAGGTTACAAACTTCCAATTATAAGATGAATAAGTCTGTGGATCTAATATTAATGATGGTGACTATAGTTAACAATATTGTACTAAATATTTGAAAGTTGCTAAGAGACTAGATCTGAAATGTTCTCACCACACACACAAAATGTAATTGTGTGAGGTGATAGATGTGTTAATTAACCTTATCTTGTAATCATTTTAAAATATACATGTGTGGGAGAGACCTTCAAGATGGTGGAGGAGTAAGACGTAGAGATCACCTTCCTCCCCACCAATACATCAGAAATACATCTACATGTGGAACAACTCCTACAGAACACCTACTGAACGCTGGCAGAAGACCTCAGACTTCCCAAAAGGCAAGAAACTCCCCACATACCTGGGTAAGGCAAAAGGAAAAAGAAAAAAAAAGACAAAAAATTAGGGACGGGACCTGCACCACTGGGAGGGAGCTGTGAAGGAGGAAAAGTTCCCACACACTAAGAAGCCCCTTCACTGGCTGAGATGGGGGATGGCAGGGGGGAAGCTTCAGATCCAAGGAGGAGATCATAGCAATAGGGGTGCAGAGAGCAAAGCGGAGAGATTCCTGCACAGAGGATCACTGCCAACCAACACTCACCAGCCTGAGAGGCTTATCTGCTCACCTGCCAGAGCAGGTGGGGGCTGGGAGCTGAGGCTCTGGCTTTGGAGGTCAGATCCCAGGGAGAGAACTGGGGTTGGCTGTGTGAACACAGCCTGAAGGGGGCTAGTGTGCCACAGCTAGCCAGGAGGGAGTCCGGGAAAAAGTCTGGACCTGTCTAAGAGGCAAGAGACCATTGTTTTGGGGTGGGTGAGGAGAGGGGATTCAGAGCACTGCCTAAACAAGCTCCAGAGAAGGGCACGAGCCGCGGCTATCAGCCCGGGCCCCAGAGACGAGCATGAGACGCTAAGGCTGCTGCAGCCACCAAGAAGCCTGTGTGCAAGCACAGTCAGTATCCACACCTCCCCTCCCGGGAGCCTGTGCAGCCCGCCACTGCCAGGGTCCCATGATCCAGGGACAACTTCCCTGGGAGAACGCACGGCGCGCCTCAGGCTGGTGCAATGTCACGCCGGCCTCTGCCGCTGCAGGCTCACCCCGCAATCCTTACCCCTCCCTCCGCCTGACCTGAGTGAGCCAGAGCCCCCTAATCAGCTGCTACTTTAACCCCGACTTGTCTGAGCGAAGAACAGACGCTCTCAGGTGACCTACACGCAGAGGCTGGGCCAAATCCAAAGCTGAACCCTGGGAGCTGTGGGAACAAAGAAGAGAAAGGGAAATCACTACCAGCAGCCTCAGGAGCAGCAGATTAAATCTCCACAATCAACTTGATGTACCCTGCATCTCTGGAATACCTGAATAGACAATAAATCATCCCAAAATTGAGGCGGTGGACTTTGGGAGCAACTGCATAATTGGGGTTTGCTTTCTGCATATAATTTGTTTCTGGTTTTATGTTTATCTTACTTTAGTATTTAGAGTTTATTATCATTGGTAGATTTGTTTATTGATTTGGTTACTCTCTCCCTTTTTAAAAAATATATAGATATATATATATTTCTCCTTTTTCTCTTTTTGTGAGTGTGTACGTGTATGCTTCTGTGTGTGATTTTGTCTGTATAGCTTTGTTTTACCATTTCTCCTAGGTTTCTGTCTGTCTTTTTTTGTATAGTTTTTAGCGCTTGTTATCATTGGTGGATTTGTTTTTTGGTTTGGTTGCTCTCTTCTTTCTTTCTTTTGTTTTTTTCTTTTTATATTAATTTTTAATTTTTTAGTTTTTAATAATTTTTATTTTGTATTTTAATAACTTTATTTTATTTTCTTTCTTTCTTTCTTTCTTTCTTTCTTTTTTTCTCCCTTTTCTTCTGAGTCATGTGGCTGACAGGGTCTTGGTGCTGGGGCCTGGTGTCAGACCTGTGCCACTGAGGTGGGAGAGCTGAGTTCAGGACATTGATCCACCACAGACCTCCCGGCTCCACATAATACAAATCAGCAAAACTTCTCCCAGAGATCTCCATCTCAATGCTAAGACCCAGCTCCACTCAACAACCAGCAGGTTACAGTGCTGGACACCCTTTGCCAAACAACTATGAAGACAGGAACACAACCCGACCCATCAGCAGAGAGGCTGCCTAAAATCATAATAAGGTCACAGACATCCCAAAACACAACACCAAATGCAATCCTGCCTACGAGAAAGACAACATCCAGCCTCATCCACCAGAACACAGGCACTAGTCCCCTCCACCAGGAAGCCTACACAACCCACTGAACCAACCTTACCCACTGGGGGCAGACAACAAAAACAACGGGAACTACGAACATGCAACCTGCGAAAAGGAGACACCAAACACAATAACTAAAGCAAAATGGGAAGACAGAGAAATATGCGGCAGATGAAGGAGCAAGGCAAAAACCCACCACACCAAACAAATGAAGAGGAAATAGGCAGTCTACCTGAATAAGAATTCAGAGTATTGATAGTAAAGATGATCCAAAATCCTGGAAATAAAATGGAGAAAATACAAGAAACGTTTAACAAAGACCTAGAAGAACTAAAGAGCAAACAAACAATGATGAACCACACAATAAATGAAATTAAAAATTCTCTAGAAGGAATCAATAGCAGAATAACTGAGGCAGAAGAACGGATAAATGACCTGTATGATAAAATAGTGGAAATAACTACTGCAGAGCAGAATAAAGAAAATAGAATGAAAAGAATTGAAGACAGTCTCAGAGACCTCTGGGACAATAATTAAAGGCACAAAGATTCGAATTATAGGGGTCCCAGAAGAAGAAGAGAAAAAGAAGGGACTGAGAAAATATTTGAAGAGATGATAGTTGAAAACTTCCCTAATATGGGAAAGGAAATAGTCAATGAAGTCCAGGAAGCACAGAGAGTCCCATATGGGATAAATCCAAGGAGAAACACACCAAGACACATATTAATCAAACTATCAAAAATTGAATACAAAGAAAAAATATTAAAAGCAGAAAGGGAAAAACAACAAATAACATATGAGGGAATCCCCATAAGGTTAACAGCTGAACTTTCAGCAGAAACTCTGCAAGCCAGAAGGGAGTGGCAGGACATACTTAAAGTGGTGAAAGAGGAAAACCTACAAAGAAGATGACTCTACCCAGCAAGGATCTCATTCAAATTCGACAGAGAAATTAAAACCTTTATAGACAAGCAAAAGCTAAGAGAATTCAGCACCACCAAACCAGCTTTACAACAAATGCTAAAGGAACTTCTCTAGGCAGGAAACACAAGAGGAGGAAAAGACCTACAATAACAAACCCAAAACGATTAAGAAAATGGTAACAGGAACACACATATCAATAACTACCTGAAATGTAAACAGATTAAATGCTCCAACCAAAAGACACAGAATGGCTGAATGGATACAAAAACAAGACCCATATATATGTTGTCTACTAGAGACCCACTTCAGACCCAGGGACACATACAGACTGAAAGTGAGGGGATGGAAAAAGATATCCCATGCAAATGGAAATCAAAAGAAAGCTGGTGTAGCAAGTCTCATATCAGACAAAATAGACTTTTAAATAAAGACTATTACAAGAGACAAAGAAGGACACTACATAATGATCAAGGGGCCAATCCAAGAAGAAGATATAACAATTGTAAGTATTTATGCACCCAACATACGAGCACCTCAATACATAAGGCAAATGCTAACAGCAAGAAAAGGGGAAATCGACAGTAGTACAATCCTAGTACCCACTTTCACCAATGAACAGATCATCGAAAGTGAAACTAAATAAGGAAACACAAGCTTTAAATGATACATCAAACAAGATGGACTTATTTGATATTTATAGGACATTCCATCCAAAAAAAAACAGAATATACTTTCTTCTCAAGCGCTCATGGCACATTCTCCAGGATAGATCGCATCTTGGGTCACAAATCGAGCCTTGGTAAATTTAAGAAAATTGAAATCGTATCAAGTGTCTTTTCCGACCACAATGCTATCAATTATAGGGAAAAATGTGTAAAAAATACAAACACATGGAGGCTAAACAATACGGTACTAAATAACCAAGAGATCACTGAAGAAATCAAAGAGGAAATTTAAAAATACCTAAAAACAAATGACAATGAAAACACGATGACACAAAACCTATGGGATGCAGCAAAAGGAGTTCTAAGAGGGAAGTTTATAGCAATACAATCCAACCTCAAGAAACAAGAAACATCTCAAATACATAATGTAACCTTACACCTGACACAATTAGAGAGAGAAGAACCAAAAACCCCAAAGTTAGCAGAAGGAAAGAAATCATAAGATTAGATCAGAAAAAAATGAAAAAGAAATGAAGGAAACAATAGCAAAAATCAATAAAACTAAAAGCTGGTTCTTTGAGAAGATAAACAAAATTAATAAACCATTAGCCAGACTCATCAAGAAAAAAAGGGAGAAGACTCAAATCAATAGAATTAGAAATGAAAAAGGAGAAGTAACAACTGACATGGGAGAAATACAAAGGATCATGAGAGATTATTCCAAGCAACTATATGTCAATAAAATGGACAACCTGGAAGAAATGGACAAATTCTTAGAAAAGCACAACCTTCCGAGACTGAACCAGGAAGAAATAAAAAATATAGACAGATCATTCACAAGCACTGAAATTGAGACTGTGATTAAAAATCTAGCAAACAAAAGCCAAGGACTAGATGGCTTCACAGGCGAATTCTATCAAACATTTTGAGAAGAGCTAACACCTATCCTCAAACTCTTCCAAAATATAGCAGAGGGAGGAACACTCCCAAACTCATTCTACGAGGGCACCATCACCCTGATACGAAAGCCAGAAAAAGATGTCACAAAGAAAGAAAACTACAGGCTAATATCAATGACGAACATAGATGCAAAAATCCTCAACAAAATACTAGCAAACAGAATCCAGCAGCACATTAAAAGGATCGTACACGATGATCAAGTGGGGTTTATCTCAGGAATGCAGAATTCTTCAATATAGGCAAATCAAACAATGTGATACACCATATTAACAAATTGAAGGAGAAAAACCATATGATCATCTCAATAGATGCAGAAAAACTTGTGACAAAATTCCAGACCCATTTATGATAAAAACTCTCCAGAAAGTAGGCGTAGAGGGAACTTACCTCAACATAATAAAGGCCATGTATGACAAACCCACAGCCAACATAGTCCTCAATGGTGAAAAACTGAAACCATTTCCACTAAGATCAGTAACAAGACAAGGTTGCCCACTCTCACCACTATTACTCAACATAGTTTTGGAAGTTTTAACCACAGCCACCATCAGAGAAGAAAAAGAAATAAAATGAATCCAAATCGGAAAAGAAGAAGTAAAGCTGTCACTGTTTGCAGATGACATGATACTATACATAGAGAATCCTAAAGACTCTACCAGAAAACTACTAGAGCTAATCAATGAATTTGGTAAAGTAGCAGGATACAAAATTAATGCACAGAAATCTCTCACATTCCTATGCACTAATGATGAAAAATATGAAAGAGAAATTAAGGAAACACTCCCATTTACCATTGCAACAAAAAGAATAAAATATCTAGGAATAAACCTACCTAAGGAGACAAAAGACCTGTATGCAGAAAACTGTAAGGCACTGATGAAAGAAATTAAAGATGATACAAACAGATGGAGAGATATACCATGTTCTTGGATTGGAAGAATCAACATTGTGAAAATGACTATACTACCCAAAGGAATCTACAAATTCAATGCAATCCCTATCAAACTACCAATGTCATTTTTCGCAAAACTAGCGCAAAAAATTTCACAATTTGTATGGAAACACAAAAGACCCCGAATAGCCAAAGCAATCTTGAGAAAGAAAAATGGAACTGGAGGAATCAGGATCCTGGACTTCAGACTATACTACAAAGCTACAGTAATTAAGACAGTATTGTACTGGCACAAGAACAGAAATATAGATCAATGGAACAGGGTAGAAATCCCAGAGATAAAGCCACATGCATATGGTCACCTTACCTCTGATAAAGGAGGCAAGAATATACAATGGAGAAAAGACAGCCTCTTCAATAAGTGGTGCTGGGAAAACTGGACAGATACATGTAAAGGAATGAAATTAGAACACTCCCTAACACCATACACAAAAATAAACTCAAAATTGTTTAATGTCCTAAATGTAAGGCCAGACACAATAAAAGAAGACATACGCGGAACACTCTGTGACATAATCACAGCAAGATCTTTTTTGACCCACCTCCTAGAGAAATAGAAATGAAAACAAATAAACAAATGGGACCTAATGAAACTTGTAAGCTTTTGCACAGCAAAGGAAACCATAAACAAGACCAAAAGGCAACCCTCAGAATGGGAGAAAATATTTGCAAATGAAGCAACTGACAAAGGATTAATCTCCAAGATTTACAAGCAGCACATGAAGCTCAATATCAAAAAACCAAAAAACCCAATCCAAAAATGGGCAGAAGACCTAAATAGACATTTCTCCAAAGAAGATATACAGATTGCCAACAAACACATGAAAGGATGCTCAATCACTAATCAGTAGAGAAATGCAAACCAAAACTACATTGAGGTATCACCTCATACGAGTCAGAATGGCCATCATGAAGAAATCTAGAAACAATAAATGCTGGAGAGGATGTGGAGAAAAGGGAACCCTCTTGCACTGTTTGTGGGAATGTAAATTGATACAGCCACTCTAGAGAACAGTATGGAAGTTCCTTAAAAAATTAAAAATAGAACTACAGTACGACCCAGCAATCCCATTACTGGGCATATACCCTGAGAAAACCATAATGCAAAAAGAGTCATGTACCCCAATGTTCATTGCAGCTGTATTTACAATAGCCAGGACATGGATGCAATCTAAGTGTCCACTGACAGATGAATGCATAAAGAAGATGTGGCACATATATACAATGGAATATTGCTCAGCCATAAAAAGAAATGAAATTGAGTTATTTGTAGTGAGGTGGATGGACCTAGAGTCTGTCATACAGAGTGAAGTAAGTCAGAAAGAGAAAAACAAATACCGTATGCTAACACATATATATGGAATCTTAAAAAAAAAAAGGATTCTGAAGAACCTAGGGGTAGGACAGGAATAAAGATGCAGACGTAGAGAATGGACTTGAGGACACGGGGAGGGGGAAGGGTAAGCTGGGACGAAGTGAGAGAGTGGCATGGACATATATACACTACCAAATGTAAAATAGATAGCTAGTGGGAATCAGCCACATAGCACAGGGAGATCAGCTCGGAGCTTTGTGACCACCTAGATGGGTGGGATAGGGAGCGTGGGAGGGAAACGCTAGAGGGAGGAGATATGGGGATATATGTATATGTATAGCTGATTCACTTTGTTATAAAGCAGAAACTAACACCATTGTAAAGCAATTATAGTCCAATAAAGATGTTAAATAAATATATACATATGTGGCAAATTATCACATTGTACACCTTAAAGTTATACAGTGTTGTATGTCAATTATATCTGAATTAAACTGGAAAAAATAAAATAAAATAAGGAGGAAATAAAAAACCAAAATGAGAATAAATACTAATAATGATGTTTTATATCTAATTGAATATAATAAGAATCTGTGAATCTGTAGTATAAATAAATAAATACATAAATAAAAGAAAAGCTCTTCCTTACAGAAGAGTGCTATCTAATAAATATAGAAGAAATGTTGGAGTTTGAAAAGCACCATTTTGTACCTATTATGTAATAATTGTCAAAGACAAGAATCATCATTGAACACTAAAATTGCTACATGGAAGTTTTATGATCAAAGGAATATGTACATATTTTCAAATTAGCTCCCCAAAGAAAACTTAACAGCTACAAAGGAAAGTAGTAAATTTACATTTGAGTAACCTATTGGACACCACTTTAACAAAGTGAGCAGAATCAATATTGGGACAAACCTGCCTTTATGATATAATGAGAAAGACATGCTATCATTTTTGTGATGTTCCTGTCAAATTTGCCTAACCTTAGTTGAATCATGAGAAAGCAATCAGATAATCCCCAAATGATGGACACTGTACAAAATAATTAGCCCAAAGTTTTGAAAATTGTCAAGGTGTGGAAGACGAAGAAAGCCTGAGAAACTGTTCCAGAGTGAAGGAGTCTAAAGTGACATGTCAGTTAAATACAATGCATGACCGTGAAATGGATCATTGATCAGGAAAAAATTCTATAAAAGGTATTATTGGGAAAATTGGTGAAGTTTGTATAAAATCTGTAGACTAAGTACAATAATGAAATATTTTATTTCATTATTTCATTATTTATTAATATTATTTTCATTTATGCACATTTCCTTATTTTGATAATTATACCTGTCCTTAGGAACCATGATAAATATATAGGCATAAAAGGGCATGAAGTCTGCAACTTATTCTCAAATGATTCAGAAAAAAATATAGTTACGTATGTGTGTAACTATTGACAGAGAGAGAGAGAGGGAGAAAGAGAGAATGATAAACCGAAGGTGGTAAAATATTAACAACTGGGGAATTCCTTTTACTATTCTTGCAACATATGTATAAGTTTGAAATTAACTAACATAAAAACGTTCCAAAAATCAGATGTACTCCTAATCCTACATCACAGGCTGCCTAAATGGGAGCATATGTTTACACCCACCCCCATACACACACACTCTAGAAAAAGAGTTTTACATACTGTTAATGTTGGAACTATCTGTTCCACCTTGGAGGTGTATGTCAAATAAACAATGATGTCTGAAGCTTTTGAATACAGCTTTCAAATCAATTAGCTCCCAACCTAGTTACACATAAATATTACTAATAACACCACTATTTTGAGTCCTTACAGTGTACTAGGCACTGTTTTAAGTGCTTAAATTGACTAATTTAATCCTCACAGCAGCATTATGAATTATTCTCTGACATGAGCTAGGTGATACAGTTTTCCTAATTCCACAGTAGAGGAAGAAGAAGCACTTGCTGAGACATCTCAGGTTATATGCTGAAGGTTACACTGCTAGTAAGGGGTGGGGAGGGGATTTGAACCCAGGTGGTCTGGCCCTGTGCTCACGCTCTTTAACTTATTCACATTAATTCGACGGGAACTTCATAGTTTTTAAGAGCCCGGTAAACCAATATTTTCTACTATCTGCTACTGGGGTCAGGGATGAAGTCTGTTCCTTGAATACGCCATGCTATTTCTGGCCCCTGGGACCACATACATGCTGTTCCTTTGCTTTGACAACTCTACCCACTTCTCCTTGGACTAACTCCTACTCATCCTTTATATCTGAATTTACTGGTCACTCAGGGAGATGACACATCCTAAACAAGGTTTATAGTCCCCTGCCATATGCTGCCAGTGCCATTCTCCTTCCAGAGGGAAGAATTCTGCCCATTACACGGTACACTCATCACAGTTGAAGATTATTTATTTATTTATTTATTGTCTGCCTTCCCAGCTGACTGTGAATTCCCTAAAAGTAAGGTCCATGTCTGCCTTTCTCAACCATGAAGTCCCAAATATCCACTGCACAGAAGTGCGAGGTCCAGAGATCCAAGAGGTGAGATCAGGTAGTTATGATGGGAGTACTAGGGCAATATAGGAGAAATTCGCCAACATCCTTTTCCCATTCACCTAGGTCTAGTTCAAACATGGATGTAAAGGTATAGTGAAAGGATTTCCTGGTATGGAAAATGATGGAGGATAAGATTTATTATCCTGAATGAATCAAGATCACAATCAGAATTAGGGAAAGGTAAGCAGAATCTGAATTTGGGGGCAAATGATATAGAACACATTTTCTCATTCTTCAAGAACTATACCCAAGGGGAAAATGATCCTCTTTTTTCTGTTGGACTCTGCTTTGCCTGGATGTGATGCCTGAAACTGTTACTATAGATGAAACTAATATAACTGAAGTATTAACCAGATGCTAAGGACCTTCTTCCTGTACCATATGAAAACAAGAATCAGCTGCCTGCTGACTTCTGATGATGCTCCCAGAATTCTCTTCTGTGCATTTTGATGTCTACCAAAGATCCGTAACTGCACAGAGCTATGTCTGTTCCTACAAAATCCACCAGAGGGCGCAAAGTCACCGCTGTTACTAGGTACTACAAAAAGAACTGTTAGGGCTAACCTGAATAATTTATAGCTTATTTTTATAAGCTTTCCTAGCAGAGACCACCTAAGAAAGAAAGCATATTTGTGCCTTGGATGAGAGGACAAAAAGAAAATGATAAAAATGGCAATCTTGCTTCCTCTCCCAAGGGGTTTTGACTTGCTACTTCTCCATATTGGTGATGGCTTATACAAAGGACAGCATTAAAGGTTCTGCTGAACTGCAGCAGGTCTGTTTGGATCTCCACGTATTCTTTCCTAGGGAAAGCATGAAGAGTAGGCTTGGTTATAGAGCCTCATTCTTACAGAGCACCAGTCTGATTATCATACTGAGTGAAGTAAGCCAGACAAAGACAAATATCATTTATATGTGGAATCTAAAAAAATGATACAAATGAACTTATCTACAAACCAGAAATAGACTCACAGATATAGAAAACAAACTTATGGTTACCAAAGGGGAAAGGGGCAGTGAGGGATAAATTAGGAGTTACGGATTAACAGATACACACTACTATATACATAAAATAGGTAAACAACAAAGACCTACTGTATGGCACAGGGAACTGTAGTCAATATTTGGTAATAACATATAATGGAAAAGAATATGAAAAAGAAAAAATATATATATATGAATCACTTTGCTGTAAACCTGAAACACAACATTGTAAATCAACTATACTTCAATTTAAAAATTACCAAAAAAAGAATCCAGAGGGCAAAGTCCCCTCCTGGGGCACAGAGCAGGGTGCAAAAGCATGGGGAATAAAGACATAACAGCAGAGCATGTTTAGGTAGTTGGCAGAAGTTTACCTAGTTTTGTCCAGGTAGGGATTGGACTATATGACCCTGTGATTCTAGCTTTTTAACCACCTTCAAAAGTGATCAATAATCTGCTTCTGTGAAACTCTGACAACATTTAAAACAAGAGTCTCAGAGCAAGGCTTAAATACAAACAGTTAAGTTAAGGAGAAAGGAAGTAGGAAGGGGAAAAAAACATTCCATTTATTATAGTGAAACAATATAAAATATTCAGACATCAATTTAACAAGAAAATCAGAATGAGAGGAAGAAAACTATAAAATCTGATTGAAAGACAGAAAACAAAATCTGAGGTATTAAAAAGATAAACCATGTTCTTTGATGAGAAGATTTAATTAATATCACAAAGAATCAAGTCCCCCAAAATTAAAATGTAACATTCGATAGTAACTATAATACAAGAGATTTACTATGTTGGAATTTTATAAAATCATCAGAATTTTATTTGTAAAAATATATTAACAAGAATAGGCAGGGACATTATGAAAAAGAATAGTGAGAGGACTTTCCTTAGTGGATATCATTATATTATAATGCTAATATCATTATATATATGTAATAACATAAAATAAAGGTGGTACTTGAATTCATGGTATAACTATTAATAAAATTGAATTGTAATCTTACAACATGTACAATACCATACATCACAGGATCGAGATGAACTAAAGTTTAAATATAGAAAAGTTTTAAATCAACAAAAGTTTTAAATAAACAAAATGAATGTTGCAAGAAAATCTAGGAAGCTTTATATGAATAATATAGGAGCCAGAGAAATCTACACTGGAAACTCTGAAAGTTAAAAAAAATGAATAAAAACTGACACATTTGACTCTATGCAATTTTAAACCTTTGAATGACAAATAATATCATTAATATACAAACAAAAAAAAATTAGGGGGACTTCCCTGGTGGCACAGTGGATAAGACTCCATGCTCCCAATGCAGGGGGCCCAGGTTCGATCCCTGGTTGGGGAACTGGATCCCACATGCATGCCACAACTAACAGTTCATGTGCCACAACTAAGGAGCCCACGTGCTGCAACTAAGGAGCCCAGGAACCAGTGAGCCACAACTAAGGAGCCCTGGAGCCACAACTAAGGCTACCTGCCACAAAAAAGACCTGACGCAACCAAATAAATAAATAAATATTTTTTTAAAAAAATCAGGAAATATAATTTAATACAGATGACAAAGGGTTAATATCCAAACTATACAGAAAGTACTCTTACAAATTGACTAGAAAAAGGGCAAGCAACCTAATTTTTTTTAAATGGGAGGAGGTTAAGAATCAGGAATTCACAAAGTCGCAGATCTAAATGACCAATAAATCAATAAATATTGGGAGGGGGGAAGCCAAAATTCTATAGTAGTCAGATAAATGCAAATTAAAAAATAATGAGACTACTACTTTACATACATGAGATTGGCAAACACTAAGAGTTATAATTTCAATTATTGGCAAGGATATGAGGAAGACTTTATTCATATATATTAGTGGTAATATTACGAAGTGTTAAGACTTTTGGATTTAAGAAGGCAAAACTGGTGAAATCATGTATTAAAACTACACACGGGTTTAGAATCAAGATGGCGGTGTAGGAAGATGTGGAGTTAGTGTCTTCCCACAACTAGGGTGCATGCCGGCCGCTGGTGGGTAACTCTGACCCCAAAGGAGACAAGAGGAACCCCAGAGTGAACCACCCAGGGTCTGGCAGAAGCTCCTGCAGTGGAAGCTCCAAGTCTGAAACACTGGACTAACAGAGAACCTCAGACCCCAGGGAATATTCATTGGAGCGAGGTCTCACAGAGTCCCTCATCTCAGCATCAAGACCCAGCTCTACCCAATAGCCTACAAGCTCCAGTGTTGGAAGCCTCAGGCCAAACAACCAGTAAAACAAGAACAGAATCCAACTAAAAAAAGAGAGATGGCAAAAAAATATGTCACAGATGAAGAGCAAGGTAAAAACCTATAAGACAAAATAAAGGAAGAGGAAACAGGCAATCTACCTGAAAAGAATTCAGAGTAATGATAGTAAAGATGATCCAGAATCTCGGAAATAGAATGGAAGCACGGATTGAGAAAATACAAAAAATGTTTAACAAAGATCTAGAAGAACTAAAGAACAAACAAACAGAGATGAACAACACAATAACTAAAACGAAAAACACACTAGAAGGAATCAATAACAGAATAACAGAGGCAGAAGAACGAATAAATGAGCTGTAAGACAAAATGTTGGAAATAACTGCCGAGGAGCAGAATAAAGAGAAAAGAATGAAAAGAATTGAAGACAATCTCAGAGACCTCTGGGACAACACTAAATGCACCAACATTCGAATTATAGGGGTCCCAGAAGAAGAAGAGAAAAAGAAAGGGTCTGAGAAAATATTTGAAGAGATTATAGTGGAAAACTTCCCTAACATGGGAAAGGAAATAGTCACCCAAGTCCAGGAAGAACAGAGAGTCCCATACAGAATAAACCCTAGGAAAAACATACCAAGACACATATTAATCAAACTAACAAAAATTAAATTCAAAGAAAAAATATTAAAAGCAGCAAGGGAAAAACAAAACATAACATACAAAGGAATCCCCATAAGGTTATCAGCTTATTTTTCGGTGGAAACACTGCAGGCCAGAAGGGAGTGGCAGGATATACTATGGAACACAGCAAAAACATTCTAAGAGGGAAGTTTATAGCAATTCAATCTCACCTCAAGAAACAAGAAAAATCTCAAATAAACAATCTAACCCTACACATAAAACAACTAGAGAAAGAAGAACAAAGAAAACCCAAAGTCAGTAGAAGGAAAGAAATAATAAAGATCAGATCAGAAACAAATGAAATAGAAACGAAGAAAACAATAGGTAGCAAAGATCAATAAAACTAAAAGCTGGTTCTCTGAGAAGATAAACAAAATTGATAAACCCTTAGCCAGACTCATCAAGAAAAAAAGGGAGAGGAAACAAATCAATAAAATTCGAAATGAAAAAGGAGAAATAACAACCGACACTGCAGAAATACAAAGGATTATAAGTGCCTACAACAAACAACTATATGCCAATAAAAATGGACAACCACGAAGAAATAGACAAATTCGTGGAAAGGTACAATTTTCCAAGACCGAACCAGGAAGAATTAGAAAATATAAACAGACCTATCACAAGTAATGAAATTGAAACCATAATTAAAAATTGTCCAACAAACAAAAGTCCAGGACCAGATGGCTTCACAGGTGAATTGTATCAAATATTTAGAGAAGCGCTAACACCGATCCTTCTCAAACTCTTTCAAAAAATTGCAGAGGGAGAAACACTCCTAAATTCATTCTACGAAGCCACCATCACCCTGATACCAAAACCAGAAAAAGATATCACACACAAAAAAGAAAATTATAGACTAATAACACTGACGAACATAGATGCAAAATCCTGAACAAAGTACTAGCAAACAGGATCCAAGAGCACATTAAAAGTATCATACACCATGATCAACTGGGATTTATCCTAGGGACACAAGGATTCTTCAATATACGCAAATCAATCAATGTGATACACCATATTAACAAATTAAGGAATAAAACCATATGATCATCTCAATAGATGCTGAAAAAGCTTTTGACAAAATTCAGCACCAATTTATGATAAAAACTCTCCAGAATATGGGCATAGAGGGAACCTACCTCCACATAATAAAGGCCATATATGACAAATCCACAGCGAGCATCATACTCAGTGGTGAAAAACTGAAAGCATTTCCACTAGAATCAGGACAAGACAAGGATGTCCAATCCCGCCACTATTATTCAACATAGTTTTGGAAGTCCTAGCCATGGCAGTCAGAGAAGAAAAAGAAATAAAAGGATTACAAATTGGAAAAGAAGAAGTAAAGCTGTCACTATTTGCCAATGACATGATACCATACATAGGAATCCTAAAGATGCTACCAGAAAACTACTAGAACTAATCAATGAATTTGGTAAGGTTGCAGGATACACAATTAATGCACAGAAATCTCTGGCATTCCTATACACCAACAATGAAAAATCAGAAAGAGAAATTAAGGAAACACTCCCATTTACCATTGCAGCAAAAAGAATAAAATAGCTAGGAATAACCCTGCTTAAGGAGGCGAAAGACTTGTGCTCAGAAAACTATAAAACACTGAAGAAAGAAATCAAAGATGACATAGACAGGTGCAGAAATATACCATGTTCTTGGATTGGAAGAATCAGTATGTGAAAATGACTATACTTCCCAAAGCAATCTACAGATTCAATGCAATCCCTATCAAACTACTAATAACATTCTTCACAGAATTAGAACAAAAAACCTTACAATTCATATGGAAACACAAAAGACCCCGAATAGCCAAAACAATCTTGAGAAAGAAAAACGGAGTTGGAGGAATCAGGCTCCCTGACTTCAAACTATACCACAAAGCTACAGCAAACAAGACAGTATGGTACTGGCACAAAAACAGAAATATAGGTCAATGGAACAGGATAGAATGCTCAGAGATATACCCACGTACATATGGGCACCTAATTTATGACAAAGGAGGCAAGAACATACAACGGAGAAAAGACAGCCTCTTCAATAAGTGATACTGGGAAAACTGGACAGCTCATATAAAAGAATGAAATTAGAACACTACCTAATACCATACACAAAAATAAACTCAAAATGAATTAAAGATGTAAATGTAAGAACAGACACTATAAAACTTTTAGAGGTAAACATAGGAGAAACACTCTGACATAAACCACAGCAAGATCTTTTTTGACCCACCTCCTAGAGTAACAGAAATAATAACAAAAATAAACAAATGGGACTTAGTATAACTTACAAGCTTTTGCACAGCAAAGGAAACCATAAACAAGACAAAAAGACAACCCTCAGAATGGGAGAAAATATTTTCAAATGAAACACAGACAAAGGATTAATCTCCAAAATATACAAACAGCTCAAGGAGCTCAATATCAAAAAAACAAACAATCCAGTTAAAAAATGGTCGGGGGCTTCCCTGGTGGCGCAGTGGTTGAGAATCTGCCTGCTAATGCAGGGGACACGGGTTAGAGCCCTGGTCTGGGAAGATCCCACATGCCGCAGAGCAGCTGGGCCCGTGAGCCACAACTACTGAGCCTGCGCGTCTGGAGCCTGTGCTCCGCAACAAGAGAGGCCGCGAGAGTGAGAGTCCCGCGCACCGCGATGAAGAGTGGCCCCCACTTGCCACAACTAGAGAAAGCCCTCGCACAGAAACGAAGGCCCAACCCAGCCATAAATAAATAAATAAATAAATATTAAAAAAAAAATGGTCGGAAGACCTAAATAGACATTTCATCAAGGAAGACATACATATGGACAAGAGGCACATGAAAAGATGCTCAACATCACTAATTATTAGAGAAATGCAAATCAAAACTACAATGAGGTATCACCTCACACTGGTCAGAATGGCCATTATCAAAAAAGCTAGAAACAATAAATACTGGAAAGGGTGTGATCAAAAGGGAACTCTCCTACACTGTTGGTGGGAATGTAAATTGATATAACCACTATGGAAAACAGTATGAAGCTTCCTTAAAAAACTAAAAAAAAAACTACCATATGACCCAGCAATCCCACTACTGGGCATATACCCTGAGAAAACCATAATTCCAAAAGAGTCATGTACTCCAATGTTCATTGCAGCTCTATTTACAGTAGCCAGGGCATCGAAGCAACCTAAGTGTCCATCGACAGATGAATGGATAAAGAAGATGTGGCACATATATACCATGGAATATTACTCAGCCATAAAAACAAATGAAACTGAGTTATTTGTAGTGAGGTGGATGGACCTAGAGTCTGTCATACAGAGTGAAGTAAGTCAGAAAGAGAAAAACAAATACCATATGTTAACACATTTATATGGAATCTAAAAAAAAATGGTGCTGATGAACATAGTTGCAGGGCAGGAATAAAAAGGTAGACATACAGAATGGACTTGAGGACATGGGGTGGGCGAGCGAAGCTGGGGCAAAGTGAGAGTAACGTTGACGTATATACACTGCCTAATGTAAAATAGCTGGCTGGTGGTAGCAGCAGCATAGCACAGGGAGATTGGCTCGGTGCTTTGCGATGACCTAGAGGGGTGGGATAGGGAGGACTGAAGGGAGGCTCAAGAGGGAGGGGATATGGGGACATTTGTATGCGTATGGCTGATTCGCTTTGTTGTGCAACAGAAACTAACATGGTCTTGTGAAGCAATTATACTCCAATAAAGATGTACTAAAAAAACCCCCAAAACTATACATGGGGACTTCCCTGGTAGTGCAGCAGTTAAGACTCCATGTTCCCAATGCAGGGGGTCCAGGTTCGATCCCTGTTCAGGGAACTAGATCCCACATGCTGCAACTAAGACCCAGAGCAGCCAATAAATAAATAAATAAATAAATAAATAAATAAATAAATAAAACCCAAAACACACACACACCCCTTGACTCAGTAATCTAACTCATGGATATCTGTTCCATAGAAATAGAAGCATAAGTATAAAAGTCATATATGATACCAAAACCAGCCAAAGATATCACATCAAAAGAAAACTACAGGCCAATATCACTGATGAACATAGATGCAAAAATCCTCAACAAAATACTAGCAAACCGACTCCAACAATACATTAAAAGGATCATACACCATGATCAAGTGGGATTTAGAGCAGGGATGCAAGGATTCTTCAGTACCCACAAATCAACCTGTGTGATACACCACATCAACAAACTGAAGAATAAAAACCATATGATCATCTCGATTGATGCAGAAAAAGCTTTTGACAAAATTCAACACCCATTTATGATAAAAACTCTCCCAAAAGTGGGCATAGAGGGAACATACTTCAACATAATACATGCCATATATGACAAATTCGCAGCTAACATCATATTCAAAGGTGAAAAATAAGATCAAATTTGGAAGCCTCATACTTCCTGGTTTCAAAACTTACTACAAAGCCTCCTTAGGGAGGTTTATTCCTAGGTATTTTATTCTTTTTGATGTAATGGTAAATGGGATTGTTTCTTTAATTTCTGTTTCTGATCTTTCATTTGTAATGTATAGAAATGCAACAGATTTCTGTATATTAATTTTGTATCCTGCAACTTTACCGAATTCATTGATGAGCTCTAGTAGTTTTCTGGTAGCATCTTTAGGATTCTCTATGTATAGTATCATCTTATCTGCAAACGGTGACAGTTTTGCTTCTTCTTTTCCAATTTCTATTCCTTTTATTTCTTTTTCTTCTCTGATAGCCATGGCTAGGACTTCCAAAACTATGTTGAATAACAGTGGTGAGAGTGGACATCCTTGTCTTGTTCCTCATCTTCGAGGAAATGCTTTCAGCTTTTCCCTGTTGAGTATGATGTTACCTGTGGGTTTGTGATATATGGCCTTTATTATGTTGACGTATGTTCCCTCTATGCCCACTTTCTGGAGAGTTTTTTATCATAAATGGATGTTGAATTTTGTCAAAAGCTTTTTCTGCATGTAACGAGATGATCATATGGTTTTTATTCTTCAGTTTGTTGATGTGGTGTATCACACAGATTGATTTATGGATATTGAAGAATCCTTGCATCCCTGGGATAAATCTCACTTGATCATGGTTTATGATCCTTTTAATGTGTTGTTAGATTCGGATTGCTAGTATTTTGTGGAGGATTTTTGCATCTGTGTTCGTCAGTGATATTGGCCTTTAATTTTCCTTTTTGTGTGGTATCTTTGTCTGGTTTTGATATCAGGGTGATAGCTTCATAGAATGAGCTTGAGAGTGTTCTTTCCTATGAAATTTTTTGGAACAGTTTCAGAAGGATAGATGTTGACTCTTCTCTAAATGTGTGATTGAATTCACCTGTGAATCCATCTTGTCCTGGACTTTTGTTTGTTGGGAGTTTTTAAATCACGGTTTCAATTTCAGTACTTGTGATTGGTCTGTTCATACTCTCTATTTCTTCCTTGTTCAGTCTTGGGAGCTTGTACCTTTCTAAGAATTTGTCCATTTCCTCTAGGTTGTCCATTTTATTGGCATATAGTTGCCTGTAGTAGTCTCTTATGATCCTTTGTAGTTCTGTGGTGTCTGTTTTAACTTCTCCTTTTCATTTCTAATTTTACTGATTTGAGCTCTCTCCCATTTTTTTAAGTTAAAATAACTAATTTTAATGTAATTCTAATATGTATAAAAGGTGTGAAATCCATCTTCTTCTACAGCATTTTCTGTAATGCATCCATTAGTAATTTAAAATATAATGTATTTTTGTGTAAACATGTCACCAGTATAAATCTTTTCTCTCCAACAAATGGAAATTGCATTTGTTTTTATTTTTATTTTTTTAACATCTTTCCTGGAGTATAGTTGCCTTACAATGTTGTGTTAATTTCTGCTGTATAACAAAGTGAATCAGCTATGTGTATACATATATCCTCATATCCCCTCCCTCTTTCATCTCCCTCCCACCCTCCCGATCCCACCCTTCTAAGTGGTCACAAAGCACCGAGCTGACCACCCTGTGCTATGTAGCTGCTTCCCACTAGTTATCTATTTTACATTTGGTAGTGTATATATGTCAGTGCTACTCTCTCACTTCATCCCAGCTTACCTTTCCCCCTCCCTGTGTCCTCAAGTCCACTCTCTACATCTGCATCTTTACTCCTGTCCTACCCCTAGGTTCATCAGAACCTTTTTTTTTTTAGATTCCATATATATGTGTTAGCATACGGTATTTGTTTTTCTTTTTCTGACTTACTTCACTCTGTATGACAGACTCTAGGTCCATCCACCTCACTACATATAACTCAGTTTCGTTTCTTTTTATGGCTGAGTAATAGTCCATTATATATATGTGCCACATCTTCTTTATCCACTCATCTGTCGATGGACACTTAGGTTGCTTCGATGTCCTGGCTATTGTAAATAGAGCTGCAATGAACATTGTGGTACATGACTCTTTTTGAATTATGGTTTTCTCAGGGTATATGCCCAGTAGTGGGATTGCTGGGTCATATGGTAGTTCTATTTTTAGTTTTTTAAGGAACCTCCATACTGTTCTCCATTGTGGCTGTATCAATTTACATTCCCACCAACAGTGCAAGAATGTTCCCTTTTCTTCACACCCTCCCCAGCATTTATTGTTTGTAGATTTTTTGATGATGGCCGTTCTGACTGGTGTGAGGTGATACCTCATTGTGGTTTTGATTTGCCTTCCTATAATGATTAGTGATGTTGAGCATCCTTTCATGTGTTTGTTGGCAATCTGTATATCTTCTTTGGAGAAATGCCTATTTAGGTCTTCTGCCCATTTTTGGATTGGGTTGTTGTTTTTTTGATATTGAGCTGCACGAGCTGCTTGTATATTTTTGGGATTAATCCTTTTTCAGTTGCTGGAAATTGCATTTGATTCACAGAGAGTTTTCAACTTCTCAACCATTACATTTAATTATTATTCACCTGAATTTGTAAGTTTTCTTTTTAAAGATAATGTCTTTTTGTGATCAAGTAAACAAAATACAGACCCCCCATGAACAATGTAAGTTAAACAGTAAGTTTCTGATATAAAATTTATACCATAGCAATTCAAATTCATCTTGCCTGACAAATGAAATCGTAAAGGAAGCTCAGTTAATAAAATATCCTGTAATGAAATGTGTCATTTATTTTTAAAAATGATCTAACTTTATGGAACATAATCATGTATTTATAAATACTTGGAAAATGAAGTTATTTGCTCAGCACTTCATATAGAAAATGCATTAGAGTGAATATGAATATTATTTATAATATGAACAAAGCATGAAATGTTAATCTAAAATGCCAGTAAAATTATGCTTTATAATTCTCCTATTTTTCTTTTTCTCAGGTCCTTGAGTGATGAGTCACAGCCTCCAAGTTACAAATATCTAGAAGTAGAAAGAATACAATGTATCTCTGAAAGTTAGTCCACATTTTTATCAACTATAAATCCCTTCTCACTTGCTTGCATATGTTTCTATTTCATTTTTAATATTTTTTGCCAGGTTGGATTTTGGACTTTCCCTTCCCCATTTTTACACAATGTCACACTTAGTAATAAGCTAAAAGAATCCACACACTAGATACAGTAACAGATCTGAGTTAATTACCCTGTAATGCTCTTGACCTGGCTGCCGTGATCTGAGGAAATGTTTTCACTTGCTGCATACTTTTGCTCCAGTGGCTCAGGCGGTAAGTAGCACCACTGAACATGTAAGATGAGAGACCTCACTTTCTCTTCAAATGGCAAAGAACTTGTAAGTGGATAGAAAGGGCATCTTGCCTTTCCCGTTATGATGACAGATAAAGTTAATCATCAGATGCATCTCAAAAGGTACTCTTCTCCAAGAAAACAATCCAAACGATGTTTATATGTGTATATTGAGAACAGAAAAAAGAGAGGCAATAAACACTAAATCACCCTGTGAAGTCTATTACATCTTTCAATCTGATCTCACTAGCCAGACCCCAAGAGCCTCGACAAACAGGCCGTGAACATGCTCCTCTAATGACCCAATTCAACACTGTTAGCAAAGGTGACATTGAAATCCAGTCAGCAGCCCTACATCCTAGCACCAACGGTTAAAAGAAAAAAAAATCCCCTTGTCTTCTGCAGTGATCTATTTGAATCTGTAATACAGCTTCTTTAGCATCAGGCTGTAAACCTTTTCACTCTCCTAACATGTATATTGCTCATGGAGCTCACCTAGTTTCTCTCACCTCTATGGTTACTCAATCCTCTTAATATTCTTTTTTAAAAAATTTTTATTGGAGTATAGTTGATTTACAATGTTGTGTTAGTTACAGGTGTAGAGCAAAGTGAATCAGTTATACATATACATATATACACTCTTTTTAGATTCTTTTCCCAATAGGCCATTACAGAGAATTGATTAGAGTTCCCTGTGCTATACAGCAGGTCCTTATTAGTTATCTATTTTTATTTATTTATTTATTTATTTATTTATTTATTTATTTATTTATTTATTTATTTATTTTTTGCTGTGTTGGGTCTTCGTTTCTGTGTGAGCGCTTTCTCCAGTTGTGGCAAGCGGGAGCCACTCTTCATCGCGGTGCGCGGGCCTCTCACTATCGCAGCCTCTCTTGTTGGGAGCACAGGCTCCAGACGCGCAGGCTCAGTAATTGTGGCTCATGGGCCCAGTTGCTCCGCGGCATGTGGGATCTTCCCAGACCAGGGCTCGAACCAGTGTCCCCTGCATTGGCAGGCAGACTCTCAACCACTGCGCCACCAGGGAAGCCCTAGTTATCTATTTTATATATAGTACTGTGTATATGTCAATCCCAGTCTTTCAACTTATCCCTCCCCCTGCCATTACACCCTAATAACCATAAGTTTGTTTTCTACATCCATAACTCTACTTCTGTTTTGTAGATAAGTTCATTTGTACCCTTTTCTTAGATGCCACATGTAGGTGATATGATATGATATTTGTCTTTCTCTCTATGACTTACTTCACTCAGAATGACAATCTCTAGGTCCAGCTATATTGCTGCAAATGGCATTATTTCGTTACTTTTTATGGCTGAGTAATACTCCATTGTATATATGTACCACTTCTTCTTTATTTATTTATTTTTTTAACATCTTTATTGGAGTATAATTGATTTACAATGGTGTGTTAGTTTCTGCTTTATAACAAAGTGAATCAGTTATACATATACATATGTTCCCATATCTCTTCCCTCTTGCATCTCCCTCCCTCCCACCCTCCCTATCCCACCCCTCTAGGTGGTCACAAAGCACCGAGCTGATCTCCCTGTGCTATGCGGCTGCTTCCCACTAGCTATCTATTTTACATTTGGTAGTGTATATATGTCCATGCCACTCTCTCACCCTGTCACATCTTACCCCTCCCCCTCCCCATATCCTCAAGTCCATTCTCTAGTAGGTCTGTGTCTTTATTCCCCTCTTGCCATTAGGTTCTTCATGACTTTTTTTTCCCTTAGATTCCATATATATGTGTTAGCATACTGTATTTGTTTTTCTCGTTTTGACTTACTTCACTCTGTATGACAGACTCTAACTCCATCCACCTAACTACAAATACCTCCATTTCGTTTCTTTTTATGGCTGAGTAATATTCCATTGTATATATTTGCCACATCTTCTTTATCCATTCATCCGATGATGGACACTTAGGTTGCTTCCATGTCCTGGCTATTGTAAATAGAGCTGCAATCAACATTTTGGTACATGACTCTTTTTGACTTATGGTTTTCTCAGGGTATATGCCCAGTAGTGGGATTGCTGGGTCGTATGGTAGTTCTATTTGCAGTTTTTTAAGGAACCTCCATACTGTTCTCCACAGTGGCTGTATCAATTTACATTCCCACCAACAGTGCAAGAGTGTTCCCTTTCCTCCACACCCTCTCCAGCATTTATTGTTTCTAGATTTTTTGATTATGGCCAATCTGACAAGTGTGAGATGATACCTCATTGTAGTTTTGATTTGCATTTCTCTAATGATTAATGATGTTGAGCATTCTTTCATGTGTCTGTGGCAATCTGTATATCTTCTTTGGAGAAATGTCTATTTAGGTCTTCTGCCCATTTTTAGATTGGGTTGTTCGTTTTTTTGTTATTGAGCTGCATGAGCTGCTTGTAAATCTTGGAGATTAATCCTTTGTCAGTTGCTTCATTTGCAAATATTTTCTCCCATTCTGATGGTTGTCTTTTCGTCTTGTTTATGGTTTCCTTTGCTGTGCAAAAGCTTTTAAGTTTCATTAGGTCCCATTTGTTTATTTGTGTTTTTATTTCCATTTCTCTAGGAGCTGGGTCAAAAAGGATCCTGCTGTGATTTATGTCATAGAGTGTTCTGCCTATATTTTCCTCTAAGAGATTGATAGTGTCTGGCATTACATTTAGGTCTTTAATCCATTTTGAGTTTATTTTTGTGTATGGTGTTATGGAGTGTTCTAATTTCATACTTTTACATGTACCTGTCCAGTTTTCCCAACACCACTTATTAAAGAGGCTGTCTTTTCTCCACTGTATATGCTTGCCTCCTTTATCAAAGATAAGGTGACCATATGTGTGTGGGTTTATATCTGGGCTTTCTATCCTGTTCCGTTGAACTATGTTTCTGTTTTTGTGCCAGTACCAAACTCTCTTGATTATTGTAGCTTTGTAATATAGTCTGAAGTGTGGGAGCCTGATTCCTCCAGCTCCATTTTTCGTTCTCAAGATTGCTTTGGCTATTCGGGGTCTTTTGTGTTTCCATACAAATTGTGAAATTTTTTGTTCTAGTTCTGTGAAAAATGCCAGTGGTACTTTGATAGGGATTGCATTGAATCTGTAGATTGCTTTGGGTAGTAGAGTCATTTTCACAATGTTGATTCTTCCAATCCAAGAACATGGTATATCTCTCCATCTATTTGTATCATCTTTAATTTCTTTCATCAGTGTCTTATAATTTTCTGCATACAGGTCTTTTGTCTCCTTAGGTAGGTTTATTCCTAGATATTTTATTCTTTTTGTTGCAATGGTAAACGGGAGTGTTTTATTAATTTCACTTTCAAATTTTTCATCATTAGTGTATAGGAATGCAAGAAATTTCTGTGCATTAATTTTGTATCCTGCTACTTTACCAAATTCATTCATTAGTTCTAGTAGTTTTCTGGTACCATCTTTAGGATTCTCTATGTATAGTGTCATGTCATCTGCAAACACTGACAGCTTTACTTCTTCTTTGCCGATTTGGATTCCTTTTATTTCTTTTTCTTCTCTGATTGCTGTGGATAACACTTCCAAAAGTATGGTGAATAATAGTGGTGAGAGTGGACAACCTTGTCTTGTTCCTGATCTTAGTGGATATGGTTTCAGTTTTTCACCATTGAGGACAATGTTGGCTGTGGGTTTGTCATATATGGCCTTTATTATGTTCAGGAAAGTTCCCTCTATGCCTACTTTCTGCAGGGCTGTTAGCATAAATAGGTGTTGAATTTTGTCAAAAGCTTTCTCTGCATCTGTTGAGATGATCATATGGTTTTTCTCCTTCAATTTGTTAATATGGTGTTTCACGTTGATTAATTTGTGTATATTGAAGAATCCTTGCATTCCTGGAATAAACCCCACTTGATCATGGTGTATGATCCTTTTAATGGGTTGTTGGATTATGTTTGCTAGTATTTTGCTGAGGATTTTTGCATCTATGTTCATCAGTGATATTAGCCTGCAGTTTTCTTTCTTTGTGATATTTTTGTCTGGTTTTGGTATCAGGATGATGGTGACCTCGTAGAATGAGTTTGGGAGTGTTCCTCCCTCTGCAATATTTTGGAAGAGTTTGAGAAGGATAGGTGTTAGCTGTTCTCTAAATGTTTGATAGAATTCGCCTGTGAAGCCATCTGGTCCTGGGCTTTTGTTTGTTGGAAGATTTTTAATCACAGTTTCAATTTCTGTGCTTGTGATTGGTCTATTCATATTTTCTATTTCTTCCTGCTTCAGTCTCAGCAGGTTGGGCATTTCTAAGAATTTGTCCACTTCTTCCAGGTTGTCCATTTTATTGGCATAGAGTTGCTTGTAGTAATCTCTCAGGATCGTTTGTGTTTCTGCAGTGTCTGTGGTTACTTCTCCTTTTTCATTTCTAATTCTATTGATTTGAGTCTTCTCCCTTTTTCTCTTGATGAGTCTGGCTAATGGTTTATCAATTTTGTTTATCTTCTCAAAGAACCAGCTTTTAGTTTTATTGATCTTTGCCATTGTCTCCTTCATTTCTTTTTCATTTATTTCTGATCTGATCTTTATGATTTCTTTCCTTCTGCCAACTTTGGGGTTTTTTGGTCTTCTTTCTCTAATTGCTTTAGGTGCAAGGTTAGGTTGTTTATTCGAGATGTTTCCTATTTCTTGATATAGGCTTGTATTGCTATAAAGTTCCCTCTTAGAACTGCTTTTGCTGCATCCCATAGGTTTTGGGTCGTCGTGTCTCCATTGTCATTTGTTTCTAGGTATTTTTTGATTTCCCCTTTGATTTCATCAGTGATTACTTCATTATTAAGTAGTGTATTGTGTAGCCTCCATGTGTTTGTATTTTTTACAGATCTTTTCCTGTAATTGGTATCTAGTCTCATAGCATTGTGGTTGGAAAAGATACTTGACACGATTTCAATTTTCTTAAATTTGCCAAGGCTTGATTTGTGACCCAAGGTATGATCTATCCTGGAGAATGTTCCATGAGCACTTGAGAAAAATGTGTATTCTGTTGTTTTGGGGTTGAATGTCCTATAAATATTAATTAAGTCCATCTTGTTTAATGTATCATTTAAAGTTTGTGTTTCCTTATTTATTTTCATTTTGGGTGATCTGTCCATTGGTAAAAGTGGGGTGTTAAAGTCCCCTACTATGATTGTGTTAGTGTTGATTTCCCCTTTTATGGCTGTTAGTATTTGCCTTATGTATTGAGGTGCTCCTATGTTGGGTGCATAAATATTTACAATTGTTATACCTTCTTCTTGGATCGATCCCTTGATCATTATATTGTGTCCTTCTTTGTCTCTTGTAATAGTCTTTATTTTAAAGTCTATTTTGTCTGATATGAGAATTGCTACTCCAGCTTTCTTTTGATTTCCATTTGCATGGAATATCTTTTTCCATCCCCTCACTTTCAGTCTGTATGTGTCCCTAGGTCTGAACTGGGTCTCTTGTAGACAGCATATATATGGGTCGTGTTTTTGTATCCATTCAGCCAGTCTGTTTCTTTTGGTGGGAGCATTTAATCCATTTACATTTAAGGTAATTATCGATATGTATGTTCCTATTCCCATTTTCTTAAATGTTTTGGGTTCGTTATTGTAGGTGTTTTCCTTCTCTTGTGTTTCTTGCCTAGAGAAGTTCCTTTAGCATTTGTTGTAAAGCTGGTTTGGTGGTGCTGAACTCTCTCAGCTTTTGCTTGTCTTTAAAGGTTTTAATTTCTCCATCGAATCTGAATGAGATCCTTGCTGGGTAGATTAATCTTGGTTGTAGGTTTTTCTCCTTCATCACTTTAAGTATATCCTGCCACTCCCTTCTGGCTTGCAGAGTTTCTGCTGACAGATCAGCTGTTAACTTTATGGGGATTCCCTTGTGTGTTATTTCTTGTTTTTCCCTTGCTGCTTTTAATATGTTTTCTTTATATTTAATTTTTGATAGTTTGATTAATATGTGCCTTGGCATGTTTCTCCTTGGATTTATCCTGTATGTGGCTTTCTGTGCTTCCAGGACTTGATTAACTATTTCCTTTCCCATATTAGGGAAGTTTTCCACTATAATCTCTTCAAATATTTTCTCAGTCCCTTTCTTTTTCTCTTCTTCTTCTGGGACCCCTATAATTCGAATGTTGGTGCGTTTAATGTTGTCCCAGAGGTCTCTGAGACTGTCCTCAGTTCTTTTCATTCTATTTTCTTTATTCTGCTCTGCATTAGTTATTTCCACTATTTTATCTTCCAGGTCACTTACCCGTTCTTCTGCCTCAGTTATTCTGCTATTGATCCCTTCTAGAGTATTTTTAATTTCATTTATTGTGCTTTTCATCATTGCTTGGTTCCTCTTTAGTTTTTCTACGTCCTTGTTAAATGTTTCTTGCATTTTGTCTATTCTATTTCCAAGATTTTGGATCATCTTTACTATCATTATTCTGAATTTTTTTTACAGGTAGACTGCCTATTTCCTCTTCATTTGTTAGGTCTGGTGTGTTTTGACCCTGCTCCTTCATCTGCTGTGTGTTTTTCTGTCTTCTCATTTTGCTTATCTTACTGTGTTTGGGGTCTCCTTTTCACAGGCTGCAGGTTCGTAATTCCCATTGTTTTTGGTATCTGTCCCCAGTGGCTAAGGTTGTTTCAGTGGGCTGTGTAGTCTTCCTGGTGGAGGGAACTAGTGCCTGAGTTCTGGTGGATGAGGCTGGATCTTGTCTTTCTGGTGGGCACATCCACGTCTGGTGGTGTGTTTTGGGGTGTCTGTGGCCTTATTATGATTTTAGGCAGCCTCTCTGCTAATGGATGGGGCTGTGTTCCTGTCTTGCTAGTTGTTTGGCATAGGGTGTCCAACACTGTAATTTGCTGGTCATTGAGTGGAACTGGGTCTCTCCAGAGATGGAGATCTGTGGGAGATTTTTGCTGCTTGGTATTAGATGGAGCTGGTAGGTGTCTTGTGGACCAGTGTCCTGAAGTTGGCTCTCCCACCTCAGAGGCACAGCCCTGATGCCTGGCTGGAGCAACAGGAGCCTGTCATCCACACGGCTCAGAATAAAAGGGAGAAAAAATAGAAAGAGAGAAAGAAAGAGGGTAAAATAAAATAAAGTAAAGTAAAGCTATTATAATAAAAAGTAAGAAAAAATTATTAAGAAAAAATTTATTAAGGTAAAAATTTTTTAAGTAAAAAAAAATACGGACGGACTGAACCCTAGGACAAATAGTGAAAGTGAAGCTATACAGACAAAATCTCACCCAGAAGCATACACATATACACTCAGAAAAAAAGGAAAAGGGGAAAAATTAATATATCCTGCTCCCAAAGTCCACCTCCTGAATTTGGGATGATTCGTTGTCTATTCAGGTATTCTACAGATGCAGGCACATCAAGTTGTTTGTGGAGCTTTAATCCGCTGCTTCTGAGGCTGCTGGGAGAAATTTCCCTTTCTCTTCTTTGTTCGTACAGCTCCCGGGGTTCAGCTTTGGATTTGGACCTGCCTCTGCATGTAGGTCGCCTGAGGGCATCTGTTCTTCGCTGACACAGGACGGGGTTAAAGGAGCAGCTGCTTTGGGGCTCTGGCTCACTCAGGCCGCGGGGAGGGAGGGGTATGGATGTGGGGCGAGCCTGTGGCGGTAGTGGCCGGCATGACGTTGCAGCAGCCTAAGGCGCGCCATGCGTTCTACCGGGGAAGTTGTCCCTGGATCACAGGAGCCTGGCAGTGGCAGGCTGCACAGGCTACCGGGAGGGGCGGTGTGGATAGTGACCTTTGCTCGCACACAGGCTTCTTGGTGGCAGCAGCAGCAGCCTTAGGGTCTCATGCCCGTCTCTGGGGTCTGCGCTGATAGCCGCGGCTCACACCTGTCTCTGGAGCTCATTTAGGTGGTGCTCTGAATCCCCTCTCCTTGCGCACCACGAAACAAATAGGCAAGAAAAAGTCTCTTGCCTCTTCGGCTGCTGCAGACTTTTTCCCAGACTCCCTCCCGGCTAGCTGTGGTGCGCTAACCCCTTCAGGCTGTGTTCACGCAGCCAACCCCAGTCCTCTCCCTGAGATCCGACCGAAACCCGAGCCTCAGCTCCCAGCCCCCGCCCGCCCTGGCGCGTGAGCAGACAAGCCTCTCGGGCTGGTGAGTGCTGCTCGGAACTAATCCTCTGTGCGGGAATCTCTCCGCTTTGCCCTCCGCACCCCCCACATCTTCTTTATGTATTTGTCTGTCAGTGGACATTTAGGTTGCTTCCATGACCTGGCTTTTGTAAATAGTGCTGCAATGAACATTGGGGTGCATGTGTCTTTTTGAATTATGGTTTTCTCTGGGCATATGCCCAGGAGTGGGATTGCTGGGTCATATGGTAATTCTATTTTTAGTTTTTTTAGGAACCTCCATACGGTTCTCCATAGTGGCTGTATCAATTTACATTCCCACCACCAGTGCAAGAGGGTTCCCTTTTCTCCACACCCTCTCCAGCATTTGTTGTTTGTAGATTTGTTGATGATGCCCATTCTAACTGACCTAAGGTGACACCTGATTGTAGTTTTGATTTTTATTTCTCTAATAATTAGTGATGTTGAGAATCTATTCATGTGGCTCATGGCCATCTGTATGTTTTCTTTGGAGAATGTCTATTTAGGTCTTCTGCCCATTTTTTGATTGGGTTTTTTTTTTTTTTGATACTGAGCTGCATGAGCTGTTTATATATTTTGGAGATTAATCCTTTGTGCTTTGATTCATTTGCAAGTACTTTCTCCCATTCTGAGTGTTGTCTTTTCATCTTGCTTATGGTTTCCTTTGGTGTGCAAAAGCTTTTAAGTTTCATTAGGTCCCACTTGTTTATTTTTGCTTTTATTTCCATTTCTCTAGGAAGTGGGTCAAAAAGGATCTTGCTCTGATTTAGGTCATAGAGTGTTCTGCCTATGTTTTACTCTAAGAGTTTTAGAGTGTCTGGCTTTACATTTAGGTCTTTAATCCATTTTGAGTTTATTTTTGTGTATGGTGTTAGGGAGTGTTCTAATGTCACTCTTTAACATGTAGCTGTCCAGTTTTCCCAGAACCACTATTGAAGAGGCTGCCTTTTCTCCATTGTATACTCTTGCCTCCTTTATCAAAGACAAGGTGACCATATATGCGTGGGTTTACCTCTGGACTTTCTGTCCTGTTCCACTGATCTATATTTCGATTTTTGTGCCAGTACGATACTCTTCTGAGTACTGTAGCTTTGTAGTATAGTCTGAAGTCAGGGAGTCTGATTCTTCTAGCTCCATTTTTCTTTCTCAAGATTGCATTAGCTTTTTGGGGTCTTTTGTGTTTCCACACAAATTTAAAAATTTTTTCTTCTAATTCTGTGAAAAATG
Organism: Balaenoptera physalus; assembly: GCF_965194825.1. NCBI lineage: Eukaryota > Metazoa > Chordata > Mammalia > Artiodactyla > Balaenopteridae > Balaenoptera > Balaenoptera physalus. The sequence goes on from NC_138903.1 coordinate 45,400,168, forward strand.
CCATTGGTAATTTGATAGTGATTACATTGAATCTGTAAATTGCTTTGAGTAGTACAGTCATTTTCACAATATTGATTCTTCCAAACCAAGGACGTGGTATGTCTCTCCAGCTGTTTGTGTCATCTTTGATTTCTTTCACCAGTATCTTACAATTTTCTGAGTACAGGTCTTTGCCTCCTTAGGTAGGTGTATTCCTAGGTATTTTATTCTTTTTGATGTGATGGTAAATGGGATTGTTTCCTTAGTTTCTCTTTCTGATCTTTTGTTGTTTGTTATAGGAATGCAAGAGATTTCTGTGTATTAATTTTGTATCCTGCAACTTTACCAAATTCATTGATGAGCTCTAAGAGTCTTCTGGTAGCATCTTTAGGGTTTTCTATATGTAGTATCATGTTATTTGCAATCAGTGACAGTTTTACATATTCTTTGGCAATTTGGATAATTTTTATTTCTTTTTCTTCTCTGATAGCCATGGCTAGGACTTCCAAAAGTATGTTGAATGGTAGTGGCAAGAATGGACATCCTTGTTTGTTCCTGATCTTAGAGGAAATGCTTTCAGTTTTTCACCATTGAGAATGATGTTTGCTGTGGGTTTGTCATGTATGGCGTTTATTATGTTGAAGTATGTTCCCTCTATGTCCACTTTCTGGAGAGTTTTTATCATAAATGGATGTTGAATTTTGTCAAAAAGCTTTTTCTGCATCTATTGAGAAGATCATATGGTTTTTATTCTTCAATTTGTTGATGAAGTGCATCACACTGTTTGATTTGCAGATATTGAAAAATACTTGTTGTCCCTGGAATAAATCCCATTGATTCTGATGTATGATCCTTTTAATGTGTTGTTGGATTCAGACTGCTAGCATTTTATTGAGGATTTTTGCATCTATGTTCATCAGTGATATTGGCCTATAATTTTCTTTTTTGTGATATCTTTTTCTGTTTTTGGTATCATGTGATGGTGGTCTCATAGGATGAGCTTGGGAGTGTTCCTTCCTCTGCAATTTTTTGGAAGAATTTCAGAAGGGTAGCTGTTAACTCTTCTCTAAATGTTTGATCAAATTTGCCTGTGAAGCCATCTGGTCCTTTGTTTGTTGAGAGTTTTTAATCACAGTTTGAATTTCAGTACCTGTGATTGGCTTGTTCATATTTTGTGTTTCTTCCTGGTTCAGTCTTGGGAGCTTCTAGCTTTCTAAGAATTTGTCCATTTCTTCTAGGTTGTCCATTTTATTGGCATATAGTTTCTTGTAGTAGTCTCTTATGATCCTTTGTATTTCTGCAGTGTCTGTTGTAACTTCTCCTTTTTCATTTCTAATTTTATTGATTTGAATCCTCTCCCTTTTTTTTTTTTGGTGAGTCTGGTTAAATGTTTATCAATTTTGTTTATCTTCTCAAAGAACCAGCTTTTAGTTTCATTGATTTTTTTGTATTGTTTTCTTCATCTCTATTTCATTTATTTCTGCTCTGATTTTTTAATTTCTTTCCTTCTACTAACTTTGGGTTTTGTTTGTTCTTCTTTCTCTAGTTGCTTTAGGTATCAGGTTAGGTTGTTTGTTTGAGATTTTTCTTGTTTCCTGAGTTAAGTTTTTTTTGCTATAAACTTCCCACTTAGAAGTGCTTGTGCTGCCTCCCATAGGTTTTGGCTCAGCCTGCTTTCATTTTTATTTGTCTCTAGATGTCTTTTGATTTCCTCTTTGATTTTTTCAGTGATCCATTGGTTTTTTAGTAGCATATTTTTTTAGCCTCAATGTGTTTGTGTTTTTTACACTTTTTTCTTGTAGTTTATTTCTAATCTCATAGCGTTGTGTCAGAAAAGATGCTTGATCTGATTTCAGTTTTCTTACATTTACTGAGGCTCGCCTTGTGGCCCAAGATGTGATAAATCCTGGAGAATGTTCCATGTGCAGTTGAGAAGAATGTGTATTCTATTGCTTTTTGATGGAATGCTCTATAAATATCAATTAAGTCCATCTGGTCTAATGTGTCATATAATGTCTGTATTTCCTTATTGATTTTCTGTCTGGATGATCTGTCCATTGATGAAACTGGGGTGTTAAATTCCCCCACTATTAATTTGTCATTCTTGATTTCTCCCTTTATGGCTGTTAGTATTTGCCTTATATATTGAGGTGCTCCTATGTTGGGTGCATATATATTTACAATTGTTATATATTCTTCTTGGAATGATCCTTTGATCATTATGTAGTGTCCTTCTTTGTCTCCTGTAACAGTCTTTATTTTAAAGTTTTTTTTTCTGATATGAGTGTTACTACTCCAGCTTTCTTTTGATTTTCATTTGCATGGAATACCTTTTTCCATCCCCTCAATTTCAGTCTGTATGTGTCCCTAGATCTGAAGTTGGTCTCTTGTAGACAGCATGTATATGGGTCTTGTTGTTGTATCCATTCAGCCAATCTATGTCTTTTGGTTGGAAGATTTAATCCATTTATGTTTAAGGTAATTATCAATATGTATGTTCTTATTGCCATTTTGTTAATTGTTTTGGTTTTGTTTTTGCAGGTCTTTTTTCTTCTCTTCCTCTTTTTTTCTCTTCTCTTGTGAATTGGTAACTAACTTTAGTGTTGTGTTTGGATTCCTTTTTCTTTTTGTGTATGTGTATCTATTGCAGATTTTTGGTTTGTGGTTACCATGAGGTTTTGATAAAGTGGACTATATATACAGAAGATTGTTTTAAGTTGCTCGTCTTTTAATTTCAAATGCATTTCCAATATCCTGCATTTCCTGCATTTGTGCACTCCTCTTTTCACAATTGCTTGTTTTGATATCATATTTTTGTGTGGATTATGTCCAACATTTACATTTGTTTCCCTTTACTAGAGAGCTTTTCCATTCGTAATTTTCTTTTTACTAGTTGTGGCATTTTCTTTTCCATCTAGAGAAGTTTCTTTAGCATTTGTTACAAAGCTTATCTGGTGGTGCTAAATTTTCTTAGCTTTTGCTTGTCTGTAAAGCTTTTGATTTCTCGATCAAATCTTAATGAGGGCCTTGCTGGGTAGAGTATTCTTGGTTGTAGATTCTTCTCTTTCATCACTTTAACTATATCATGCAACTCCCTTCTGGCCTGCAGAGTTTCTGCTGAGAAATCAGCTGATAATCTTATGGGAGTTCCTTTGTATGTTGTCATTTTTCCTTTGTTGCTTTTAATATTTTTTCTTTGTCTTTAATTTTTGTCAATTTGTTTACTAAATAAGTGTTTTGGCATGTTCTTCTTTGGGTTTATCCTGCCTGGGAGTCTCTGTGCTTTCTGGACTTTGGTGACTGTTTCCTTTCCCATGTTAGGTAAGCTTTCAGCTATTATCTCTTCAGATATTTTATCAGGACCTTCCTTTCTCTCTTCTCCTTCTGGGACCCCTATAATGGGAATGTTGGTGCATTTAATGTTGTCCCAGAAGTCTCTTAGACTGTCCTCATTTCTTTTCATTCTTTTCTCTTTATTCTGTTCTGTGGCAGTGATTTCTACCATTCTTTCAGTTCACTTATGTGTTCTTCTGCCTCAGTTATTCTGCTATTGATTCCTTCTAGTGTATTTTTCACTTCAGTTATTGTATTGTTCATCTCGGTTTGTTTGTTCTTTAGTTCTTTGAGGTCTTTGTTAAACATTTTTTGTATCTGCTTGATCTGTGCCCCCATTGTTTTTCCGAAATCTTGGATCATCTTTACTATCATTACTATGAATTCTTTTTCAGGTAGATTGCTTATCTCCACTTCATTTAGTTGTTCTTCTAGGGCTTTTATTTTGTTCCTTCATCTGGGACATATTCCTCTGATGTCTCATTTTGTCTAACTTTCTGTGATTGCAGTTTCTATTCCACAGGCTGCAGGGTTGTAGTTTTTCTTGCTTCCACTCTCTGCTCCCCTGGTGGATGAGGCTGTCTAAGAAGCATGTGCAGGCTTCCTGGTGGGAAGGACTGGACCTGCCCACAGGTGGATGGAGCTGGGTGTAGTCCCTCTGGTAGGCAGGGCTGTGCCATAGGGCATGCCTAGAGGGCTGTGGGCTCAGGAAGACTTTAAGCAGCCTGTCTGCTTATGGGTGGGGCTGTGTTCCCACCCTGTTGGTTGTTTGGCCAGAGGCATCCCAGCACTGGGGCCTGCAGGCTGTTAGGTGAGGCCAGGTCTTGTTAAGAAAATGGTGGCCTCCAGGAAGGCTCATGCCAATGAATACTCTCCAGAACTGCTGTTGCCAGTCTTTATCACTACAATGAGCCACAGCCAACCCCTGCCTCCACAGGAGACGCCCCAATACTAGCAAGTAGGTCTGGCCCATTCTCTTATGAGGTCACTGTTTTTTTCCCTGGGTTCTGGTGTGCATGAGAACCTGTGTGCCCCCCAAAGGTGGAGTTTCTTTTCCCCCCAGTCCTGTGGAATTCCTGCAATCAAACCCTGCTGGCCTTCAAAGCCAGATTCTCTGGGGGCTCCTCTTCCTGTTGCCAGACCCCCAGGCTGGGGAGCCTGACGTGGGGCTCAGAACTTTCATTCCTGTGGGAGAATTTCTGTGGTATAATTATTTTCCAGTTTGTGGGTCACCCAACTGGTGGGTCTGGGATTTGATTTTATTGCAATTGCACCCCTGCTACCATGTCATTGTGGCTTCTTCTTTGTCTTTGGAAGTAGGTTCTCTTTTTTGGTAGGTTCCAGCATTTTTTTGTGGATCATTGTTCAGCAGTTAGTTGTGATTTTGGTGTTTTCATAAGAATCGGTGAGCTCACGTCCTACTCCACCATCTTGTCTCCAATTAGGATCATCCTTACAACTAAATCACTGCAGAAACATTCTGGAAATTAAGCATGTTAATCTCCTAAGCCCATTTAGAAATACCTTGGAGAAGAATCATTGAGTCCTTCCAATCTGGTTTTCCTTTCTCCTTCTGTCTTCTTTATGGTTCTCCAGCCAGTTTGCCCATCTACCTTCCACTAGACCACTGCCTCTTAGCACACTTCCTTTGGTTTTCTGCTTGGTGGAGAAGCATTCACGTCTTCTGGGTCTTTTCTCAAACAACCGACATCTGCTAGATCAAGGTTTCTTAAAGCCTTAGGTACAGGTTGTTTGGTTTTTGTTGCTACTGTTATTGTAGGAGGTCTGGGAGTTCTTTATATATTCTGGATATTACCCTTATCAGATACATGATTTAGAAATATTTTATTCCATTCCATAGGTAGGCTTCTCACCTTGTTGATTGTGTCCTATGATGCACAGAGGTTTACAGTTTTGATGTAACCCAATTTATCTATTTTTATTTTTGTTGCCTGTGCTTTTGGTGTCATATTCAAGAAATCATTGCTGACGGTCAGCCAAAGATGGTGTACTAGAAGGACTTGGAATTCACGTCTCCTCACAATTAGGGCACCTACCAGGCACCAGAGGGGGACCACGGACACCTAAGGGGATGGGAGGAACCCCCAGCGACTGGATAGGACGTGGGGCATGGGGGGAGTGAAGGGGGAGGAGAAGTGGAGGTGGGACGGGACTGGTGCCCCTGAGGGGCGGCTGGGGGAGGGGAAGGGATCCCACGCCCAAAGGGGGGAAATTGGGGGACTACTGGTAGGGCAGAGGATCAAAAAGGAGCATGGCCAGGTTTCCCCCGCCCACTTGGGCCTCCAGGAACCTGGTGAGATCCTGGGCCTGACCCTGTGCCCACCTATGCCCCCTCCAGCCACGTGGGTCCTGAGGGAGTGGAAGGGAGGAAAGGGGGAGCAAAAGTAAAGACTGGACCTCTGGGACTGGCACCCCTGAGGGGTGGCTGCGGGAGGGGAGGAGTTCCTACACCCAGTGGGATCCACCCAGGGTTAAGGGTCCAGTGGCGATGGGAGAGAGCCTAGGGGAGACAGTGGGGGAGGGGCGTGAAGGAATGGAAGGGAACAGGGCCAGTGCTTTCCCTGTCCACTTAGGCACCAGGAAGCCTGTTTCACTCCCGGGCCTAATCCTTTGCCCACAGGACCTCCCTCCTGCCGTGCAGAACCACCCCCCCCACACCCCCACCCAGGGCCCTCCCTCTACACTTGGAGACCCCCTCGAATGAGTTAGGCCTAAACCCCATCCACACACCCTCACTCAGGGCCCTACCTCCAAACTCTGGAACTCCATACTCTGGAGGCCCACCTTTCAATGTGCTGCCTCTCCCCTTCCACGCAGGTCCTAAGCAGAGACCCGCCCCATGCTTGAACATCATCCCACCTAGGCCCCGCCCCACACTCAAACATCACCCCCCCACCCACCTAGGTCTCACCCCACCCTAAACCCCGCCCCTACCTAAGTTCCACCTGCACCTAAATTAAGCCGCCACAGCCAAGGCTATTTTATTTTCTTTTCTTTTTTCCTAGTTTAGATTGGGGTTCTGTTTTACCTTGTTGACTAATTGTTGTTGATTTTTTTATATTTTTATTTTTCTAATTTTATTTTATTCTTTATACTTTGTTATTGTTCTCTCCTTTTGGTTTGTCCCCCTACCCCGTTTTTTTCTTTTTTCTGTTGTGGTTTTCTTTTACCTTGTTGCAGTTGTTTCAATTATAGTTTTATTTTTCCTAAAATAATTTTTATCTTTCTAATTGTATTTTGTTCTTTATTCTTTGATATTGTAGTGCTCCTTTTTCCTTTCTTTCTTACTTTTTTTTTTTTACCGTGCCACGAAGCTTGTGGGATCTTGGTTCCCAAGCTGGAAGTCAGGCCAAGCTCCCGTGGTGGGAGCTCTGAGTTCAAACTGCTGGACTAACAGAGAAACTCAGACCCCAGGGAATATCAATCGGAGTGAGGCCTCATGGAGGTCCTCATCTCAGCACCAAGACCCAGCTTTGTCCAACTGCCTGCAAATTCCAGTACTGGACGACTCAAGCCAAACAACCAGTAAGACAGGAATACAGCACCACCCAACAATAAAAAAGTGAAATGAAAAAAATATGTTACAGACGAAGCAGCAAGGTAAAAACCTGCAAGACCAAATAAATGAAGACAAAATAAGCAACCTACCTGAAAAAGAATTCAGAGTAATGATAGTAAAGATGATCCAAAATCTCGGAAATAGAATGGAGAAAATACAAGAAACATTTAACAAGGATCTAAAAGAACTAAACAGCAAACAAACAATGATGAACAACACAATTACTGAAATTAAAAATACTCTAGAAGGAATCAATAACAGAATAACTGAGGCAGAAGAACAGATAGGTGAGCTATAAGATAAAATGGTGGAAATAACTGCCAGGGGGCAGAATAAAGAAAAAAGAATGAAAAGAATTGAGGACAGTCTCAGAGACCTCTGGGACAACATTAAACACAACAACATTCGAATTATAGGGGTCCCAGAAGAAGCAGAGAAAAAGAAAGGGGCTGAGAAAATATTTGAAGAGATTATACTCCAAAACATCCCTAAAATGGGAAAGGAATTAGTCAATCAAGTCCAGGAAGCACAGAGAGTACCATACAGGATAAACCCAAAGAGAAACACGCCAAGACACATATTAATCAAACTATAAAAAATTAAATACAAAGAAAACATATTAAAAGCAGCAAGGGAAAAACAACAAATAACATACAAGGTAATCCCCATAAGGTTAACAGCTGAACTTTCAGCAGAAACTCTGCAAACCAGAAGGGAGTGGCAGGACATATTTAAAGTGAGGAAAGGGAAAAACCTACAACCAAGATTACTCTACCCAGCAAGGATCTCATTCAAATTCGATGGAGAAATTAAAATCTTTACAGAGAAGGAAAAGCGAAGGGAATTCAACACCACCAAACCAGCTTTACAACAAATGCTAAAGGAACTTCTCTAGGCAGGAAACAGAAGAGAAGGAAAAGACCTACAATAATAAACCCAAAACAATTAAGAAAATGGTAATAGGAACATACATATCGATAATTACCTTAAATGTAAATGTATTAAGTACGCCAATCAAAAGACATAGATTGGATGAATGGATACAAAAACAAGACCCGTATATATGCTGTCTACAAGAGACGCACTTCAGACCTAGGGACACATACAGACTGAAAGTGAGGGGATGGAAAAAGATATTCCATGCAAATGGAAATCAAAAGAAAGCTGGAGTAGCAATTCTCATATCAGACAAAATAGGCTTTAAAATAAAGACTAGTACAAGAGACATAAAGGACACTACATAATGATAAAGGGTCAATCCAAGAAGAAGATATAACAATTGTAAATATTTATGCACCCAACATAGGAACACCTGAATACATAAACCAAATACTAACAGCCATAAAGGGGAAATCAACAGTAACACAATAATAGTAGGGGACTTTAACACCCCACTTCCACTAATGGACAGATCATCCAAAATGAAAATAAATAAGGAAACACAAGCTTAAAATGACACATTAAACAAGATGGTCTTAACGGATATTTATAGGACATTCCATCCAAAAACAACAGAACACACTTTCTTCTCAAGTGCTCATGGAACATTCTCCAGGAAAAACCATATCTTGGGTCACAAATCAAGCCTCAGTAAATTTAGGAAAATTGAAATTGTATCAAATATCTTTTCCGACCACAATGTTATGAGACTAGATATCAATTACAGGAAAAAAAGTGTAAAAAACCCAAACATATGGAGGCTAATCTATACGCTACTAAATAACCAAGAGATGACTGAAGAAATCAAAGAGGAAATCAAAAAATACCTAAAAACAAATGGCAATGGAAACACGATGACCTAAAACCTATGGGATGCAGCAAAAGCAGTTCTAAGAGGGAAGTTTATAGCAATACAATCCTATGTCAAGAAACAAGAAAAATCTCAAATAAACAACCTAACCTTACACCTGAAGCAATTAGAGAAAGAAGAACAAAAAAACCCTGAAAGTTAGCAGAAGGAAAGAAATCATAAAGATCAGATCAGAAATAAATGTAAAAGAAATGAAGGAAACCATAACAAATATCAATAAAAGTAAAAGCTGGATTTTTGAAAAGATAAAGAAAATTGATAAACCATTAGCCAGAGTGAACAAGAAAAAAAGGGAGAGCACGCAGATCAACAGAATTAGATACTGAAAAGGAGAAGTAACAACTGACACTGCAGAAATACAGAGGATCATGAAAGATTACTACAAGCAACTATATGCCAATAAAATTGGCAACCTGGAAGAAATGGACAAAATCCTAAAAAGCACAACCTTCCGAGACTGAACCAGGAAGAAAGAGAAAACATAAACAGCCCAAACAGAACCACTGAAATTGAAACTGTGATTAAAAATCTTCCAACAAACAAAACCTTAAGACCAGATGGCTTCACAAGAGAATTCTCTCAAATATTTAGAGAAGTGCTAATACCTATCCTTCTCAAACTCTTCAAAATATAGCTGAGGGAGAAACACTCCCCAACTCATTCTACGAGACCACCATCACCCTGATACAAAAACCAGAAAAAGATGTCAAAAAAAAAGAAAACTACAGACCAATATCTCTGATGAACATAGATGCAAAAATCCTCAACAAAATACTAGCAAACAAAATCCAACAATACATTAAAAGGATCGTACACCAAGATCAACTGGCATGTATCCCAGGAATGCAAGGATTCTTCAATACATGCAAATCAAACAATGTGATACACCATATTAACAAATTGAAGGATAAAAACCATATGATCATATCAATATATGCAGAAAAAGCTTTTGACAAAATTCAACACCCATTTATGATAAAAACTCCAGAAAGGAGGCATAGAGGGAACCTACCTCAATATAATAAAAGTCATATATGACACCGCACAGCCAACATCATTCTCCATGTTGAAAAACTGAAACCATTTCCCCTAAAATCAGGAACAAGACAAGGATGCCACTCTCACCACTATTATTCAACAGAGTTTTGGAAGTTTTAGCTACAGCCATCAGAGAAGAAAAGGAAATGAAAGGAATCCAAATCTGAAAAGAAGAAATAAAACTCTCACTGTTTGCAGATGACATGATACTATACATAGAGAATCCTAAGGATGCTACCAGAAAACTACGAGAGCTAATCAATGAATTTGGTAGACTAGCAAGACAGAAAACTAATGCCCAGAAATTTCTTGCATTCTTATACATTAATGATGAAAAATCTGAAAGAGAATTTAAGGAAACACTCCCATTTACCATTGCAACAAAAAGAATAAAATATCTAGGAATAAACCTACCTAAGGACACAAAAACCTATATGCAGAAAACTGTAAGACACTGATGAAAGAAATTAAAGATGATACAAACACATGGAGAGATATACTATGTTCTTGGATTGGAAGAATCAACATTGTGAAAATGACTATAGTACCCAAAGCAATCTACAGATTCAATGCAATCCCTATCAAACTACCAATGGCATTTTTCAAAGAACTAGAACAAAAAATTTCACAATTTGTGTGGAAACACAAAAGACCCCAAATAGCCAAAGCATTCTTCTGAAAGAAAAACGGAGCTGGAGGAATCAGGCTCCCTGTCTTCAGACTATACTACAAAGCTACAGTAATCAAAACTGTATGGTACTGGCACAAAACAGAAATATAGATCAATGGAACAGGATACAAAGCCCAGAGATAATCCCACGCACATATGGTCACTTATCTTTGATAAAGGAGGCAAGAATATACAGTGGAGAAAAGGCAGCCTCTTCAATAAGTGGTGCTGGGAAAACTAGACAGCTACACGTAAAAGAATGAAATTAGAACACTCCTAACACCATACAAAAAAGTAAACTCAGAATGGATTAAAGACCTAAATGTAAGGCCAGACACTATCACACTCTTAGCAGAAAACATAGGCAGAACGCTCTATGACATAAATCACAGCAAGATTCTTTTTGACCCACCTCCTAGAGAAAAGGAAATTAAAAAAATAAACACATGGGACTTAATGAAACTTAAAAGCTTTTGCACAGCAAAGGAAACCACAAACAAGATGAAGAGAAAGCCCTCAGAATGGGAGAAAATATTTGCAAATGAAGCAACTGACAAAGGATTAATCTCCAAAATATACAAGCAGCTCATGCAGCTCAATATCACAAAAACAAACAACCCAGCCCAAAAAAGGGCGGAAGATCTAAATAGACATTTCTCCAAAAAAGATATGCAGATTGCCAACAAACACATGAAAAGATGCTCAACATCACTAATCATTAAAGAAATTCAAATCCACACTACAATGAGGTATCACCTCACACCAGTCAGAATGGCCATCATCAAAACATCTACAAACAATAAATGCTGGAGAGAGTGTGGAGAGAAGGGAACCCTCTTGCACTGTTGGTGGGAATGTAAATTGATACAGCCGCTATGGAGAACAGTATGGAGGTTCCTTAAAAAGCTAAAAATAGAACTGCCATACGACCCAGCAATCCCACTACTGGGCATATACCCTCAGAAAACCATAATTCAAAAAGAGTCATGCACCAAAATGTTCATTGCAGCTCTATTTACAATAGCCAGGACATGGAAGCAACCTAAGTGTCCATCAACAGATGAATGGATAAAGAAGATGTGGCACATATATACAATGGAATATTACTCAGCCATAAAAAGAAACGAAGTTGAGTTATTTGTAATGAGGTGGATGGACATGGAGTCTGTCATAGAGAGTGAAGTAAGTCAGAAGGAGAAAAACTAATATTTTATGCTAACACATATATATGGAATAAAAAAAAAAGGTTCTGATGAACCTAAGGACAGGACTGGAATAAAGACACAGATGTAGAGAATGGACCTGAGGACACGGTGAGGAGGAAGAATAAGCTGGGACGAATGAGAGAGTAGCATTGACATATATATACACTACCAAATGTAAAATAGATAGCTAGTGGGAAGCAGTTGCATGGCACAGGGAGATCAGCTTGGTGGTTTGTGACCACCTAGATGGGTGGGATAAGGAGGGTGTGAGGGAGACGGAAGAGGGAGGGGATAAGGGGATATACATATGCATATAGCTGATTTACTTTGTTATACAACAGAATCTAACCCAACAATGTAAAGCAATTATACTCCAATAAAGATGTTAAAAAAATCATTTCCAAATCTAGTGTTATGAAGATTTTCCCGTATGTTTTCATATTAGAGTTTTATAGTTTTTTTTTTATGCTTAGGTCATTGATACATTTTGAGTTAATTTTTATGTAAGTTAAGAGACCCTCTTCATTCTTTTGCATGGGAGTATTGAATTTTCCAAGAACCATTTGTTTAAAAGACTCCCCTTTCCCTATTGAGTGGTCTTGGCACACTTGTTGAAAGTGGTTTGACCAAATAGACTCAGGTTTATTTCTGGAGTCTCCATTCTATTCCATTGGTCAATATGTCTGTCTTTATGCCAATATCACACCGATTTGACCATTGTAACTTTGTAGTAAACTTTGAAATCAGGAATTGTGAGTCATCAAAATTTGGTCTCTTTTAAACATTGTTTTGGCTATTAGGAGTCCCCTGAGATTCCACATGAATTTTAGCATGGATTTTTCTATTTCTGCAAAAAATTGCCATTAGGAGTTTGATAGCAATTGTGTTAAATCTTTAGATCACATTAGGTAGTATTGATAGCTTAATAATATTGTCCTCCAATTCATGAATATGGAAGTCTTTCCATTTTTTGTGTGTGCTTCTTTAATTTCTTTCAGCAATGCTTTGTGTTTTCAGTGAACAAGTTTTTCAGCTCCTTGGTAATTTTTTTCTTAATATTTTGTTATTTTTGATGCTATATTGTAAATGGGATTGTTTTCTTGATTTCCTTTTTAGATTTTTTTAATTGTTAGTGTATTAGAAACATAACAGTTTTTTGAGGGTTATTTTGTATCCTGCAATTTTGATAAATTTATTGGTTAGTTCTAATAATTTTTTGTGGAATCTTGAGTTTTGTACATATAAGATCATGTTATCAACAAACAGAGATAATTTTACTTCTTCTTTTCTAATTTGGATGCCTTTTTTTTTTCTTACAAAGTTGCTCTGGCTAGGAGTTCCAGTACTATATTAAATATAAGTGATTAAAGCAGTCCTCTTGATCTTGTTCCTGATCTTAGGGGGCCAAGCATTCAGTCTTTCATCATTGAGTATGATGGTAGCTGTGGGCTTTTCATATATGACCTTTAAAATGTTGAGGTAGTTTCCTTCTGTTCCTGGTTTGTTGAGTGCATTAATTATGAAGTATTGGTTTACTCAAATGATTTTTCTGTATAATTGATATTATTATGTGGTAATTTTTTCTTCATTCTCTCAATGTGGTGAATTACTTTGATTTATTTTCCTGTATTGAAACATCCTTGCATTCCAGGAATCAATCCTACTTGGTCATGGTGTATAATCATTTTAATGTGCTGTTGAACTCTATTTGCTTGTATATTATTCTGGATTTTTACATTGATATTCATGAGAGATATTGATCTGTCATTTTCTTTTCTTGTAACGTCTTTAGCTGTGGTGTCAGGATATTGCGGGCCTCATATAATGAAGCTGGAAATGTTCCCTTCTCTTCCATTTTTTTGGGCAAGTGTTTGAGGAGGATTCATGTTAATTCTTTAAATGTTTGGTAGAATTCACCAATGAAGCCATTGTTCCTGGGCTTTTCTGTGTTGGGAGATTTTCTATCACTGATTCAATCTCATTGCCAGTTATTGATCTGTTCAGATTTTCTATTTCTTCATGATTCAGTCTTCATAGGTTGTGTATTTTAAAGAATTTATCTGTTGCATTGAGATTATCCAGTTTGTTGGTGTACAATTCTTTATAGTATTCTTTTTTTAAAATAAATTTATTTATTTATTTATTTATTTTTGGCTGTGTTGGGTCTTCGTTTCTGTGCGAGGGCTTTCTCTAATTGCGGCGAGCGGGGGCCACTCTTCATCGCGGTGTGCGGGCCTCTCACTGTCGTGGCCTCTCTTGTTGCGGAGCATAGGCTCCAGACGTGCAGGCTCAGTAGTTGTGGCTCACGGGCCTAGTTGCTCCGCGGCATGTGGGATCTTCCCAGACCATGGCTTGAACCCGTGTCCCCTGCATTGGCAGGCAGATTCTCAACCACTGCGCCACCAGGGAAGCCCTATAGTATTCTTTTATAGTACTTTTTATTTCTGCAAAATAGGTTGAAATGTGCCCTCTTTCTTTTCTGATTTTAATTATTTGAGTGCTCTTTTTTTCATAGTCAATCTAGTTAAAAATTTGTCAACTTTGTTGATCTTTCCAGAGAACCAACACTTGGTTCTGTTGATTATCTAGCCATTTCTCTCTTCTCTAATCTTTGTTATTTCCTTCATTCTGCTAGTTTTGGATGTAGTTTGTCCTTATTTTTCTAGTTCCATAAAGTGTAAAGTCAGGCTGTTGATTTGAGATCTTTCCTCTTTTTTAATGGATGCATTTATAACTATAAATTTCCCTCTTAGCACTACTTTACCTCAACCTGTGTTTTTCTATGCTGTATTTTTGTTTTCATTTGTTTCAAGGTATTTGCTAAATTTCCTTGTGTTCTTCTTTGACCCATTTGTTGTTTAAGTGTGTAGTATTTAATTTCCACATATTTGTGAATTTTTATGTTTTCCTTCTGCTATTGACTTATAGTTTCATTCCATTGTGATTGGAAAAGATAATTTGTATGAGATAATCTTTTAAAATTTACTAAGACTTTTTTTGTGGACTAACATATAGTCTATCCTGGAGAACTGTTCCATGTAAACTTCATAAAAATGTGTTTTCTGATGTTGGTGGTGGAATGTTCTGTATATGACTATTAGGTCCAATTGGTCTATAGTTTTATTCAAGGTCTCTGTTTCCTCATTGATTTTTTGCCTGTTTGTACTATCCATTATTGAAAGATGGGTACTTAAATATCCTACTATTATTAAAAAGCTGCCTATTTATCCCTTCAATTCTGTCATTATTTGCCTCATATATTAATAGATCTGGTCTTTGATATATGTATATTTAGAATTGTTATACCTTCTTGGTGAACTGACCCTTTTATCATTACATAATGTACCTCTTTGTCTTTTGTGACAGTTTTTGACATAAAGTATATTTTATCTGATATTAATATAGCCACCCATGCTCTCTTTGCTTTACTACTTGCATGGAATATCTTCTTCAATCATTTTACTTTCAACCTGTGGATATTCTTAGAGCTAAAGTGAATCTCTTGTAGACAGCATATAGTTGAATCTTCTTTTAAAATCCATTCTGCCAATATGTCTTTTGATTGACAAGTTTAATCCATTAACATTTTAAGAATTACTGATAAGGAAGGACTTAGAATTGCCATTTTGTTTTCTGTGCATCTTACAGCTTTTAATGTCTCTGATTTCTGGCTGTATTGCCTTCCTTTATATTTAGTTTTTTTTTTTTTGTAGTGACATACTTTCATTTCCTTCTCATTTCCTTTTGTGTGTATTCTATAGATATTTTTCTTTGTGGTCATTATGGACTTTCTAAGTTTGTCTAACCCATCACTCATTTAATATTTACCCTAAACATTGGTACTTGAGCATCTTTATCTATCTCCACTTTTTTCCAATAGCCTTGAGTCCTTCTAACATTCTATTTAGTACATGATAAACACTCAGTAAATATTTTTGGAGTGAATGAACACTTAGAAAGGACAGAGTAAGTGTCATTCAGTGACATCATGTCAAGGTAGTCCAATAGGTCCAAGTAGTAATAGGTTAAACTTTTCCAGTGAGATGAGGAATATTTATAATCCTCTGGACAAGACTTTTTCTACCCTGGACTGTTCTTATATGGGCATTTCCAAGGTTTCCTTTAGGCCTAACCAACCAGCCTCCTTCTGGCTGTCATATTCTCTCTGTAACTCCAGTAATACATGTAGCCTGGTCTTGATCTTGCTCTGAGATTAGAGTCAGAATCACCCTTTTTTATATTGTTAATTAAATCATACACTAATTGTACCTAAACTCTATGTGAACCATTAAATAATTATACAGAAAACAGCTGAATAAAGCATAAAGAGCTACCTAAAAACCCACTGTGAATGACTGAATATTCCAAAGATGGCCACAATGATATCTTCCACCTCTCATGCTCTTATAAAAGTTACCATCTCTCTGCCTTAAGAGATGAAGTCTAATTCCTCTACTTGAATCTGAAAGGGCTTGTGACTCACTTGTAATTCATAGAGTATGACAGAAGTGATATGACATGACTTTTGAGTCTTGATCATACAAAGTGATGCCACATCTACCTCATTTACTGGAACGGTCTTGTTTGGAGCCTGAATTATGAAATATGAAGCCTGACTACTGTGAAGCCTGTCATGCTGTGAGGGAGCCAAATTACACTGAGACGTAATATGAAGGCACTCTATTTGTCAGTCCTAGTCTTCCAGTGTTCTCAATACAGGTGCCAGCCATGCAAATGAATGAGCCTTCAGATGGTTCCAGCCCCCAGCCATTTGGTTTTTTCCCACCGAGGCTACAGACATCATATGATACAAGTCATATCCACTATGCTTTTTCTGAATTACTTACTCTGAAACTCCAAGCATATAATAAAATGTTTTTTTTTTCTTGTGGACTAAGTTTGGGGTAGTTTGCTATATAGCAGGAGTAACAGAAACATATGACATGTTCCCCACTCAAGTCATAAAACCATCCCTCCTCCATAGACTTAAGCCCTAATCAGATCCTTGTTTAAATTATTTCCTTGCAGTTCATTAGAGTTGTCCAACCATATATACATCTAAACAATACAGTTTAGTATTGCTTGTTTTCAAAAATCTTTTTATACATGCAATCACACTGTGAATATGTCTAATTCCTTAAAGAAAATTTGAATATCTTTGCTCTGATTTTTGTGTTTCACATGTAGAGAAAAATCTTATTTCTTTTCAGTTTTTCTGAGAGTACCTCCTTGTTGCCCTCTAAATGATCTTTATGGAAACAATTGCCTCCTCCTGATTTCTGTCTGGGTTTAGGATTTTAAAATATTGCCACATTAATTACTTTTACCTAGTATCATTGTGCCTTCTGCTCTAAATATTAACCCAGCATGAGATGGTATAAATATTATGGCTAAATCTCAGCTATCATGGAGATGCTCCTACATTGTGGGATGACTTGATAGGAGGAGGTTTTGAGATTTTAAATCAGTGGAAAAAAGAAAACAAGCAATCATTAACAACTTAGTAAGTACAAAGTACTATGCTACCCTGAAGACAAAACTGTTAGTTGTTAACATTATTTACAGAAGATAAAGTTGAGGAGTACAGAGTTTAAGCAACTTGACATGTCATTTAAGTAGTAGGTAGCAGCGCCTGGATTCAAACACAGGTAGTCTGCCCCAGAGTTTGAATCTGTAAACATTCTGCTATTTCTCCTTTTCAAGAATTTAGAGGATCTGGACACCACCATTTTCTCAAATAATCTGAGACCAAATACATTGAACAACCAACCATTCCCATAGACAAGCCCTGTTGTATATAAATCAAAATACCTAATCTCATTTTAAAAGTATTTACTAATTTCTGAATACTTAGCACATGTACAAGGTAGGAATTTCAGAACATCAAACAGGGCATACAGTACACAGACATCTCTCTCACCCTTCTGTCTCCTTGTCCCCCTACCCAGAGACAGATTCCAAAACAAAACCAAGCAAAATAACAACATCATTTGAAAAATAAGTACAATGAGGTATGTGACACTAATGAATCTTAAACATACTATATAAAATACATTAAATAAACAATATAGCTGAAAATAAAGCCTATGTCTAAGTAGCAAAAATGTGAGTGCCTACCTAGAACACACACAGGGATAAGCAATAGAAAATGTCCTAAAAATGTTTAGGAAACCATTTGGATGTAGTAGTCCTATGTACCAGATGCAACTGCTAAAGAGAATCCTGTTCACAATAGCGCCATAACTGTACAATACATATGAACAATCTGCAAGTGATTTGTGAGAACTGGGTGATGTAAAAGACGACTTGAAAAAGTAGAGCCACTACTTGCTGATTGGACTGGAAAATTATTATCGTTGTATCCAGACAAATTCATGCTCAGGTTTTTTGTTATTATTATTATTATTATGAGCAAGTCCCTTGAAAAATACTGGCAGGGAAGGGGTAGAAGCTTGGAGCAACATCATGGGTTCACCAGTCCAGAAACAGACCTCTTTCACACACTGTCTTTGACAAGCACTGAGGTAGTTCCCTTCTGATTCAGGTGTGTTGTGGGCCCAGTGCCTGCCCCTCCTCAGGAAGAGAGGCAGGGGCTCACTTGGTGGACCCACTTTGGACGGCTTTGTGCTCCTTCATGGCCTCCTCCCCCACATCGCTAATGGTGACCTCTTTGACGACCATGCTGCACACGGTGTCTGTGTCCAGGCAGTGCAGGGTGATGCCGTAAACTCTGGGGTTAGAGACTGATGTGTGGAAACTCTGCACCCTGCACCTGTTGCAGAAGCTGTGCAGCACTCTGTGTGTGAGGGATCCGTGCCTGGTGATGCTCTCAGAACCCAGGAGGAAGATGAAGCATGATGCTGGGATGAGGAAGTGTCTGGTGCTGATTCCTCCTGCACAGGAATATTACTCAGCCATAAAAAAGAATGAAATATTGCCATTTTCATCAACTTGAATGGACCTAGAGATTATCATACTGAGTAAAGTAAGTCAGAGAGAGAAAGACAAATATTATATGATATCACTTATATGTGGAATCAAAAAAATAATGCAAATGAATTTATTTACAAAGCAGAAATAGACACACAGACATAGAAAACAAACTTAGGGTCACCAAAGGGGAAAGGAAGGGAAGAATAAATTAGGAGTATAGGATTTACAGATACACACCACTATACATAAAATAGATAAAAAAAAACACAAGTATTTATTTTATAGCATGGGGAACTACAATCAATATCTTGTAATAAGTTATAATGGAAAAGAATCTGAAAAAATATGTATATATATGTATAAATGAATCACTTTGCTCTACATCTGAAGCTAACATAATATTGTAAATCAACTATACTTCAATTAAAAAAAAAGAGAAACAACCTTTACTGCTTGAATTTCAGTGGTAATGATTCCGCTGGTGAGATGGCTGGAAGAAGGACCCCAATCATTGTCTTCTTTGAAGAAAGAATTCAGCAAAGAGACCAAGATTGTGAAATAGAGACAACAGTTATTAGAAGCAAAGTACTTATGGAAGAGCACACAGGTGAATTTGGAGTGAGTTGTGTGTAATAGGGGCAGCTTAGGTTGCTCATATGGGGGTAGTTTTCTGGGTTGTCTTTGGCCAGTCATCTCATTTGTGCCTATTTTTGGTCTCAGGGCAGCAGGAAACCAGTTGCAGCTGCTCAGCCTGGGGCCTATCTATCTTCTACCTCAGTAAGGTAATAATTTACTGAGCACCTGCTGGGCACCAGGTACCATGTTGGAGTCTGATGATGTGGAGATGGATAAGGCTTTCCAAAGCACTTACAATCTATTAGGGTCAGTTATAAAAATATATAATTACCAAAATAGCATGATGTTTGCTCTGACAGGATTAAGGTCAGGTGGGTCTGAAACACAGAGAAAGACCCACACACACTAATAGGAGCAGTGGATAGGATCAGGAAAGACTTTTTGGAGGATTGATTCTTTTATTATTATATAATGTTTTGTTTTGATCTCTACTAATTTTCTTTGCAATGAAGTCTACATTATGTAATTAATATAGACACTCCTGCTTTTTGTTTTGTTTTGTCTTTATGGCCCAAATAGAAATTTAAGCAACCAGACAAAGGACATGAGGACACGGGGAGGGGGAAGGGTAAGCTGGGACAAAGTGAGAGAGTGGCATGTACATATACACACTACCAAATGTAAAATAGATAGTTAGTGGGAAGCAGCCACATAGCACAGAGAGATCATTTCGGTGCTTTGTGACCACCTAGAGGGGTGGGAGAAAGAGGGTGGGAGGGAGATGCAAGAGGGAGGGGATATGGGGATATATGTATATGTATAGCTGATTCACTTTGTTATAAAGCAGAAACTAACATACCATTTTAAAGCAATTATACTCCAATAAAGATGTTTAAAAAAATAGTGTTGGATTATTGTAATTCATAGTATAAAAAATCCATGAGTCCATACTGATAGAAGTAATGCCTGAATAAATTAATAAATGGAGAGAGACAAATCTCTTGTGCATTAGAATTCCAAATATTTTATGTAAATACTCTGCCCTCAAGGTGGTAGAGCATAATTCTTCACTCCTTAAGTGTGGACTGCCCATAGTCATTCTTCCCAAAGGGTACAGTATGGAAAGGGGGGGAAGGTAACATTACAGTGGGCAGACCTGACAAACACACTTGTTTTATAATGAATGTTTACATGATGACATTTTCTATCCTTTTTATGTTTAATTTACCTATATCATTGAAATTGAAATGATTTTCATATAAACATTGTAATGTTAGGTTGCGTGTCTTACTGATACTGCCAATATCTACCTTTTAATTTATTCATTTAGTCAATTTACCTTATTGTAACTATTGGTATGCTAGTGTTTATGTCTGGCAATTTATTTTGTTTTATTTTATTTTTTGTTTCCCTTGTATCTCATTCAACTGTTCCACGTTTCTTGCCTTTCTGTGCCTTACTTTGAAAACTATTCCATCTTGACCTTTTTTTAATGCCTTTATATTTATTTTGAAATTGATTTCAGGATTATTGTTGTCCTCTAAGCCCAGAATGTTAACTATTGCAGAAGGTAGGCTAATTCTATTACATCTTTTATAAACTCAATAATACATGATAAACACTCGTATACTGAACCAGGGATGATGCTGTCATTTTTTTCCTCCCACCCAACACTTTTTATGGCCAGATACTAGGTTTCTCCCTCTCCCATATTATGCAACAAGAGATGTCATTTTAAGTGTCAGGTACATAAAAGCAATGTTATATCCTTGAGGTAAAGTAAAAATTGAAAGGATACAGAAAAAAACCCTATACTTTTGAGATATCATACAGTCCTTTCAGAACTTTTTAGACATGCATATAAAAATAAGCAACAATAACATTTGGACAATATGATTTTAAAAGTGGAATTTTATACCTCAATAGAAAATGTACTTGTATCAAACACAAATTAAAAAAATGACCATGTAGAGATCACAAAAGAATTCTCAACAATTTTACAGAACTTATATATAAAAGCT
Organism: Balaenoptera physalus; assembly: GCF_965194825.1. Taxonomy (NCBI): domain Eukaryota; kingdom Metazoa; phylum Chordata; class Mammalia; order Artiodactyla; family Balaenopteridae; genus Balaenoptera; species Balaenoptera physalus. The sequence continues at coordinate 45,421,313 of NC_138903.1, forward strand.
ATGTTATTGGATCAGACTGCAATGAAATTTGAAATCAATGATAATACATAGCTTAAAAATCCCATGTGTTCTGGGAAATAAAAGAGCACTTCTTTTTCATCTGCCAGTAAATTTGAAAATATACATAAAATGGATAATATTCTTGATTAAAAAATGAACATTCAAAATTGACATAAGTGGAAAACATGAGTAGATCATGAAAAATCAAAACAGTGATAAATGTTCTTTTGCAAAAGTCACCTCACTGAAGTAAGTAGTCCTATAGAGTTTTATCAAATATTCAAAATCCACATAATGACACAATATCTCTCCTGATCATTTTTTTTCTTTTGAATTTATGAATTTTATTTTATTTATTTTTTTACACAGCAGGTTCTGATAAGTTATCCATTTTATACATATTAGTGTATATATGTCAATCCAATCTCCCAATTCATCACTCCACCCCCACCACCACCACTTTCCCCCCTTGGTGGCCATACGTATGTTCTCTACATCTGTGTCTCAATTTCTGCTCTGCAAACCGGTTCATCTGTACATTTTTCTAGGTTCCACGTATATGCGTTAATATACGATATTTGTTTTTCTCTTTCTGACTTACTTCACTCTGTATGACAGTCTCTAGATCATTCCACGTCTCTACAAATGACCCAATTTCGTTCCTTTTTATGCTGAGGAATATTCCATTGTGTATATATACCACATCTTCTTTATCCATTCGTCTGTAGATGGGCATTTAGGTTGCTTCCATGTGCTGGCTATTGTAAATAGTGCTGCAATGAACATTGGGGTGCATGTGTCTTTTTGAATTATGGTTTTCTCTGGGTACATGCCCAGTAGTTGGATTGCTGGGTCATATGGTAATTCTATTTTTAGTTCTTTAAGGAAATTCCATACTGTTCTCCATAGTGGCTGTATCAATTTACATTCCCACCAATGGTGCAAGAGGGTCCCCTTTTCTCCAGACCCTCTCCAGCATTTGTTGTTTGTAGATTTTCTGATGATGCCCATTCTAACTGGTGTGAGGTGATATCTCATTGGAGTTTTGATTTGCATTTCTCTAATAATTAGTGATGTTGAGCATCTTTTCATGTGCTTCTTGGCAATCTGTATGTCTTCTTTGGAGAAATGTCTAGTTAGGTCTTCTGCCCATTTTTGGATTGGGTTGTTTGTTTTTTTAATATTGAGCTGCATGAGCTGTTTATATATTTTGGAGATTAATACTTTGTCCATTGATTCGTTTGCACATATTTTCTCCCATTCTGAGGGTTGTCTTTTCGTCTTGTTTGTACTTTCCTTTGCTGTGCAAAAGCTTTTAAGTTTCATTAGATCCCATTTGTTTATTTTTGTTTTTATTTCCAATACTCTATGAGGTGGATCAAAAAAGTCCTTGCTGTGATTTATGTCAAAGAGTGTTCTTCCTATGTTTTCCTCTAAGAGTTTTATAGTGTCCAGTCTTACATTTAGGTCTCGAATCCATTTTGAGTTTATTTCTGTGTATGGTGTTAGGGAGTGTTCTAATTTCATTCTTTTACATGTAGCTGTCCAGTTTTCCCAGCACCGCTTATTGAAGAGACTATCTTTTCTCCAGTGTATATCCTTGCCTCCTTTGTTATGGATTAGTTGACCATAGGTGCGTAGGTTTATCTCTGGGCTTTCTATCCTGTTCCATTGATCTATATTTCGGTCTTTGTGCCAGTATAATATTGTCTTGGTTACTTCTTGGTAGCTTCTTAGTATAGTCTGAAGTCAGGGAGTCTGATTCCTCCAGCTCCGTTTTCTCCCCTCAAGACCACTTTGGCTATTCGGGGTCTTTTGTGTTTCCATACAAATTTTAAGATTTTTTGTTCTAGTTCTGTAAAAAATGCCGTTGGTAATTTGATAGGGATTCCATTGAATCTGTAGATTACTTTGGGTAGTAGAGTCATTTTCACAATATTGATTCTTCCAATCCAAGAATATGGTATACCTCTCCGTCTGTTTGTATCATCTATAATTCCTTTCATTAGTGTCTTATAGTTTTCTGCATACAGATCTTTTGTCTCCCTAGGTAGGTTTATTCCTAGGTTTTTTATTCTTTTTGTTGCAATGGTAAATGGGAGTGTTTCCTTAATTTCTCTTTCAGATTTTTCATCATTAGTAGGAATGCAAGAGATTTCTGTGCATTAATTTTGTATCCTGCTACTTTACCAAATTCATTGATTAGCTCTAGTAGTTTTCTGGTGGCATCTTTAGGATTCTCTATGTATAGTAGCATGTCATCTGCAAACAGTGACAGTTTTACTTCTTCTTTTCCAATTTGGATTCCTTTTTCTTCTCTGAATGCCGTATCTAGGACTTCCAAAACTATGTTGAATAACAGTGGTGAGAGTGGACATCCTTGTCTTGTTCCTGATCTTAGAGTAAAAGCTTTCAGTTTTTCACCATTGAAAATGATGTTTGCATTGGGTTTGTCATATATGGCCTTTATTATGTTGAGGTAGGTTCCCTCTATGCCCACCTTCTGGAGAGTTTTTATCATAAATGGGTGTGAATTTTGTCAAAAGCTTTTTCTGCATTTATTGAGATGATCTTATGGTTTTTCTTCTTCAATTTGTTAACATGGTGTGTCCCATTGATTGATTTGCATATATTGAAGAATCCTGGCATCCCTGGGATAAATCCCACTTGATCATGCTGTATGATCCTTGTAATATGTTGTTGGATTCTGTTTGCAAGTATTTCGTAGATGATTTTTGCATCTATATTCATCAGTGATATAGGTCTGTAAGTTTTTCTTTTGTAGTATCTTTGTCTGGTTTTGGTATCAGGGTGATGGTGACCTCGTAAAATTAGTTTGGGAGTGTTCCTTCCTGTGCGATTTTTTGGAAGAGTTTGAGAAGGGTGGGTGTTAGCCCTTCTCTAAATGTTTGATGGAATTCACCTGTGAAGCCATCTAGTCCTGGACTTCTGTTTGTTGGAATATTTTTAATCACTGTTTCAATTTTATTACTTGTGTTTGGCCTGTTCATATTTTCGATTTCTTTCTGGTTCAGTCTTGGAAGCCTATACCTTTCTAAGAATTTGTCCATTTCTTCCAGGTTGTCCATTTTATTGGCATAGGGTTGCTTGTAGTAGTCTCTTAGGATGCTTTGTATTTCTGCTGTGTCTGTTGTAACTTCTCCTTTTTCATTTCTAATTTTATTGATTTGAGTCTTCTCCCTCTTTTTCTTGATTAGTCTGGCTAATGGTTTATCAATTTTATTTATCTTCTCAAAGAACCAACTTTTAGTTTTACTGATCTTTGCTATTGTTTTCTTTGTTTCTATTTCATTTATTTTTGCTCTGATCTTTATGATTTCTTTCCTTCTACTAACTTTGGGTTTTGTTTGTTCTTCTTTCTCTAGTTTCTTTAGGTGTAAGGTTAGATTGTTTATTTGAGACTTTTCTTGTTACTTGACGTAGGATTGTATTGCTATAAACTTCCCTCTTAGAACTGCTTTTGCTGCATCCCATAGGTTTTGGATCGTCGTGTTTTCCTTTTCATTCATCTCTAGGTATTTTTTGATTTCCTCTTTGATATCTTCAGTGATCTCTTGTTTATTTAATAACGTATTGTTTACCTTCCAAAGGTGCTTGATATGATTTCAATTTTCTTAAATTTACTGAGGCTTGATTTGTGACCCATGATGTGATCTATCCTGGAGAATTTTCCATGAGCACTTGAGAAAAATGTGTATTCTGTTGATTTAGGGTGGAACGTCCTATAAATATCAATTAAATCTACCTGGTCTATTGTGTCATTTAAAGCTTGTGTTTCCTTATTAATTTTCTGTTTGGATGATCTGTCCATTGGTGTAAGTGAGGTGTTAAAGTCCCCCACTATTATTGTGTTACTGTTGATTTCCTCTTTTATAGCTGTTAGCAGTTGCCTTATGTATTGAGGTGCTCCTATGTTGGGTGCATATATATTTTTAATTGTTATATCTTCTTCTTGGGTTGATCACTTGATCATTATGTAGTGTCCTTCCTTGTCTCTTGTAACATTCTTTATTTTAAAGTCTATTTTATCTGATATGAGTATTGCTACTCCAGCTTTCTTTTGATCTGCATTTGCATGGAATATCTTTTTCCATCCACTCACTTTCAGTCTGTATGTGTCCCTAGGTCTGAAGTGGGTCTCTTGTAGACAGCATATATATGGGTCTTGTTTTTGTATCCATTCAGCCAGTCTATGTTTGTTGGTTGGAGCATTTTATCCATTTACATTTAAGGTAGTTATTAATATGTGTGTTCCTATTACCATTTTCTTAATTGTTTTGGGTTTGTTTTTGTAGGTCCTTTTCTTCTCTTGTGTTTCCCACTTAGAGAAGTTCTTTTAACGTTTGTTGTAGAGCTGGTTTGGTGGTGCTGAATTCTCTTAGCTTTTGCTTATCTGTAAAGCTTTTGATTTCTCCATCAAATCTGAATGACAGAGACTCTGCCCTCTTCTCACCTGGCTGACGAGAACGCCACCCAGCTGCGCCATTCAGGATCCGTTGGGAAGAGTATGAACTTTAGAACGTGAGGTCGGACCTCTTCAGAATTGAACTCAATTTTGTTTTATTGACATGGGTGACACCAGGAGGACACTTTTGGGGGCCTGACAATTTCGGCTCACCCTGGCTTCAGCGAAAGGATGGCGGAGGCTTTGGGAGTTTGGTAAAGGAACTGGGCAGCCCATGAGCCAGGAGGCGAGACCCGGAAAGATCCAGGTAGTGAGGACCGCCTACAAAATGGATTACGATGCATCTCTGAGTTCCTGAAGCGGGCTAGGGGCCCTGTGAGACACTCGCGAGACCATGAGCTGCTGGCGAGAACAGGAAACACCCACCGCCCCACCTCTCCTCCCCCTCTGCTTGTGAGGCAAACCTTGGGTGATTCTTCATCAGCCAAGATTCCACGGGCTCTCCGCTGGGATCAGCACAGGACACCAGCTGCCCCAGCAATCTGGGTACATTTGACCATAAAAAAATTGCTTTAAGAATGGCCATCATGCTGACGTCTAAACATGTCGATTGAAAAAAAAAAAAGCACTGCCTAAGAGTTGAGAGTTATGTTTCATTCGGCAGACAAAACTGAGGACTTAAGCCCAGGACACAGCATCTCAGAGAGCTCTGAGAGACTGCTCTGAAGAGGTCAGGGAGGAGGCAGGGTACAAGGAGTTTTTGCAACAAAGCCCAGCCGTGTGGATGAAAGGCTCTTGGTGCTCCAGCCAGGCATCAGGGCTGTGCCTCTGAGGTGGGAGAGCCAACTTCAGGACACTGGTCCACGAGAGACCTACCAGCTCCATGTAATACCAAACGGCAAAAATCTCTCAGAGATCTCCATCTCAACATCAAGACCCAGCTTCACTCAACGACCAGCAAGCTACAGTGCCGTACACCCTATGCCAAACAACTAGCAAGACAGGAACACAGCCCCATCCATTAGCAGAGAGGCTGCCTAAAATCATAATAAGGCCACGGACACCCCAAAATACACCACCAAAGGTGGACATGCCCACCAGAAAGACAAGAACCAGCCTCATCCACCAGAACACAGGCACTAGTCCCCTCCACCAGGAAGCCTACACAACCCACTGAACCAACCATAGCCACTGGGGACAGATACCAAAAACAATGGGAACTACGAACCTGCAGCCAGTGAAAAGGAGACCCCAAACACAGGAAGATAAGCAAAATGAGATGACAGAAAAACACACAGCAGATGAAGGAGCAGGGTCAAAACACACCAGACCTAACAAATGAAGAGGAAATAGGTAGTCTACCTGAAAAAGAATTCAGAATAATGATAGTAAGGATGATACAAAATCTTGGAAATAGAATAGACAAAATGCAAGAAACATTTAACAAGGACATAGAATAACTAAAGAGGAACCAAGCAATGATGAAAAACACAATAAATGAAATTAAAAATACTCTAGATGGGATCAATAGCAGAATAACTGAGGCAGAAGAACGGATAAGTGACCTGGAAGATAAAATGGTGGAAATAACTACTGCAGAGCAGGATAAAGAAAAAAGAATGAAAAGAACTGAGGACAGTCTCAGAGACCTCTAGGACAACATTAAATGCACCAACATTCGAATTATAGGGGTCCCAGAAGAAGAAGAGAAAAAGAAAGGGACTGAGAAAATATTTGAAGAGATTATAGTGGAAAACTTCCCTAATATGGGAAAGGAAATAGTTAAACAAGTCCTGGAAGCACAGAGAGTCCCATACAGGATAAATCCAAGGAGAAACATGCCAAGACACATATTAATCAAACTGTCAAAAATTAAATATAAAAAAAAATATTAAAAGCAGCAAGGGAAAAACAACAAATAACACACAGGGGAATCCCCATAAGGTTAACAGCTGATCTTTCAGCAGAAACTCTGCAAGCCAGAAGGGAGTGACAGGATATACTTAAAGTGATGAAGGAGAAAAACCTACAACCAAGATTAATCTACCCAGCAAGGATCTCATTCAGATGTGATGGAGAAATTAAAAGCTTTACAGACAAGCAAAAGCTGAGAGACTTCAGCACCACCAAACCACCTTTACAACAAATGTTAAAGGAACTTCTCTAGGCAAGAAACACAAGAGAAGGAAAACACCTACAATAACAAACCCAAAACATTTAAGAAAATGGGAATAGGAACATACATATCGATAATTACCTTAAATGTAAATGGATTAAATGCTCCCACCAAAAGACACAGACTGGCTGAATGGATACAAAAACACGACCCATATATATGCTGTCTACAAGAAACCCAGTTCAGACCTAGAGACACATACAGACTGAAAGTGAGGGGATGGAAAAAGATATTCCATGCAAATGGAAATCAAAAGAAAGCTGGAGTAGCAATTCTCATATCAGACAAAATAGACTTTAAAATGAAGACTATTAGAAGAGACAAAGAAGGACACTATATAATGATCAAGGGATCGATCCAAGAGGAAGGTATAACAATTGTAAATATTTATGCACCCAACATAGGAACACCTCAATACATAAGGCGAATACGAACAGCCATAAAAGGGGAAATAGACAGTAACACAATCATAGTAGGGGATGTTAACACCCCACTTTCACCAATGGACAGATCATCCAATATGAAAATAAATAAGGAAACACAAGCTTTAAATGATACATTAAACAAGATGGACTTAATTGATATCTATAGGACATTCCACCCTAAATCAACAGAATACACACTTTTCTCAAGTGCTCATGGAACATTCTCCAGGATAGATCATATCTTGGGTCACAAATCAAGCCTTGGTAAATTTAAGAAAATTGAAATCATATCAATTATCTTTTCTGACCACAACACTATGAGATTAGATACCAATTACAGGAAAAGATCTGTAAAAAATACAAACACATGGAGGCTACACAATACACTACTTAATAACGAAGTGATCACTGAAGAAATCAAAGGGGAAATCAAAAACTACCTAGAAACAAATCACAATGGAGACACGATGACCCAAAACCTATGGGATGCAGCAAAAGCAGTTCTAAGAGGGAAGTTTATAGCAATACAAGCCTACCTCAAGAAACAGGAAACATCTCAAATAAACAACCTAACCTTGCACCTAAAGCAATTAGAGAAAGAAGAACAAAAAAACCCCAAAGCTAGCAGAAGGAAAGAAATCATAAAGATCAGATCAGAAATAAATGAAAAAGAAATGAAGGAAACAATAGCAAAAATCAATGAAACCAAAAGCCGGTTCTTCGAGAAGATAAACAAAATTGATAAACCATTAGCCAGACTCATCAAGAGAAAAAGGGAGAAGACTCAAATCAATAGAATTAGAAATGAAAAAGGAGAAGTAACCTCTGACACTGCAGAAATACAAACGATCATGAGAGATTACTACAAGCAACTCTATGCCAATAAAATGGACAACCTGGATGAAATGGACAGATTCTTAGAAATGCACAACGTGCCGAGACTGAAGCAGGAAGAAATAGAAAATATGAATAGACCAGTCACAAGCACTGAAATTGAAACTGTGATTAAAAATCTTCCAACAAACAAAAGCCCAGGACCAGATGGCTTCACAGGTGAATTCTATCAAACATTTAGAGAAGAGCTAACACCTATCCTTCTCAAACTCTTCCAAAATATTGCAGAGGGAGGAATACTCCCCAACTTATTCTACGAGGTCATCATCACCCTGATACCAAAACCAGACAAAGATATCACAAAGAAAGAAAACTACAGGCCAATATCACTGATGAACATAGATGCAAAAATCCTCAACAAAATACTAGCAAACAGAATCCAACAGCACATTAAAAGGATCATACACCATGATCAAGGGTGTTTATTCCAGGAATGCAAGGATTCTTCAATATACACAAATCAATCAACGTGATACACCATATTAACAAATTGAAGGAGAAAAACCATATGATCATCTCAATAGATGCAGAGAAAACTTTTGATAAAATTCAACACCCATTTATGATAAAAGCCCTGCAGAAAGTAGGCATAGAGGGAACTTTCCTCAACATAATAAAGGCCATATATGACAAACCCACAGCCAACATCATCCTCAATGGTGAAAAACTGAAACCATTTCCACTAAGATCAGGAACAAGACAAGGTTGCCCACTCTCACCACTATTATTCAATATAGTTTTGGAAGTGTTAGCCACAGCAACCAGAGAAGAAATAGAAATAAAAGGAATCCAAATTGGAAAAGAAGAAGTAAAGCTGTCACTGTTTGCAGATGACATGATACTATACATAGAGAATCCTAAAGATGCTACCAGAAAACTACTAGAGCTAATCAATGAATTTGGTAAAGTAGCAGGATACAAAATTAATGCACAGAAATCGCTTGCATTTCTATACACTAATGATGAATAATCTGAAAGTGAAATTAAGAAAACAGTCCCATTTACCACTGCAACAAAAAGAATAAAATATCTAGGAATAAACCTACCTAAGGAGACAAAAGACTTGTATGCAGAAAATTATAAGACACTGATGAAAGATATTAAAGATGATACAAATAGATGGAGAGATATACCATGGTCTTGGATTGGAAGAATCAACATTGTGAAAATGACTCTACTACCCAAAGCAATCTACAGATTCAATGCAATCCCTATCAAACTACCGCTGGCATTTTTTACAGAACTAGAACAAAAAATTTCACAATTTGTATGGAGACACAAAAGACCCCGAATAGCCAAAGCAATCTTGAGAACAAAAAATGGAGCTGGAGGAATCAGGCTCCCTGACTTCAGACTATACTACAAAGCTACAGTAATCAAGACAGTTTGGTACTGGCACAAAATCAGAAATATAGATCAATGGAACAGGATAGAAAGCCCAGAGATAAACCCACGCACATATGGTCACCTTAACTTTGATAAAGGAGGCAAGCGTATACAGTGGAGAAAAGACAGCCTCTTCAATAAGTGCTGCTGGGAAAATTGCACAGATACATGTAAAAGTATGAAATTAGAACACTCCCTGACACCATACACAAAAATAAACTCAAAATGGATTAAAGACCTAAGTGTAAGGCCAGATACTACCAAACTCTTAGAGGAAAACATAAGCAGAACACTGTATGACATAAATCACAGCAAGATTCTTTTTGACCCAGCTCCTAGAGAAATGGAAATAAAAACACAAATAAACAAATGGGACCTAATGAAAGTTAAAAGCTTTTGCACAGCAAAGGAAACCATAAACAAGACCAAAAGACAACCCTCAGAATGGGAGAAAATATTTGCAAATGAAGCAACTGACAAAGGATTAATCTCCAAGATTTACAAGCAGCTCATGCAGCTCAATAACAAAAAAACGAACAACCCAATCCAAAAATGGGCAGAAGACCTAAATAGACATTTCTCCAAAGAAGATATACAGATTGCCAACAGACACATGAAAGAATGCTCAACATCATTAATCATTAGAGAAATGCAAATCAAAACTACAGTGAGATATCATCTCACACTGGTCAGATTGGCCATCATCAAAAAATCTAGAAACAATAAATGCTGGAGAGGGTGTGGAGGAAAGGGAATACTCTTGCACTGTTGGTGGGAATGTAAATTGATACAGCCACTATGGAGAACAGTATGGAGGTTCCTTAAAAAACTACAAATAGAACTACCATACGACCCAGCAATCCGACTACTGGGCATATACCCTGAGAAAACCATAGTTCAAAAAGAGTCATGGGGCTTCCCTGGTGGCGTAGTGGTTGGGAGTCCGCCTGTCAATGCGGGGGACACGGGTTCGAGCCCTGGTCTGGGAGGATCCCACATGCTGTGGAGCGACTAGGCCCGTGAGCCACAATTACTGAGCCTGCGTGTCTGGAGCCTACGCTCTGCAACAAGAGAGGCCATGATAGTGAGAGGCCCACGCACCGCGATGAGGAGTGGCTCCTGCTTGCCACAACTAGAGAAGGCCCTCACACAGAAACGAAGACTCAACACAGCCATGAATAGATAAATAAATAAATTAAAAAAAAAAGAGTCATGTACCAAAATGTTCATTGCAGCTCTATTTACAATAGCCAGGACATGGAAGCAACCTACGTGTCCATCATCGGATGAATGGATAAAGAAGATGTGGCACATATATACAATGGAATATTACTCAGCCATAAAAAGAAATGAAATGGAGGTATTTGTAATGAGGTGGATGGAGTTAGAGTGTGTCATACAGAGTGAAGTAAGTCAGAAAGAGAAAAACAAATACAGTATGCTAACACATATATATGGAATCTAAGGAGTAAAAAAAAAGGCCATGAAGGACCTAATGGCAAGATGGGAATAAAGACACAGACCTACTAGAGAATGGACTTGAGGATATGGGGAGGGGGAGGGGTGAGATGTGACAGGGTGAGAGAGTGTCATGGACATATATACACTACCAAATGTAAAATAGATAGCTCGTGGGAAGCAGCTGCATAGCACAGGGAGATCAACTCGGTGCTTTGTGACCACCTAGAGGGGTGGGATAGGGAGGGTGGGAGGGAGGGAGATGCAAGAGGGAAGAGATATGGGAACATATGTATATGTATAACTGATTCACTTTGTTATAAAGCAGAAACTAACACACCATTGTAAAGCAATTATACTTCAATAAAGATGTTTAAAAAAAATATCTGAATGACATCCTTGCCAGGTAGAGTAATCTTGGTTGTATGTTCTTCCCTTTCATCACTTTAAGTATATCATGCCACTCCCTTCTGGCTTGTGCAGTTTCTGCTGAGAAATCAGCTGTTAACCTTATGGGAGTTTCCTTGTATATTATTTGTCATTTTTCCCTTGCTGCTTTCAATAATTTCTCTTTGTCTTTAATTTTTGCCAACTTGATTACTATGTGTCTTGGCATGTTTCTCCTTGGGTTTATCCTGTATGGGACTCTGTGCACTTCCTGTACTTGGGTGGGTATTTCCTTTCCCATGTTAGGGAAGTTTTCGACTATAATCTCTTCAAATATTTTCTCCGGTTCTTTCTCTCTCTCTTCTCCTTCTGGGACTCCTATAATGTGAATGTTGGTACGTTTAACGTTGCCCCAGAGGTCTCTTAGGCTCTCTTCATTTCTTTTCATTCTTTCTTCTTTATTCTGTTCTGCAGCAGTGAATTCCACCATTCTGTCTTCCAGGTCACTTACCCGTTCTTCTGCCTCAGTTATTCTGCTATTGATTCCTTCTAGTGTATTTTTCATTTCAGTTATTGTATTGGTCATCTCTGTTTGTTTGTTCTTTAATTCTTCTAGGTCTTTGTTAAATATTTCCTGCATCTTCTCAATCTTTGCCTCCATTCTTTTTCCTAGGTCCTGGATCATCTTCACTATCATTATTCTGAATTGGTTTTCTGGAAGGTTGCTTATCTCCACTTCATTTAGTTGTTTTTCTGGGGTTTTATCTTGTTCCTTCACCTGGTACTTAGCCCTCTTCCTTTTCATCTTGTCTATCTTTCTGTGAATGTGGTTTTCGTTCCACAGGCTGCAGGATTCTAGTTCTCGCTTCTGCTGTCTGCCCTCTCTTTATAGTGTTTTTGAGTGTTTCAATTTGTAAAATTTTCTCATTGATTTCTCTGGGATTTACAGTATACATATCTGACTTACCAGAGTTCACTGGTATCAAGTTTCACCACTTTGAGTAATGAAACCTCACTCCCATTTAGGTCCCTTTTCCTTTCCCATTTTTATTTATTTATTTTTTAAAATTTATTTATTTTATTTTGTATATTTTTGGCTGTGTTAGGTCTTTGTTGCTGCACATGGGCTTTCTCTAGTTGTTGCGAGCCGGGACTACTCTTCATTGTGGTGTGCAGGCTTCTCATTGCAGTGGCTTCTTTTGTTGTGGAGCATGGGCTCTAGGCACGTGGGCTTCCGTAGTTGTGGCACACGGGCTCAGTAGCTGTGGTGCATGGGCTTAGTTGCTCTGTGGCATGTGGGATCTTCCAGATGAGTGCTCAAACCCGTGTCCCCTGCATTGGCAAGTGGATTCTTAACCACTGTGCCACCAGAGAAGCCCTCTTTTCCCACTTTTAAACAAAATCATCTAGATTATCTGATGTTTTTATGATTTTTGTTTTAATCATATAATATGATTTCTACAACTCATTAGGAAAAGGATAGACTATTTTATGTCCCATATATATGCTCTTTCTACACACTTTATTCCTTTCTCATTCTCTGCAAGCCCTCCCTTTGTCATTTTCTTTTGTTTTAAGCACCTACTTTAACTATTCTTTCAGCATAGATCTGCTAGTGATAAAATCTCTTTAGTTTTCTTTGCCTGAGAATGTCTTGATTTCTCCTAAATTCAAGTGTAGTGTTACTGGATACAAAATTAATAGTTGACAGTACTTTTCTTGAACACGTAAAAAATGTCATGACACTTCCTACTTGCCCCTATTAATCAGATGAGAAATTTGCTGTCACTAAAATTGGTGTTCCCTTGTAATCAATGTCCCATATTGGTATCACAGCTTGCATTTTTTTTGCCTTCAGTTATAAAAGATTGACTATGATGTAGATTTAGTCTAGACTGGTGTAGATTTATTTAGCTTTGTCATATATATGGTTCACTCATTTTCTAGACTCTCATGGTTTATATTTTTTCACTAAATTTTTGACATTTTGAGCCATCTTTTCTTATTACACTTTTTCATCTCCACTGTCTATTTTTCTGGGACTCTGACTATATGGAATTTTGGAACTTTGTTATTGTCCTAAAATTCCCTGAGGGAGGATCTGTTCATTTATTTTCCAGTTTATTACCTCCCTCTTGCTCAGATTGGGTAAATTCTATTGATCAGTCCTCAAGTTCAGTAATGCTAACTTCTATAATCTGCACTTTACTTTTATTTTTGAGCCCAGCCAGCAATATTTCAAAATTTGTTGCTGTTCTTTTTTTCAGTTCCATAGTTTCTTTTTGGTTTTTATAACCTCTGTTTACCTCTGAGATTTCTATTTTTCAGCTGTTTCAAGATAATTTGTAATTGTTTATTAAAGCATTTTTATTATGAGTGCTCTAAAATATTTGTCAGGTAATTGCAACATCTGACTTATCTCTTTGTTGGTGCTACTTGATTATCTTTTCTTATTCAAGTTGTGATTTTCCTGGTTCTTGCTATCATGGGTTGTTTTCTGTTGTAACCCAGATACTTTGGCCATTATGATAGGAGTCTTTGGAGCCTACTTAAATATTTTATTTTAGGAGGCGGTCACCTTGTTTAGGTTTAACATGTAGATCCTGGCCTCCTTTCTGAGGCTCTGGTTCCTAAGAAATATATACTTTTCAGAGACTTTGAGGTGCTAATTGCCTGCTTGTTTTATCTGGTGCTGCTGTGGCCCCAACTGCTCCATGCTGGTGGTACCTGAGAGGCAGAAAAAGCTAAAGTCTACACTTTATTTAGATTTTTAAAATCTTTATCTAATGTCTCTCTTCTGTTCCAGCATCCCATCCAGCCTACCATATTGCATTTAGTTATCAGGTCACTTTAGGTTCCTCTTGGTTGTGATGGTTTCTCAGACTTCCCTTGTTTTGGATGACCTTGCCAGTTTAGAGGGTTACAGGTAATATCTTTTGTAGAATATCATTCATCTGGGATTTGTCTGATGTTTTTCTCATGATTAAACTGACCTTATGAGTTATGGGACAAAACCCACAGAGGTAAAATGCCATTTTCATCGAATCATATCAAATACATAATAAAATAATTTTTGTGTGTTGAAGCTGATCCTAATCACCTGGCTGAAATAGTGTTTTTCAGGTTTCTCCAATGTAAAGTGACTCTTATTACCCTTTTTCACACTTTATTCTTTGGAAGGAAGTCATTAAGAACAAATGGCACTTAACTGGTGGAGAGTTATGCATATTTCCACCAAGGCAGAGCATATATATAAATTATTTGGAATTCTTCTGCATGAAATACCTACCTATATTTCCTTATTTATTAACAAATTAACTAATTAATATCATAGTGGATTTTTTAAAAGATTTGGCCTATAAGCCAATATTTTGTCATGTCTTTTTCTTTTTCTGTTTGGTTTTTGTTTTTTCCTTAAATCATTCCAATTTTGGCCATTGGGAGCACTTCCAGTTGGCTCCTAGGCCCCTTTGGTATATTTGGGTTTCGTTTTTTTTAATTTTTTAAATTTTTAAATTTTTTTTGTCTTTTTTAAACATCTTTATTACAGTATAATTGCTTTACAATGATGTGTCAGTTTCTGCTTTATAACAAAGTGAATCAGTTATACATATACATATGTCCCCATATCTCTTCCCTCTTGCATTGGGTTTCTTTTTGAACATTGACTTACTTTCTGACTCATCTTGCACATTTTCATCTTGCATATGTTCCAGTCTCATCTTCCAAATTTTCAGGCTCCTAGAATCAGCCAGTTCTCCAAGGAACACTGTTTCCTTTCATTAGGAAATGATATTAGAAACCAATATCTATGCAACAGGTGTTGGCGCTGCTAGTAGGATGAACTGGCTTCTAGTCCCTCTCAGCTGACAAAGCAAGGAAATATAGGTGTGTATATTAGCTCCTGTATATGTACATTTCTATAAATATGTCTATATGTAAGCATCAATCTCTATATTAATCTGAATTCATACTGATGTCACCAACTCTAATCTATTATTTCATGGATCATTCTTGCCTCTGCCCCTTTATTATCTGTAATCTCCCACTCCAGCGTAAGATATCTGCCCCTCACCATCCACAATCCATTTACTGATTGTCCAATTTCACTACACATGCATAATGGTATCAGTTTTTTAAACCTATACAACCATAGGCAGAAAAGTTGTCCACTCGAGTCTATTGCATATGTAAATTTTCTTTTCTCTTTAGATTTTCAAACTTCTTTCATTTCCACAGGTACTTACATCAGCGCTGTTTCCCTCCCCATTTAGTGCAATTTTTCTATACATTTGAATTATGGTTAGGTTACTTTTTTACATTCTGCATTCCATCCTGATATCCCCTGTTATCGTTAATAATATGTTTAAATTTTGCATACATTAAATCTCAATTTTTGTGCTGTAAATTACTATGGAATTTGACAAAAGCATAGTCTCATGTAACCACCATTACCTTATCACTTGTAATAGTATCATTGCCCTAAAATATAAAATTAGAAATATTGCAAATTAGAAAATACTGTGAGGGGGACATAATCAAGATGGTGGGATAGAAGGCTCCCATATTTCCCTCTTTCTATGGACAAACCGAATATACCTACATGTAGATCAATTCCCTCTGTGAGAAGTCCAGAAACTAGTTAAGTGACTCCTACACATTGGGTGACTAAAAAAACACCCACATAGAAATAGTTAAGAAAGGCTGAGATACATTTTCACCATAAGGCATCCCCCCAGCACAGCACCTTACAGTTCGTAAGGAATTCCCAACTCCCAGTTTCTCCTTGAGGAGCAGAGGGGTTGGACCAAACATACAGCACCCCAACAAAGGCTGTTATCTGAGAGATGGGCATGCAGATCACCTTGTCCGAGACACGACAGAGCTTAACATACATGAGTCTCACAGGACCATAGTAAACAAAGAGACAGTTTTTAAATGTGTGCATGAGCATGTCCCAGGGCTCTCCCTGCAGCCCCAACTATATTGGGGCTCAGTGCAGAGGGAGCAGGCAAAAATGCCCATTTCCTACTTTCTTCCTGGAAGGGATTTGATTTCATCCTTTCCCAACTAGTGACTGAGAACCTGGCTTCTAATCAGCCTGCAACTGAGAGCTGACTAGGATTCTCCTTAAAGAGCTGGTGGGCACCTCCTTCCTCTGGCTCACTCACAGTAAAACCAAGTCTCCAGTTTCTCCCAAGAAGGAACTTGTCCATACATCTAGAACCTCACCTGTTATGGATGCCACCTGAGTGACTGGCTCGCAAATCACCTAGCTTGGGGAGCCAACAGGGATTGGCATTCAGGAATCTACCAGGATCACTCAAAACAAAGAGGCATTTCTACATGGCTCACAGGCACCCCCAGCAACTCTTCCCTCCGGCTCAGCAGAGAAGGCACAAACATCCAACTCTCAGGTTTTCCCTGATAGGGGCTAGACTGCATATTTAATGTCCTGACTTTCCCAGCAGCATCCTGAAGGTCAGCCTTTTAATTAGCCTGCATTAGGCATCTGAAGGGGTAAACTAGAACCAGTAAACAAATTCAGTAAAGTTGTAGGATACAAAGCCAATATACAAAAACCAGTTGTGTTTCTATACACTAGCAATGAACTCTCAGAGAAATTAAGAAAACAATCCCATTTCCAATATCATCAAAAACAATTAAATACTTAGGAATAAATGCAATCAAGGAGGTGAAAAATCTGTATACTGAAAAGTATAAAACATTGATGAGAGAAATTGAAGAAGACACAAATAAATGGAAAAATGTCCCATGTTCATAGGTCAGAAGAATTAATATTGTTGAAATATCTATACTACCCAAAATGACCTTGAGAATCACTGAAATCCCTATCAAATTTAAAATGTCATTTTAAACAGAAACACCAGAGACAATTATAAAATTAAACACACACACACACACAATAGACATCAAATAGCCAAAACAATCTTGAGAAAAAAGAGGAAAGCTGGAGGCATAACACCTCCTGATTTCAAAGTATATTACAGAGGTATAGTAATTAAAACAGTATTGCATTGGCATAAAAACAGATACATAGATCAATAAAACAAAATAGAGAGTCACCCAATAAATGCCTATATGTTCAATTAATTTTTGACAAAGTCATCAAGACTACACAAGGGCGAAAGGATAGGCTCTTCAGTAAATGGTGTTTGGAAAATCAGACATCTCCATGCAAAAGAATGAAAATGGACCCCTATTTTATACCATACACAAAAATCAGTGGAATATGGATTAAAGATTTAAAAATAAGACCTAAAACTATAAAACTCCTAGAACAAAACATAGGGGATGAACTCCTTGACAATGGTCTTGTCAGTGATTTTTTGGATTTGACACCAAAAGCAAAGGCAACACAAGCAAAAATAAGCAGGTTGGACTACATCACATTGAAATGCTTCTGCACTGGGAAGGAAACCATCAACAAATGAAAGGCAACTTGTGGAATGGGAGAAAATCTTTCCATACCAAGTATCTTATAAGGACTTACTATGGAGAACAGTATGGAGGTTCCTTAAAAAACTAAAATAGAACTTCCATATGACCCAGCAATCCCACTCCTGGGCATATACCCAGAGAAAACCATAACTCAAAAAGATACACACACCCCAGTGTTCATTGCAGCACTATTTACAATAGCCAGGACATGAAAACAACCTAAATGTCCATCAACAGAGGAATGGATAAAGAATATGTGGTACATATATACAATAGAATATTACTCAGCCATAGAAAGGAATGAAATTGTGTCATTTGCACCAACATGGATGAAACTAGAGATTGTCATACTGAGTGAAGTAAGTCAGAAACAGAAAGACAAATATTGTATAATATCACTTATATGTGGAATCTAGAAAAATGATACAGATAAACTTACTTGCAAAGCAGAAATAGAGACACAGACATAGAGAATGGACATATGGCTACTGGGGGGGAAGGTGGGGGTGGGATGAACTGGCAGGTTGGGATTGGCATATATACACTACTATGTATAAAATAGATAACTAATGAGAACCTACTGTATAACACAGGGAACTCTACTCAATGCTCTGTTGTGACCTAAATGGGAAGGAAGTCCAAAAAAGAGGGGATATATGTAAAGGTATAGCTGATTCACTTTGCAGTACAGCTGAAACTAACACAACATTGTGAAGCAACTATAATCCAACAAAAATTAATTTAAACAACACCCCCCCACACACACTAATACACACACTCACACTGATACAAATGCTCTCACCTGCATAGAAATAGGTATGGGGGTTGGGGACTGCCAACTGCTGGAGTTTCTTTATTTAGAAATAAAGAGTCTGTGTTATGTCTGGTTAAAAAAAATACAAATATCTTTTTGTTTTAATAGATGTTTATTGGAGTATAATTGCTTCATAATACTGTGTTAGTTTTTGTTGCACAACAAAGAGAATCAGCAATATGTATACATGTCTCCATATCCCCTCCCTCTTGAGCCTCCCTCGCATCCTCCCTATCCCACCCCCCTAGGTCATTGCAAAGCACCGAGACGATCTCCCTGTGCTATGCTGCTGCTTCCCACCAGCCAACTATTTTACATTCGGTAGTGTGTATATGTCGATGCTACACTCACTTCGCTCCAGCTTTGCCCTCCCACCTCATGTCCTCAAGCCCATTTTCTATGTCTACCTCTTTATTCCAGCCCTGCAACTAGGTTTTTCAGAACCATTTTTTTTCTAGATTCCATATATATATGTGTGTGTGTGTGTGTGTGTGTGTGTGTGTGTGTTAGCATATGGTATTTGTTTTTCTCTTTCTGACTTACTTCACTCTGTATGACAGACTCTAGGTCCATCCACCTCACTACAAATAATTTCGTTTCTTTTTATGGCTGAGTAATATTCCATTGTATATATGTGCCACATCTTCTTTATCCATTCATCTGTCGATGGACACTTAGATCGCTTCCATGTCCTGGCTATTGTAAATAGTGTTGCAATGAACATTGTGGTACATGACTCTTTTTGAATTATGGTTTTCTCAGGGTATATGCCCAGTAGTGGGATTTCTGGGTCGTGTGCTAGTTCTATTTTTAGTTTTTTAAGGAACCTCCATACTGTTCTCCATAGTGACTGTATCAGTTTACATTCCCACCAACAGTGCAAGAGGGTTCCCTTTTCTCTGGTGTGGATCCTTTTTTATGAGGCCTGGTGCCTACCTGGTGGGCTCCTTTTATATAAAGGCTGAAGTATTTCTTCAGTTCTGGAAATACTGCTTATATCATAAATGTTTCATCTCCATTTTTTCTCTTCTATTCTTCTGAACCACCTTAAAACTTCTTGCTTTCTATATTTCTCATTGTAATTGCTTTCTCGGTTGCATGTGGTGAGAATCCTAAATGCAACATCCAAGTCTTCAGTTATTTTGACTGGTATCCATTTCATCTATTGAGGTTTCTGTTTCCTCCCTGGGGGAAAAAAGGAGGATGGATGATTGAATGGGAGGAGAGAGAGATAAACATAAGTTATGTGTGGAACACGAACTGATGTGTCAAATGCTATCAGCAAGGCTTGGAATGTCAAGGAAGGGCAGAGGAATGTGGCAGGTGCTGTGTCAATAAATAATTTGAAGCCTTAGGGAATATGGTATTTTAACTTGGTCTTAGGAGGTTAAGATTTCAGCAAGTGGAGATGGGAGAGGAAGGGCATTCCACGTCACAGCAACAGCGTGAGCTGTTGCCCTGTGACAAGACAGTGAGGCATGGGGGTGTGAGGTGTCTGGGCCGGGGGGATATCTGAAAAGTTAACTAGTTCTACAGCTGGGAAAGCTCCTCCAGGCCAAGTCATATGCCGGGCTAAGTAGGAATTTGGGGACTGATACTTCAAAGTTGCTGCCAAACTGGAGGAATTTCTGGGAACTTATTAGTTGCAATTTTCCAATCATCCTCCATTTTCTGTCTTATTCAAAGCCCTTTTGTGTTTGGACTTACTTCCCTGTGGGGCGTGAGATGCAAGCATACTCTGGGATGGAAGTGAGTGTCATGTCAGCGTGACAGACAACTCAGTACTTTTTTAAATCAACACGTTATTTTTTTAAAAAAACATGTTATTAAGATGTTATTTTTTAGAATACTTTCAGATTGACAGAAATACTGAGCAGATAACACAGAGAGTTCTCATAGCGCCTCCCCCAGTTTCCCTTATTATTAACATCTTGCCTTAATGTGATACATTCATTACAAGTAATACACCAATATTAACACATTACTATTAACTAAAGTCCACAGTTTGCATTGATGTTTGATCTTTGCGTTGTACAGTTTGATGGGCTTGAAAATGCATAAAGTCATGCATCCATCATGACGGCATCAAACAGAATAGTCTCATTATCCTAAAAATCTCCTGCGCTTTACCTATTCATCCCTCAGCCACCACCCACCACTGTGCTGAGAAGCTGTTATCCACTGATAGTTTTGCCTTTTCAGAATATCATATAGTTGAAATCATGCAGTTGTAGCCTTTTTAGGCTAGCTTCTTTCACATACCAAAATGCACTAATGGTCCCTTCATGTCTTTTCATGGCTTGATAGCTCATTTCTTTTTATCACTGAATAATGATTCATTGTATGGATGTACCCCTGTTTGTTTATCCCTTCACCTATTGAAAGGCATCTTGATTGCTTACCAGTTTGGGCAACTATAAATAAAGCTGCACAGTTGTATGCAGGGTTTTTACCTAAAAGTATAAAAGTGTGATTTCTAGATCATATGGTAAAACTGTGTTTAACTTGGTAGGGAACTGTCAAAATGTCTTCCAAAGTGGCTGTACCATTTTGCACTCCCTCCAGCAATGAATGAGAGCTCCTGTTGCTCTACATCTCTACCTATGATACCCCTACACGTCTATTACAGTGGCTAAAATTCAAAAAAAAAATTAAAAAATAAAAACACAAATTCTGGTAGGGATGTGGAGCAACAGGAGCTCTCATTCACCACAATAAATCTTGTTACCTTCTGTCACCATACATAGTTGCAAAAATGTTTTTTCTTGTGATGAGAACTTTTAAGATTTATTCTCTTAGCAACTTTCAAATATAGAATACAGTATTATTAACTAAAGTCACCATGGTGTACATTATATGCCCATGACTTATTTATTTTATAACTGGAAGTTTGTACCTTTTGACCCCCTTCACCCATTTTGCCCACCCCAACGCCCCTCCCCTCTGGCAACCACCAATCTGTTGTCTGTATCTGTGGGCTTGGTTCTGTTTTGTTTTGATTTGTTTTTTTTGCTTGTTTTGTTTTCTTAGTTTACACAGATAAGTGAAACCATATGTATTTGCCTTTCTCTGTTTGACTTGTTGCACTTAGCAAATGCCCTCAAGGTCCACCCATGTTGCCACACATGGCAAGATTCCATTCTTTTCTATGGCTGAGTAGTATTCCAATATATATCTCACATCTTCTTTTTTTCATTCATCCACTAACAGACACTCACGTTGTTTCCATATTTTGCTATTGTAAATAATGCTTCAGTGAACATGGGGGTGCATATATCTTTTCAAATTAGCATTTTCGTTTTCTTCAGATAAACACCCCAAGTAGTCAAAGCAATCTTGAGAAAGGAGAACAAAGCTGGAGGTATCACACGCCCTGGTTTCAAACTATATTACAAAACTATAGTAATCAAAATAGTGTGGTACTGGCATAAAAGCAGACACATTGATCAATGGAACAGAATAGAGAGCCCAGAAGTAAACCCACGAATGTATTGACCAATTAATTTATGACAAATGAGGGAAGAATATACAGTGGGGAATGGATAGTCTCTTCAAGAAATGGTGTCAGAAAAACTGGACAGACACATGCAAAAGAATGAAAGTAGAACACTACCTTACACCATACCCAAAATTTAACTCAAAAAAGGATTAAATACTTGAATGTCAGACCTGGAAACATAAAACTCCTAGAGGGGGCTTCCCCAGTGGCGCAGTGGTTGAGAATCTGCTTGCCAATGCAGGGCACACGGGTTCGAGCCCTGGTCTGGGAAGATCCCACATGCCGCGGAGCAACTGGGCCTGTGAGCCACAGTTACTGAGCCTGCGCGTCTGGAGCCTGTGCTCCGCAACAAGAGAGGCTGCGATAATGAGAGGCCTGCGCACCGCGATGAAGAGTGACCCCCGCTTGCCGCAACTAGAGAAAGCCCTCGCACAGAAACGAAGACCCAACACAGCCATAAATTAAAAAAAAAAAAAAAAAAAAAAAAACTCCTAGAGGAAAACACCATGGTAAGATCCTTGACATTGGTCTTGGTGATGATTTTTTGGATCTGACTCCATAAGCAAAGGCAATAAAAGCAAAAGGAAACAAGTGGGACTACGTTAAACTTTAAAGCTTTGCACAGCAAAAGAAAACATCAACAAAATGAAAAGGCAACCTACTGAATGGGAGAAAATATTTGCAAATCATACATCTGATAAGGGGTCAATATTCAAAAAATATAAAGAATTCATATGACTCAATAGCAAATAAACAAACAATCTTATTAAAAAGTGGGCAGAGGACCTCAATCATTTTTCCAAAGGAGACATACAGATGGCCAACAGGCACATGAAAAGATGCTCAACATCACTAATCATCAGGGAAACGGAAATCAAAACCCCAGTGAGATATCATCTCACACCTGTTAGAATGGCTATTATTAAAAAGAGGAGAAATAACAAGTGCTGGTAAGGATGTAGAGAAAAGGGAACCCCTGTGCACTGTTGGTGGGAATGTAAATTGGTGCAGCCGGTATGGAAAACAGTATGGAGATTCCTCAAACATTTAAAAATAGAACTACCATATGATCAGCAATTCCACTACTGGGCATTTATCGTACTTTTAATTTTCAAGGTTGCTGAACACTTCATTTTGAAATCATCCTATCATCATCTGTTTTAATTTTTTAAATTATTTATAATTTAAACACGTATAACAACATAAATTTCGTTATATATACATGCCCCCCGTTTTAGTTCAGTCTTCTATTATTCCCTTACCTTTTTGCTTGAATTTCTCACCTCCTTCCTCTCTAAAAACAGCTGTCTCAATAACCCATTTTAACAATCTACCATGTATTGTTTCATGTTTTTCAAAATTCTTATAGTCCTTTACAGATGGATATATACATGCATGTGTATATAAACATATACACAGTTTTCTGTCATTGCTAACAAAATGGTGTCATATTAATCACACTTTGCTGGATCTTGTATGTTACATGTAATGATAACCTTGTGTGAATGTCTCCATGTCAACTTGTATAGTTCTAACTCATTTCTTAATGGTTATATAATATTTGTGGTGTAGACATACTATACTTTATTCAGCCCTTCTTGTTTTGATTAGCTTTAATTTCGTTTCCAGTACTAAATAATATATTTGCACATATGACTTTGTATACCTATGCTTCTATTTCTATGGAATAGATACCCAGGAGTTAGATTACTGATTCAAGGGATGTGTGTGTGTGTGTGTGTGTGTGTGTGTGTGTGTGTGTGTGTGTAGTTTTAATACATAATTTCACATACTTTGCCTTCTTAAGTCCCAGAAGTCTTAACGCTTCATGGTTTTACCACTAATGTAAATGAATAAATGAATAAATATTCCTCACATCCTTGCCAATAACTGAAATTATAACTCTTAGTGCTTGCCAATCTCATGTATATAAACTAGTAATCTCATCGTTTCTTTAATTTGCATTTATCTGACTACTACAAGAATTTTAGCTCCTTCCCCCCAATATTTATTGATTTATTTGTCATTTAGATTTGTGACTCTGTGAATTCCTGATTCTTATTCTTTTCCCAATTAAAAAAAATTTAGGTTTCTTGCCCTTTTTCTAGTCAAACTGTAAGAGTATTTTCTATATAGTTTGGATATTCAAACTTTGTGATCTTTATTAAATTATATTTCCTGATTTGTTTTTATATTAATGACATTGTTTGTCATTCAAAAGTTTAAAATTGCATGTGTCACTTTTATTTATTTATTTATTTTTACCTTCAGAGTTTCCAGTGCAGATTTCTCTGGCTCCTATATTGTGCATATAGCTTCCTAGTTCTTCTTGCAACATTTATTTTGTTCATTTCCTGTATTTAATACTTTAGCTCATCTGGATTCTGTGATGTACTGTATGGTACATGCTATAAGATGGCAATTCAGTTTTATTACTAGTTATACCATGAATTCAAGTACCACCTTTATTTTAAATTATTATATATATATATATATATATATATATATATATATGTAATTATATTAGCATTATAATATAATGATATCCACTAAGGCAAGTCCTCTCACTATTCTTCTTGTTCATAGTGTCCCTGCTTATTCTTGGTCATTTAATTTTACAGATAAACTTTTGATTATTTTGTAAAATTCCCACATAATAAATCCCGTGTATTCTAGTTACTATTGAACATTATATTTTAATTTTGGGAGACTTGATTCTTTGTGATATTAATTAAATCTTCTCATCAAAGAACGTGGTTTACATCAAAGAACGTGGTTTATCTTTTTACTACCTCAGATTTTGTCTTCTGTCTTTCAATCAGATTTTATAGTTTTCTTCCTCTCGTTCTGCTTTTCTTGTTAAATTGATGTCTGAATATTTTATATTGTTTCACTGTAATAAATGGAATGGTTTTTCCCCTTTCTACGTCCTTTCTCCTTAACGTAACTGTTTGTATTTAAGCCTTGCTCTGAGATTCTTGTTTCAAATGTTGTCAAAGTTTCACAGAAGCAGATTATTGATCGCTTTTGGAGGTGGTTAAAAAGCTTGAATCACAGGGTCATGTAGTTCAGTCCCTACCCAGACAAAACTAGGTAAATTTATCCAAACGACCTAAACATCCTCTGCTGTATGTCTTTCATTTGCCGCTCCAGATCCATTCCCCACACTTTTGCACCCTGCTCTGTGCCCCAGGAGGGGACTTTGCCCTTTGGCTTGTGATGGAGCTCTTTCAGTGGGCAACCCTGGCAGGAGATCAAAGGGTCGGAGAGTGGTGTGATATTTACACCTCTCTGCAGGCCCATCACTGGCTGGCTACATCCCTCACATGAAGGTCTCAGCTTCTGTACGTACAGCCCTCTACACACAGCCCTCTTGATCTTGGGAGATACAGTAAAGCTCTTTTGCCCCATCCCTTCAGGAGCAGAATTACCAAATGATCCTTCAGTTACTAGCCAGGGGATGTGATTGTCCTTCTGTTTTCCCTATACCCCTGGCCCACCTTTGTCATGAGTTCCTCTATTAAACTCTCCTCAAATTACTCAATTTGGGTGTCATCTGTTTCCTGGTGTGACCCTGACTAGTACATGCTCATAACGCTAATTATGATTTCCTCCTTCCTCCTAGTTCAGTCTAACTCTGGAGACTCAGTAACTTAGATGCACAAGATGGAAAAAGCTTTTGGGCTACCTTAAATTAACATAGTTTGGGATATCTAAGAGGGAACACAGGGTGCACAGGGTGAGACTTTGGCCTAAACCTTCCTTCTAAAACAAGACTGTAAGGCTATAAGTCTACCCAGGATAATTCTATTGTCTAAACTGTACAGGACACTCTGCCCAGGATCCATCACTTCCTTCACCCACAGTCCCAACTCCATCTTCTCTAACAGACTGGAATGCACTCGCAAGGCTGAGTAGGATCCAGCTTTGCTTCCTTATGCTTGCTACATTGCAAAAAGCAAATACTCCTTGCTTTATTGCCCCTCTCTCTCTCTTTAAAATTCCCCACAAGTTTCAAATTTCTATTGTAATTTTCCAAGTTTTATAGGTATAGGAGGAAATTTTCTTTTTCAAATTTGAATGCAAATTTAGTCTGTTGTGAAAAAAAAAATAACAGTTATCAGATATGGAGTCTACTCCAAGAATTGTCACTGCTAGTCATTGTGAGTATATAACATTTACCCTCTTTTAGTCTCTGTTTCCTGATTTATGAAACGGAATCTTTCTTCCATGCACACTTTACAACATATGATAGTATATGGGAAATTTTAAAGCAACATACAATGTGTGTGTGTGTGTGTGTGTGTGTGTGTGTGTGTGTGTGTGTGTGTGTGTAGGGTGGTGGCAGGGGCGGAATCCTGTTTTTTAGCTTGCTTATCCAGTCCTTTAACATGATGGCAAATGGACATTTCTTTAAATTAGGCAAACCCTTTCCCATGATTTCAGACCAGCTGTTGATCTGTTCTCAGTACAGGAAACAGTTGATATTTTGAATTTTATTTTTATCATTTCAGTTGACAACCCTCCAATGGACACTATAGAATCTCTTTTTAACCAAAAAGTACTTGAACAGATTAAAGCAAACTGGATTTTGTTGAAAGGAATCCCACGAGCCCTTCTTCAGCACCCAGCCTTGATGAAAGCAGTTCAGAGATATCCCTGGGAAACTCAGCATGGGAAAGACTAAGACACATGCCTTGTAGAGATTGTAGAGATTGCCTATGGACTAAGTCCCACAAAGGAGCTCTGATGTGAGGGCAAACTGGTATCATCAGAGGAAGATCCTATGTGTGATCAAGTCCCAGATTATGATTCACATCATCCAAGTTTGAGCCCAATTCGGAGTATCTAAGATGCATAAGAGGCCTGAATATACAGAAACCTTAAGAATGCAATGAATGTGGTCAAACTTTCAGCAGACGTTCACATCTTACTAGGCATCACAGCATTCATACTAGGGAAACACCTCATAAATGTAATGACTGTGGGAAAGCTTTCAGTCAGAGGGCATCTCTTATTGGGCACCAGAAAATCTGTAGTCAGGGAAAGCCTTATAAGTGCAATGGAGGTGGAAAAGCATTTATTAGGAGCTCGCATCTTATTCAGCATCAGAAAAGTGGAGTCTGTAGTCAGGGAAAGCCTTATAAGTGCAATGGAGGTGGAAAAGCATTTATTAGGAGCTCGCATCTTATTCAGCATCAGAAAAGTGGAGAAATAACACCTGACTGTAATAAATGTGGAAAAGCTTTTGGTTGGAGTTCATCCTTTTCTGGACATCAGAGAATTCATAGTGGTGAGAAAACGTATTTGTGTAACCCATGCGGAAAAAAATTTCAGGTGGAGTTCTGCTCTTAATGACCATTAGCATATGCATAATGGGAAAAGACCCTACGAGTGCAACACGTGTGGTAAAGGCTTTGTGAGGAGATCTCCTCTTCTTTGCCATCATCAAATTCACAGTGGAGGAAACCCCTGTGAATGCAGAGTGTGAAAAGGTCTTCAGCTGGAAATCTCATCTTGTTTGACATCAGAAAATCCATAATGGAAAAAACTCTTTGACTATGACATGGAATAGGTTCCAATCAGAACCCAGGTTTTGTGGGTTAAGCAATTCTTCCCTACACCTGAAATGATCTTCACTGCTCTCACTTCTATTTCTCTTTCCAGACAGTTCAGATTCCATCTGCTCAGGAAGCCTTCTCGAGCGTCCTGATGGGCTGGCAGGGTTACATGCTCCACAGCAGTGCTTTCCATGTTCTGTTGGAATAATCGATTTATTCAACCATCTCTTCCATTTTTCTGAGTTCCTTGAGGGGAACACATTTTGAAGGTTATGAAATTCACAGTGCCTACAACATACTAGGTACTGAACAAATGCTTAGTCAGCATTTATTGTCAATACAAGTGAGACTGTTTTGTGAAGTGCAACCCTTTTAAAGAAACTTTTATCCTAAGAACACATAATGTGAGCTCTATCTTCTTAACCAATTGTAAGTGTACTTTACTGTTGGCTCAGGTAGAATGTTGTATAGCAGATCTCTACATAACTGAAATTTTATCCTTGTTGATTGATAACTTCCTATTTCCCCCTTCCCCAGCCCCTGGTAACCATCATTCCAATTCGACTCTATGAATGTGACTATTTTAGATACCTCATAAAAGTGGAATCATGCAGTGCTTGTCCTTTTTGCTCTGGCTTATTTCATCCAGCATAATGCCCTCAAGGTTCAGGCATGTCACATATTGTGGAATCGCCTTCTTTTTTAAGGCCAAATAGTAATCCAGTGTATGCATACACCACATGGCCTACCTTCATTCCTTTGCATGTGGATTTCCAGTTTCAACAAAAGCATTTGTTGAAGGGACTGTCCTTTCCCCGTTGAATATCCTTGGCACCCTTGTTCAAAAAACATCAATTGACTATATACATAAGGGCTTTTTTCTGAATCTTTTTTCTATTCCATTAGTCTATATTTCTGTCTTCAGGCCAGAACCACACTGTTCTGATGACTGTACCTTTGTAGTAAATTTTGAAATCAGGAAGTGTGAATCCTCCAAATTTGTTCGTCTTTTTCAGGGCTCTTCTGGGTATTTGGGAGTCCTTGAAAGTCCATACGATTCTTACAATGTTTTTGACTATATCTGAAAAAAAAATGTCACTGGCGTTTTGACAGGTATTTGTTAAATTTATAGAATGCTTTGGGCACTATTGACATCTTAACATGATTAAGTCTTCAAATCCATGAATATGGTATGTCTTTCCATTTATTTATGTCTTTTAAAATTCCTTTCAGCATTTTCTTTTGTAGGTTTCAATGTATAAAACTTTCACCTCCTGGGTTAAGTTTATTTTTAAATATTTTATTCTTTTCCATGTTATTTTTATTGTTGAGTTTAGAGAGTTTTTTGTATATTCCACTACTAATCCTTTGTAAGATATGTGGTTTGAAAATATTTTCTCTAAGGATGTAGCTTGTCATTTTATCATTTTAACGTGGTGTTTCTTTCATTTCCAAGGTTACTTGTTCAACACTGTTTCCCTCACAACCTTCAGTGAATTTTTTCATACATTCGAAATATGGTTAGTTTCTTTTGTCACGTTCTGCATTCCATCCTGATATTCCCGACCTTGATGATGATCTCAAATTTTGGATACTTAAGTTTTACTCTGTAAGCTGTAAGTCTCCATGGATTTTGACAAATGCATAGAGTCATGTAACCACCATTAAAATGTCACACAGTCTTAGTCTGCTCAGGCAGCTATAACAAAATACCATAGACTGGATGGCTTAAACAACAGACATTTATTCCTAACCATTCTGGAGGCTGGGAAGGCAAACATCAGGGTGCCACTGTGGTGGAGTTCTTGATGAATACTCTCTTTCTGGCGTGAAGGCAGCATCCTCCTAGCTATAATGTTCACTTGACAGAGTGAGAGAGAGGTCTGGACTCCTGTTCTTATATGGACACTAATCCCATCATGAGGGCCACATATTCATCTGAAACTAATTGACTCCCAAGGGCCCCACCTCCAAATACCATCACACTGGAGGGTTAGAATTCAACATATGAATGGTGGGAGGACACAAACATTCAGTCCATAAGGCACACATAATAGTTTCGAAGGCTTAAAATATTACCTGTGTTTTTCAAGTCCTATTCAAGTCCCCATTCCCAAACTCCTGGAAGGCACTCATTTCTGTTTTTTTCCTTTTGCACAGCTTCTGATAATTGGATCACACAGTATACAGCCATTTTCGTCTGGCTACTTTCACTTTGCAATATGAATGTAAGATTTATCCATTTCTGTCTGTGGCTTGAAAAGCCATCCCTTTCTTTGCCAAATAATGTTCCACCGTATGGATGTACCAAGATCGTTTATTCATTCAGCTATTGATGCATATCTTGGTTGCTCCCCATTTTCGCAATTGTGAATAAATGTGCTATAAGCATTGGTGTGCAGGATTTTGTGTGGACTGACAATGTTGGACTTTACCCAAGCACTGTGATTCTGGAAAACAGTGAAAGTTAAGACATCTGCCCAAACTTTGTGTTTCAGGAAACTGCTTACTGCAAGGAGCCTTCCTGCCTCACATGACTCAGATAACATTCACTGCCCCCAGCCCCCGTTTTGTACCTGTGATAGCACCAGACAGGGTCTCTCCAAGTTTCCATTCCTCAACTCACAAATAATTAGCTGTACTTTTTATGTCCAGGGGACAACAGGAGCAAAATACTTGTTAATCAGACTGTGCTTAAGGTTCCGTCCTTCCTCTAGGCTTCTGCACTTTGACCCACCCTCAGCCTGAGCCAGCACACAACCCCTCCTGAGGGATGAAACGCTCTTTGATTCATTATCGGTTCACACCACCCCTTCATTCCATTCCCCCACACTGGTTCTTTGTATCCTCCATGTAAAAGAAAGTGCCTTTTTTGCCTAACTCTTTTTTTTTTTTTTTTTTTAATAGCTACTTTATTTATTTATTTATTTATTTTTATTTTATTTTTGGCTGTGTTGGGTCTTCGGTTCGTGCGAGGGCTTTCTCTAGTCGCGGCAAGCGGGGGCCACCCTTCATCGCGGTGCGGGGACCGCTCTTCATCGCGGTGCGCGGGCCTCTCACCATCGCGGCCCCTCCCGTTGCGGGGCACAGGCTCCAGACGCGCAGGCTCAGCAGCCGTGGCTCACGGGCCCAGTTGCTCCGTGGCATGTGGGATCTTCCCAGACCAGGGCTCGAACCCGTGTCCCCTGCATTAGCAGGCAGATTCTCAACCACTGCGCCACCAGGGAAGCCCCTGCCTAACTCTTGAGATGCTTGCTGATCCTGTCGTCTCAGTGTTCTCCCTGTTACATAGTCCCTTCTCCCCACCCTTTACCTTAAAATAGTCTTTAGAATAAAGTTTCTCCTTACCAATTCTGAATTCGTATTTTATTTGACAGGGTATAAGTTTTTTAATCCGTTAGGCAAATACTTAATATCACAATTACTGTACCATATTACTGTAAAACTCTGTGTAAAGTTGGTAAGAACCTGTCAGACTGTCTTCCGAAGTCTGTGTGCGATTTAGAATTCCAGCCTTAAATGAACGGCTGTTGGTGTTGCTCTGCATGCTCTCCAGCAGTTGGTTTTGTCAGCTTTTCAGATATTAGCCATTCTAATAATGTGTAGTGTTATCTCATTATGACTTTAATTTGCAATTCCCAAATGCCAAATTATATTGAGCATCCCGTCGTATGCTCATTTGCCATTAGTATATCTTAATTGGTGAGGTGTCTGTTCAGACCTTTTGCCCATTTATAATTGAGTTATCTATTAATTGTTGAGTTGTATCAGTTCTTCGTATATTTAGATACAATCCTATTATCAGACATGGGTTTTGCAAAAATTTTCTTCCAGTCTCTGGTTTGTCTTTCAGTTCTTAACATTCTCTTTTGTAGAACACACATTTTATTTTTAATAAAGTCCAACTAATCCTTTTTTTCTGATATGGATTCCTCTTTTGGTGTTCTGTCTAAAAGCTCATCAAAAAACACAAAGACATGTTGAGTTTCTCCTATGTTTTCTTCCAGACGTTTTATATTTTGAATTTTACATATAGGACTTTGGTCCGTTTTGAGTTAATTTTTTGTAAACGTGTAAGGTCTGTGTGTAGGTTAATTTTTTTTAATTGAACTATGGTTGATTTACAAGATTGTGTTAGTTCCAGGTGTACAGCCAAGTGATTCGGTTATACATATACATATGTATATATACATATAGGTTAACTTTTTTTTTTTTTAGGTTAAATTTTTTTGACCTTGGGCGTTGAATTGTTCCAGCACCATTCATTGAAAAGAATGTTCTTTCTCCATCAAATTGTGCTTGTGCCTTTCTCAAGTCCAATTGAGTAATATCTGTGCAATCTATGACTAAGGCTGTTATTCTGTTGCACGGAACTCTGGGTCTCTTCTTTGCCAACACCACCCTGTCTTGATTACTATATCTTTATAGTAAGTCTTGAAATCGGATAATAAGAGTCCTGTAACTTTGCTTTTCTTTCTCGGAATTGCTTTGTCTATTCTAAAGCCTTTGGTCTTCAATATAAATTTGAGAGTCAGTATGTCTGTATCTACAAAGAGCTTGATGCAATTTTGATTGGTATTCTGTTGTTTCTATAGATAAGTCTGGGAAGAATTGAAATCTTAACAACTACGAACCTTCCAGTCCATGTATACAAAAAAGAAATATCTCTCTTTTTAGTAAGATCTTCTTTGATTTCTTTCATCACTCTTTGTGGTTTTCCACAAACAATTCCTGGACACGTTTGTTATATTTATACTTAAGTGCTTCGTATGTAGATTGCTCTTTTAAAAGGTAATTTGAAAAAATATCAAATTCTAGTTGTTCACTGCTCATATATAGGTAAGCAATCTTTGTGTGTATGTTGACCTTGGATCCTGTGGGCCTGCTAAACTCCCTTGTTAATTCAACAGTAATTTTGTAGATTTTTTGGAGTTTTCTACACAACTAATCATGTCCTTGGCAAACAAAGATCTTTTTATTACAATATTTCCAATCTCTACTTCTTTAATTTCTTTTTTTTTTCTTATTAATCAAAGTGAGATTCCATTACGTGTTGAATAGGAGTGATGACAGCAGACATATTGTAGGGGGAAAGCGTCCAGTCTCTCACCCTTAAGTATTATGTTACCTGTAGGTTTTTCATAGATCTTCTTTATCAGGTTGAAGAAGTTCCCCTCTCTTGCTAGTTTACTGAGAGTCTTTAACCTGAATGCTGTTGAATGATATCAAATGCTCTTTGCATCAGTTGATATGATCATATGATTTTTCTCCTTTAGCCTGCTGACGTGGCAAAGTACACTGATTAATTTTCTAATGTTGAAGGGGTCTTGTATGCCTGAAAGATTTCACATTTTATGGTTTTTGATAATTCTTTTTATACATTGTCAGATTCAATTTGCTAATATGTTGCTGAGGAATTTTGTGTCAATGTTCATGAGAGATACTGGTCTGTAGTTTTCCTTCCTTGCAATGTCTTTGTCTGTCTTGCTAGTAGAGGCATGCAGACCTCAAAGAATGAGTTAGGAAGCATTCTTCTACTTCTATTTTCTTGAAGAGAAGGTGGCAAATTGGTAATATTTCTTCTTTAAATGTTTGTTTAGAATTTGCCAGGGAAAAAATTCTGGGCCCAGTGCATAAATATATAACTATTCAGGTTATCTATTTTTCCCTGTGAGTTTTGGTAGTTCATGTCTTCCAAGGAATCTGGCCATTTCATCTAATGTATCAAATTTACAGGCATAGAGTTGTTAGTGGTATTCCTTTATTATATTTTTAGTGCCCATGAGATCAGTAGTGATATCCCTTCTTTCAATTCAGATATTGGTTAGTTGTGTCTTCTCCCTTTTTTTTCTCTTTGCTAGATAGAGGTTTACCTTTCTTAATTGATCTTTTCAAAGAACCAACTTTTGGTGTCATTACTTTTTGCTATGGTTTTCCAGATTACACTTTCCTTGATTTTTGCTCTAATTTTTATTATTTATTTTCTCCTGTTTACTTTAGGTCTAAATTGGTCTCCTTTCCTGCTTTCCTATGGTGAACGCTCAAGTTATTGATTTTAGTTGTTTCTTCTCCAATACATGAATTTATGCTTTATGTTTCATTTTCCTCTAACAATGCTATTGCTGCATCAAAAATTTTTTGATAAGTTTTGTTTTCATTTTAATTTAGTTCAA
Organism: Balaenoptera physalus; assembly: GCF_965194825.1. Classification (NCBI taxonomy): domain Eukaryota; kingdom Metazoa; phylum Chordata; class Mammalia; order Artiodactyla; family Balaenopteridae; genus Balaenoptera; species Balaenoptera physalus. Next base: position 45,454,974 of record NC_138903.1, read on the forward strand.
AATGTCTCTAAGTTTCTCTGGCGCCTTCTGATTTCATCCATGTGTTAATTAGAAGTGCTTTGTTTAATTTCCAAACATACATGGATTATCCATCTATTTTTCTGTTGTGGATTTCCAGCTTAATGCCATTGTGGTGTGAGAACATACTTTGCGTAACTCTTTTTCCTTTATATTGGTAAAGGTGTGTTTTCTGTTCACAAATACGGTCTATGTTTGTGAATGTCCCCTGTGAGTTTGAGAGGCTATGGATTCTGCTGTTGTTGGATGGAGTATCCTATAAAAAAATAAAAAAGTCAAGTAGATCGATGATTGTGCCTTTCACACACACAGGCCTAATGATTGAATGAGTGCCTTTCGTTCCCTCTAAATTAGTTTTTTCTTTAAATTTAACCTTCAGTTTTGAGTCACTTAGTTGGCTGTTGCATCAAATGATTATTCTTTGGTTTTACAGGTTATCTCCCAGTGATGCCAGATGGGATTAGCACAGCCCCAGGTGCTCGTTGCTAACGCCTATAAATTAATCTCCCCAAAGGAGAATCATTTAAGAGTTCTTTGGACTTCATCTTCAAAAGTAGCCAAAGAATTCAAGTGACAGTTTATCCCAGAAAATCTCTGGCAGTTAGTGAAATTAGGGTATGACATTCAGAACACCACAGTTTAGGTGATCTTGATATAACTCGTAGTGGTGGGAAAGCAGTGATTGTAAAATGAAAGTAATTAACATGTACATGTTCTGTTGGGGGAGACTAAGGCAAAACAGGTGTTCAGCCTAGAAAAACGTTTCTCAGTGGATTTCCTATGAAGTCAATGTGTCTTGGATTTAACTTTGAAACAGGAATAAAAATTTTTTTTAATTGCAAAAGCAAGTCATGTAGATTGAATTAATGGAGAACGCTGTTCAAGTTATCCAGTATTTTTTCTGATTGCCTGCCTGCTTGATTTACCAATTACTGAGAGAAGGGTGTTGAAATCTCCCACTACAATCGGGGATTTATGTATTTCTTCTTGAACTTCTAGCAGGGTTTGCCTGATATATTTTGATGCTGTGCTGTTAGGAGCTGACATATTTAGGATCGTTACGTCCTCTTGGAGAATTGACCCCTTAATTATTATGTAGCGCCCCTCTTTACCCCTGGAAAGTTTCTGATGTGTGCTTTGTCTAAAATTTATCCACCTACTGCATCTTTCTTTGGGTTGGTGTTAGCATGGTAAACCTTTCTCCAAGTCTTTACTTCTAAGCTGAGTCTTTATGTTGAATGTGAGGTTCTTGTACATAGCATATAGTTGGATTTTCCTTTTGTCCACACTGAAAATTGGTGTCTTTCATGGGTATGCTTAGATCAGTTTCTTTAAAGTGATTATTAATATAATTGGATTACTATCAACCATATTTGCAACTTTTATTTTCTGTTCACTCCATTTGTTCTTTGTCTCCTTTTGGCCCCTCTTTTTCTGCTTTCTCTGGATTTAATTGTGCTTTTTGCATGATTCTATTATCCCCTTTCTTAGCATATTGCTTATACTGCTTCTTAAGCTGTTTTTATGCTTGCCCTAGTGTTCCAGTATGCACTTTTACTGATCTAAGCCCACCTTCAAATAACACCGTAGGGCTTCATGTGTATGTGTATTTCAGGTACCTTGTAACAGAGTATTCCCAATTCCTCCCAAACATTCTGTCCATCATTCTGTCCATCATTTCACTTACCCATATGCTATAATCCCCCAATACATTGTTACAATCATGTTTTAGAAAACAGTGATCTTTTAGATGACACAAGAATAAGAAACATAAAAGGTCTTATTTTAATACCTCCATTTTACTTCACTGAATCTCTTCCTTTCTTTAGGTAGATCCAAGTTTCTGACCTATATTATTTCCCTTCTGCCTGAAGAACATCTCTCAACATTTTTGCAAGGCAGGTTTCCTGGAGATTAATTTGCTCAACGTTTGTTTGTTTGTTTGTTTGTTTTGTCTGAGAAAGTCTTTATTTCTTGTTCACTTTTGAATGATAACTTTGCTGGAAATAGAATTCTGGGTAGGTGGTTTTCCTTTTCAATCAACACTTGAAATAATTCATTCTGCTCTTCTTTGCATGGGTTCTGATGAGAAGCTGGCTGTTGTTCTCATCCAGAGTCCTCCATGGGTATGGTGTTGTTATCCTTTGGCTTATTCTTTCAATATTTTGCTTAGTCTTTAGGTTGATACAGTTTGAATGTAACATGTCTAGGAGTGTGTGTGTGTGTGTGTGTGTGTCTTTAGTATACCTACTGCTCGGTGTTCACTGAGAGTCTTCAATCTGTGGTTTGGTGTCTGTCATTTATTTTGGCATTTCTTGGCCCTTACTGCTTCCAATATTCCTTCTTCTCTGTTATCTCTATCTTCTTTCTCTTTCTGGTATTCGAATTAATGTGTCAAACTTTTTCTAATTTCACATGGCAGTATGTTCAGCTACCTTTTTTCTTTTTTCTGTTTTTCTCCTCTTTGCAATTCCATTTGGAAAGTTTTATTGACATATGACCCATTTTCAAGCTCATGGATTCTTTCCTTGGTTGTGCTGAGTCTACTGATGAGCCCCTCATTACTGTTAGTATGTTTTTACTTTCTAGTATTTCCTCTTATTTCGATCTTAGAGTTTCCATCTCTCTGCTTACATGACCCATCTGCTTTTGCATGTTGTCTATTTTTCCATCAGAGCCCTTAATATATTAATCATACTTATTTTAAATCCCCTGTTTGACAATTCCAACATGTGTGTCATATCAGAGTTTGGTTCTACTGTGTCCTTTGTCTCTTAATTCTCTTGATTTTTGGCATGCTTTGTAATTTTTTGGTTGAAAGCCAGACAGTTTCTTTTGGGTAATAGGACCTGATGTAAGTAGGCATTTGGAGTGAACATTTCTGTTATTCTGACTCGGGGCTGGATTGTGTTTTATGTTTGCTCTAATATAAGTGCCGGAGGCTTCCAGTTCCTGTTGTGTCCTTATTTCGGTCCCCCTCTTGAATTTGGGCTTCCCAAAACAGTCCTGCTCAGAGAGAATCAGTGTTTTTGCAGTGGTTTCATCTAAAATCCACAGTTATTTCTCTGCAGCCCCAACAGTGTGGTGGCAAGGGGTGGAGGAGGGAGGCAATTCTATAGCTTCATCATTAAATGTCAGTCTTTTAGAGGGACTGTGTCTTTGGGCTGCAACCTTCACAGGTGTTTCTCCAGTGGCATTACCTTCTCCCCATGCCTTCTATCCTTTTCCTGGCTGCATGCAGTATTCCCAAATAATTTCCTGGAAGCCTTGACCTCTATTGACTGCTCTATTTCCCTTAGGTGAGACAAGAATGCTAGAGGGTACTAGAGTGGAAGGAATACCCTTCCTCCACTTAGGATCAGTCTCTAGCAAAATCTTTTCCATGGAAAGTAGGCCTTGTCAAGGAAAAGGCTCTGGGGGGGGTATTTTGACAGTGATTACTCTTTCTCTCACCCAGCCGCAGAAACCAGGGCATCTTTCTCAGATCCTCACCATGAAAACCTGTTTCCTGGAGCAAAAGACCATGAACATATGGATGCTCCCTAAGACTGCAGCAAGTGGAGGTGAGTAGGGGAAGCAAAGTCTCACTTTCCTGCTAGTCCACACTCAACCTCACGCAGTTCATCTTATTTACCATTTAAATGTTCTTACCAGTTTATGACTGCAGAGGAGTCTGATTCAGGAAAGTAGATCTCAGTTTTGTGAGTCTGGATTCAACTGTCTCTCAGGATATTACATGGTGGTTTGCCCTGCCACCTCAGTCCTCTGATGAGTCTAGAAAATAGGTTGATTGCGTTTTTCCAGCATTTTCTTGTTTTAAGAAAGGATTGGTCTTTCCCCCCTCTTTACATGTTGGAGCTGAAACCAGACGTCTCATTTGTGGCCATTCTTTAAATATGCCACAATAAGTGTAAGCCTATGATTTTCAAATAGCATGGTAAATGCCAAGAGAAGCAGATGAAAGTTGAACGTAGTTGTCTCAGGGAGCCAGTAGGAGGGGTGTGTGTGTGTGTGTATATGTGGTAGGGTGTAAGGTGGGGGTGGGGGGGTGGATGGATTTAGAATCAAGCGATTTATATATATATATATATATATATATATATATATATATATATATATGATATATGATGTCAGAAAAATAATAGGTGATGCATTTGATGATAGTCTACCGAAATTTTACATAGAAAAATACGTGGAAGTTGTAAGCATGATTTCGAGAAGATTGAATAAATGCTCTCAAATACGTACAATTCTTAAAGCATATATTATCTCTTGCTTGTTGATATCAATTGTCACTATTTGTTAATTAACATGTATGTATCACTCACGATCACAGCAGGTTTGCACACTAATTATCTGAGGTAACAATGTGAAATTTGCCCTCTTGCCCTCTGCTAAGTGTTGGGGAAACAATGAAAGAGAGGGGCTATGTTCTCATTTTGTGAACGAAGAAACACGCTAAAAGAGATTAAGTAACTTGCTGAAAGTCGTGCACTAATTAATGGTGGCTCTGGGACAATCTCTCAAGTCTGTCTGATTGTCAGCATCCACGTTCTTGCCTGTATATTTCTCTGCCTGCACTCCCCAGCATGCACATTCTTGAAGAGTCACATCTTCATCAGAAAATGGTGGGTTTTTTCCCCAACTAGGTTTGTGAACCAAATTTACTGAGGAAAGTACAAGGAGAGATGAATACAATCATCCAATTCTTTTCAGAAATCACAAATTCCTAAGCCTTGTTGAGTTGCTTTAGACGCTAGAAACAAAGACAGAAATCTTCCAAATTTATTTAATGAAGATAGGCTAAATTGATGAAATAAAATTCATATTTTAAGGAAGGACAAAAGTTTAAACATAAAGTTCTCTACGTCCCTTTGGGCCTCCTCCCTCTCTCCCTAATGTGCAGTGTGCACTCTGATGTAACTTCTTAAAAGAATAGAGTTCCTTCCCAACTCTGTAGGGAGTCATTGTGACTTGCTGCTCCCTTCATCCGTGTCTATGGGACTGTGAATCTTTGGTGAACTTTCTGTAAAAGTCTTTCTGTATCAGTATGTCATTTTCATGTACGATCCTTTGTCTCGAAAATGTATATGACTGTGCCTTCGACTTCTAATGGGCAGAACAGTTCTCAGAGTTTTTGGAGCATCTGTCTGCCATGTTATGTTCCTCAGTTTGGCTCAGAGAAACATCCCCTTTTCTTCTTAACTTGATTGCTAATTGAATTTTCATTCACATTTTCTTGGCATATTCGGCAGGATATGAGAGACACCCAGCAGAGGACACCTGTAGTCGACCCTGAACTGGCACTTGGTACCAGCTTGGGCCCTTTGAGCCCCACCAGTTTCTCAGGATTCCTCAGGTGTTTTGGTGAGTTCTCCTGAAATCTGAACATCATTGCTTTTAAAATGACATCCTGAAGTATACTCAAGCTGTTTTTCATGGGACTTGGAGTCCTGAGGGGGTACCAGTACATTTCTTAGGCAAGCATCTAGGGGGAAGGTCCTAGGCAGGGAGCTAAGGGGAACTTTGGAGTGACTTGGGTTAGCTGGCCTTTTTAAAAAAATTGTCTTAAACTAGAAAGGTTATGTGTATATGGTCTGAACAAACTGTTTGCTAGTGAAATGGGAGACTTAGCCTGCTCAGCTCTGAAGAAAAGGGGCATTTGCTCCTTCTGGCCACATGGTATTCTCAGGTGACTGAGAACCTAGCAGAAGTGTCTGAGGATCAATCCTTGTGAAGTGCCGCAGTCCCACAGGGGATCCCACTACAACCATTAAGTAAATTCTGCTGGCCAGGGGTGCACAATGGGCTGATCACCTAGAGCCTCAGCACCCAGGGTTGTTTTAAACTATTAGGTGGAGAAACCTAGACACATAAGAGAGTCAAACCAACCCAAGGGCAGGTAACTCCTTAGGGAGCTAGACTCAGAAGCAGCACACATTTGATCCATAACAGTGCCCTCAGACAATTGTGCAGATCATATCTGAATTAGGCTACCAAATTAGTAATGGGAAATCGTGCCTCAAAGGCCAAACAGCTCCCTGATGGACAGCCACCCACTGGAACTTGGCTGGCTTTGTGTACAATTGGAATGAAGCCAATACTTGCAAGTACTTATCTTAACTCTTAAATGGCCAGGATGGAGCTCTTTTGACACTCCCAAACTGTAGAGAAAGCCGACTTGAGAAAACATCCTTTCAAAATTCTGCCACTGAGAGAACCAAAAGTATTTCTAGGGAAACTTTGAAGCTATAAAGCACAACTCACATTGCCCGACACTACAGCCTTGGCTTAATTAGTAGAACCTAAAACTGAAAAAGAAAAAAAGAGAGGGAAAAGGCCTTTTTAAACTCAAGCAGGAAAACTATGAGATCTCTGTCTTTGCCTACCTAGATCTATGTATGTCTGTTGTGTATGTTATAAATATGATGTGTCTCTAATTCCGGATGATATTATCAAAATTAATTTGTAAAAGAGCTCTATTTATTTGACTTAGAAGTAAGCACTTACAAATCAAATATTTCTAGATGGAACTTAAAGTAGCCTCAATTTTAAAAGATCACGTGATCTAGGATTAATTTTTTAACAAATGAAACAAGTTCAAGTTGATGGTTTGATTAATACAAACATGTCTTTAGAATCATCAGCATTAAGTATGATACTTTTATTGTACCTAGGTTTACTGCAAGTCAAGAAAGTTATGTTCTCTCTGTTATAAAATGTGTCAAAAAGAAAATTAACTTGGCACTGTTGGTGGGAATGTAAATTGATACAGCCACTATGGAGAACAGTATGGAGGTTCCTTAAAAAACTAAAAATAGAACTACCATATGACCCAGCAGTCCCACTCCTGGGCATATACCCAGAGAAAACCATAATTCAAAAAGACACATACACCCCAGTGTTCACTGTAGCACTATTTACAATAGCCAGGACATGGAAGCAACCTAAATGTCCATGAATGGAAGAATGTATAAAGAAGATGTGGTACATATATGCAATGGAATATTCCTCAGCCATAAAAAGGAACGAAGTTGGGTTATTTGTAGAGTCGTGGATGGACCTAGAGACTGTCATACAGAGTGACGTTAAGCCAGAAAGAGAAAAACAAATATCGTATATTAACGCATACATGTGGAATCTAGAAAAATGGTATAGATGATCTTATATGAAAAACAGAAATAGAGACACAGACGTAGAGAACAGCCACATGGACACCAAGGGGGGAAAGGGGGTGGTGGGATGAATTGGGAGATTGGGATTGACATATATACAGTATTGATACTATGTACAAAATAGATGACTAATGAGAACCTACTGTATAGCTCAGGGAACTCTACTCAGTGCTCTGTGGTGACCTAAATGGGAAGGAAATCCAGAAAAGAGGGGATATGTGTATACGTATAGCTGATTCATTTTGCTGTACAGCAGACACTAACACAACATTGTAAAGCAACTATACTCCAATAAAAATTAATTATCAAAAAAAAAAGAAAATTAACTTGGTCTGATGATATTTTCATAAGTAATGAAAAAGAGATAAATGGGATAAAAGTTTTGGGGTGAACTCTTTAAGAATAATTAGTTTTATGGTATGTCTACCTAAAAACAGTTTCTCCAGTTTTTTGGTAACTTGAAGCTTCAGAGTTCTGCTACATTAAGTTAAATGATGGAAATTCATTGAATGTCTATGTCATTCTTAATAAGATAAATTCTGAAACGTTAATTGCTAAAGAAGTCTATGTTTACCTGTTTTGACCGCTTATTACAGAGAGACTAAATACATTTGAGACTATTAATAAATATACTTGGTGCTTATTGGAAGATTGAACTATGAAGTGGTGTATATTTTTAGAAATTAGTGTTTAAAAAGGAACCCTGAGTAAAGAGCTCTATGAATGGCCAAGACTGACTAAGATTAGATTTAACTTAATTAAATGAATGAATTCTAATAGTGTCCATCATCGGAGGAATGGATAAAGAAGATGTGGCACATATATACAATGGAATATTACTCAGCCATAAAAAGAAACGAAATGGAGTTATTTGTAGTGAGGTGGATGGAGTTAGAGTCTGTCATACAGAGTGAAGTAAGTCAGAAAGAGAAAAATAAATACAGTATGCTAACACATATATATGGAATCTAAGGAAAAAAAAAAAAGGTCATGAAGAACCTAGTGGTAAGACGGGAATAAAGACACAGACCTACTAGAGAATGGACTTGAGGATATGGGGAGGGGGAAGGGTAAGCTGTGACGAAGTGAGAGAGTGGCATGGACATATATACACGACCAAACGTAAAATAGATAGCTAGTGGGAAGCAACCGCATAGCACAGGGAGATCAGCTCAGTGCTTTGTGACCACCTAGAGGGGTGGGATAGGGAGGGTGGGAGGGAGGGAGATGCAAGAGGGAAGAGATATGGGAACATATGTATATGTATAACTGATTCACTTCGTTATAAAGCAGAAACTAACACACCATTGTAAAGCAATTATACTCCAATAAAGATGTTAAAATATATATATATGAAAGGTCAAATGTTGCAAAACTAGAATTTGGCTTTTTCTCTGTTGAGGGGACAAAGTTTTCTTGAAACATTGATCTGTTTTTGACAACAGCTTGTAAAGGTTCTTTATCTCTTAAGTAAGCTGTTGTAACTTTCTCTAATTGCCTTGGAAATCTTTTGTTGTCACTTTGGTTAAATGAATAAGTATTGTTTCATGGTAACTTATGATCCTACTTGGCCAGATGTTTAAAACCTTCTGCTATCTTTGACAAACTTGCTCAAATCAAATGCCAAATGAAGTTCTTTTGACCTCTAGCTAACTTTGTGATGCTTCAGAGGTCCCCTGAACATGTCAAAGGCAGATATTAAATTAATTAGGCTAATTTGGTATGTTAAATTCTGAACATGGGAAACATTGTCAAATGAGTAATGATAAGCATTCTTAGATTATATTACATGGGTAAGTATTCTTAATATAAATGTTTGAGAAAGTACATGAAGTTCTTAGAATTTGAAATGTCCTGGTGTGTTGTCAGTCATAAGTCTAGTCGTTATTTTAAGATGTTGTATGTCACAGAAATAGTCAAATTTCCTTGACAGTTGCATTGTAATCAGGTCTTTAACCATGATTTTAAGTCTTTCGTTATTTATAGACAGTTATTGTCTTACTCTGACGCTTTTGCAGAAATGCTTGTAGATGACTTGCCTTTGTGCTCCAAAACTAAATTAGACTCGGTAGCAAATGGACTTCCACCTTGTATGAGGTCTATTTCAGCAACAGCTCTCTTATGTAAGGCTACTGAAGAGGGTCTCCTTTTTAAAAAAAAAAATTTTTTCTTTTTGGGCCGCACGGGGTCTTAGTTGCGGCACATGGGGTCTTCGTTGCCGCGTGCAGGATCTTTTAGTTGCAGCACGCGGGATCTAGTTTCCTGACCAGGGTTCGAACCTGGGCCCCCTGCATTGGGAACAAGGAGTCTTAACCGCTGGACCACCAGGGAAGTCCCTACTTTAACTAATTATGTCCCACACTCAGCTGAGTCTCTTCTAAACTCTCACCACACTCGGCACTATTCTGTAAGCCAACTAACTTCTTCTGAAGTATTTTTGCTTTCTGCACCTAATAGTAAGTTGGTTTGATATAATAACCTTAACCCTGCAACTTTGCTTCCAGCACCACAGGAAGAAAACAACCGGGACTGCACTTTGTTAACTGATTATCTTCTTGCACCCAGGAATGATTTCCAAGAAGCTCCTATGGATAATGTTGATCTAATTTAATTTACAGATGGGTCCTAAGTAAAGAATGAGCAGGGACATTACCGAGGTGGATATGCAATAATGCCCACAGTGGACATAATTGAAAGCTCTTATTTACCAGAAACAACCTCAGCACAACAAGCCCAATTAATTGCCTTAACCTGAGCTTATCAACTAGCTAAAGCAGAGGTAACACATATTTTTACTGACAATCGCTATGCTTTTGGAGTGGCACACAACTTTGGAATGCTCTGGGGAAAAACATGAGGTTTTTAACCTCTTCAGGACAACCTATTTTAAAAAAATGGAAAACAGGTTGAAGAGTTATTCATTGTTATACAGCTGCCAAAACATTCAGCAATTATTAAAACACCAAGGCATTCCAAATCTGACACTATGGAAGCTAAAGGAAATCAGCTGGCTGATGCTGCAACCAAACAGGCAGCTTTAAATACTCACCCTGTCCAGCCTCGAGGATGTCCCCTGCTCTCCATAAACCCTGCTAACCCAGTGAACGATGTCCTTCTACAGTCTCAAGAAATTGCCACTAAAGAAGAGAAACTGATATGGCAACAAAAAGGGAGAATTTTAACCCCACCACACAAATATGGTTTGGACGTGATTTAAAGAAAAAAATCCTACAGTGTCTGTTGGAGCATAATTGTGGTTGCTCCAACATGTATATTCTTTAACTCATTGGGAACTTGAGGAAATGGTCTTATGGGGAGAATGATATTTTTGGAAACTTTCACCCATGATGGTTCAAGGGAAATTGTATTACATTATTATCAGGGTCTTATTGAGGCACTTCTTAAAAATTGGCAGTTAATTCCTTTTATATCGAGCTCTCAGGAGATGCAAACCCTAAGGCTCATGGATTACAATCTAGAAATTTTCTGTATTGGATAGGACATCAAATAAAAGGTTCTTTGCAACCATGATGCAAAGGACCTTATCAGGCATTATTAACAAATCCATGCACAGCCAAACTGAAAGACATAAATTCATGGATTCACATCCCTCATTTTATTTTATTTTATTTTTTCCAACATCTCTCATTTTAAAAAGGCCCCTCCACCTGAATGGACTTTGATCCCTGCTTTTCACACCTGGCTTCAACTAACTAAAACAAGCATCATCAAGATGGGTCAAGAAGAAGACAGCAACAGTAGCAGATAGCTAACCCAAAAGTCCAGACCAGGCCTGTAAGACCCATCCTACAAGTTCAATTGTACTGTTTACCAAATGTCTGTCTCTCTATCAAAATTGAAAGTCATTGTTTTACTTCTAGCTGTACTTTTGCCTCAGTGTTTGAGATGGAAGGAAAATTCTTTAGCAAAATGTTCCCAAAGTATAGCTACTAGCCTCAATTTAACCTGTTGTTGGATCTGTCATCAAATTCCTCCACCAATACAAAACCGATAAGGCCCCTCATAATTCCTGTACTCAGATCGACCTGCCTCTGGCTTAAGGTTTCAGATTCAAATTCTTCAACATATTAATGTGTCGATTCCTTGTCTGGCACTATCCTCGGTCCTTAGAGCCCAGACACAATTTACCCTAGGACTCCCCATCTGTTCCAACCTTCCTTAATCAACAAATGTCTTGCAGAAAAAAACACGAGTAACTTGTGCCAGTAACTCCCCTATGTCAAGTACCATAGAGCTGGCTTTTGGAAAGCCTGCAAGAGGAAAGATCCAGGGTTTAATACATTGTTAACAAAACTTCCAAATGATGAGGCTATCAGTGAGATCACTCTGGGAGGCAGCACTTGCACTCCCCCAGGTTTTTTCTTCATCGATGGTGTTGGAATTGACCCGCCTATGCAAGGATCGACACGTAAATATCTTAAGAGCTGGCAGGTAGAAGGTTTATGTTTGTTGGGACATTATGTTACCTCATTGTCTATACAAAGAGACAGATGAAGCTCCTTTCTCTCTCCATTTCAGAGTCAAGAGATCCATGTTAGCATGATACCAAGATACCTGGTGGCAAAGTCTTTGGGGGGGGTCTTGATTCCTAATGCAAGAGTATGTATAAACAGGATATGCTCAGAAAACTATCAGCCATCACTGGTCAAATAGCCAAAGAGAGTGCAAAAAACATTGCAGCACAACAGACACCCTTAAATTTATTAGCCCAAGTAGTATTCAATAACAGTGCTGCCTTAGAGGATGCATAATCTATAAAATGTTTCCCCATCAGCATATACCTCCATGTTTGTTTACTGCATTTGATTAATTTACTCAATTCCAAAGTTTATAGGATGGGAAAGAGGTGTTGCAAAACTGAATGGCTCTTGATTTTTAAATCCACTTTGCAAGGGGAAACTGGTGGTATAATCCGGACTGAATGCTCTGCTTTCATACCAGACGAGTCCTCTAATATAACTCATCTAATGACTCACATATAAGATCAAATTTCTGCATTGAAGGATCCCCTTCCTAATCTAGGTGAAATCTTGGGTAAATGGTTCAGCTCTGGGGATTCATGGCTTAAATGTCTGCTTATGACTGTGTTATTGTTCTTGGCCTCTGTATCATTTATAGAGTAACAATCTCTTGTGCCTCTCAATGTATATTCAGAAATACAACTAAAATAATGTCTAAATGACTTGAAACTATTGATCATATCTGTAGTTCTACATAAGATAATGGGCATGCACAAGGCACATATAGGGTAAAACTGTCATAAGTCCTATTGGACAACCTAGAATTGACTATCAGTCCTTGGCAAGCATTCTACTAGTATAACCCCCTAAAAAGGAAGGAAAGAACTTGACTATTAAGACCTGGCATTGAAGGACATGATAGATCCAAGGGCAGGTAAGCAACCGCCCTAGCATGGGAAACCAAATATTTGATCATCTAATGCTTTCTATCAAAAGATTAGTGCTCCAAACTGGGAAATCGATGAAACAAAATTTATATTGTAAGGCAGGACAAGAAAATGTAAGCATAAAATTCTCTCTGTGTCCTTTTGGTCATTCTCCCTTCTTCCCTAATGTGCGGTGTGCATCTGCATTACACATTACCCAGACCTCCTCAAAGATGGGAATGCCTGCTCGACCATAGTGATCAGTATTTTCCCCTTTCTTCTAACGTTAGCAATGTAACATTAAAGAATTTCTTTCTTTCCCAACTTGTAGGGGGTCAAGGTGACTTGCTGCTCACTTTGTACATGCTTACCTGGACTATGTATCTTTGGTGAATGTTCTGTGAAATATCAGTATGTCATTTTGATGTGTGATCCTTTGTCTCAAAAATGTATATGACTGTGCCTTTGACTTCTAACGGACGGAAAAGTTCCCAGAGCTTTATGAAAGTCTGTCACCCAGGTTATAATCCTGAATTTGCCTCAAACAAAATTCCCCTTTTCTTCTTAACTTGATTGTTAATTGACTTTTCATTTATAAAACACTCATTCCAAAACCTGGAAAAGGTAGTACATTCACACAAGCCCAGAAATACAGGTACACACACAAACACGTGCTCATATACTCAGTCGTGTGCACATACACACAGAAATATGGATTTAGCTTACTTAGATGCATAGATTTAATTTTTTATCCATAAAGATTGAGTTTAAAGTTCAATATAGAAAATCCCACATCCTGGGAGCTTTTCTAGTCACAAGAGGATGGTGTAATAATGAGACATATTTTAGTGTTTTAATAATAGGTCAAAGGAGAAATACCGGAAAAATCAGAAATGATGAGAAAAAAAGACCTCAAGAAATTCTGTCCATCTCTGATAAACTCGCTGTGGCCTTTCTTAGTTCTTTTTTTTTTTTTTTTTTTTGGCGGGATCATTTTATTTTATTGTATTGTATTATTTTTTTAACATCTTTCTTGGAGTATAATTGCTTTACAATGGTGTGTTAGTTTCTGCTTTATAACAAAGTGAATCAGTTATACATATACATATGTTCACATATCTCTTCCCTCTTGCGTCTCCCTCCCTCCCACCCTCCCTATCCCACCCCTCTATGTGGTCACAAACCACCGAGCTGATCTCCCTGTGCTATGCGGCTGCTTCCCACTAGCTATCTATTTTACATTTGGTAGTGTATATATGCCCATGCCACTCTCTCACTTTGTCACAGCTTACCCTTCCCCCTCCCCATATCCTCAAGTCCATTCTCTAGTAGGTCTGTGTCTTTATTCCCGTCTTACCCCTAGGTTCTTCATGACCTTTTTTTTTCTCTTCTTAGATTCCATATATATGTGTTAGCATACGGTATTTGTTTTTCTCTTTCTGACTTACTTCACTCTGTATGACAGACTCTAGGTCCAGCCACCTCACTACAAATAACTCCATTTCGTTTCTTTTTATGGCTGAGTAATATTCCATTGTATATATGTGCCACATCTTCTTTATCCATTCATCTGTTGATGGACACCTAGGTTGCTTCCATGTCCTGGCCTTTGTAAATAGAGCTGCAATGAACATTTTGGTACATGACTCTTTTTGAATTATGGTTTTCTCTGGGCATATGCCCAGTAGTGGGATTGCTGGGTCCTATGGTAATTCTATTTTTATTTTTTTAAGGAACCTCCATACTGTTCTCCATAGTGTCTGTATCAATTTACATTCCCACCAACAGTGCAAGAGTGTCCCCTTTTCTCCACACCCTCTCCAGCATTTATTGTTTCTAGATTTTTTGATGATGGCCATTCCAACCGGTGTGAGATGATATCTCATTGTAGTTTTGATTTGCATTTCTCTAATGATTAATGATGTTGAGCATTCCTTCATGTGTTTGTTGGCAATCTGTATATCTTCTTTGGAGAAATGTCTATTTAGGTCTTCTGCCCATTTTTGGATTGGGTTGTTTGTTTTTCTGACACTGAGATGCATGAGCTGCTCGTATATTTTGGAGATTAATCCTTTGTCAGTTGCTTCGTCTGCAAATATTTTCTCCCATTCTGAGGGTTGTGTGTTCGTTTTGTTTATGGATTCCTTTGCTGTGCAAAAGCTTTTAAGTTTCGTTAGGTCCCATTTGTTTACTTTTGTTTTTATTTCCATTTCTCTAGGAGGTGGGTCAAAAAGGATCTTGCTGTGATTTATGTCATACAGTGTTCTGCCTATGTTTTCCTCTAAGAGTTTGATAGTGTCTGGCCTTACATTTAGGTCTTTAATCCATTTTCAGTTTATTTTTGTGTATGGTGTTACGAAGTGTTCTAATTTCATTCTTTTACATGTAGCTGTCCAGTTTTCCCAGTACCACTTATTGAAGAGGCTGTCTTTTCTCCATTGTATATCCTTGCCTCCTTTATCAAAGATAAGGTGACCGTATGTGCGTGGTTTATCTCTGGGCTTTCTATCCTGTTCCATTGATCTATATTGCTGTTTTTGTGCCAGTACCATATTGTCTTGATTACTGTGGCTTTGTAGTATAGTCTGAAGTGCGGGAGCCTGATTCCTCCAGCTCTAATTTTCTTTCTCAAGATTGCTTTGTCTATTCGGGGTCTTCTGTGTTTCCATACAAATTGTAAAATTTTTTGTTCTAGTTCTGTGAAAAAGGCCATTGGTAGTTTGATAGATATTGCACTGGATCTGTAGATTGCTTTGGGTAGTAGAGTCATTTTCACAATGTTGGTTCTTCCAATCTAAAAACATGGTACATCTCTCCATCTGTTTGTGTCATCTTTAATTTCTTTCATCAGTGTCTTGTAGTTTTCTGCATACAGGTCTTTTGTCTCCTTAGGTAGGTTTATTCCTAGGTATTTTATTCTTTGTGTTGCAATGGTAAATGGGACTGAAGGTGGCCTCATCAAATGAGTTTAAGAGTGTTCCTCGCTCTGCTATATTTTGGAAGAATTTGAGAAGGATAAGTGTTAGCGCTTCTATAAATGTTTGACAGAATTCGCCTATGAAGCCGTCTACTACTGGTGTTTTGTTTGTTGGAAGATTTTTATCAGATATTTTATCAAACATTCAAACATAAATATTTGAATTTTATCAAACATTTAGAGAGGAGCTAACACCTATCATTCTGAAAAATCTGAAAGAGAAATTAAATAAACACACCCATTTACCATTGCAACACAAAGAATAAAATACCTAGGAATAAACCTACCTAAGGAGACAAAAGACCTGTATGCAGAAAACTACAAGACACTGATGAAAGAAATTAAAGATGACACAAACAGATGGAGAGATGTACCATGTTTTTAGATTGGAAGAACCAACATTGTGAAAATGACTCTACTACCCAAAGCAATCTACAGATCCAGTGCAATATCTATCAAACTACCAATGGCCTTTTTCACAGAACTAGAACAAAAAATTTTACAATTTGTATGGAAACACAGAAGACCCCGAATAGACAAAGCAATCTTGAGAAAGACAATTAGAGCTGGAGGAATCAGGCTCCCGCACTTCAGACTATACTACAAAGCCACAGTAATCAAGACAATATGGTACTGGCACAAAAACAGCAATATAGATCAATGGAACAGGATAGAAAGCCCAGAGATAAACCACGCACATACGGTCACCTTATCTTTGATAAAGGAGGCAAGGATATACAATGGAGAAAAGACAGCCTCTTCAATAAGTGGTACTGGGAAAACTGGACAGCTACATGTAAAAGAATGAAATTAGAACACTTCATAACACCATACACAAAAATAAACTGAAAATGGATTAAAGACCTAAATGTAAGGCCAGACACTATCAAACTCTTAGAGGAAAACATAGGCAGAACACTGTATGACATAAATCACAGCAAGATCCTTTTTGACCCACCTCCTAGAGAAATGGAAATAAAAACAAAAGTAAACAAATGGGACCTAACGAAACTTAAAAGCTTTTGCACAGCAAAGGAATCCATAAACAAAACGAACACACAACCCTCAGAATGGGAGAAAATATTTGCAGACGAAGCAACTGACAAAGGATTAATCTCCAAAATATACGAGCAGCTCATGCATCTCAGTGTCAGAAAAACAAACAACCCAATCCAAAAATGGGCAGAAGACCTAAATAGACATTTCTCCAAAGAAGATATACAGATTGCCAACAAACACATGAAGGAATGCTCAACATCATTAATCATTAGAGAAATGCAAATCAAAACTACAATGAGATATCATCTCACACCGGTTGGAATGGCCATCATCAAAAAATCTAGAAACAATAAATGCTGGAGAGGGTGTGGAGAAAAGGGGACACTCTTGCACTGTTGGTGGGAATGTAAATTGATACAGACACTATGGAGAACAGTATGGAGGTTCCTTAAAAAAATAAAAATAGAATTACCATAGGACCCAGCAATCCCACTACTGGGCATATGCCCAGAGAAAACCATAATTCAAAAAGAGTCATGTACCAAAATGTTCATTGCAGCTCTATTTACAAAGGCCAGGACATGGAAGCAACCTAGGTGTCCATCAACAGATGAATGGATAAAGAAGATGTGGCACATATATACAATGGAATATTACTCAGCCATAAAAAGAAACGAAATGGAGTTATTTGTAGTGAGGTGGCTGGACCTAGAGTCTGTCATACAGAGTGAAGTAAGTCAGAAAGAGAAAAACAAATACCGTATGCTAACACATATATATGGAATCTAAGAAGAGAAAAAAAAAGGTCATGAAGAACCTAGGGGTAAGACGGGAATAAAGACACAGACCTACTAGAGAATGGACTTGAGGATATGGGGAGGGGGAAGGGTAAGCTGTGACAAAGTGAGAGAGTGGCATGGGCATATATACACTACCAAATGTAAAATAGATAGCTAGTGGGAAGCAGCCGCATAGCACAGGGAGATCAGCTCGGTGGTTTGTGACCACATAGAGGGGTGGGATAGGGAGGGTGGGAGGGAGGGAGACGCAAGAGGGAAGAGATATGTGAACATATGTATATGTATAACTGATTCACTTTGTTATAAAGCAGAAACTAACACACCATTGTAAAGCAATTATACTCCAAGAAAGATGTTAAAAAAATAATACAATACAATAAAATAAAATGATCCCGCCAAAAAAAAAAAAAAAAAAAAAGAACTAAGAAAGGCCACAGCGAGTTTATCAGAGATGGACAGAATTTCTTGAGGTCTTTTTTTCTCATCATTTCTGATTTTTCCGGTATTTCTCCTTTGACCTATTATTAAAACACTAAAATATGTCTCATTATTACACCATCCTCTTGTGACTAGAAAAGCTCCCAGGATGTGGGATTTTCTATATTGAACTTTAAACTCAATCTTTATGGATAAAAAATTAAATCTATGCATCTAAGTAAGCTAAATCCATATTTCTGTGTGTATGTGCACACGACTGAGTATATGAGCACGTGTTTGTGTGTGTACCTGTATTTCTGGGCTTGTGTGAATGTACTACCTTTTCCAGGTTTTGGAATGAGTGTTTTATAAATGAAAAGTCAATTAACAATCAAGTTAAGAAGAAAAGGGGAATTTTGTTTGAGGCAAATTCAGGATTATAACCTGGGTGACAGACTTTCATAAAGCTCTGGGAACTTTTCCGTCCGTTAGAAGTCAAAGGCACAGTCATATACATTTTTGAGACAAAGGATCACACATCAAAATGACATACTGATATTTCACAGAACATTCACCAAAGATACATAGTCCAGGTAAGCATGTACAAAGTGAGCAGCAAGTCACCTTGACCCCCTACAAGTTGGGAAAGAAAGAAATTCTTTAATGTTACATTGCTAACGTTAGAAGAAAGGGGAAAATACTGATCACTATGGTCGAGCAGGCATTCCCATCTTTGAGGAGGTCTGGGTAATGTGTAATGCAGATGCACACCGCACATTAGGGAAGAAGGGAGAATGACCAAAAGGACACAGAGAGAATTTTATGCTTACATTTTCTTGTCCTGCCTTACAATATAAATTTTGTTTCATCGATTTCCCAGTTTGGAGCACTAATCTTTTGATAGAAAGCATTAGATGATCAAATATTTGGTTTCCCATGCTAGGGCGGTTGCTTACCTGCCCTTGGATCTATCATGTCCTTCAATGCCAGGTCTTAATAGTCAAGTTCTTTCCTTCCTTTTTAGGGGGTTATACTAGTAGAATGCTTGCCAAGGACTGATAGTCAATTCTAGGTTGTCCAATAGGACTTATGACAGTTTTACCCTATATGTGCCTTGTGCATGCCCATTATCTTATGTAGAACTACAGATATGATCAATAGTTTCAAGTCATTTAGACATTATTTTAGTTGTATTTCTGAATATACATTGAGAGGCACAAGAGATTGTTACTCTATAAATGATACAGAGGCCAAGAACAATAACACAGTCATAAGCAGACATTTAAGCCATGAATCCCCAGAGCTGAACCATTTACCCAAGATTTCACCTAGATTAGGAAGGGGATCCTTCAATGCAGAAATTTGATCTTATATGTGAGTCATTAGATGAGTTATATTAGAGGACTCGTCTGGTATGAAAGCAGAGCATTCAGTCCGGATTATACCACCAGTTTCCCCTTGCAAAGTGGATTTAAAAATCAAGAGCCATTCAGTTTTGCAACACCTCTTTCCCATCCTATAAACTTTGGAATTGAGTAAATTAATCAAATGCAGTAAACAAACATGGAGGTATATGCTGATGGGGAAACATTTTATAGATTATGCATCCTCTAAGGCAGCACTGTTATTGAATACTACTTGGGCTAATAAATTTAAGGGTGTCTGTTGTGCTGCAATGTTTTTTGCACTCTCTTTGGCTATTTGACCAGTGATGGCTGATAGTTTTCTGAGCATATCCTGTTTATACATACTCTTGCATTAGGAATCAAGACCCCCCCCAAAGACTTTGCCACCAGGTATCTTGGTATCATGCTAACATGGATCTCTTGACTCTGAAATGGAGAGAGAAAGGAGCTTCATCTGTCTCTTTGTATAGACAATGAGGTAACATAATGTCCCAACAAACATAAACCTTCTACCTGCCAGCTCTTAAGATATTTACGTGTCGATCCTTGCATAGGCGGGTCAATTCCAACACCATCGATGAAGAAAAAACCTGGGGGAGTGCAAGTGCTGCCTCCCAGAGTGATCTCACTGATAGCCTCATCATTTGGAAGTTTTGTTAACAATGTATTAAACCCTGGATCTTTCCTCTTGCAGGCTTTCCAAAAGCCAGCTCTATGGTACTTGACATAGGGGAGTTACTGGCACAAGTTACTCGTGTTTTTTTCTGCAAGACATTTGTTGATTAAGGAAGGTTGGAACAGATGGGGAGTCCTAGGGTAAATTGTGTCTGGGCTCTAAGGACCGAGGATAGTGCCAGACAAGGAATCGACACATTAATATGTTGAAGAATTTGAATCTGAAACCTTAAGCCAGAGGCAGGTCGATCTGAGTACAGGAATTATGAGGGGCCTTATCGGTTTTGTATTGGTGGAGGAATTTGATGACAGATCCAACAACAGGTTAAATTGAGGCTAGTAGCTATACTTTGGGAACATTTTGCTAAAGAATTTTCCTTCCATCTCAAACACTGAGGCAAAAGTACAGCTAGAAGTAAAACAATGACTTTCAATTTTGATAGAGAGACAGACATTTGGTAAACAGTACAATTGAACTTGTAGGATGGGTCTTACAGGCCTGGTCTGGACTTTTGGGTTAGCTATCTGCTACTGTTGCTGTCTTCTTCTTGACCCATCTTGATGATGCTTGTTTTAGTTAGTTGAAGCCAGGTGTGAAAAGCAGGGATCAAAGTCCATTCAGGTGGAGGGGCCTTTTTAAAATGAGAGATGTTGGAAAAAATAAAATAAAATAAAATGAGGGATGTGAATCCATGAATTTATGTCTTTCAGTTTGGCTGTGCATGGATTTGTTAATAATGCCTGATAAGGTCCTTTGCATCATGGTTGCAAAGAACCTTTTATTTGATGTCCTATCCAATACAGAAAATTTCTAGATTGTAATCCATGAGCCTTAGGGTTTGCATCTCCTGAGAGCTCGATATAAAAGGAATTAACTGCCAATTTTTAAGAAGTGCCTCAATAAGACCCTGATAATAATGTAATACAATTTCCCTTGAACCATCATGGGTGAAAGTTTCCAAAAATATCATTCTCCCCATAAGACCATTTCCTCAAGTTCCCAATGAGTTAAAGAATATACATGTTGGAGCAACCACAATTATGCTCCAACAGACACTGTAGGATTTTTTTCTTTAAATCACGTCCAAACCATATTTGTGTGGTGGGGTTAAAATTCTCCCTTTTTGTTGCCATATCAGTTTCTCTTCTTTAGTGGCAATTTCTTGAGACTGTAGAAGGACATCGTTCACTGGGTTAGCAGGGTTTATGGAGAGCAGGGGACATCCTCGAGGCTGGACAGGGTGAGTATTTAAAGCTGCCTGTTTGGTTGCAGCATCAGCCAGCTGATTTCCTTTAGCTTCCATAGTGTCAGATTTGGAATGCCTTGGTGTTTTAATAATTGCTGAATGTTTTGGCAGCTGTATAACAATGAATAACTCTTCAACCTGTTTTCCATTTTTTTAAAATAGGTTGTCCTGAAGAGGTTAAAAACCTCATGTTTTTCCCCAGAGCATTCCAAAGTTGTGTGCCACTCCAAAAGCATAGCGATTGTCAGTAAAAATATGTGTTACCTCTGCTTTAGCTAGTTGATAAGCTCAGGTTAAGGCAATTAATTGGGCTTGTTGTGCTGAGGTTGTTTCTGGTAAATAAGAGCTTTCAATTATGTCCACTGTGGGCATTATTGCATATCCACCTCGGTAATGTCCCTGCTCATTCTTTACTTAGGACCCATCTGTAAATTAAATTAGATCAACATTATCCATAGGAGCTTCTTGGAAATCATTCCTGGGTGCAAGAAGATAATCAGTTAACAAAGTGCAGTCCCGGTTGTTTTCTTCCTGTGGTGCTGGAAGCAAAGTTGCAGGGTTAAGGTTATTATATCAAACCAACTTACTATTAGGTGCAGAAAGCAAAAATACTTCAGAAGAAGTTAGTTGGCTTACAGAATAGTGCCGAGTGTGGTGAGAGTTTAGAAGAGACTCAGCTGAGTGTGGGACATAATTAGTTAAAGTAGGGACTTCCCTGGTGGTCCAGCGGTTAAGACTCCTTGTTCCCAATGCAGGGGGCCCAGGTTCGAACCCTGGTCAGGAAACTAGATCCCGCGTGCTGCAACTAAAAGATCCTGCACGCGGCAACGAAGACCCCATGTGCCGCAACTAAGACCCCGTGCGGCCCAAAAAGAAAAAAATTTTTTTTTTTAAAAAGGAGACCCTCTTCAGTAGCCTTACATAAGAGAGCTGTTGCTGAAATAGACCTCATACAAGGTGGAAGTCCATTTGCTACCGAGTCTAATTTAGTTTTGGAGCACAAAGGCAAGTCATCTACAAGCATTTCTGCAAAAGCGTCAGAGTAAGACAATAACTGTCTATAAATAACGAAAGACTTAAAATCATGGTTAAAGACCTGATTACAATGCAACTGTCAAGGAAATTTGACTATTTCTGTGACATACAACATCTTAAAATAACGACTAGACTTATGACTGACAACACACCAGGACATTTCAAATTCTAAGAACTTCATGTACTTTCTCAAACATTTATATTAAGAATACTTACCCATGTAATATAATCTAAGAATGCTTATCATTACTCATTTGACAATGTTTCCCATGTTCAGAATTTAACATACCAAATTAGCCTAATTAATTTAATATCTGCCTTTGACATGTTCAGGGGACCTCTGAAGCATCACAAAGTTAGCTAGAGGTCAAAAGAACTTCATTTGGCATTTGATTTGAGCAAGTTTGTCAAAGATAGCAGAAGGTTTTAAACATCTGGCCAAGTAGGATCATAAGTTACCATGAAACAATACTTATTCATTTAACCAAAGTGACAACAAAAGATTTCCAAGGCAATTAGAGAAAGTTACAACAGCTTACTTAAGAGATAAAGAACCTTTACAAGCTGTTGTCAAAAACAGATCAATGTTTCAAGAAAACTTTGTCCCCTCAACAGAGAAAAAGCCAAATTCTAGTTTTGCAACATTTGACCTTTCATATATATATATTTTAACATCTTTATTGGAGTATAATTGCTTTACAATGGTGTGTTAGTTTCTGCTTTATAACGAAGTGAATCAGTTATACATATACATATGTTCCCATATCTCTTCCCTCTTGCATCTCCCTCCCTCCCACCCTCCCTATCCCACCCCTCTAGGTGGTCACAAAGCACTGAGCTGATCTCCCTGTGCTATGCGGTTGCTTCCCACTAGCTATCTATTTTACGTTTGGTCGTGTATATATGTCCATGCCACTCTCTCACTTCGTCACAGCTTACCCTTCCCCCTCCCCATATCCTCAAGTCCATTCTCTAGTAGGTCTGTGTCTTTATTCCCGTCTTACCACTAGGTTCTTCATGACCTTTTTTTTTTTTCCTTAGATTCCATATATATGTGTTAGCATACTGTATTTATTTTTCTCTTTCTGACTTACTTCACTCTGTATGACAGACTCTAACTCCATCCACCTCACTACAAATAACTCCATTTCGTTTCTTTTTATGGCTGAGTAATATTCCATTGTATATATGTGCCACATCTTCTTTATCCATTCATCCGATGATGGACACTATTAGAATTCATTCATTTAATTAAGTTAAATCTAATCTTAGTCAGTCTTGGCCATTCATAGAGCTCTTTACTCAGGGTTCCTTTTTAAACACTAATTTCTAAAAATATACACCACTTCATAGTTCAATCTTCCAATAAGCACCAAGTATATTTATTAATAGTCTCAAATGTATTTAGTCTCTCTGTAATAAGCGGTCAAAACAGGTAAACATAGACTTCTTTAGCAATTAACGTTTCAGAATTTATCTTATTAAGAATGACATAGACATTCAATGAATTTCCATCATTTAACTTAATGTAGCAGAACTCTGAAGCTTCAAGTTACCAAAAAACTGGAGAAACTGTTTTTAGGTAGACATACCATAAAACTAATTATTCTTAAAGAGTTCACCCCAAAACTTTTATCCCATTTATCTCTTTTTCATTACTTATGAAAATATCATCAGACCAAGTTAATTTTCTTTTTTTTTTGATAATTAATTTTTATTGGAGTATAGTTGCTTTACAATGTTGTGTTAGTGTCTGCTGTACAGCAAAATGAATCAGCTATACGTATACACATATCCCCTCTTTTCTGGATTTCCTTCCCATTTAGGTCACCACAGAGCACTGAGTAGAGTTCCCTGAGCTATACAGTAGGTTCTCATTAGTCATCTATTTTGTACATAGTATCAATACTGTATATATGTCAATCCCAATCTCCCAATTCATCCCACCACCCCCTTTCCCCCCTTGGTGTCCATGTGGCTGTTCTCTACGTCTGTGTCTCTATTTCTGTTTTTCATATAAGATCATCTATACCATTTTTCTAGATTCCACATGTATGCGTTAATATACGATATTTGTTTTTCTCTTTCTGGCTTAACGTCACTCTGTATGACAGTCTCTAGGTCCATCCACGACTCTACAAATAACCCAACTTCGTTCCTTTTTATGGCTGAGGAATATTCCATTGCATATATGTACCACATCTTCTTTATACATTCTTCCATTCGTGGACATTTAGGTTGCTTCCATGTCCTGGCTATTGTAAATAGTGCTACAGTGAACACTGGGGTGTATGTGTCTTTTTGAATTATGGTTTTCTCTGGGTATATGCCCAGGAGTGGGACTGCTGGGTCATATGGTAGTTCTATTTTTAGTTTTTTAAGGAACCTCCATACTGTTCTCCATAGTGGCTGTATCAATTTACATTCCCACCAACAGTGCCAAGTTAATTTTCTTTTTGACACATTTTATAACAGAGAGAACATAACTTTCTTGACTTGCAGTAAACCTAGGTACAATAAAAGTATCATACTTAATGCTGATGATTCTAAAGACATGTTTGTATTAATCAAACCATCAACTTGAACTTGTTTCATTTGTTAAAAAATTAATCCTAGATCACGTGATCTTTTAAAATTGAGGCTACTTTAAGTTCCATCTAGAAATATTTGATTTGTAAGTGCTTACTTCTAAGTCAAATAAATAGAGCTCTTTTACAAATTAATTTTGATAATATCATCCGGAATTAGAGACACATCATATTTATAACATACACAACAGACATACATAGATCTAGGTAGGCAAAGACAGAGATCTCATAGTTTTCCTGCTTGAGTTTAAAAAGGCCTTTTCCCTCTCTTTTTTTCTTTTTCAGTTTTAGGTTCTACTAATTAAGCCAAGGCTGTAGTGTCGGGCAATGTGAGTTGTGCTTTATAGCTTCAAAGTTTCCCTAGAAATACTTTTGGTTCTCTCAGTGGCAGAATTTTGAAAGGATGTTTTCTCAAGTCGGCTTTCTCTACAGTTTGGGAGTGTCAAAAGAGCTCCATCCTGGCCATTTAAGAGTTAAGATAAGTACTTGCAAGTATTGGCTTCATTCCAATTGTACACAAAGCCAGCCAAGTTCCAGTGGGTGGCTGTCCATCAGGGAGCTGTTTGGCCTTTGAGGCACGATTTCCCATTACTAATTTGGTAGCCTAATTCAGATATGATCTGCACAATTGTCTGAGGGCACTGTTATGGATCAAATGTGTGCTGCTTCTGAGTCTAGCTCCCTAAGGAGTTACCTGCCCTTGGGTTGGTTTGACTCTCTTATGTGTCTAGGTTTCTCCACCTAATAGTTTAAAACAACCCTGGGTGCTGAGGCTCTAGGTGATCAGCCCATTGTGCACCCCTGGCCAGCAGAATTTACTTAATGGTTGTAGTGGGATCCCCTGTGGGACTGCGGCACTTCACAAGGATTGATCCTCAGACACTTCTGCTAGGTTCTCAGTCACCTGAGAATACCATGTGGCCAGAAGGAGCAAATGCCCCTTTTCTTCAGAGCTGAGCAGGCTAAGTCTCCCATTTCACTAGCAAACAGTTTGTTCAGACCATATACACATAACCTTTCTAGTTTAAGACAATTTTTTTAAAAAGGCCAGCTAACCCAAGTCACTCCAAAGTTCCCCTTAGCTCCCTGCCTAGGACCTTCCCCCTAGATGCTTGCCTAAGAAATGTACTGGTACCCCCTCAGGACTCCAAGTCCCATGAAAAACAGCTTGAGTATACTTCAGGATGTCATTTTAAAAGCAATGATGTTCAGATTTCAGGAGAACTCACCAAAACACCTGAGGAATCCTGAGAAACTGGTGGGGCTCAAAGGGCCCAAGCTGGTACCAAGTGCCAGTTCAGGGTCGACTACAGGTGTCCTCTGCTGGGTGTCTCTCATATCCTGCCGAATATGCCAAGAAAATGTGAATGAAAATTCAATTAGCAATCAAGTTAAGAAGAAAAGGGGATGTTTCTCTGAGCCAAACTGAGGAACATAACATGGCAGACAGATGCTCCAAAAACTCTGAGAACTGTTCTGCCCATTAGAAGTCGAAGGCACAGTCATATACATTTTCGAGACAAAGGATCGTACATGAAAATGACATACTGATACAGAAAGACTTTTACAGAAAGTTCACCAAAGATTCACAGTCCCATAGACACGGATGAAGGGAGCAGCAAGTCACAATGACTCCCTACAGAGTTGGGAAGGAACTCTATTCTTTTAAGAAGTTACATCAGAGTGCACACTGCACATTAGGGAGAGAGGGAGGAGGCCCAAAGGGACGTAGAGAACTTTATGTTTAAACTTTTGTCCTTCCTTAAAATATGAATTTTATTTCATCAATTTAGCCTATCTTCATTAAATAAATTTGGAAGATTTCTGTCTTTGTTTCTAGCGTCTAAAGCAACTCAACAAGGCTTAGGAATTTGTGATTTCTGAAAAGAATTGGATGATTGTATTCATCTCTCCTTGTACTTTCCTCAGTAAATTTGGTTCACAAACCTAGTTGGGGAAAAAACCCACCATTTTCTGATGAAGATGTGACTCTTCAAGAATGTGCATGCTGGGGAGTGCAGGCAGAGAAATATACAGGCAAGAACGTGGATGCTGACAATCAGACAGACTTGAGAGATTGTCCCAGAGCCACCATTAATTAGTGCACGACTTTCAGCAAGTTACTTAATCTCTTTTAGCGTGTTTCTTCGTTCACAAAATGAGAACATAGCCCCTCTCTTTCATTGTTTCCCCAACACTTAGCAGAGGGCAAGAGGGCAAATTTCACATTGTTACCTCAGATAATTAGTGTGCAAACCTGCTGTGATCGTGAGTGATACATACATGTTAATTAACAAATAGTGACAATTGATATCAACAAGCAAGAGATAATATATGCTTTAAGAATTGTACGTATTTGAGAGCATTTATTCAATCTTCTCGAAATCATGCTTACAACTTCCACGTATTTTTCTATGTAAAATTTCGGTAGACTATCATCAAATGCATCACCTATTATTTTTCTGACATCATATATCATATATATATATATATATATATATATATATATATATATATATATAAATCGCTTGATTCTAAATCCATCCACCCCCCCACCCCCACCTTACACCCTACCACATATACACACACACACACACCCCTCCTACTGGCTCCCTGAGACAACTACGTTCAACTTTCATCTGCTTCTCTTGGCATTTACCATGCTATTTGAAAATCATAGGCTTACACTTATTGTGGCATATTTAAAGAATGGCCACAAATGAGACGTCTGGTTTCAGCTCCAACATGTAAAGAGGGGGGAAAGACCAATCCTTTCTTAAAACAAGAAAATGCTGGAAAAACGCAATCAACCTATTTTCTAGACTCATCAGAGGACTGAGGTGGCAGGGCAAACCACCATGTAATATCCTGAGAGACAGTTGAATCCAGACTCACAAAACTGAGATCTACTTTCCTGAATCAGACTCCTCTGCAGTCATAAACTGGTAAGAACATTTAAATGGTAAATAAGATGAACTGCGTGAGGTTGAGTGTGGACTAGCAGGAAAGTGAGACTTTGCTTCCCCTACTCACCTCCACTTGCTGCAGTCTTAGGGAGCATCCATATGTTCATGGTCTTTTGCTCCAGGAAACAGGTTTTCATGGTGAGGATCTGAGAAAGATGCCCTGGTTTCTGCGGCTGGGTGAGAGAAAGAGTAATCACTGTCAAAATACCCCCCCCAGAGCCTTTTCCTTGACAAGGCCTACTTTCCATGGAAAAGATTTTGCTAGAGACTGATCCTAAGTGGAGGAAGGGTATTCCTTCCACTCTAGTACCCTCTAGCATTCTTGTCTCACCTAAGGGAAATAGAGCAGTCAATAGAGGTCAAGGCTTCCAGGAAATTATTTGGGAATACTGCATGCAGCCAGGAAAAGGATAGAAGGCATGGGGAGAAGGTAATGCCACTGGAGAAACACCTGTGAAGGTTGCAGCCCAAAGACACAGTCCCTCTAAAAGACTGACATTTAATGATGAAGCTATAGAATTGCCTCCCTCCTCCACCCCTTGCCACCACACTGTTGGGGCTGCAGAGAAATAACTGTGGATTTTAGATGAAACCACTGCAAAAACACTGATTCTCTCTGAGCAGGACTGTTTTGGGAAGCCCAAATTCAAGAGGGGGACCGAAATAAGGACACAACAGGAACTGGAAGCCTCCGGCACTTATATTAGAGCAAACATAAAACACAATCCAGCCCCGAGTCAGAATAACAGAAATGTTCACTCCAAATGCCTACTTACATCAGGTCCTATTACCCAAAAGAAACTGTCTGGCTTTCAACCAAAAAATTACAAAGCATGCCAAAAATCAAGAGAATTAAGAGACAAAGGACACAGTAGAACCAAACTCTGATATGACACACATGTTGGAATTGTCAAACAGGGGATTTAAAATAAGTATGATTAATATATTAAGGGCTCTGATGGAAAAATAGACAACATGCAAAAGCAGATGGGTCATGTAAGCAGAGAGATGGAAACTCTAAGATTGAAATAAGAGGAAATACTAGAAAGTAAAAACATACTAACAGTAATGAGGGGCTCATCAGTAGACTCAGCACAACCAAGGAAAGAATCCATGAGCTTGAAAATGGGTCATATGTCAATAAAACTTTCCAAATGGAATTGCAAAGAGGAGAAAAACAGAAAAAAGAAAAAAGGTAGCTGAACATACTGCCATGTGAAATTAGAAAAAGTTTGACACATTAATTCGAATACCAGAAAGAGAAAGAAGATAGAGATAACAGAGAAGAAGGAATATTGGAAGCAGTAAGGGCCAAGAAATGCCAAAATAAATGACAGACACCAAACCACAGATTGAAGACTCTCAGTGAACACCGAGCAGTAGGTATACTAAAGACACACACACACACACACACACACTCCTAGACATGTTACATTCAAACTGTATCAACCTAAAGACTAAGCAAAATATTGAAAGAATAAGCCAAAGGATAACAACACCATACCCATGGAGGACTCTGGATGAGAACAACAGCCAGCTTCTCATCAGAACCCATGCAAAGAAGAGCAGAATGAATTATTTCAAGTGTTGATTGAAAAGGAAAACCACCTACCCAGAATTCTATTTCCAGCAAAGTTATCATTCAAAAGTGAACAAGAAATAAAGACTTTCTCAGACAAAACAAACAAACAAACAAACAAACGTTGAGCAAATTAATCTCCAGGAAACCTGCCTTGCAAAAATGTTGAGAGATGTTCTTCAGGCAGAAGGGAAATAATATAGGTCAGAAACTTGGATCTACCTAAAGAAAGGAAGAGATTCAGTGAAGTAAAATGGAGGTATTAAAATAAGACCTTTTATGTTTCTTATTCTTGTGTCATCTAAAAGATCACTGTTTTCTAAAACATGATTGTAACAATGTATTGGGGGATTATAGCATATGGGTAAGTGAAATGATGGACAGAATGATGGACAGAATGTTTGGGAGGAATTGGGAATACTCTGTTACAAGGTACCTGAAATACACATACACATGAAGCCCTACGGTGTTATTTGAAGGTGGGCTTAGATCAGTAAAAGTGCATACTGGAACACTAGGGCAAGCATAAAAACAGCTTAAGAAGCAGTATAAGCAATATGCTAAGAAAGGGGATAATAGAATCATGCAAAAAGCACAATTAAATCCAGAGAAAGCAGAAAAAGAGGGGCCAAAAGGAGACAAAGAACAAATGGAGTGAACAGAAAATAAAAGTTGCAAATATGGTTGATAGTAATCCAATTATATTAATAATCACTTTAAAGAAACTGATCTAAGCATACCCATGAAAGACACCAATTTTCAGTGTGGACAAAAGGAAAATCCAACTATATGCTATGTACAAGAACCTCACATTCAACATAAAGACTCAGCTTAGAAGTAAAGACTTGGAGAAAGGTTTACCATGCTAACACCAACCCAAAGAAAGATGCAGTAGGTGGATAAATTTTAGACAAAGCACACATCAGAAACTTTCCAGGGGTAAAGAGGGGCGCTACATAATAATTAAGGGGTCAATTCTCCAAGAGGACGTAACGATCCTAAATATGTCAGCTCCTAACAGCACAGCATCAAAATATATCAGGCAAACCCTGCTAGAAGTTCAAGAAGAAATACATAAATCCCCGATTGTAGTGGGAGATTTCAACACCCTTCTCTCAGTAATTGGTAAATCAAGCAGGCAGGCAATCAGAAAAAATACTGGATAACTTGAACAGCGTTCTCCATTAATTCAATCTACATGACTTGCTTTTGCAATTAAAAAAAATTTTTATTCCTGTTTCAAAGTTAAATCCAAGACACATTGACTTCATAGGAAATCCACTGAGAAACGTTTTTCTAGGCTGAACACCTGTTTTGCCTTAGTCTCCCCCAACAGAACATGTACATGTTAATTACTTTCATTTTACAATCACTGCTTTCCCACCACTACGAGTTATATCAAGATCACCTAAACTGTGGTGTTCTGAATGTCATACCCTAATTTCACTAACTGCCAGAGATTTTCTGGGATAAACTGTCACTTGAATTCTTTGGCTACTTTTGAAGATGAAGTCCAAAGAACTCTTAAATGATTCTCCTTTGGGGAGATTAATTTATAGGCGTTAGCAACGAGCACCTGGGGCTGTGCTAATCCCATCTGGCATCACTGGGAGATAACCTGTAAAACCAAAGAATAATCATTTGATGCAACAGCCAACTAAGTGACTCAAAACTGAAGGTTAAATTTAAAGAAAAAACTAATTTAGAGGGAACGAAAGGCACTCATTCAATCATTAGGCCTGTGTGTGTGAAAGGCACAATCATCGATCTACTTGACTTTTTTATTTTTTTATAGGATACTCCATCCAACAACAGCAGAATCCATAGCCTCTCAAACTCACAGGGGACATTCACAAACATAGACCGTATTTGTGAACAGAAAACACACCTTTACCAATATAAAGGAAAAAGAGTTACGCAAAGTATGTTCTCACACCACAATGGCATTAAGCTGGAAATCCACAACAGAAAAATAGATGGATAATCCATGTATGTTTGGAAATTAAACAAAGCACTTCTAATTAACACATGGATGAAATCAGAAGGCGCCAGAGAAACTTAGAGACATTTTGAACTAAATTAAAATGAAAACAAAACTTATCAAAAAATTTTTGATGCAGCAATAGCATTGTTAGAGGAAAATGAAACATAAAGCATAAATTCATGTATTGGAGAAGAAACAACTAAAATCAATAACTTGAGCGTTCACCATAGGAAAGCAGGAAAGGAGACCAATTTAGACCTAAAGTAAACAGGAGAAAATAAATAATAAAAATTAGAGCAAAAATCAAGGAAAGTGTAATCTGGAAAACCATAGCAAAAAGTAATGACACCAAAAGTTGGTTCTTTGAAAAGATCAATTAAGAAAGGTAAACCTCTATCTAGCAAAGAGAAAAAAAAGGGAGAAGACACAACTAACCAATATCTGAATTGAAAGAAGGGATATCACTACTGATCTCATGGGCACTAAAAATATAATAAAGGAATACCACTAACAACTCTATGCCTGTAAATTTGATACATTAGATGAAATGGCCAGATTCCTTGGAAGACATGAACTACCAAAACTCACAGGGAAAAATAGATAACCTGAATAGTTATATATTTATGCACTGGGCCCAGAATTTTTTCCCTGGCAAATTCTAAACAAACATTTAAAGAAGAAATATTACCAATTTGCCACCTTCTCTTCAAGAAAATAGAAGTAGAAGAATGCTTCCTAACTCATTCTTTGAGGTCTGCATGCCTCTACTAGCAAGACAGACAAAGACATTGCAAGGAAGGAAAACTACAGACCAGTATCTCTCATGAACATTGACACAAAATTCCTCAGCAACATATTAGCAAATTGAATCTGACAATGTATAAAAAGAATTATCAAAAACCATAAAATGTGAAATCTTTCAGGCATACAAGACCCCTTCAACATTAGAAAATTAATCAGTGTACTTTGCCACGTCAGCAGGCTAAAGGAGAAAAATCATATGATCATATCAACTGATGCAAAGAGCATTTGATATCATTCAACAGCATTCAGGTTAAAGACTCTCAGTAAACTAGCAAGAGAGGGGAACTTCTTCAACCTGATAAAGAAGATCTATGAAAAACCTACAGGTAACATAATACTTAAGGGTGAGAGACTGGACGCTTTCCCCCTACAATATGTCTGCTGTCATCACTCCTATTCAACACGTAATGGAATCTCACTTTGATTAATAAGAAAAAAAAAAGAAATTAAAGAAGTAGAGATTGGAAATATTGTAATAAAAAGATCTTTGTTTGCCAAGGACATGATTAGTTGTGTAGAAAACTCCAAAAAATCTACAAAATTACTGTTGAATTAACAAGGGAGTTTAGCAGGCCCACAGGATCCAAGGTCAACATACACACAAAGATTGCTTACCTATATATGAGCAGTGAACAACTAGAATTTGATATTTTTTCAAATTACCTTTTAAAAGAGCAATCTACATACGAAGCACTTAAGTATAAATATAACAAACGTGTCCAGGAATTGTTTGTGGAAAACCACAAAGAGTGATGAAAGAAATCAAAGAAGATCTTACTAAAAAGAGAGATATTTCTTTTTTGTATACATGGACTGGAAGGTTCGTAGTTGTTAAGATTTCAATTCTTCCCAGACTTATCTATAGAAACAACAGAATACCAATCAAAATTGCATCAAGCTCTTTGTAGATACAGACATACTGACTCTCAAATTTATATTGAAGACCAAAGGCTTTAGAATAGACAAAGCAATTCCGAGAAAGAAAAGCAAAGTTACAGGACTCTTATTATCCGATTTCAAGACTTACTATAAAGATATAGTAATCAAGACAGGGTGGTGTTGGCAAAGAAGAGACCCAGAGTTCCGTGCAACAGAATAACAGCCTTAGTCATAGATTGCACAGATATTACTCAATTGGACTTGAGAAAGGCACAAGCACAATTTGATGGAGAAAGAACATTCTTTTCAATGAATGGTGCTGGAACAATTCAACGCCCAAGGTCAAAAAAATTTAACCTAAAAAAAAAAAAAGTTAACCTATATGTATATATACATATGTATATGTATAACCGAATCACTTGGCTGTACACCTGGAACTAACACAATCTTGTAAATCAACCATAGTTCAATTAAAAAAAATTAACCTACACACAGACCTTAC
Organism: Balaenoptera physalus; assembly: GCF_965194825.1. Lineage (NCBI taxonomy): Eukaryota > Metazoa > Chordata > Mammalia > Artiodactyla > Balaenopteridae > Balaenoptera > Balaenoptera physalus. Next base: position 45,488,432 of record NC_138903.1, read on the forward strand.
ACGTTTACAAAAAATTAACTCAAAACGGACCAAAGTCCTATATGTAAAATTCAAAATATAAAACGTCTGGAAGAAAACATAGGAGAAACTCAACATGTCTTTGTGTTTTTTGATGAGCTTTTAGACAGAACACCAAAAGAGGAATCCATATCAGAAAAAAAGGATTAGTTGGACTTTATTAAAAATAAAATGTGTGTTCTACAAAAGAGAATGTTAAGAACTGAAAGACAAACCAGAGACTGGAAGAAAATTTTTGCAAAACCCATGTCTGATAATAGGATTGTATCTAAATATACGAAGAACTGATACAACTCAACAATTAATAGATAACTCAATTATAAATGGGCAAAAGGTCTGAACAGACACCTCACCAATTAAGATATACTAATGGCAAATGAGCATACGACGGGATGCTCAATATAATTTGGCATTTGGGAATTGCAAATTAAAGTCATAATGAGATAACACTACACATTATTAGAATGGCTAATATCTGAAAAGCTGACAAAACCAACTGCTGGAGAGCATGCAGAGCAACACCAACAGCCGTTCATTTAAGGCTGGAATTCTAAATCGCACACAGACTTCGGAAGACAGTCTGACAGGTTCTTACCAACTTTACACAGAGTTTTACAGTAATATGGTACAGTAATTGTGATATTAAGTATTTGCCTAACGGATTAAAAAACTTATACCCTGTCAAATAAAATACGAATTCAGAATTGGTAAGGAGAAACTTTATTCTAAAGACTATTTTAAGGTAAAGGGTGGGGAGAAGGGACTATGTAACAGGGAGAACACTGAGACGACAGGATCAGCAAGCATCTCAAGAGTTAGGCAGGGGCTTCCCTGGTGGCGCAGTGGTTGAGAATCTGCCTGCTAATGCAGGGGACACGGGTTCGAGCCCTGGTCTGGGAAGATCCCACATGCCACGGAGCAACTGGGCCCGTGAGCCACGGCTGCTGAGCCTGCGCGTCTGGAGCCTGTGCCCCGCAACGGGAGGGGCCGCGATGGTGAGAGGCCCGCGCACCGCGATGAAGAGCGGTCCCCGCACCGCGATGAAGGGTGGCCCCCGCTTGCCGCGACTAGAGAAAGCCCTCGCACGAACCGAAGACCCAACACAGCCAAAAATAAAATAAAAATAAATAAATAAATAAATAAAGTAGCTATTAAAAAAAAAAAAAAAAAAAGAGTTAGGCAAAAAAGGCACTTTCTTTTACATGGAGGATACAAAGAACCAGTGTGGGGGAATGGAATGAAGGGGTGGTGTGAACCGATAATGAATCAAAGAGCGTTTCATCCCTCAGGAGGGGTTGTGTGCTGGCTCAGGCTGAGGGTGGGTCAAAGTGCAGAAGCCTAGAGGAAGGACGGAACCTTAAGCACAGTCTGATTAACAAGTATTTTGCTCCTGTTGTCCCCTGGACATAAAAAGTACAGCTAATTATTTGTGAGTTGAGGAATGGAAACTTGGAGAGACCCTGTCTGGTGCTATCACAGGTACAAAACGGGGGCTGGGGGCAGTGAATGTTATCTGAGTCATGTGAGGCAGGAAGGCTCCTTGCAGTAAGCAGTTTCCTGAAACACAAAGTTTGGGCAGATGTCTTAACTTTCACTGTTTTCCAGAATCACAGTGCTTGGGTAAAGTCCAACATTGTCAGTCCACACAAAATCCTGCACACCAATGCTTATAGCACATTTATTCACAATTGCGAAAATGGGGAGCAACCAAGATATGCATCAATAGCTGAATGAATAAACGATCTTGGTACATCCATACGGTGGAACATTATTTGGCAAAGAAAGGGATGGCTTTTCAAGCCACAGACAGAAATGGATAAATCTTACATTCATATTGCAAAGTGAAAGTAGCCAGACGAAAATGGCTGTATACTGTGTGATCCAATTATCAGAAGCTGTGCAAAAGGAAAAAAACAGAAATGAGTGCCTTCCAGGAGTTTGGGAATGGGGACTTGAATAGGACTTGAAAAACACAGGTAATATTTTAAGCCTTCGAAACTATTATGTGTGCCTTATGGACTGAATGTTTGTGTCCTCCCACCATTCATATGTTGAATTCTAACCCTCCAGTGTGATGGTATTTGGAGGTGGGGCCCTTGGGAGTCAATTAGTTTCAGATGAATATGTGGCCCTCATGATGGGATTAGTGTCCATATAAGAACAGGAGTCCAGACCTCTCTCTCACTCTGTCAAGTGAACATTATAGCTAGGAGGATGCTGCCTTCACGCCAGAAAGAGAGTATTCATCAAGAACTCCACCACAGTGGCACCCTGATGTTTGCCTTCCCAGCCTCCAGAATGGTTAGGAATAAATGTCTGTTGTTTAAGCCATCCAGTCTATGGTATTTTGTTATAGCTGCCTGAGCAGACTAAGACTGTGTGACATTTTAATGGTGGTTACATGACTCTATGCATTTGTCAAAATCCATGGAGACTTACAGCTTACAGAGTAAAACTTAAGTATCCAAAATTTGAGATCATCATCAAGGTCGGGAATATCAGGATGGAATGCAGAACGTGACAAAAGAAACTAACCATATTTCGAATGTATGAAAAAATTCACTGAAGGTTGTGAGGGAAACAGTGTTGAACAAGTAACCTTGGAAATGAAAGAAACACCACGTTAAAATGATAAAATGACAAGCTACATCCTTAGAGAAAATATTTTCAAACCACATATCTTACAAAGGATTAGTAGTGGAATATACAAAAAACTCTCTAAACTCAACAATAAAAATAACATGGAAAAGAATAAAATATTTAAAAATAAACTTAACCCAGGAGGTGAAAGTTTTATACATTGAAACCTACAAAAGAAAATGCTGAAAGGAATTTTAAAAGACATAAATAAATGGAAAGACATACCATATTCATGGATTTGAAGACTTAATCATGTTAAGATGTCAATAGTGCCCAAAGCATTCTATAAATTTAACAAATACCTGTCAAAACGCCAGTGACATTTTTTTTTCAGATATAGTCAAAAACATTGTAAGAATCGTATGGACTTTCAAGGACTCCCAAATACCCAGAAGAGCCCTGAAAAAGACGAACAAATTTGGAGGATTCACACTTCCTGATTTCAAAATTTACTACAAAGGTACAGTCATCAGAACAGTGTGGTTCTGGCCTGAAGACAGAAATATAGACTAATGGAATAGAAAAAAGATTCAGAAAAAAGCCCTTATGTATATAGTCAATTGATGTTTTTTGAACAAGGGTGCCAAGGATATTCAACGGGGAAAGGACAGTCCCTTCAACAAATGCTTTTGTTGAAACTGGAAATCCACATGCAAAGGAATGAAGGTAGGCCATGTGGTGTATGCATACACTGGATTACTATTTGGCCTTAAAAAAGAAGGCGATTCCACAATATGTGACATGCCTGAACCTTGAGGGCATTATGCTGGATGAAATAAGCCAGAGCAAAAAGGACAAGCACTGCATGATTCCACTTTTATGAGGTATCTAAAATAGTCACATTCATAGAGTCGAATTGGAATGATGGTTACCAGGGGCTGGGGAAGGGGGAAATAGGAAGTTATCAATCAACAAGGATAAAATTTCAGTTATGTAGAGATCTGCTATACAACATTCTACCTGAGCCAACAGTAAAGTACACTTACAATTGGTTAAGAAGATAGAGCTCACATTATGTGTTCTTAGGATAAAAGTTTCTTTAAAAGGGTTGCACTTCACAAAACAGTCTCACTTGTATTGACAATAAATGCTGACTAAGCATTTGTTCAGTACCTAGTATGTTGTAGGCACTGTGAATTTCATAACCTTCAAAATGTGTTCCCCTCAAGGAACTCAGAAAAATGGAAGAGATGGTTGAATAAATCGATTATTCCAACAGAACATGGAAAGCACTGCTGTGGAGCATGTAACCCTGCCAGCCCATCAGGACGCTCGAGAAGGCTTCCTGAGCAGATGGAATCTGAACTGTCTGGAAAGAGAAATAGAAGTGAGAGCAGTGAAGATCATTTCAGGTGTAGGGAAGAATTGCTTAACCCACAAAACCTGGGTTCTGATTGGAACCTATTCCATGTCATAGTCAAAGAGTTTTTTCCATTATGGATTTTCTGATGTCAAACAAGATGAGATTTCCAGCTGAAGACCTTTTCACACTCTGCATTCACAGGGGTTTCCTCCACTGTGAATTTGATGATGGCAAAGAAGAGGAGATCTCCTCACAAAGCCTTTACCACACGTGTTGCACTCGTAGGGTCTTTTCCCATTATGCATATGCTAATGGTCATTAAGAGCAGAACTCCACCTGAAATTTTTTTCCGCATGGGTTACACAAATACGTTTTCTCACCACTATGAATTCTCTGATGTCCAGAAAAGGATGAACTCCAACCAAAAGCTTTTCCACATTTATTACAGTCAGGTGTTATTTCTCCACTTTTCTGATGCTGAATAAGATGCGAGCTCCTAATAAATGCTTTTCCACCTCCATTGCACTTATAAGGCTTTCCCTGACTACAGACTCCACTTTTCTGATGCTGAATAAGATGCGAGCTCCTAATAAATGCTTTTCCACCTCCATTGCACTTATAAGGCTTTCCCTGACTACAGATTTTCTGGTGCCCAATAAGAGATGCCCTCTGACTGAAAGCTTTCCCACAGTCATTACATTTATGAGGTGTTTCCCTAGTATGAATGCTGTGATGCCTAGTAAGATGTGAACGTCTGCTGAAAGTTTGACCACATTCATTGCATTCTTAAGGTTTCTGTATATTCAGGCCTCTTATGCATCTTAGATACTCCGAATTGGGCTCAAACTTGGATGATGTGAATCATAATCTGGGACTTGATCACACATAGGATCTTCCTCTGATGATACCAGTTTGCCCTCACATCAGAGCTCCTTTGTGGGACTTAGTCCATAGGCAATCTCTACAATCTCTACAAGGCATGTGTCTTAGTCTTTCCCATGCTGAGTTTCCCAGGGATATCTCTGAACTGCTTTCATCAAGGCTGGGTGCTGAAGAAGGGCTCGTGGGATTCCTTTCAACAAAATCCAGTTTGCTTTAATCTGTTCAAGTACTTTTTGGTTAAAAAGAGATTCTATAGTGTCCATTGGAGGGTTGTCAACTGAAATGATAAAAATAAAATTCAAAATATCAACTGTTTCCTGTACTGAGAACAGATCAACAGCTGGTCTGAAATCATGGGAAAGGGTTTGCCTAATTTAAAGAAATGTCCATTTGCCATCATGTTAAAGGACTGGATAAGCAAGCTAAAAAACAGGATTCCGCCCCTGCCACCACCCTACACACACACACACACACACACACACACACACACACACACACACACACACATTGTATGTTGCTTTAAAATTTCCCATATACTATCATATGTTGTAAAGTGTGCATGGAAGAAAGATTCCGTTTCATAAATCAGGAAACAGAGACTAAAAGAGGGTAAATGTTATATACTCACAATGACTAGCAGTGACAATTCTTGGAGTAGACTCCATATCTGATAACTGTTATTTTTTTTTTCACAACAGACTAAATTTGCATTCAAATTTGAAAAAGAAAATTTCCTCCTATACCTATAAAACTTGGAAAATTACAATAGAAATTTGAAACTTGTGGGGAATTTTAAAGAGAGAGAGAGGGGCAATAAAGCAAGGAGTATTTGCTTTTTGCAATGTAGCAAGCATAAGGAAGCAAAGCTGGATCCTACTCAGCCTTGCGAGTGCATTCCAGTCTGTTAGAGAAGATGGAGTTGGGACTGTGGGTGAAGGAAGTGATGGATCCTGGGCAGAGTGTCCTGTACAGTTTAGACAATAGAATTATCCTGGGTAGACTTATAGCCTTACAGTCTTGTTTTAGAAGGAAGGTTTAGGCCAAAGTCTCACCCTGTGCACCCTGTGTTCCCTCTTAGATATCCCAAACTATGTTAATTTAAGGTAGCCCAAAAGCTTTTTCCATCTTGTGCATCTAAGTTACTGAGTCTCCAGAGTTAGACTGAACTAGGAGGAAGGAGGAAATCATAATTAGCGTTATGAGCATGTACTAGTCAGGGTCACACCAGGAAACAGATGACACCCAAATTGAGTAATTTGAGGAGAGTTTAATAGAGGAACTCATGACAAAGGTGGGCCAGGGGTATAGGGAAAACAGAAGGACAATCACATCCCCTGGCTAGTAACTGAAGGATCATTTGGTAATTCTGCTCCTGAAGGGATGGGGCAAAAGAGCTTTACTGTATCTCCCAAGATCAAGAGGGCTGTGTGTAGAGGGCTGTACGTACAGAAGCTGAGACCTTCATGTGAGGGATGTAGCCATCCAGTGATGGGCCTGCAGAGAGGTGTAAATATCACACCACTCTCCGACCCTTTGATCTCCTGCCAGGGTTGCCCACTGAAAGAGCTCCATCACAAGCCAAAGGGCAAAGTCCCCTCCTGGGGCACAGAGCAGGGTGCAAAAGTGTGGGGAATGGATCTGGAGCGGCAAATGAAAGACATACAGCAGAGGATGTTTAGGTCGTTTGGATAAATTTACCTAGTTTTGTCTGGGTAGGGACTGAACTACATGACCCTGTGATTCAAGCTTTTTAACCACCTCCAAAAGCGATCAATAATCTGCTTCTGTGAAACTTTGACAACATTTGAAACAAGAATCTCAGAGCAAGGCTTAAATACAAACAGTTACGTTAAGGAGAAAGGACGTAGAAAGGGGAAAAACCATTCCATTTATTACAGTGAAACAATATAAAATATTCAGACATCAATTTAACAAGAAAAGCAGAACGAGAGGAAGAAAACTATAAAATCTGATTGAAAGACAGAAGACAAAATCTGAGGTATTAAAAAGATAAACCACGTTCTTTGATGTAAACCACGTTCTTTGATGAGAAGATTTAATTAATATCACAAAGAATCAAGTCTCCCAAAATTAAAATATAATGTTCAATAGTAACTAGAATACACGGGATTTATTATGTGGGAATTTTACAAAATAATCAAAAGTTTATCTGTAAAATTAAATGACCAAGAATAAGCAGGGACACTATGAACAAGAAGAATAGTGAGAGGACTTGCCTTAGTGGATATCATTATATTATAATGCTAATATAATTACATATATATATATATATATATATATATAATAATTTAAAATAAAGGTGGTACTTGAATTCATGGTATAACTAGTAATAAAACTGAATTGCCATCTTATAGCATGTACCATACAGTACATCACAGAATCCAGATGAGCTAAAGTATTAAATACAGGAAATGAACAAAATAAATGTTGCAAGAAGAACTAGGAAGCTATATGCACAATATAGGAGCCAGAGAAATCTGCACTGGAAACTCTGAAGGTAAAAATAAATAAATAAATAAAAGTGACACATGCAATTTTAAACTTTTGAATGACAAACAATGTCATTAATATAAAAACAAATCAGGAAATATAATTTAATAAAGATCACAAAGTTTGAATATCCAAACTATATAGAAAATACTCTTACAGTTTGACTAGAAAAAGGGCAAGAAACCTAAATTTTTTTTAATTGGGAAAAGAATAAGAATCAGGAATTCACAGAGTCACAAATCTAAATGACAAATAAATCAATAAATATTGGGGGGAAGGAGCTAAAATTCTTGTAGTAGTCAGATAAATGCAAATTAAAGAAACGATGAGATTACTAGTTTATATACATGAGATTGGCAAGCACTAAGAGTTATAATTTCAGTTATTGGCAAGGATGTGAGGAATATTTATTCATTTATTCATTTACATTAGTGGTAAAACCATGAAGCGTTAAGACTTCTGGGACTTAAGAAGGCAAAGTATGTGAAATTATGTATTAAAACTACACACACACACACACACACACACACACACACACACACACACACACACACATCCCTTGAATCAGTAATCTAACTCCTGGGTATCTATTCCATAGAAATAGAAGCATAGGTATACAAAGTCATATGTGCAAATATATTATTTAGTACTGGAAACGAAATTAAAGCTAATCAAAACAAGAAGGGCTGAATAAAGTATAGTATGTCTACACCACAAATATTATATAACCATTAAGAAATGAGTTAGAACTATACAAGTTGACATGGAGACATTCACACAAGGTTATCATTACATGTAACATACAAGATCCAGCAAAGTGTGATTAATATGACACCATTTTGTTAGCAATGACAGAAAACTGTGTATATGTTTATATACACATGCATGTATATATCCATCTGTAAAGGACTATAAGAATTTTGAAAAACATGAAACAATACATGGTAGATTGTTAAAATGGGTTATTGAGACAGCTGTTTTTAGAGAGGAAGGAGGTGAGAAATTCAAGCAAAAAGGTAAGGGAATAATAGAAGACTGAACTAAAACGGGGGGCATGTATATATAACGAAATTTATGTTGTTATACGTGTTTAAATTATAAATAATTTAAAAAATTAAAACAGATGATGATAGGATGATTTCAAAATGAAGTGTTCAGCAACCTTGAAAATTAAAAGTACGATAAATGCCCAGTAGTGGAATTGCTGATCATATGGTAGTTCTATTTTTAAATGTTTGAGGAATCTCCATACTGTTTTCCATACCGGCTGCACCAATTTACATTCCCACCAACAGTGCACAGGGGTTCCCTTTTCTCTACATCCTTACCAGCACTTGTTATTTCTCCTCTTTTTAATAATAGCCATTCTAACAGGTGTGAGATGATATCTCACTGGGGTTTTGATTTCCGTTTCCCTGATGATTAGTGATGTTGAGCATCTTTTCATGTGCCTGTTGGCCATCTGTATGTCTCCTTTGGAAAAATGATTGAGGTCCTCTGCCCACTTTTTAATAAGATTGTTTGTTTATTTGCTATTGAGTCATATGAATTCTTTATATTTTTTGAATATTGACCCCTTATCAGATGTATGATTTGCAAATATTTTCTCCCATTCAGTAGGTTGCCTTTTCATTTTGTTGATGTTTTCTTTTGCTGTGCAAAGCTTTAAAGTTTAACGTAGTCCCACTTGTTTCCTTTTGCTTTTATTGCCTTTGCTTATGGAGTCAGATCCAAAAAATCATCACCAAGACCAATGTCAAGGATCTTACCATGGTGTTTTCCTCTAGGAGTTTTTTTTTTTTTTTTTTTTTTTTTTAATTTATGGCTGTGTTGGGTCTTCGTTTCTGTGCGAGGGCTTTCTCTAGTTGCGGCAAGCGGGGGTCACTCTTCATCGCGGTGCGCAGGCCTCTCATTATCGCAGCCTCTCTTGTTGCGGAGCACAGGCTCCAGACGCGCAGGCTCAGTAACTGTGGCTCACAGGCCCAGTTGCTCCGCGGCATGTGGGATCTTCCCAGACCAGGGCTCGAACCCGTGTGCCCTGCATTGGCAAGCAGATTCTCAACCACTGCGCCACTGGGGAAGCCCCCTCTAGGAGTTTTATGTTTCCAGGTCTGACATTCAAGTATTTAATCCTTTTTTGAGTTAAATTTTGGGTATGGTGTAAGGTAGTGTTCTACTTTCATTCTTTTGCATGTGTCTGTCCAGTTTTTCTGACACCATTTCTTGAAGAGACTATCCATTCCCCACTGTATATTCTTCCCTCATTTGTCATAAATTAATTGGTCAATACATTCGTGGGTTTACTTCTGGGCTCTCTATTCTGTTCCATTGATCAATGTGTCTGCTTTTATGCCAGTACCACACTATTTTGATTACTATAGTTTTGTAATATAGTTTGAAACCAGGGCGTGTGATACCTCCAGCTTTGTTCTCCTTTCTCAAGATTGCTTTGACTACTTGGGGTGTTTATCTGAAGAAAACGAAAATGCTAATTTGAAAAGATATATGCACCCCCATGTTCACTGAAGCATTATTTACAATAGCAAAATATGGAAACAACGTGAGTGTCTGTTAGTGGATGAATGAAAAAAAGAAGATGTGAGATATATATTGGAATACTACTCAGCCATAGAAAAGAATGGAATCTTGCCATGTGTGGCAACATGGGTGGACCTTGAGGGCATTTGCTAAGTGCAACAAGTCAAACAGAGAAAGGCAAATACATATGGTTTCACTTATCTGTGTAAACTAAGAAAACAAAACAAGCAAAAAAAACAAATCAAAACAAAACAGAACCAAGCCCACAGATACAGACAACAGATTGGTGGTTGCCAGAGGGGAGGGGCGTTGGGGTGGGCAAAATGGGTGAAGGGGGTCAAAAGGTACAAACTTCCAGTTATAAAATAAATAAGTCATGGGCATATAATGTACACCATGGTGACTTTAGTTAATAATACTGTATTCTATATTTGAAAGTTGCTAAGAGAATAAATCTTAAAAGTTCTCATCACAAGAAAAAACATTTTTGCAACTATGTATGGTGACAGAAGGTAACAAGATTTATTGTGGTGAATGAGAGCTCCTGTTGCTCCACATCCCTACCAGAATTTGTGTTTTTATTTTTTAATTTTTTTTTTGAATTTTAGCCACTGTAATAGACGTGTAGGGGTATCATAGGTAGAGATGTAGAGCAACAGGAGCTCTCATTCATTGCTGGAGGGAGTGCAAAATGGTACAGCCACTTTGGAAGACATTTTGACAGTTCCCTACCAAGTTAAACACAGTTTTACCATATGATCTAGAAATCACACTTTTATACTTTTAGGTAAAAACCCTGCATACAACTGTGCAGCTTTATTTATAGTTGCCCAAACTGGTAAGCAATCAAGATGCCTTTCAATAGGTGAAGGGATAAACAAACAGGGGTACATCCATACAATGAATCATTATTCAGTGATAAAAAGAAATGAGCTATCAAGCCATGAAAAGACATGAAGGGACCATTAGTGCATTTTGGTATGTGAAAGAAGCTAGCCTAAAAAGGCTACAACTGCATGATTTCAACTATATGATATTCTGAAAAGGCAAAACTATCAGTGGATAACAGCTTCTCAGCACAGTGGTGGGTGGTGGCTGAGGGATGAATAGGTAAAGCGCAGGAGATTTTTAGGATAATGAGACTATTCTGTTTGATGCCGTCATGATGGATGCATGACTTTATGCATTTTCAAGCCCATCAAACTGTACAACGCAAAGATCAAACATCAATGCAAACTGTGGACTTTAGTTAATAGTAATGTGTTAATATTGGTGTATTACTTGTAATGAATGTATCACATTAAGGCAAGATGTTAATAATAAGGGAAACTGGGGGAGGCGCTATGAGAACTCTCTGTGTTATCTGCTCAGTATTTCTGTCAATCTGAAAGTATTCTAAAAAATAACATCTTAATAACATGTTTTTTTAAAAAAATAACGTGTTGATTTAAAAAAGTACTGAGTTGTCTGTCACGCTGACATGACACTCACTTCCATCCCAGAGTATGCTTGCATCTCACGCCCCACAGGGAAGTAAGTCCAAACACAAAAGGGCTTTGAATAAGACAGAAAATGGAGGATGATTGGAAAATTGCAACTAATAAGTTCCCAGAAATTCCTCCAGTTTGGCAGCAACTTTGAAGTATCAGTCCCCAAATTCCTACTTAGCCCGGCATATGACTTGGCCTGGAGGAGCTTTCCCAGCTGTAGAACTAGTTAACTTTTCAGATATCCCCCCGGCCCAGACACCTCACACCCCCATGCCTCACTGTCTTGTCACAGGGCAACAGCTCACGCTGTTGCTGTGACGTGGAATGCCCTTCCTCTCCCATCTCCACTTGCTGAAATCTTAACCTCCTAAGACCAAGTTAAAATACCATATTCCCTAAGGCTTCAAATTATTTATTGACACAGCACCTGCCACATTCCTCTGCCCTTCCTTGACATTCCAAGCCTTGCTGATAGCATTTGACACATCAGTTCGTGTTCCACACATAACTTATGTTTATCTCTCTCTCCTCCCATTCAATCATCCATCCTCCTTTTTTCCCCCAGGGAGGAAACAGAAACCTCAATAGATGAAATGGATACCAGTCAAAATAACTGAAGACTTGGATGTTGCATTTAGGATTCTCACCACATGCAACCGAGAAAGCAATTACAATGAGAAATATAGAAAGCAAGAAGTTTTAAGGTGGTTCAGAAGAATAGAAGAGAAAAAATGGAGATGAAACATTTATGATATAAGCAGTATTTCCAGAACTGAAGAAATACTTCAGCCTTTATATAAAAGGAGCCCACCAGGTAGGCACCAGGCCTCATAAAAAAGGATCCACACCAGAGAAAAGGGAGCCCTCTTGCACTGTTGGTGGGAATGTAAACTGATACAGTCACTATGGAGAACAGTATGGAGGTTCCTTAAAAAACTAAAAATAGAACTAGCACACGACCCAGAAATCCCACTACTGGGCATATACCCTGAGAAAACCATAATTCAAAAAGAGTCATGTACCACAATGTTCATTGCAACACTATTTACAATAGCCAGGACATGGAAGCGATCTAAGTGTCCATCGACAGATGAATGGATAAAGAAGATGTGGCACATATATACAATGGAATATTACTCAGCCATAAAAAGAAACGAAATTATTTGTAGTGAGGTGGATGGACCTAGAGTCTGTCATACAGAGTGAAGTAAGTCAGAAAGAGAAAAACAAATACATTATGCATATATATGGAATCTTAAAAAAAATTGGTTATGAAGAACCTAGGGTCCAGACAGGAATTAAGACGCAGATGTAGAGAATGGACTTGAGGACATGGGGAGTGGGAAGGTTAAGCTGGGACAAAGTGAGAGAGTGGCATGGACTTACATATACTACCAAATGTAAAATAGATAGCTAGTGGGAAGCAGCTGCATAGGACAGGGAGATCAGCTCGTTTCTTTGTGACCACCTAGAGGGGTGGGATAGGGAGGGTGGGAGGGAGATGCAAGTGGGAGAGGGTATGGGATTATATGTATATGTATAGCTGATTCACTTTGTTATACAGCAGAAACTAACATATCATTGTAAAGCTATTATACTCCAATAAAGTTGTTTAAAAAAACAAAAAAAACCAAACAAAAAATGATCCACACCAAAACCTACCTTAAAGAATGTAGTATTTATAGCTTCTTCACTCCCTTGGCCAAGCGCTTTGGTCTTATTCATCCTGAATTTCCCTTAAATACAGAACCCATGCCATCTCTCCTTATTCTTACAGGCAGAATAGCTTAGGTTTAGAAATGGGAAGTCCTGATTAAGGAGAAGGAAAATATGTGGTTGGTTAGGCTGGGAACAAAACACTGCCAGAGATCAGTCCCGGCAAATGGGTGAGCAGAAGCAACATGGGAAGAAGAGGAAATATTCAAAGAGAAAGAACAAAGGAAAGACAAAGATACCATGTGAGAATGTTTAGGTGCCTACTGTATCCCCAGGCAAGGAGCTTATTATAATCATAGTGGAACTACAAAACAGTAAACAAGAATAATGAGGCTTATAAGTGCTACAATAAGAGCCAGAGGCAAGATACAAAGCGACAAAAAGGAGAACAAAGTCGTTCTTGAGCACTAGCCCTTGGATTGGCTGCATTTAGGAACCATGTGGAGCTTCTAAATACACTTTTCTGGGCCCATCAGTAGAAATTCTATTTCATAGTCCAGAGTGGGGACTGGGAGTCTTTATTTTTGGATGTTTGCTGGTAAATATGGGGCACAACCAATTTGGGATCCAGTAGCAGTCATGAGGCAAGTGATCTGGGGGCAATAGAAGGAAGGGAAGTACTGGTTGTAAAAAGGCTTCAGAGAGAAGAGGACCCTCCAGTTGTTTACTGAAAGATGAGCAGATGCTTGCACACAGGATAAAGTGGAGAGAAGAATGTGACCAAAGGCTTGGAGACCATGACAGGTGGAAGTCCTAACAGGGCTTTGAAAGTTAAGCTAAAGACGGTGGACTTTGCCTGGTTAAAAAAAATAAGTGATCGATGAAGGATTGTAAGTGGAAGATTAATATGGAGAGATTTGCACTTTGGAAAAAGAAAACATGGGTAGCAGTATAAAGGACAGAATGGACAGGCCCAGACTAGAGGCAGGGAGATCAGTCAGGACAGGGGTAAACAAAAATCATACACAAGAAACAGTTCAGGAAAGAGAAAATTGAATGTTGAATATGTTAGAGAGTTAAAAAGAACTATACCTTTTAAACATCAGAAAATCCTGTTTCTACAATTGTGATTAAGCAATTAAAAAATCAATTCCCTGTTATTAATGGGTTTCATTTGGTCGGGGCAGGGGCACTTCTGTATCAATCTGATGAATGAACATAAGATTTTTTTCCCTTAAGAAAGATCTATTTTATTTCTTTAAAGAATATTTTGTAGATTTCAATGTACATTCTTATACTTTTGTTAACTTTATTCCTAAGTAGTTTATTATTTTGATGCTATTATAAATGAGGTTGTATTCTTCATTTCATTTTCAACAGTTCATTGCTAGTGTACAGAAAAACAATTTTTTTTGCATATTGATCTTATATGCTGCCATGATGCTGAACACATTTTAATTAATTCTGATATGTTTTATTGGATTGCTTCCATTTTTCATATATATCATATCATGTGCAAATATACTTTTATGTTTTCCTTTCCAACGTGTACACTTTCATTTCTTTTACTTATTCCTTATATTTTTTAACATCTTTATTGGAGTATAATTGCTTTACAATGGTGTCTTAGCTTCTGCTTTATAACAAAATAAATCAGTTATACATATACATATGTTCCCATATCTCTTCCCTCTTGCGTCTCCCTCCCTCCCACCCTCTGTATCCCACCCCGCTAGGTGGTCACAAAGAACCGAGCTGATCTCCCTGTGCTATGCGGCTGCTTCCCACTAGCTATCTATTTTACGTTTGGTAGTGTATATATGTCCATGCCATTCTCTCACTTTATCACAGCTTACCCTTCCCCCTCCCCATATCCTCAAGTCCATTCTCTAGTAGGTCTGTGTCTTTACTCCCCTCTTGCCCTAGGTTTTTCATGACCTTCTTTTCTTATATTCCATGTATATGTGTTAGCATACGGTATTTGCTTTTCTCTTTCTCATTTACTTCACTTTGTATAACAGACTCTAGGCCTATCCACCTCACTACAAATAACTCAATTTCGTTTCTTTTTATGGCTGAGTAATATTCTATTGTATATATGTGCCACATCTTCTTTATCCATTCATCTGTTGATGGACACTTAGGTTGCTTCCATGTCCTGGCTATTGTGAATAGAGCTGCAATGAATATTTTGGTACATGATTATTTTTGAATTATGGCTCTCTCAGGGTATATGCCCAGTAGTGGGATTGCTGGGTCGTATGGTAGTTCTATTTTTAGTTTTTTAAGGAACTCCATACTGTTCTCCATAGTGGCTGTATCAATTTACATTCCCACCAACAGTGCAAGAGGGCTCCCTTTTCTCCACACCCTCTCCAGCATTTATTGTTTGTAGACTTTTTGATGATGGCCACTCTGACCGGTGTGAGATGATATCTCATTGTAGATTTGATTTGCATTTCTCTAATGATTAATGATGTTGAGCATTCTTTCATGTGTTTGTTGGAAATCTTTATATCTTCTTTGGAGAAATGTCTATTTAGGTCTTCTGTCCATTTTTGGATTGGGCTGTTTGTTTTTTTGATATTGAGCTCCATGAGCTTCTTGTAAATTTTGGAGATTAATCCTTTGTCAGTTGCTTCATTTGCAAATATTTTCTCCCATTCAGAGGGTTGTATTTTGGTCTTCTTTATGGTTTCCTTTGCTGTGCAAAAGCTTTTAAGTTTCATTAGGTCCCATTTGTTTATTTTTGTTTTTATTTTCATTTCTCTAGGAACCCGGTCAAAAAGGATCTTGCTGTGATTTATGTCATAGAGTATTCTGCCTATGTTTTCCTCTAAGAGTTTGATAGTGTCTGGCCTTACATTTAGGTCTTTAATCCATTTTGAGTTTATTTTTGTGTATGATGTTAGGGAGTGTTCTAATTTCATACTTTTACATGTAGCTGTCCAGTTTTCCCAGCACCACTTATTGAAGAGGCTGTCTTTTCTCCACTGTATATGCTTGCCTCCTTTATCAAAGATAAGGTGACCATATGTGCATGGGTTTATCTCTGGGCTTTCTATCCTGTTCCATTGATCTATATTTCTGTTTTTGTGCCAGTACCATACTGTCTTGATTACTGTAGCTTTGTAGTATAGTCTGAAGTCTGGGAGCCTGATTCCTCCAGCTCCATTTTTCGTTCTCAAGATTGCTTTGGCTATTCGGTGTCTTTTGTGTTTCCATACAAATTGTGAAATTTTTTGTTCTAGTTCTGTGAAAAATGCCAGTGGTAGTTTGATAGGGATTGCACTGAATGTGTAGATTGCTTTGGGTGGTAGAGTCGTTTTCACAATATTGATTCTTCCAATCCAAGAACATGTTATATCTCTCCATCTACTTGTTTCATCTTTAATTTCTTTCATCAGTGTCAAAATAAGTTTTAAGAGGGAAGTGTATAGCAATACAATCCTACCTTAAGAAACAAGAAACATGTCAAATAAATAATCTAACCTTACACCTAAAGCAATTAGAGAAAAAAGAACAAAAAAACCCCAAAGTTAGCAGAAGGAAAGAAATCATAAAGATCAAATCAGAAATAAATGAAAAAGAAATGAAGGAAACGGTAGCAAAGATCAATAAAACTAAAAGCTGGTTCTTTGGGAAGATAAACAAAATTGATAAACCATTAGCCAGACTCATCAAGAAAAAAAGGGAGAAGACTCAAATCAATAGAATTAGAAATGAAAAAGGAGAAGTAACGACTGACACTGCAGAAATAGAAACGATCATGAGAGATTACTACAAGCAACTCTATGCCAATAAAATGGACAACCTGGAAGAAATGGAAAAATTCTTAGAAATGTACAACCTGTCGAGACTGAACCAGGAAGAAATAGAAAATATGAACAGACCAATCACAAGCACTGAAATTGAAACTGTGATTAAAAATCTTCCAACAAACAAAAGCCCAGGACCAGGCGGCCTCACAGGCGAATTCTATCAAACATTTAGAAAAGAGCTGACACCTATCCTTCTCAAGCTCTTCCAAAATATTGCAGAGGGAGGAACACTCTCCAACTCATTCTACGAGGCCACCATCACCCTGATACAAAAACCAGACAAAGATGTCACAAAGAAAGAAAACTACAGGTCAATATCACTGATGAACATAGATGCAAAAATCCTCAACAAAATACTAGCAAACAGAATCCAACAGCACATTAAAAGGATCATACACCATGATCAAGTGGGGTTTATTCCAGGAATGCAAGAATTGTTCAATATACTCAAATCAATCAATGTGATACACCATATTAACAAATTGAAGGAGAAAAACCATATGATCATCTCAATAGATGCAGAGAAAGCTTTTGACAAAATTCAACACCCATTTATGATAAAAGCCCTGCAGAAAGTAGGCATAGAGGTAACTATCCTCAACATAATAAAGGCTATATATTACAAACAGCCAACATCTTCCTCAATGGTGAAAAACTGAAACCATTTCCACTAAGATCCGGAAAAAGACAAGATTGCCCACTCTCAGCACTATTATTCAACATAGTTTTGGAAGTTTTAGTCACAGCAATCAGAGAAAAAAAATAAATAAATGGAATCCAAATCAGAAAAGAAGAAGTAAAGCTGTCACTGTTTGCACATGACATGATACTATACACAGAGCATCCTAAACATGCTACCAGAAAACTTCTAGAGCTAATGAATGAATTTGGTAAAGTAGCAGGATGCAAAATTAATGTACAGAAATCTCTTGCATTCCTATACACTAATGATGAAAAATCTGAAATTGAAATTAAGAAAACACTCCCATTTACCATTGCAACAAAAAGAACAATATATTGAGGAATAAACCTACCTAAGGTGACAAAAGACCTGTATGCAGAAAATTATAAGACACTGATGAAAGAAATTAAAGATGATACAAATAGATGGACAGATATACCATATTCTTGGATTGGAAGAATCAACATTGTGACAATGACTCTACTACCCAAAGCAATCTACAGATTCAATGCAATCCTTATCAGACTACCACTGGCAATTTTCACAGAACTACAACAAAAAATTTCACAATTTGTACGGAAACACAAAAGACCCTGAGTAGCCAAAGCAATCTTGAGAAAGAGAAACGGAGCTGGAGGAATCAGGCTTCCAGACTTCAGAGTATAATACAAAGCTACAGTAATCAAGACAGTATGGTACTGGCACAAAAACAGAAATATAGATCAATGGAAGAGGATAGAAAGCCCAGAGATAAACCCATGCACATATGGTCACCTTATCTTTGATAAAGGAAGCAAGCATATACAGCAGAGAAAAGACAGCCTCTTCAATAAGTGGTGTTGGGAAAACTGGACAGCTACATGTAAAAGAATGAAATGAGAACACTCCCTAATACCATACAGGAGAATAAACTCAAAATGGATTAAAGACCTAAATGTAAGGCCAAAGAACATCAAACTCTTAGAGGAAAACATAGGGCAAACACTCTATAACATAAATCACAGGAAGATTCTTTTTGACCCACCTCTTAGAGAAATGAAAATGAGAACAAAAATAAACAAATGGGACCTAATGAAACTTAAAAGCTTTTGCAAAGCAAAGGAAACCATAAACAAGACGAGAAGACAACCCACAGAATGGGAGAAAATATTTGCAAATGAAGCAAGTGACAAAGGATTAATCTCCAAAACATGCAAGCAGCTCATGCAGCTCAATATAAAAAAACAAACAACCCAATCTAAAAATGGGCAGAAGACCTAAATAGACTTTTTCCCAAAGAATATATACAGATTGCCAAGAAACACATGAAAGAATGCTCAACATCATTAATTATTAGAGATATGCAAATCAAAACTACAATGAGATATCATCTCACACTGGTCAGAATGGCCGTCATCAAAAAATCTCCAAACAATAAATGCTGGAGAGGGTTGGAGAAAAGGGAAACCTCTTGCACTGTTGGTGGGAATGTAAAATGATACAGCCACTATGGAGAACAGTATGGAGGTTCCTTAAAAAACTAAAAATAGAATTGCCATCTTACCCAGCAACCCCACTACTGGGCATATACCGTGAGAAAACCATAATTCAGAAAGAGTCATGTACCAAAATGTTCAATGCATCTCTATTTCCAATAGCCAGGACATGCAAGCAACCTAGTGTGCATCAACTGATGAATGGATAAAGAAGATGTGGCACATATATAGAATGGAATATTACTCAGTCATATAAAGGAATGAAACTGAGTTATTTGTAGTGAGGTGGATGGACCTAGAGACTGTCATACAGAGTGAAGTAAGTCAGAAAGAGAAAAACAAGTACCGTATGCTAACACATATTTATGGAATCTAAAAAAAAAGAAAAAGAAAAAGAAAGAAAAAAGAAAATTGTCAGAAGAACCTAGGGCCAAGAGGGGAATAAAGATGCAGACCTACTAGAGAATGGACTTGAGGATATGGGGAGGGGGAAGCGTAAGCTGAGACAAAGGAGAGAGTGGCATGGACATATATACACTTCCAAACGTAAAATAGATAACTAGTGGTAAGCAGCCACATAACACAGGGAGATCAGCTCAGTGCTTTGTGATCACCTAGAGGGCTGGGATATGGAGGGTGGGAGGGAGGGAGATGCAAGAGGGAAGAGATATGCATACATATGTATATTTATAACCGATTCACTTTGTTATAAAGCAGAAACTGGCACACCATTCTAAAGCAATTATACTCCAATAAAGATGTTAAAAAAAAGTTTATAGTATGTATTGTTTCCATTTTCAGAGTATTTTCTTCTCTGTCTCTCTTTCTCTCCCTCCCTCCCTCCCCCCCTTTCAGTGACAACATTTAAGATCTACTGTCAGAAATTTCAAATATACAATACTGTATTATCAAGTGTAGTCATTATGCTATACATTAGACCCTCAGAACTTATTCATTTTATAACTGAAAATTTATACTCTTTTATCAGTCTCTCCCCTTTTTCCATACATTCCATGCCCTGGCACCCACCATTCTACTCTATTACTATAAGTACCACTTTATTTTTTACATTCCATCTATAAGTAAATCCAGGCAATATTTGTCTTTCTCTGTCTGGCTTGTTTCACTTAGCATAATGTCCTCCAGTTTCATTCATGTTGCTGCTAATGGCAGAATTTCCTTCTTTTTAAGGATAAATTTTATCTATATCTACTTATCATACCTATCACTTATCTATCATCTATCTATCTATCTATCTGTCTATCGCATTTTCTTTATCCATTCCTCCCCTGACAGACACTAACATTGGTTCCATATCTTGGCTATTATGAATAATGCTGCAATGAACATGAGAGTACAGATATCACTTCAAAATGGTGATTTTGTTTCCTTTGGATGTATAACCAGAGGTAGGATTACTGGATAATATGGTAGTTCTATTTCTAATTTCTTGAAGATCTTCCATACTGTATTCCATAATGTCTGTACCACTTTACAGCAACAATGCAGAAGGGTTCCTTTTGCTCCACATCTTCACCAGCATTCTTTCTCTCTCCTCTTTTTGATAACAGATATCCCAGCAGCTGTGAGGTGATCTCAGTGTGGTTTTAACTTGCATTTCCCTGATGATTAGTGATGTTGCACATCTTTTAATGTATTTTTTGGCCATTTGTATATCTCCTTTGACAAAATGCCTTTGTCCAATTTTAAATTGAGTTACTTTTTTTTGGTTTGTTTTTGTTTGTATGTTTGTTTGTTTTGCTGTTGAGTTGTATGATTTCATTATATATCTTGGATATTAATCCCTTATAAGATATTTGATATGCAAATATTTTCTCCTGTTCCACAAGTTACCTTTCATTTGTTGATGGTTTCCTTCTCATTGCAGAAGCGTTTCAATCTGATGTAGTTCAACCCGTTTATTTTTACTTGTGTTGTCTTTGCTTTTGGTGTCAAATCTGAAAATGTATTGTCAAGACCAATATCAAGGAGCTTATCCCCTATGTTTTCTTCTAGAAGTTTCATGGTTTTAGGTTTTATGCTCAAGTCTTTAATGCATATTGTGTTGATTTTTGTGTATGGTATAAGATAAGGTTCCATTTTCATTCTTTTGCATGTAGCTGTCCAGTTTTCCAAGCACCATTTATTGAAGAGCCTATCCTTTACCTGTTGTGTATTCTTGATGCCTTTGTTAAAAATTTATTGACGATATACCTGTGAGTTTATTTGGGGGCTCTCTGTTCTGTTTTATTGATCTATGTATCTGTTTTTAATGCCAATGCCATACTGTTTTAATTACAATACCCGTGTAATATATTTTGAAATCAGGAGGTGTTATGCCTTCAGCTTTCTTCTTTTTGCTCAAGATTACTTTAGCTATTTGAGGCTTATTGTGTTTTTTTTTAAATTTTAGGAGGGTTTTTTTTTTTTTGTATTTCTGTTAAAAATGCTGCTGAAGTTTTGATAAGGGTTTCAGTGACTCTCTAGATCATTTTGGGTAGTGTGGACATTTTAACAATTTTAATTCTTCTGATCCACAAACACGGGATATTTTTCCATTTATTTGTATTTATATAACACGGGATATTTATTATTTATTTTTATCTTCCTCAATTTCTTTCATCAATTTTTTATACTTTTCACTGAAGGAATCATGTTCTCTGACTTCAGACTCTACTACAAAGCTACAGTCATCAAAACAGTATGGTACTGGGATAAAACAGACACACAGATCAATGGAACAGGATAGAAAGCCCAGAAGTAAACCCACACACTTATAGTCAATTAGTCTATGACAAAGGATACAAGAATATACAATGGAGAAAAGACAGTCTCTTCAGTGGTGCTGGGAATACTGGACAGCTACATGTAAAAGTTTTAAATTAGAATAATCTCTAACACCATATACAAAAAGAAACTCCAAATGGATTAAAGACCTAAATGTAAGACTAGATACTACAAAACTCCTAGAGGAAAACATAGGCAGAACACTCTTTGACATAAATTACAGCAATATTTTTTTTGGATCCATCTCCTAGAGTAGTGGAAACAAAAGAAACATAAAGAAATGAAAAAAATAAACACTTATGGTTACCAAGAGGGAAAGGGAAGGGAGGGATAAATTAGGAATCTGGGATTAACAGATACAAACTACTATATATAAAATAGATAAAAAACAAGGACTTACTGTATAGCACAGGGAACTATATTCAATATCTTGTAATAACCTACAATGGAAAAGAATCTGAATGTGTGTGTGTGTAAAACTTAATCACTTTGCTGTACACCTGAAATATTGTAAATCAACTATACTTCAATTTAAAAAATAATAAATGTTTTATACATTTTAGTATACAGATTTTTTCATCTCCTGGTTACATTTATTCCTAAGTATTTTGTTGTTTTTGATGATATTGTAAATGGGATTGTTTTCTTAATTTCTCAGTTCATCATTAGTGTATAGAAACACAAGTGATTTTTATATGTTAATTTTGTGTCTTACAACTTTATTGAATTTAGTTACTATTTTTAACAGTTTTTCCCCTTCAGATGCATAATGCAAGCTAATTAAAACGCTGATCTTCAGGGTACAGCTGGGAAAGTCAGGACATTAGATATGCAGTCTTGCCCCTATCAGGGAAAAACTGAGAGCTGGATGTTTGTGCCTTCTCTGCTGAGCCAGAGGGAAGAGTCGCTGGGGGTGCCTATGTGCCCATGTAGAACTGCCTCTTTGTTTTTCATGGTCCTGGTAAACTCCTGAATGCCAATCCTTGTCGGCTCCCCCAGTTAAGCGATTTGGGAGTCAGTCCCTCAGGTGGCATCCATAGCAGGTGGGGTGCTAGATGTATGGACAAGTTCCTTCCTGAGAGATACCAGAGACTTGGTTTTACTGTGAATGAGCCAGAGGGAGGAGGTGGGGGACCTGCTCACCAGCTCTTTTAGGAGGATCCTAGTCAGCTCTCAGCTGCAGGCTGATTAGAAGCCAGGTCCTCAGGCACTAGTTGGGAAAGGATGCAATCAAATCCCTTCCAGGGAGAAAGTGGGAAATGGGCGTTTTTGCCTGCTCCCTCTGCACTGAGTCCTGATGTAGTTGGGACTGCGGGGAGAGCCCTGGGAAATGCTCATGCATCCATTTAAAAACTGTCTCTTTGTTTACTATGGTCCTGTGGGACTCATGAATGCCAAGCTCTGTTGTGTCTCAGAGCAAGGTGATTTGCCCATCCCTTAGATTACAGCCTTTGTTGAGGTGCTGTATGTGTGGTCCAACCCCTCTGCTTCTCAGGGAGAAACTGGGAGTTGGAGATTCTCTTCCAATTGTAAGGTGCTGTGTTGTGGTGCGTTTTATGGTGAGAGTGTGTCTCAGCCTTTCCTACCTATTTCAATGTGAGTATTTTCTCAGTCATCCAATGTGTGGGAGTCACTCAACTAGTTTCTGGATTTCCCTTGGAGGAAATTGATCCATGTGTAGTTATATTTATTGTGTCCATGGGAAAAGGAAAATATAGGAGCTTCCTATCCCACCATCTTGGTGATGTCGCCCTCAAAGTATTTTATAATTTCCATTTTAGTTTCTTCTTTGAATCATTGGTTATTTCATGGTGTGTTACAGAATTTCCACATATTTGTGAATTTCTCAAATTCCCTTCTGCTGTTGATTTCCAATTTCATCCTGTTTTGGGCTAAGAACATGATTTCTGTGATTTCAAACATACTAAATTTATTGAGGCTTGTTTCATGACCTATCGTATTGTTTATCCTGTCTATTTCATGTGTGCTTGAATAAAAAAGATGAGTTCAGCTGTTGTTGAGTGGACTTCTTTATAGTTGTCTGCTAGGTGTACTTGGTTTATAGTGTCACTGACGTCTTCTACATCCTTGTTTATCTTCTGCCTGATTATTCTAGCCATTATTGAAAATGGGCTGAGGAACTCTCCAACTATTATTGTTAAATTGTCTAGGTTTCCTTTCAATTCTCCCAGTTTTTGCTTCATGTATTTTGGGGTTTTATTATTTTGTGAATATACATATTTATAATTGTTATAAACTCTTGATAGATTGACTTTTTATCCATATAAAATATTCCTTATATCTAGTAACATATTTTGGTCTTAAAGCCAAAGTCATCTGACATTTGTATCACCACTCTAATCTCTATGGTTGGTATTTTCATGGTACATTTTTTTCTTAGCCTTTTACTTTCAATCTGTTTGTATCTTTGAATTTAAAGTATTTCTGCCATAGACATAATTTAATTGGATCTTGTTTATTAATCAGTGTGTCAATCTTTGCCTTTTGTTTGAATTATGTAATCCATCCATATTTAATGTTATTATTGACATAGTTGAATTTATGTCTGCCATTTTACTTCTTGTTTTCTATATGATTCATGTCTTTCTTGTCCATGTCTCCTTTTCTGCTTTCTTTTACATTAAGTGAATATTTTCTAATATAACATTCTTATTTATTTAATCATATGTCACTATACTAGATTTTGTAGTTAATTTCTTAGTGGTTACTATTGGGCTTACAATGTACATCTTAACCTAGTATATCTATCATGTTTACATTAACTGAATTCCAGTGAGACATAAAAGTATTACTCTTATATAATTCTATTTCTGCTTCCCCTTCTTGTGCTATTGTTATATGTATTTAGTCTGTATATTTTACAAACCCAGTAAAATATTTTACAGTACATTATTAGAATCATTATTTATATAAATTTGTATCTTTTAAAAAAACTGAGCGATTATATCACAAGATAGAGGTGTTAGCTAACACTACAATAGCAATCATATTGCTTTATATAAATGTATCAAATTAACATGTTCTGCACCTTAAATTTGCACAATGTTATAAGTCAAATATATTTCAATTATATACATTTTAAGCTAAGAGAAAGAGAGTCAGTCTATATTTATTATAGAGTTTGTTTTATTTTCTATTTCTGGTTCTCCTCACTTGCTCCTGTGGATTCAAGTTAACATCTGGTGTTATTTTCTTACTCCCATATAGCTTTTCTCCTACCCATATCGTTTGTGTTTTACTGTCAATTACATTATATACCTGTATGTTATTGGCCCATAAATAAAACTGTGTATGTATTCTTTTATGCAAATGTTTCTAGAAGTCTTTTAAGAGAAGGAAGTAGAAGAAATATGTAATTTATACCGGTTTTTATTACTGTCTACATAATTACTTTTAGTGGCATCCTTTTTTTTTTCATGCAGATTCAAGTTACTCTCTAGTGTCACTTACTTCCCAGATAAAGAACTTCCTTTAATATTTCTTATAAGGTGGATCTGCTAGCAACTAATTCTCTCAATTTTTATTTATCTGGAATATATTTAACCTGAAAGCTTTTCTGTATATATGCTTCTTTGTTGAAACTGATTTTTCCTTTCAGCACTTTGAATATGTTTCACAATGCCTTCTGGCTGCAACTATTTCTGATGAGAAATATTTGCTAATCTTATTGGAATTCCTTTGTATAAGTTATTTTTTGTCATGCTGCCTTCAAGAGTTTCTCTTTCTGTTCGTTTTCAACAATTTTACTCTGATGTATCTGGGTATGAACCCCTTTGGACTTTTCCTACTTAGATACATTTAAGCTTCTTAGATACTCATATTATTTTTCATCAAATTTGGGAAATTTTCAGCCATTGGTTCTTTGTATATTTTTTATGCTCCTTTCTTTGCCTACTCTCTTCTGGTAAATCCCATTGCATGTATAATATGTTCACATGTTTAACAGTGTCCCACATTTCTCTAAAGCTCTATTAATTTTTCCTCATACTTTTTTTCTCTCTGATTTTAGGATTGTGTAATCTCTACCAATGTCTCTTCAAGTCTAATTTTTTACTTCTGCTAACACAAGTTTACATTTGAAGCCCTCTTGCAAATTTTTCATTTCAGTTATTGTAATTTTCAAATCCAGAAGTTCCATTTGGCTTCTTTTTATAATTTATCCTTATAGATAATCTCTATTTTAAGACACTGTCATCATACCTTCCTTTATTTCTTTAAGCATGGTTCCCTTTAGTTCTTTGAACATGTTTATAATAGGTGCTTTGATGTCTTTTTCTGCTATATCCAATTCTGGACTCTCTCACAGGCAATTTTGTTGCCTGATTTTTTTCCCTGTATATTGGTCACACTTTCCTATTTCTTTCCATGTCTTATAATTTGTTTGTTGAAAGCTGAGGTATTTAGTTAATATATTGTAGCAACTCTGGTATTGATCCCCCTGGGCTTGTTGTTTGCATATTTGTTTAGTGTTGTGACTGGACTAGTTCAGTGAAGTCTATTTCTCTGCAGTGTGCAGCTTCTGATGTTGTCACTAAAAGGGCACAACCTTGGACATGCACACAGTCTCCCTGACTCCCCTTCTCCCCCATGGGTAACTGAACTTTTAGCCAGGATGCCCTTTACTGTTCCTTCCTGATATCTCCATTAAGCTTTGGATAGACTGCCTCTATTGGTTTCTCACCTATCTGTGAGCTTCCATTAATTCTCAGCTGATTGCTTTATTTATTTATTTATTTGATAACACCCTGGGGAATAAATGGCTCCACAGTCAGATCCTATTAACTTTGGGCCCCTTTACAGTGGTAGTCTTTCAGGTCAGTCTTTCAGGTCAATGCTTTCAGGTCAGTCTTTCAGGTCAATACTTGCTCCAATTCTAGGAAGACACTTCTCAGCCATTTCTTTCTCTGCTTCTCTCTGTTAAATGGTCTTCCAATAGTAGACCATTTGGAAGTTTAACAGAGAGAAGCTGCCAGCCCCCTTTTAAATGCTCACTTCTAAGATCTCCATTCTTTTTAGTAATATCCTTAGGCATGAACTTTCCCATGCTCTGTTTCAAATAATTTCAGTCCCCTTAAGGAGAGTCTCTCTTAGGGAGAGCTACAGAGTTCTCTGTGTTTATAACCTGCCTCTCCCCTTGGGCAGCACTCCTATACCACTGCTCCAGAACTAGTAGTGGGGACAGTGGCCCTCTTCCCTCAGAGTGATACCCCTGCTCTACTAGCAGTGTGCTAGGCAAGGCTTGTAGCTCTTGATTTTCTCAGATTTACTCTCCTGGTGTGGAAATCATATCTTATAAGTGGGCTGGGGCAAGGGTGTTTGGGGCCCAGTGTTTTCAGCCTGTCACACCTGGGGCAGATCTTTGTCCTATGAATAGGGCCCAAGTAGTGTAAGGAATCACCAGATCTCTCACTTACACTTGCCTTGAATAGGGCTTCTCGAATATGGTCCTGGGAATGAAGAGAAATTCTGGTATCCTGCCCCTCCCATAGGAAAATAGGAGTGGAAGGGCAGGAGATGGAGCCTCATCTTCTTGGCTACCAGAGTAGAGCTACCAGAGTGGAGCTTCCATCATACTGAGCTGGGGCGGGTGAGGGAGTGTAGAGTGGATTGTGGCTCAAATGCCACTGTTCTTCCTGAGATTTAGTAGATTTTCATTAACGAATGTTTTTCCCTTTGCTATATACCGTTTGAACAGTCTCCAGAGATTTTAAGTGATTGTTTTATGTATATAATCTTCACCAGTTTGATTTTTTTCCCTGGGAAATGATCCATGGTGCTCCTCACATCACCATTCAGGAAATGCTTCTCTTTTCCATTACTTTATTATTATTATTATTATTATTATTACCATGCATTTTTTCAAGAAGTTAAATAATAGAGTGATTTTATATAAAAGAAAGCAAAGGTCCTCCCCCAGCCCTGCTTATCAGAGGTAGCAATCTGCTAATATAAGTATATGTGTATCATATTATATGTAATATAAATTTTTAGAAGTGGAATCATATCAGAAATTAAATTTATTTAGAATATTACCTCTCTTCCACCAACACTGAATATTTTTCTCCCATTTCCCAAAGCCAATAAATACGTCCAACTGATTCTAGATAAAACCAATCAATTGATATGCATCTGCATATCAAATTTAATCATCTGAGAGCTGAATTCAATCCACTATCTTAGTGGAACCTTCAATACATGTCTCTCAGAAAATGACAGATAAGGAAGAAAAAAATTTTAATATAGAAAATTCAAAAAGGAAAGTAATAAGCATGTTATTCAAATAGACAAGGAACAATAAAGAAATGAATATGTATTAGATCATAAAAGAAACATTAATGAACGTCAAAAAGCAGACATACATATATCACAATACAATAAAAAATTAACAATGAAAAGATAGTCCTTCTCCCAATTAAATCTATCTACATGAATATATTTAAGTGCTTTTCCAAGATTTTTAGCTTAAGACAAGTTCAAAGCAGCAACTAAAAATAGACCACAGTAAAACACTACCAACAAATCCTGTGCATTAATACTGAGTACTCAGAGTAAACTTTACAGCCTTAAACACATTTACTACAAAAAAGAACGACTGACTATACATGAAAAAAATTATTCAACTTAGGAAGCTAGAAAGACACCAACAACATAACTACAAAGAGGAGACTATTAACAAACATAAAAGCAGAAATTAATGAAATAATCAACAAAAATAAAATAACAATCCATTCAACAAATATCTGGTTCTTTGCAAAATCAATCAAATAGAAGCACATTTGGTAAGTGTGATTTAAAAAATAACAGAGATGTAATTGGATAATATTAGGAATTAGGAGAATCTGAGGATATTTTTAAAAGTTTTTAAGTGCTCATACAAATTTATACCAATAAATTGTAATAATCTAAATTACTACAATTTAAGAAAAAGAAACATGAATACAGTAATAATCAATAAAAAGACTGAGAATTAGTAAAGAAAAAAAGACTCCTATAAAGAAACTATAATAATAGATAATAACACAGATAGTTAGAATACAGATGATTATAATACAGATAATTATCACATTATATAAATTGTTTCATTCTATTAAAAAATGTGAAAGCTACCCAAATTATTTTTCTAGTTTAGCATAACCCTGATACCAAAACCTGGCAAGAATTAACCTCAGTTTAGAAAATGCATGCCATAGTTATTGGAACAGTGTGATATTGATGCAGAAATAGACAAATAAGTCAATGTAACAGAATCTTCCACATATATATGAGAATTTAATTTATGATAAAGCTGCCATTTCAAGTCAATGGAAAGGGGGTGCAACTGAGACAATTGTGGCTATCCCTTTAGAAAAATATAAAGATTCTTATCACAAAGCATTCACACACATACAAAAACATCTCAGTTGATTAAATGTGCTTACTATAAAAAAAGAAAACCTTAAGAGCATTAGAAGAAAATTTCAGATTATTTTAATAATATTGGGGAGCAAAGAGCTTCTTTAAAGAATACAAAATGTGTGACATACAAAAATATTCAGGCTAGACTATCTGTATGATGAAAGAAGTCATGATCAAACGTAAAAGATAACTAACAGTTACACCTCTGCAATGACAGCTTAACGATCTCCACAGACATACTCCCCAGAGAAACAAGCAAACTGGTGAAAACTATTTTTTTAAAAACTATTAAATGTCTCTGGAAATTGTCCTAAGGGCAAACAGCAAATGAAGAAACATTTACTCAAAAAAATCTACTGTACTCAGTAAGAACAGTGAGAGTCTGTGGTATTTGAAACATGACCTGCTCCCTCTCTCCTACCTGTCCAGCTCAGCTTGATATTAACTCCACTCCAGGTAAGTGTGACCAAGAAGATGGGGCTCCCTCCCCATTCAGCTCCCAATTATTGGTTACCTATATCTCACCAATAATGGCAGGCCACTAGTATTTCTCACCCTCCAATTCTGAATTGAAGAGGTGAGTAAGTTCCTGGTGAGTGAAGCCAAGAGCTCAGGGGCTCCTTTCCTCCAACCAGTCATCACTCATGGGTCTGAGGGTTTAACCCTAGCCACAGCAGGCTGAGAATACTGCAGTCCTGATCACCCTTGTTCCAGCTTGATCATCTGACAGAGGTTCCAAATAGAAACAGTAAGCCTAGAAGACCAGAGGCTACTGCCCACCCAGTGGCCAGAACTGCGGCTCAGAAATTTTTTCCAAAGTAGGAGAGACATTCCATAAGAAAAGAGAGCTCCTAACCTCTCCACAAAAGGAACAAGCTATTTAAAACAGAATATGAGAAAGTTCACGCCTAAGAGAGCTCTTGAAAATAATAGTTCTTCTAAATTAAGAGCAACAAGCAAAACCACAGGCCAGCTATTTCACCAGAGAGAACCAGAGAGAGAGACAGCTAGGAAAAGCCTCTTGGGGTTTGACTAAACCTCAAAGATGTTTCTAAAAATTATTCCCACCTGAATTCAATCAGATCAGATTGTGGTGCAATTAATGCACCAGGGCATTGTTGAAAACAATTGAAAAATAAATTGGCAATTAATAAAGCCTAACTGGTGAGTGAAATAACCAGTGAGGTAGACAGCTTAGCAGAGACAGCAGAGGAGACAAAGAGAACTATGTTAAAACTCCTGTCATCCCAGAGTGGTAATGTGTATACCCAAGTCTGCACTGACTGAGGAGTGACAACTAAGGGTTCATACTTCGAGGGAAATAGACTTGACTAAAATAGTCTACCCAAGTCACTAAACAAATAAAAAAGAAAATAACAACAAAAACAATCCCCAGGGATGGGAAAGTTGGACCTGAATCCATAGTGCTATAATATATTACCTAAATGCCCCAACTTAAAAAAAATAGAGTATGCAAAGAAGAAGGAAAGTGTGACCCACTCACAGAAACAAAAACAAGCTACAGAAACTGCCTCTGAAAGAACCAATATGTTGGATTTAACAGAAAAAAATCTTCAAAGAAACCAATATGAATATGCTCAAAGAACTAAAGGAAAACATGCTTTAAAGCTATGATGACAATTTCTCATTAAACAGACTATCCATAAAGAGATGCAAATTATAAAAAGTACCAAATGGATAATTTGGAGTTAAAAATTACAATAACCAGAATGAAAAGTTCACTAGAGGGGCTCAATAATAGATTGGAGTTGCCAGAAAAAAGAACATAAATTTGAAAATACAGATTATGCAATCATAAGAACAGAGAGGAAAGAGAATGAAGTAAAATGAACACAGTGTCAGAAAAGCATGAGACACCTTTAAGTGCTCCAACCTACATGTAATGGCATTACCAGAAGGAAAGGCCAGAAAAGTAGTAGAAAAAAATATTCGAAGAAACAATGACTAAAATTTTTTGGAAAATGTTAATCTACACACCCAGGAAGGTCAAAAAACTCCAAGAAGTTTAAAAACAAAGATATTCACACTCAGACACCTCATAGTAAAAATACTGAAAGCCAAAGAGAAAATCTTGAAAACAGCAAGAGAAACGAAACTCATCACTTACAAGGCAAACCCATTAAGATTAACAGGGGATGTCTTATTAGGAAAAAAAGAAAAATGGAGGCCAAAAACAGTGGGACAAAATATTCAAAGTGCTGAAGGGAAAAAATCTGTCAAATAAAAATCTTCTATCCTGCAAAACTGTCTTTCAAAAATGAAACCAAAATAAGTCAGAAAGAGAAAAACAAATACCATATGTTAACACATATATATGGACCCAAAAAAAAAAAATGGTTCTGAAGATCCGAGGAGCAGGACAGGAATAAATATGAAGACATAGAGAATGGACTTGAGGACATGGTGGAGGGGGAAGGGTAAGATGGGACGAAGTGAGAGAGTAGCATGGACATATATACACTACCAAATGTAAAATAGATAGCTAGTGGGAAGCAGCCGCATAGCACAGGGAGATCAGCTCGGTCCTTTGTGACCACCTAGAGGGGTGGGATAGGGAGGGAGACACAAGAGGGAGGAGATATGGGGATGTATGTATATGATAGCTGATTCACTTTGTTACACAGCAGAAACTAACACACCATTGTAAAACAATTATACTCCAGTAAAGATGCTAAAAAAAAAAAAAGAAACCAAAATAAAAACTCCAAGGCAAACAAAAACTGAGAGATATCAATTGCTGACAGACCTATCTTGCAAGAATTTGTAAAGGAATTTATTCAGATTCAAAGCAAGCAAACCTAGATGTAAATTCAAATACACATGAAAAAACAAAAAACTCTGGTAAATGTAATTATATAATTATAAAACACAGTATAAATGCATAACCTTTACTCTCTAGTATTCTCTGTTTTAAAAAGCAATTATATGTCAATATATTTACAATTGTTTAGTTGGGTCTCTAACATTAGAAATGTAATATATTTGACAATAATAGCACAAAGGAAGTGGGTGGGAGCAGAGTTGTATTTGAGTAAGGAAATGACACAAGATGGTATAAATTCAAACCCATAGGGAAAAAATGCATAGAACTATATATGGCTTTTTAACAAAAGTAAATATAACAAATTATAAATATGTACTTGCTCTCTTTTCTTTTCTCAACTTCTTTAGTAGACATAAAGTCAGACATTAAATATATAGATTAATTATTATAACAATATGGTAGGGTGTGTAACAGGTATGTATTTAATATGTATAACAATAATATCACCAAAACGTAAAAAGGGAATAGAGCACCATACAAGTAACATTTCAACAGCTCACTGGAATTAATATAAATCTGGAGTAGATTCTGATAAGTTAAGATGCTATGGCAAGGGGACGTTCAAGATGGTGGAGGAGTAAGACACGGAGATCACCTTCCTCCCCAGGAATGCATCAGAAATACATCTACATGTGGAACAACTCTTACAGAACACCTACTGAACGCTGGCAGAAGACCTCAGACTTCCCAAAAGGCAAGAAACTCCCCACGTACCTGGGTAGGGCAAAAGAAAAAACAAAAAAAAAAACAGAGACAAAAGAATAGGGACAGGATCTGCACCTCAGGGAGGGAGCTGTGAAGGAGTAAAAGTTTCCACACACTAGGAAGCCCCTTCACTGGCGGAGATGGGGGCGGTGGTGGGGTGGGGTGGGGCGGAAGCTTCAGAGCCACCGAGGAGAATGCAGCAATAGGGAGGCAGAAGGCAAAGTGGAGAGATTCCCGCACAGAGGATCAGTGCCAACCAGCACTCACCAGCCTGAGAGGCTTGTCTGCTCACCCACTGGGGCAGATGGGGGCTGGGAGCTGAGGCTCGGGCTTTGGAGGTCAGATCCCAGGGAGAGGACTGGGGTTGGCTGCGTGAACACAGCCTGAAGGGGGCTAGTGTGCCACAGCTAACCAGGAGGGAGTCTGGGAAAAAGTCTGGACCTGCCTAAGAGGCAAGAGACTATTGTTTTATGGTGCGTGAGGAGAAGGGATTCAGAGCACCACCTGAACCAGCTCCATAGATGGGCATGAGCCATGGCTATCAGCTCAAACAGCAGAGACGGTCATGAAATGCTAACACTGCTGCTGCAGCCACTAAGAATCCTGTGTGAAACCACAGGTCACTATCCACACGCCCCACCCCTCCACCCTGGGAGCATGTGCAGCCTGCCACTGCTAGGATCCCATGATCCAGGGACAACTGCCCTGGGAGAACACATGGCTTGCCTCAGGCTGTTGCAACATCATGCTGGTCTTTGCTGCTGCAAGCTCAACCCACATCCCAATTATAACTGCCGTACCCCTCCCTCCTCTCCCCCCCCTGGCATAAGTGAGACAGAGCCCCCTAATCAGCTGCTGCTTTAACCCCGTCCTGTCTGGGCGGGAACAGATGCCTGAGGGCAACCTACATGCAGAGGTAGGGCCAAAACCAAAGCTGAACCCCAGGAGCTGTGCAAAGAAAGAAGAGAAAGGGAAATTTCTCCATGCAGCCACAGGAGCAGAGGATTAAATCCCCACAATCAACTTGAGGTACTTGGAATCTGTTGAATACCTGAATAGATAACAAATCAACCAAATATTGAGGTGGTGGAGTTTGGGAGAAACTGTAGACTTGGGGTTTGCGGTCTGCGACTGACTTGTTTCTGATTTTTATGTTTATCTTAGTATAGTTTTTAGTGCTTGTTTTCATTGGTGGATTTGTTTATTGGTTTGGTTGCTCTCTTCTTTCTATTTTTTTAATTTAATAATTCTTAAATTTTTTTAATTTTATTTATTTTTTTGTTTATTATTTTTCTTCTTTCTTTTTTTCTCCCTTTTCTTCCGAGCCGTGTGGATGACAGGGTCTTGGTGCTCCAGTCTGGTGTCAGGCCTGAGACTCTGAGGTGGGAGAGCCGAGTTCAGGACATTGGACCACCAGAGACCTCCCGGTCCCACGTAATATCAATCACCAAGAGTGCTCCCAGAGATCTCTGTCTCAATGCGAAGACCCGGCTCCACCCAATGGCCAGCAAGCTCAGGTGCTGGACGTGCCATACCAAACAATAGTAAGACAGAAACACAACCCCACCCATTAGCAGAGAGGAGGCCAAAAATCATACTAAGTTCACAGACACCAAAAAACACACAAAACACACCACCAGATGCAGCCCTGCCCACCAGAAACACAAGATCTAGCCACACCACCAGAACACAGGCACCAGTCCCCCCCACCAGGAAGCCTACACCAGCCACTTAACCAACATCACCTATTTGGGGCAAACACCAAAAACAATGGGAACTACGAACATACAGCCTGCAAAAAGGAGACCAAAATACAGTAAGTTGAACAAAATGAGAAGACAGAGAACTATGCAGCAGATGAAGGATGAAGGTAAAAACCCACAAGACCAAATAACTGATGAGGAAATAGGCAGTCTACCTGAAAAAGAATTCAGAGTAGTGACAGTAAAGATGATCCAAAATCTTGGAAACAGAATGCAGAAAATACAAGAAATGTTTAACAAAGGCCTAGAAGAACTAAAGAGCAAACAAACAATGATGAAAATCAGATTAAATGAAACTAAAAATTCTCATAAAAGGAATCTATAGCAGAATAACAGGCAGAAAAACGGATAAGTGACCTGGAAGATAAAACAGTGAAAATAGCTACCACAGAGAAGAATAAAGAAAAAGAATTAAAAGAATTGAGGGCAGTCTCAGAGACCTCTGGGACAACATTAAGTGCACAAACATTCAAATTATAAGGGTCCCAGAAAAAGAAGAGAAAAAGAAAGGGTCTGAGAAAATATTTGAAGAGATTATGGTTGAAAACGTCCTTAACATGGGAAAGGAAATAGTCAATCAAGTCCAGGAAGTGCAGAGTCCCATACAGGATAAATCCAAGGAGAAAGATGCAAAGACAGATATTAGGCAAACCAGCAAAAATTAAATGGAAAGAAAAAATATTAAAAGCAGCAAGGGCAAAGCAACAAATAACATTCAAGGGAATCCCCATAAGGTTAAAGACTGATCTTTCAGCAGAAACTCTGTAAGCCAGAAGGGAGTGGCAGGACATATTTAAAGTAATGAAAGGAAAAAACTTACAACCAAGATTACTTTACCCAGCAAGGATCTCATTAAGATTTGACGGAGAAATTAAAACTTTTACAGACAAGCAAAAGTTAAGAGATTTCAGCACCACCAAACCAGTTTTACAATAAATACTAAAGGAACTTCTCTAGGCAAGAAACACAGAACAAGGAAAAGACGTACCAAAGAAGACCCAAAACAATTAAGAAAATGGTAATAGGAACATACATATCGATAGTTACCTTAAATGTAAATGGATTAAATGCTCCAACAAAAAGACAGAGACTGGCTGAATGGATACAAAAACAAGACCTATATATATGATGTCTACAAGAGACCCACTTCAGACCTAGGGACACATACAGACTGAAAGTGAGGAGATGGAAAAAGATATTCCATACAAATGGAAATCAAAAGGAAGCTGGAGTAGTAATTCTCATAACAGAAAAAATAGGCTTTAAAATAAAGACTATTACAAGAGACAAAGAAGGACACTACGTAATGACCAAAGGATCAATCCAAGAAGAAGATAAAACAATTCTAAATATTTATGCACCAAACATAGGAACACCTCAATACATAAGCCAAATGCTAACAGCCATAAAAGGGGAAATCGACAGTAACACAAACATTGTAGGGGACATTAACAGCCCACATTCACCAAAGGACAGATCATCCAAAATAAAAATAAATAAGGAAACACAAGCTTTAATTGATACATTAAACAGGATGGACTTAATTGATATTTCTAGGGCATTCCATCCAAAAACAACAGAATACACTTTCTTCTCAAGTGCTCATGGAACATTCTCCAGGATAGATCATATATTGGGCCACATCAAGCCTTGGTAAATTTAAGAAAATTGATTTCATATCAAGTATCATTTCTGACCACAATGCTATGAGACTACATATCAATTAGAGGAAAAAACTGTAAAAAAACACAAACACATGCAGACTAAACAGTACACTACTAAACAACCAAGTGATGACTGAAGAAGTCTCAGAGGAAATCAAAAATACTTAGCAATGAATGACTATGAAAATACGATGACCCAAAATCTATGGAATGCATCAAAAGCAGTTCTAACAGGGAAGTTTTTAGCAATACAATCCTATCACATGAAACAAGAAAAATCTCAAATAAACAACCTAACCTTACATTTAAAGCAATTAGACAAAGAAGATCAAAAAAACCCCAAAGCAGGCAAAAGGAAAGAAATCATAGAGATCACATCAGAAAAAAATGAATAATAAATGAAGGAAACAATAGCAAAGATCAGTCAAACTAAAAGCTGGTTCTTTGAAAAGATAAACGAAATTGATAAAACAATAGCCAGACTCATCAAGAAAAAAAGGGAGAAGACTCAAATCAACATAATTAGAAATGAAAAAGGAGAAGTAACAAGTCACACTGCAGAAATACAAAGGATCAGGACAGATTTCTACAAGCAACTATATGCTAATGAGATAGACAACTTGGAAGAAACGGACAAAATCTTAGAAAGCACAACCTTCCGAGACTGAACCAGGAAGAAATAAAAAATATAAACAGACCAATCACAAGCACTGGAATTGAGACTGTGATTAGAAATCTTCCAACAATTAAAGCCCGGGACCAGATGGCTTCACAGGCGAATTCTACCAAATATTTAGAGAAGAGTTAAACCTATACTTTTCAAGCTCTTCCAAAATATAGCAGAGGGAGGAACACTTGCAAACTCATTCTACAAAGCGACCATCAACCTGGTACCAAAACCAGACAAAGATATTACAAAAAAATAAAACTACAGGCCAATATCACCGCTGAACATAGATACAAAAATCCTCAACAAAATACTAGCAAACAGAATCCAACAGCACATTGAAAGGATCATACACCAAGATCAAGGGTGTTTTAGGCCAGGAATGCAAGGATTCTGCAATATACACAAATAAATCAATGTGATATACCATATTAACAAATTGAAGGAGAAAAACCATATGATTATCTCAATAGATGCAGAGAAAGCTTCCAACAAAATTCAACACCCGATTATGATAAAAACCCTCCAGAAAGTAGGCATAGAGGGAACTTACCTCAGCATAATAAAGGCCATATATGACAAACCCACAGGAACATCATTCTCAAAGGTGAAAAATTGAAACCATTTCCCTTAAGATCAGGAAGAAGACGAGGTTGTCCACTCTCACCACTATTATTCAACATAGTTTTGGAAGTTTTAGCAACAGCAATCCGAGAAGAAAAAGAAATAAAAGGAATCCAAATCAGAAAAGAAGAAGTAAAGCTGTCACTGTTTGCAGATGACATGATACTATACATAGAGAATCCTAAGGATGCTACCAGAAAACTGATAGAGCTAATCAATGAATTTGGTAAAGTTGCAGGATACAAAATTAATGCACAGAAATCTCTTGCATTCCTATACATCAAAGATGAAAAATCTGAAAGAGAAATTAAGGAAACACTACCATTTACCATTGCAACAAAAAGAATACCTAGCTATAAACCTACCTAAGGAGACAAAATAACTGTATGCAGAAAACTATAAGTCACTGATGAAAGAAATTAAAGATGATACAAACAGATGGAGAGATATACCATGTTCTTGGATTGGAAGAATCAACATTGTGAAAATGACTCTACTACCCAAAGCAATCTACAGATTCAATGCAATCCCGATTAAACTAACAATGGCAATTTTCACAGAAACAGAACAAAAAATTTCACAGTTTGTATGGAAACAGAAACGACCCTGAAGAGCCAAATCAATGTTGAGAAGGAAAAATGGAGCTGGAGGAACAAGGCTCCCTGACTTCAGACTATACTACAAAGCTACAGTCATCAAGACAGTATGGTACTGGCACAAGAACAGAAATATAGATGAATGCAACAGGATAGAAGCCCAGAGATAGACCCACGTGCATATGGTCACCTTATCTTTGATAAAGGAGGCAAGAATATACAATGGAGAAAAGACAACCTTCTCAATAAGTGGTGCTGGGAAAACTGGACAGCTACATGTAAAAGAATGAAATTAGAACACTCCCTAACACCATACACAAAAATAAACTCAAAATGGATTAAAGACCTAAATGTAAGGCCAGATACTATAAAACTCTTAGAGGAAAACCTAGGCAGAACACTCTATGACATAAATCACAGCAATATCATTTTTGACCCATCTCCTCAAGAAAAGGACATGAAAACAAAAATAAACAAATGAAACTTAAAAGCTTTTGCACAGCAAAGGAAATCATAGATAAGACAACCCTCAGAATGGGAGAAAATATTTGCACACGAAGCAACTGACAAAATATTAATCTCCAAAATATACAAGCATCTCATGCAGCTCAATATCAGAAAAACAAACAACCCAATGCAAAAATGGGCAGAAGACCTAAATAGACATTTCTCCAAAGAAGATATACAGATTGCCAACAAAGAAATGGAAGGATGCTCAACATCACTAATCATTAGAGAAATGCAAATCAAAACTACAATGAGGTATCACCTCACACCAGGTAGAATGGCCATCATCAAAACATCTATAAACAATAAATGCTGGAGATGGTGTGGAGAAAAGGGAACACTCTTGCACTGTTGGTGGGAATGTAAATTGATACAGCCACTATGGAGAACAGTATGGAGGTTCCTTAAAAAACTAAAAATAGAACTACCATACGACCCAGCAATCCCACTACTGGGCATATACCCTGAGAAAACCATAATTCAAAAAGAGTCATGTACCAAAATATTCATTGCAGCTCTATTTACAATAGCCAGGACATGGAAGCAACCAAAGTGTCCATCATCGGATGAATGGATAAAGAAGATGTGGCACATATATACCATGGAATATTACTCAGCTCTAAAAAGAAATGAAATGGAGGTATTTGTAGTGAGGTGGATGGAGTTAGAGTCTGTCATACAGAGTGAAGTAAGTCAGAAAGAGAAAAACAAATACCGTATGGTAACACATATATATGAAATCTAAGGAAAAAAAGAAGATCATGAAGAACCTAGTGGCAAGAGGGGAATAAAGACACAGACCTACTAGAGAATGGACTTGGGGATATGGGGAGGGGGAAGTGTAAGATGTGACAGGGTGAGAGAGTGGCATGGACATATATACACTACTAAATGTAAAATAGCTAGCTAGTGGGAAGCAGTCGCATAGCACAGGGAGATCAGCTCGGTGCTTTGTGACCACCTAGAGGGGTGGGATAGGGAGGGTGGGAGGGAGGGAGATGCAAGAGGGAAGATATATGGGAACATATGTATATGTATAACTGATTCACTTTGTTATAAAGCAGAAACTAACACACCATTGTAAAGCAATTATACTCCAATAAAGATGTTAAAAAAAAAAAACTCCAATGAGGTATCACCTCACACCAGGCAGAATGGCTATCATCAAAACATCTATAAACAATAAATGCTGGAGAGGGTGTGGAGAAAAGGGAACCCTCTTGCACTGTTGGTGGGAATGTAAATTGATACAGCCACTATGTAGAACAGTATGGAGGTTCCTTAAAAAATTAAAAATGGAACTACCATATGACCCAGCAATCCCACTACTGGGCATGTACCCTGAGAAAACCATAGTTCAAAAAGTGTCATGTACCACAATGTTCATTGCAGCACTATTTACAATAGCCAGGACATGGAAGCAACCTAAGTGTCCATCGACAGGTGAATGGATAAGGAAGATGTGGCACATATATACAATGGAATATTACTCAGCCATAAAAAGAAACAAAACTGAGTTATTTGTAGTGAGGTGGATGGACCTAGAGTCTGTCATACAGAGTGAAGTAAGTCAGAAAGAGAAAAACAAATACCATGTGCATATATATGGAATCTTAAAAAAAAATGGTTATGAAGAACCTAGGGGGCAGGACCGGTATAAAGATGCAGACATAGAGAATGGACTTGAAAACATGGGGAGGTGGAAAGGTAAGCTGAGACAATGTGAGAGAGTGGCATTGACATATATACACTGCCAAATGTAAATTAGAAAGCTAATGGGAAGCAGCCGCATAGCACAGGGAGATCAGCTCTGTGGTTTGTGACCATCTAGAGGGGTGGGAGAGGGAGGGAGGGAGGGAGACACAAGAGGGAAGAGATATGGGGATATATGTATATGTATAGCTGATTCAGTTTGTTATAAAGCAGAAACTAACACACCATTGTAAACCAAATGTAAATTAGAAAGCTAAAGGGAAGCAGCCGCATAGCACAGGGAGATCAGCTCTGTGCTTTGTGACCACCTAGAGGGGTGGGATAGGGAGGGAGGGAGGGAGACACAAGAGGGAAGAGATATGGGGATATATGTATATGTATAGCTGATTCACTTTGTTATAAAGCAGAAACTAACACACGATTGTAAAGCAATTATACTGCAATAAAGATGTCAAAAAAAGAAATAACTTTAAAAAATATGTAAAATAACACTGGAAAATACTCATTTCATTTAGAACTTATCTATAAACCAGTAGTAGAGTTACACATGTAGAAAACATAGTATGGTCACTGTAAACCCATCTAACATTGCTCAAAATGGAGTAATGCCTGTCAAGGGCCACTATCAAGTCTCCTTCAGACACCCAAGGACTGGAAAATTACTGAAGACAAAAAGTTACAGATTCTCAGAAAAAACACATCCTATAGAAGCACAGCCAGCTCGGAAACAACTATAGACCAAAATAGATATAAACCCACCCCCTCTTTCTTGCACCTTGCCCTTTGAAGCCCAGTAAAATACTCAAACCCCCACCCTTCGGGGCCAATGCCACTCTATGCATCTGGCCCTTTTCCTCCCTTGGAAAGTGAATAAAAACTTTCTTTTCTTCCCTTGTTAATACTTCTGTGAATTCTTTCACAACCCGCGTTTGCTCACCTGACATTTTTGGTGGCCTGTACTGGGAGTCTTCACTAACCGAACTCCTTTCACTTCAATCTCCGGGTGAAAATCTTCCTCATCGCCCACCACGTTGTCCATCAATCTGTAAGTTATTATCTTCGATGGGGCTTTCTCGGGAAAATAATGGCAGAATCTAGGCCGCAGAAAGCACGACGTTGGGTCTGTCACTATCTAGGTCTAAGTTCGAATTTGGCCTCCGGGGACGCCCCCTGGCCATCTTCTTCTTGTCGCTGATTCATCTCTGAGACTCGGGGATACCTGATTCCAAAATGATTCCTTCTAGGTCGTTCCGAGGGGGGATGCTCCTTCTGAGCTCTGGGACTCCCAGAATGGCCCCTGTCCTCAAAACTTTCTCTTTATTCTTCTTCCTAGTTGTCATTACGGGCAACTGTCAATCTGCCCTGGCAAAAGACTCCCCCTTGGGATGTCTCCTCAAACATTGGAAAGATCACAAATTAGACGACTTAAAACCCAAATGAGTGGTCTTTTTCTGCACCATGGCTTGGCCTCAATATAAATTGGGCGACCAGGAAGTCTGGCCCCAGCATGGCTCTCGCAACTATAATACTATTCTCCAACTCGATTTTCACCATCATCGCTTTGGCAAATGGTCTAAAATTCCTTATGTCCAGGCCTTCTCTCAACTCTCTCAAGACCCCCAACACTCCCTCCTTCCCTACTGCCAACCTTTCCTCCACCGTCCTCCAGTCCTCCTCCTTCTCCCCATCACACACGGTCTAGACATCCCCTTCAGCTTCTCTTGAGCCAGCCCCCAATTTCCTTTACATGAAGTGGCTGGTTCTGAGGAAATCATTCACGTTCATGTTCTTTTTTCTATGTCTGACCTCTCTCAAATTCAACTCAAGCTAGGCAATTTCTCGGAAGACCCCTCCCTTTTCCTGTCTCACCTTTCTGAGACTCTACGCCTTTTCACCAATTTAGATTTAACCTCTGAAAAAGGCAAAACAATCTTGGTGTTGCATTTCATCTCCCAGTCAGTCCCTGATATCCCTCGCAAACTCCAAAAATTGGAAAAGGGCCCTCAGTCTCCCCAGTCTGAACTCACCGACCTGGACTTTAAGGTCTTCAATAACCGAGATAAACGAGAGGAAAAGAGGGAACTAGACCGACAATGGTCTCAAGAGTAGAAACAATCTTCCCAAATGATTGCATCTGTGATCAGAGACACCTTTCAGGATAAGACTTATCCGAGGCCCCCCAACCAATGTCAAGGAAAACAGTCATTGGGCCCAACGCTGGCTCCTGCTTCAACTGCAAAGAAGCGGGGTACTGGAGTAGAGAATGCCCCAGGAAAAGGTTACCCCCAGGACCGTGCCCACTTTGTAAACTAACAGGGCACAGGAAGTGGGATTGCCCTCTCCTCAATAAGAGGGGACAAATTCCCCATCTGGAACTGGGGAACCCTCCTGCGAGGATCTCCTCCAACCCCAGAAATCTTCTAGGACTTCTACAATCTTTGGACTGACAGGCCCCAACACTGGACCTGGCTCCATGACATAAGATCGACTTGGCCAAGCCTTGGGTACCTCTATCCATAGCAGGTAAGAAAATCAATTTCTTAATTGATACCAGAGCCACTTACTCTGTTCTTTCCCAAGTTTTCAGGTCCCTTAATTCCCTCACCTATCACCATCATTGGAGTAAAAGACAAACTTCAACCTATGCTCCAAATCTTTGACTTACCATGCTCACTGGGAGATCAGATCTTTTCGCATTCCTTCCTCATCCTTCCCAATTATCCCACCCCCCTCCTAGGCAGGGACCTTATGACAAAACTAGTGACTCATCTAATTCTCCAGCCACAAGCTTCCTTCCTTGGAATCTTAAAAGACTCTGCCTCTGATACTCAGCCCTCCCCTCTGCCACCAGAAATACTTAAACAGGTTCCCTCACTTGTATGGGACATTAATACCCTCAGGAGGGCCTCTCACCTAGCTCCTGTCACTATCACTGTGAGGGACCCCTCTCACTTTCCCCACCACTCTCAATATCCTATAAAACTGGAAGATCTTAGGGGACTCAAACCCCTCATTGACAAATTCCTAAACACTGGACTCCTTAGACCCACCAACTCCCTTATAACACCCCTGTTCTGCCCATTAAAAAGGCAGATGGCACCTATAGTCTAGTACAGGACCTACACATAATTAACAAGGCAGTGGTCCCTCTCTACCCTGTAGTCCCCAATCCCTATACCATCCTCAGTTCAATTCCTCCAAATACTCAGGTCTTTACAGTCCTCGATCTAAAAGATGCTTTCTTCACTATCCCTCTCTCCCAAGATTCTCAAGACATATTTGCTTTTACATGGACAGACCCTGACACTCACCACTCTCAACAAACTAACTTATGGACAGACACTTCATGTCCTTACACCTCACCAGATGATGGACATTCTAGACAACAAGGCCCACCACTTTCTCACCAACAGTAGACTTGCTCAATATCAAACTCTTTTACTTGACAGTCTATCACTCACTCTCTCTACTTGTTCAGTTCTCAACCCTGCCACATTACTGCCAGACTTTTCTCAACCCCAAACCCTGGAACACTCTTGTTTAGAAATCCTAGAACAGTCCACTGCTCTCCTGGTTTTCTTGGCTAACTCCATTCCTGGGCCCTATAGTGGCCATACTCTGTCTCCTCCTTTTCGACCCCTGTCTTATCTGGTTTCTCCTCTCCTTTCTCAAAAACTGTTTTACTGCCCTTTCCAAACCTCCCCCCACCCCCTGTCATGGGTCTTGCCTTTCAGTTCCAAGACAACCCACATGCCCCACCCCCCAGGTAGGGACTGCTCTATGCCTCAGCTCAGCAGGAAGAAGTTACAGCAAAAGAGACCTCTGCCACAATTCCCAACAAATGGGCCAACTGGGTTCCATGTAACACTTAAGAATAAATGAATATTCAAGGAAATGTAAACCCATCTAACATTGTTCAAAATAGAGTAATGCCTGTCAAGGGCCACTATCAAGTCTCTTTCAGACACCCAAGGACTGGAAAATTACTGAAGACAAAAAGTTACAGATTCTCAGAAAAAACACATCCTATAGAAACACAGCCAGCTCAGATACAACTGTGGACCAAAATAGA
Source organism: Balaenoptera physalus (assembly GCF_965194825.1). Lineage (NCBI taxonomy): Eukaryota > Metazoa > Chordata > Mammalia > Artiodactyla > Balaenopteridae > Balaenoptera > Balaenoptera physalus. The sequence goes on from NC_138903.1 coordinate 45,532,807, forward strand.
TATGAACCCACCCCTTCTTTCCTGCACCTTGCCCTTTGAAGCCCAGTAAAAGACTCAAACCCCCACGCTTTGGGTCCAATGCCACTCTATGCATCTGGCCCCTTTCCTCCCTTGGAAAGTGAATAAAAACTTTCTTTTCTTCCCTTGCTAATATTTCTGAGAATATTTTCACAACCTGCCTCAGCTCACCTAACAGTTACCAGGGGGTAAGGGAGGGAGGGACAAACTGGGAGATAGGGATTGACATATACACAGTACTATATATAAAATAGATAACTAATAAAGACCTACTGTATAGCACAAGTAACTCTACTCAATACTCTGTAATGGCCAATATCGGAAAAGAATCTATAAAAGAGTGGATGTATGTATATGTATAACTGATTCACTTTGCTGTACACCTGAAACTAACACAACATTGTAAATCAACTATACTCCAATAAAAATTAAAATAAATAAATAAATAAATATTTAAAACCAAAATATTCATTTAATTTAAAAGAAAGCATTAAAGCAGGAATACAGAAACAAAAAGGATTTGTGGCATATAGAAAACAAAAGGTAAAATGCAGACATTAATCTAACTATATAAATAATAACATCAAATATAAGTGGATTAAACAACCCAATCAAGAGTCAGAGATTGTCAGACTGGATTAAAAAAGAGATCCAACCATAGACTATCTACAAGAGACACATTTTAGATTCAAAGATACAAAGAGGCTAAAAGAAAAAAGGATGGAAAAACGTGTATCATGTAAACAGCAATCATAAAAAGCTGTGGTGGCTATCCTAATATCAGAAAAATAGACTTTAAAGCAAAAAATAATACTACAAATAAAGAAGAGTGTTTTATAATAAAAACGGTCAATCATAAGAAAGTTATAACAATTATAAACATGCATGTACCTAAAAATGGAGCCCCAGAATACATGAAGCAAAGGCTGACAGGATTGAGGGAAGAAATAGAAATTTCGAAAATAAAAATTGGAGACTTCGGACCTCGCTGGTAGTGCAGTGTTTAAGAATCCACCTGCCAATGCAGGGGACACATGTTCAAGCCCTGGTCGGGGAAGATCCCACATGTTGCGGAGCAACTAAGCCTGTGCACCACAACTACTGAGCCTGCACTCTAGAGCCCATGAGCCACAACTACTGAGCCTGCATGCCACAATTACTGAAGCCTGTGTGCCTAGAGCCCGTGCTCCACAACAAGAGAAGCCACCACAATGAGAAATCAACGCACCACAACGAAGAGTAGTCCCTGCTTGCCACAACTAGAGAAAGCCTGCATGTACCAATGAAGACCCAATGCAGCCAAAAATAAATAAATAAATAAATATTTTTTACAATTGGAGACTTCAATACTACACTTGAAATAATGAATCCAACAACAATGCTGATCAGTTAGGAAATAGAAGATTTGCACAAAACTATACACAAATTAGATCTAACAGATACCTATCAAACACTCCATCCAAAAATAACCAAATACAGGGAACTTCCTGGCAGTCTAGGAGTTAGGACTCAGTGCTTTCACTGCTGTGGCCTGGGTTCAATCCCTGGTCAGGCAACTAAGATCCTGCAAGCCACGAGGTGCGGCAAAAAAACCCAACAAAACAAAACACATTCTTTTCAAACACACATGGAACATTTCCAGGATAGGCTCTAAGTTAGAACATAGAAAGAGCTTAAGTAAATTTTAAAAAGACTGAAATCATGCAAAATATGTTATCTGATCACAATGGAGGAAAATGGAAATTAATAACAGAAGGAAATTTTGGGAAATTTACAGATATGCAGAAATTAATAACACACTAAAAAGTAGCTTATGGGGGCTTCCCTGGTGGCGCAGTGGTTGAGAGTCTGCCTGCCAATGCAGGGGACATGGGTTCGAGCCCTGGTCTGGGAGGATCCCGCATGCCGCGGAGCAGCTGGGCCCGTGAGCCACAATTACTGAGCCTGCGTGTCTGGAGCCTGTGCTCCGCAACAAGAGAGGCCGTGATAGTGAGAGGCCCGTGCATCGTGATGAGGAGTGGCCCCCGCTTGCTGCAGCTGGAGGAAGCCCTCACGCAGAAGCAAAGACCCAGCACAGCCATAAATAAATAAATAAATAAAGTGTTTAAAAAAAAAAGTAGCTTATGAGTCAAAGAAAAAATCAGAAGAGAAATTAGAAAATACTCTGAGATGAGTGAAAATGAAGACACAATGTACCAAAGCTCATGAGATGCAGCTAAAGAAGTGCTTAGTGGGAAATTTATAGCTATAAAAGCCTACATTAAAAAGAAATTTCAAATTAAAAAAAACCTAACTTTCCACCTTAAGATAATGAAAAAAAGAAGAGCAAACTAAACCTAAAGCAAGCAGAGATAGGAAATAATAAGGATTATGGAAGAACTTAATGAAACAGAGAACAGAAAAACAAAAAAACTGAAATAAGCTTAATTGCAAAGATCAACAAGATAGAAAAACTTAAGATTGACCAAGAAAAAGAGAAAGATGATACAAATTACTGAAATCAGAAGGAAAGAGGAGATATTGTTCCCTACCTTAGAGAAATAAACAGAATTATAAGAAAATACTATACCAACAAACTACATACCTTAAACAAAATGAAAAACTTCCTAGAAAGACACACTACCAAAACTGACTCAAGAAGAAACAGAAAATCTGAATAAACTTATAATAAGAAATATATTAGTTCAGTAATAAAAATTCTCCACAAAGAGAAGTTCAGGCCCAGATGGCTTCACTGGACACTTACATCAAACACATAAAGAAAATTTAATATCAGTTATTCACAAACTCTTTCATGATGCAAAAGAGAGGCAAACACATCTCAACTCATTATATGGGGCCAGTATTGCCCTGATAGTAAAACCAGACAATGGTGTTACAATTAAAAAAGAATACTACAGATCATTATGAATATAGATGCAAAAATCCTCAGGAAAATACCAGCAAATTGAATCAAAGGGAAATATATCTAAAGGATTATACACCATGATAAAGTGGGATTAATCCCAAGAATGCAAAGTTGGTTAAACATCCAAAAATCAGTGTAATATACTACATCAATAGGATACAAGATAAAAACCACATAATCACCTCAATAGATGCAGAGAAAGTATATGACAAAATTCAACACCCCTTTATGATAAAAACAGTCAGTCAACAAACTAGGAATGGAAAAAACTTCTTAAACTGAAAAAGGGTATCTAAGAAAGATCCAGAGCTAATATACTTAATGGAGAAAGATTGAATGATTTCTACCTAAGGTCAGGAATAAGACAAAGATATGTCTCGTCAACAATTCTATTCAACATTGTACTGGAGGTTCTAGTCAAGGAAATTAGGCAAAACTAAAAATACAAATAAAATAAAAGGCATCCAGATAAGTAAGGAAGAAGTAAAACTATCTCTTTTTGTAGATGACAAGATATTGTATAAAAAACAAATTCTAAGGAATCCAGTATAAACACTTATTAGAAATAATAATTGAGTTCATTAACGTTACAAGACACAAAATCAGTATAATCAATTGTATTTCTATACACTAACATAAGCAAACAAAAAATGAAATTAAGAAGACAACTCCATTTAAAATAGTATACAAAACAATTTCAAAAAACGGGAATAAATTACAGCAAAAAGTATGAAATTTATACTCTGAAAAGTACATTGTTGAAAGAAATTAAAGAAGACCTCAATAAAAGGAAAGACATCTCATATTCACAGATAGGAACACAATATTATTAAGATTGCAATACTTTCTAAATTGATCTATAGATCCAATGCAGTATCTATCAGATGATTCTATGCAGAAATTGATATGATCTTAAAACTCATACGGAAATTCAATGGACCCAGAAAAGCTAATAAAATCTTGAAAAAGAACAAAGTTGAGGAACACATTCCCAAATTTCAAAATTTGCTACAAAGCAACAGTAATCAGGACAACATGATACTGACAACAGTAAAGATGTGTAGGTTAGTGGAATAGAATTGAGAGCCCAGAAATAAACCCTCATATTTATAGTCCACTGACTTTTAAAAAATTATTTATTTATTTATTTATTTATTTATTTATTTATTTATTTATTTATTTATGGCTGTGTTGGGTCTCCGCTTCTGTGCAAGGGCTTTCTCCAGTTGTGGCAAGCAGGGGCCACTCTTCATCGTGGTGCATGGGACTCTCACTATCGCGGCCTCTCTTGTTACGGAGCACAGGTTCCAGACGCGTAGGCTCAGCAATTGTGGCTCACGGGCCCAGCCGCTCCACGGCATGTGGGATCCTCCCAGACTAGGGCTCGAACCCGTGTCCCCTGCATTGGCAGGCAGATTCTCAACCGCTGCGCCACCAGGGAAGCCCAGTCCACTGACTTTTGATAAGGGTGCCAAGACAATTGGAGAAAGAAGAGTCTTGTCAACAAAGTGTTGAAATAACTGGACTTTCACATGGAAAAGAATGTGTTGGACTCCCATCTCACACCACATACAAAAATCTGACCCCAAAAAAGAGCAAAGATCTAAATGTAAGAGCTAAAATTATAAAACTCTTAAGAGGGAATTCCCTGGCAGTCCAGTGGGTGGTTAAGACTCTGCACTTCAACTGCAAGGAGCAGGGTCCAGTCTCTGGTTGGGGAACTAAGATCCTGCAAGCTGCACAGCACAGCCAAAAAAAAAAAAAAAAAGTCATGAAATGTTAATGTTTTAAAAAAACTCTTAAAACAGTGGTACAAATTTTCTTAAACTTAGATTAGCTGATGGTTTCTTAGTCATGACACTAAAAGGACAAGCAACTAAAGAAAAAAATAGACAAATTGGATGTCTTTAAAATTAACAACTTTTGTGTTTCAAAGGACACCATCCTTTGATGCATAAAAACCCCAAAGAATGGGAGAATATACTTGAAACTCATATTTCTGATAAGGGACTTCTATCAGGAATATATAAAGAACTATTAAATGGGCTTCTCTGGTGGCGCAGTGGGTGGGAATCCGCCTGCCAATGCAGGGGACACGGGTTCGTGCCCCGGTCCAGGAAGATCCCACATGCCGCAGAGCGGCTGGGCCCATGAGCCACAACTACTGAGCCTGCGTGTCTGGAGCCTGTGCTCTGCAACGGAAGAGGCCGCAAGAGTGAGAGGCCCGCGCACCATGATGAAGAGTGGACCCCGCTTGCCGCAACTGGAGAAAGCCCTTGCACAGAAGCGGAGACCCAACACAGCCAAAAATAAATAAATAAATAAATAAATAAATAAATAAATAAATAAAATGGCCAATAAGCACATAAAAAGGTGCTCATCATCAGCCACTAGGGAATTGAAAATCAAAATCACAACGAGATGTCACTTCCTGTCCTCTGGGATGCTTATAATTAAAAAGACAGGCAGTAACAATCGTTGACAAGGATGTAGAGAAATTACAACCCTCAGACTGCCAGCAGGAACATACAATAGTGCAGCCTCCTTTGAAACAGTTTGGCAGTTCCTCAAAACTTGAAACATAGAGTTTCCATATGACCCAAGCCCACTCTTAGGTATCTACCAAAGAGAAACAAAAACATATATCCAAACAAAAACTTGTACACATATATTCATAGTATCAATATTCATAGTAGCCAAGGTGGTAAGTGGCCCAAGTGTTCATCACTTGATGAATGGATGGATGGAATATGGCACATCCTTTCCATGGAGTATTGCTCAGGAATAAAAAGGAATAAAGTACTGATACATACCATAATATGGGTGAATTTTAAAAACACGCTAGGGGAGACCTTCAAGATGGAGGAGGAGTAAGACGTGGAGATCACCTTACTCCCCACAAATACATCAAAAATATTTCGACAAGTGGAAAAACTACTACAGAACACATACTGAACGCTGGCAGAAGACCTCAGACTTCCCAAAAGGCAAGAAACTCCCCATGTACCTGGGTAGGCCAAAAGAAAAAAGAAAAAACAGAGACAAAAGAATAGGGACAGGACATGCACCTCTGGGAGGGAGCTGTGAAGGAGGAAAAGTTTCCACACACTAGGAAGCCCCTTCACAGGCGGAGACGGGAGGTGGGTGGGGGTGAAGCTTTGGAGCCACGGAGGAGAGCACAGCAACAGGGGTGCAGAGGGCAAAGTGGAGAGATTTCCACACAGAGGAGCGGTGCCAACCAGCACTCACCAGCCCGAGAGGCTTGTCTGCTCACCCGCCGGGGTGGGTGGGGGCTGGGAGCTGAGGCTCGGGCTTCAGAGGTCAGATCCCCAGGAGAGGACTGTGTTTGGCTTCGAGAACAGAGCCTGAAGGGGGCTAGTGCACCAAAGCTAACCAGAAGGGAATTCGGGAAAATGTCTGGACCTGCCTAAAAGTCAAGAGACCATTGTTTCGGGGTGCACGAGAACAGGGGATTCCTTCCCTGTTTGCCCACAGAAGGCAGAGTAATGCCTAAAAGAGCTCCAGAGACAGGTTATCAGCTCGGACACCACAGACGGGCATGAAATGCTAATGTTGCTGCTGTAGCCACCAAGAATCCGGTGTGCAATCACAGGTCACTATCCACACGCCCACTCCCTCACCCTGGGAGCCTGTGAGCCTGCCACTGCCAGGGTCCCATGATCCAGGGACAACTTCCCCGGGAGAACACATGGTGTGCCTCAGGTTGTTGCAACATCCCATGGGCTTCTGCCACTGCAGGCTCACCCTGCCTTCCAATTATAACTACCATACCCCACCCTCCCCCCAGCATAAGTGAGCCAGAGCCCCCTAATCAGCTGCTGCTTCAACCGCATCCTGTCTGGGCGGAAACAGATACCTGAGGGCAACCTACATACAGACATTTTCTTGCCTCTTTGTTTCCTGGTGCTTGAGGAGAGGGGATTAAGAGCGCAGCTTAAAGGAGCTCCAGAGATGGGCGCGAGCCACGGCTATCAGCATGGACCCAAGAGACGGGCATGAGACGCTAAGGCTGCTGCTGCAGCCACCAAGAAGCCTGTGTGCAAGCACAGGTCACTCTCCACACCGCTCCTCCTAGGAGCCTGTGCAGCCCGCCACTGCCAGGCTCCCGTGATCCAGGGACAACTTCCCCGGGAGAATGCACGGCGCGCCTCAGGCTGCTGCAACGTCATGCTGGCCTCTGCTGCCGCAGGCTCACCCCGCATCCATACCCCTCCCTCCACCCGGCCTGAGTGAGCCAGAGCCCCTGAATCAGCTGCTCCTTGAACCCCGTCCTGTCTGGGCAGGGAACAGACGCCCTCAGGCGACCTACATGCAGAGGCAGGGCCAAATCCAAAGCTGAACACCAGGAGTTGTTCAAACAAAGAAGAGAAAGGGAAATTACTCCGTGCAGCCTCAGGAGCAGGGGATTAAATGCCCACAGTCAACTTGAGGTACCCAGCATCTGTGGAATACCTGAATAGACAATGAATCAACCAAAAATTGAGGCAGTGGACTTTGGGAGTAACTGTAGACTTGGGGTTTCATGTCTGTGACTGACTTGTTTCTGATTTTTATATTTATCTTAGTATACTTTTTAGAGCTTGTTTTCATTGGAGGATTTGTTTATTGGTTTGATCGCTCTCTTCTTTTTTTTATTACACTTTTAATTTTTTTATTTTATTAATTTCTCAATTAAAAAAAAATTATTTTATTTTATTTATTTAAATTTATTTATTTTTCTTTCTTTTTTTGTCCCTCTTCTTCTGAGCCGTGTGGCTGACAGGGTCTTGGTGCTCCAGCCTTGTGTCAGGCCTGAGCCTCTGAGGTGAGACAGCCAAGTTCAGGACATTGGACCTCCAGAGACCTCCCAGCCCGAAGTAATATCAATTGGTGAGAGCTCTCCCAGAGATCTCTGTCTCAACGTTAAGACACAGCTCCACCCAAAGGCAAGCAACTTCCAGTGCTGGATGCCCCATGCCAAACAACTAACAAGACAGGAACACAACTCCACCCATTAACAGAGAGGCTGCCTAAAATCATACTAAGTTCACAGACACCCCAAAACACCACCAGACGCGGCCCTGCCCACCAGAAAGACAAGACCCAGGCCCACCCACCAGAACACAGGCACCAGTCCCATCCACCAGGAAGCCTACACAAGCCACTGAACCAAACTCTCCCACTGCAGGCAGACACAGAAAACAATGGCAACTACGAACATACAGCCTGTGAAAAGGAGACACCAAACACAGTAAGTTGAACAAAATGAGAAATATGCAGCAGATGAAGGAGCAAGGTAAAAACCAACCTGACCAAAAAAATGAAGAGGAAAAAAGCAGTCTACCTGAAAAAGAATTCAGAGTAATGATAGTAAAGATGATACAAAATCTTGGAAATAGAATGGAAAAAAATGCAGGAAACGTTTAACAAGGACCTAGAAGAACTAAAGCGCAAACAAACAATGATGAACAACACAATAAATGAAACAGGAGGTGCAGAGAAGATGGCGGAAGAGTAAGACACGGAGATCACCTTCCTTCCCACAGATACACTAGAAATACATCTACACGTGGAACTGCTCCTACAGAACACCCACTGAACGCTGGCAGAAAACGTCCGACCTCCAAAAAGGCAAGAAACTCCCCCCGTACTTGGGTAGGGCAAAAGAAAAAAGAAATAACAGAGACAAAAGAATAGGGACGGCACCTGCACCAGTGGGAGGGAGCTGTGAAGGAGGAAAGATTTCCACGCACTAGGAAGCCCCTTCGCGGGCAGAGACTGCGGGTGGCAGAGGGGGGAAGCTTCGGAGCCACGGAGGAGAGCGCAGCCACAGGGGTGCGGAGGGAAAAGTGGAGAGGTTCCCGCACGGAGGAGCGGTGCCGAGCAGCACTCACCAGCCCGAGAGGCTTGTCTGCTCGCCCGCCGGGGCGGGCGGGGCTGGGAGCTGAGGCTCGGCTTCGGTCGGATCGCAGGGAGAGGACTGGGGCTGGCGGCGTGAACACAGCCTGAAGGGGTTAGTGCACCACAGCTAGCCGGGAGGGAGTCCGGGAAAAAGTCGGCAGCTGCCGAAGAGGCAAGAGACTTTTTCTTCCCTCTTTGTTTCCTGGTGCGTGAGGAGAGGGGATTCAGAGCGCCGCCTAAACGAACTCCAGAGACAGGCGCGAGCGGCGATCAGCGTGGATCCCACAGCAACAGGGGCGCAGAGGGAAAAACGGAGAGACTCCCGCACGGAGGCTCGGCGCGGAGCAGCGCTCAGCAGCCCGAGAGGCTTGTCTGCTCCCCCGCCGGGGCGGGCGGGGCTGGGAGCTGAGGCTCGGCTTCAGTCGGATCGCAGGGAGAGGACTGGGGCTGGCGGCGTGAACACAGCCTGAAGGGGTTAGCGCACCACAGCTGGCTGGGAGGGAGACCAGGAAAAGGTCTGCAGCTGCCGAAGAGGCAAGAGACTTTTTCTTGCCTCGTTGTTTCACGGCGCGCAAGGAGAGCGGATTCAGAGCGCCGCCTAAACGAACTCCAGAGAAGGGCGCGAGCCGCGGCGATGAGCGCGGACCCCAGAGACGGGCGTGAGACACTGGGGCTGCTGCTGCCGCCTCCAAAATCCTGTGTGCGAGCACAGGTCACTCTCCACACCGCCCCTCCCGGGAGCCTGTGCAGCCCGCCACTGCCAGGGTCCTGTGATCTGGGGACAACTTCCATGGGAGAACACACAGGGCGCCTCAGGCTGGTGCAACGTCACGCCGGCCTCGGCCACCGCAGGCTCGCCCCGCCTCCTCCGTACCCCTCCCTCCCCCCGGCCTGAGTGTGCCAGAGCCCCTGAAGCAGCTGCTCCTTTAACCCCCTCCTGTCTGGGCGGGGAAGAGACGCCCTCAGGTGACCTACATGCAGAGGTGGGTCCAAATCCAAAGCTGAACCCCAGGAGCTGTGCGAACAGGGAAGAGAAGGGGAAATCTCTCCCAGTAGCCTCAGAAGCAGCGGATTAAAACTCCACAAACAACTTGATGTGCCTGCATCTGTTGAATACCTGAATAGACAACAAATCATCCCAAATTCAGGAGGTGGACTTTGGGAGCAGGATATATTAATTTTTCCCCTTTTCCTTTTTTTTGTGAGTGTGTATGTATAAGCTTCTGGGTGAGATTTTGTCTGTAGAGCTTTGCTTTACAATAGCTTTATTTTACTTCACTATATTATAGCCTCTTTCTTTCTTTCTTTCTATTTTTTCTCCCTTTTACTCTGAGCCGTATGGATGAAAGGCTCTTGGTGCTCCAGCCAGGCATCAGGGCCGTGCCTCTGAGGTGGGAGAGCCAACTTCAGGACACTGGTCCACAAGAGACCTCCCAGCTCCACGTAATAACCAAACGGCAAAAATCTCTCAGAGATCTCCATCTCAACATCAAGACCCAGCTTCACTCAATGACCAGCAAGCTACAGTGCTGGACACCCTATGCCAAACAACTAGCAAGACAGGAACACAGCCCCATCCATTAGCAGAGAGGCTGCCTAAAATCATAATAAGGCCACAGACACCCCAAAATACACCACCAGACGTGGACGTGCCCACCAGAAAGACAAGATCTAGCCTCATCCACCAGAGCTCAGGCACTAGTTCCCTCCACCAGGAAGCCTACACAACCCACTGAACCAACCTTAGCCACTGGGGACAGATACCAAAAACAACGGGAATTACAAACCTGCAGCCTGTGAAAATGAGACCCCAAACACAGTAAGATAAGCAAAATGAGACGACAGAAAAACACACAGCAGATGAAGGAGCAGGGTCAAAATACACCAGACTTAAATAATGAAGAGGAAATAGGTAGTCTACCTGAAAAAGAATTCAGAATAATGATAGTAAGGATGATCCAAAATCTTGGAAATAGAATAGACAAAATGCAAGAAACATTTAAGAAGGACGTAGAAGAACTAAAGAGGAACCAAGCAATGATGAAAAACACAATAAATGAAATTAAAAATACTCTAGATGGGATCAATAGCAGAATAACTGAGGCAGAAGAAAGGATAAGTGACCTGGAAGATAAAATGGTGGAAATAACTACTACAGAGCAGGATAAAGAAAAAAGAATGAAAAGAACTGAGGACAGTCTCAGAGACCTCTGGGACAACATTAAACGCACCAACATTCGAATTATAGGGGTCCCAGAAGAAGAAGAGAAAAAGAAAGGGACTGAGAAAATATTTGAAGAGATTATAGTTGAAAACTTCCCTAATATGGGAAAGGAAATATTTAATCAAGTCCTGGAAGCACAGAGAGTTCCATACAGGATAAACCCAAGGAGAAACACGCCAAGACACATATTAATCAAACTGTCAAAAATTAAATATAAGGAAAACATATTAAAGGCAGCAAGGGAAAAAAAACAAATAACACACAAGGGAATCCCCATAAGGTTAACATCTGATCTTTCAGCAGAAACTCTGCAAGCCAGAAGGGAGTGGCAGTACATATTTAAAGTGATGAAGGACAAAAACATACAACCAAGATTACTCTACCCAGCAAGGATCTCATTCAGATTCGATGGAGAAATTAAAACCTTTAAAGACAAGCAAAAGCTGAGAGAGTTCAGCACCACCAAACCAGCTTTACAACAAATGCTAAAGGAGCTTCTCTAGGCAAGAAACACAAGAGAAGGAAAACACCTACAATAACAAAGCCAAAACATTTAAGAAAATGGGAATAGGAACATACATATCGATAATTACCTTGAATGTAAATGGATTAAATGCTCCCACCAAAAGACACAGGCTGGCTGAATGGATACAAAAACAAGACCCATATATATGCTGTCTACAAGAGACCCACTTCAGACCTAGAGACACATACAGGCTGAAAGTGAGGGGATGGAAAAAGATATTCCATGCAAATGGAAATCAAAAGAAAGCTGGAGTAGCAATTCTCATATCAGACAAAATAGACTTTAAAATAAAGACTATTACAAGAGACAAAGAAGGACACTATATAATGATCAAGGGATCGATCCAAGAGGAAGGTATAACAATTGTAAATATTTTTGCACCCAACATAGGAGCACCTCAATACATAAGGCAAATACTAACAGCCATAAAAGGGGAAATCGACAGCAACACAATCATAGTAGGGGACTTTAACACCCCACTTTCACTAATGGACAGATCATCCAAAATGAAAATAAATAAGGAAACACAAGCTTTAAATGATACATTAAACAATATGGACTTAATTGATATTTATAGGACATTCCACCCAAAAAAAACAATACACATTTTTCTCAAGTGCTCATGGAACATTCTCCAGGATAGATCATATCTTGGGTCACAAATCAAGCCTTGGTAAATTTAAGAAAATTGAAATCGTATCAAGTATCTTTTCCGACCACAACGCTATGAGACTAGATATCAATTACAGGAAAAGATCTGTAAAAAATACAAACACATGGAGGCTACACAATACATTACTTAATAACGAAGTGATTACTGAAGAAATCAAAGGGGAAATCAAAAAATACCTAGAAACAAATGACAATGGAGATACGACGACCCAAAACCTATGGGACGCAGCAAAAGCAGTGCTAAGAGGGAAGTTTATAGCAATACAAGCCTACCTCAAGAAACAGGAAAAAGTTAAAAGCTTTTGCACAGCAAAGGAAACCATAAACAAGACGAAAAGACAACCCTCAGAATGGGAGAAAATATTTGCAAATGAATCAACGGACAAAGGATTAATCTCCAAAATATATAAACAGCTCATTCAGCTCAATATCAAAGAAACAAACACCCCAATCCAAAAATGGGCAGAAGACCTAAATTGACATTTCTCCAAAGAAGACATACAGACGGCCATGAAGAACATGAAAAGATGCTCAACATCACTAATTATTAGAGAAATGCAAATCAAAACTACAATGAGGTATCACCTCACTCCTGTTAGAATGGGCATCATCAGAAAATCTACAAACAACAAATGCTGGAGAGGGTGTGGAGAAAAGGGAACCCTCTTGCACTGTTGGTGGGAATGTAAATTGATACAGCCACTATGGAGAACAATATGGAGGTTCCTTAAAAAACTAAAAATAGAATTACCATATGACCCAGCAATCCCACTACTGGGCATATACCCAGAGAAAACCGTAATTCAAAAAGACACATGCACCCGAATGATCATTGCAGCACTATTTACAATAGCCAGGTCATGGAAGCAACCTAAATGCCCCTCAACAGACGAATGGATAAAGAAGATGTGGTACATATATACAATGGAATATTACTCAGCCATAAAAAGGAACGAAATTGAGTCATTTGTTGAGACGTGGATGGATCTAGAGACTGTCATACAGAGTGAAGTAAGTCAGAAAGAGAAAAACAAATATCATATATTAATGCATGTATATGGAACCTAGAAAAATGGTACAGATGAGCCAGTTTGCAGGGCAGAAGTTGAGACACAGATGTAGAGAATGGACATATGGACACCAAGGGGGGAAAACTGCGGTGAGGTGGGGATGGTGGTGTGCTGAATTGGGCGATTGGGATTGACATGTATACACTGATGTGTACAAAATTGATGCCTAATAAGAACCTGCAGTATAAAAAAACAAACAAAACAACTAATACTAAACTTTCATTGGGTTATTTGTATGGAAATATGTTAATATAAATGTTTCAGACATTACATGAAATTTCTAAAAATCTTATATTTGTATTTGTATGGAAATATGTATGGAAATATGTTAATATAAATGTTTCAGACATTACATGAAATTTCTAAAAATCTTATATTTGTATTTGTATGGAAATATGTATGGAAATATGTTAATATAAAAGTTTCAGACATTACATGAAATTTCTAAAAATCTTATATGTTCTGGTATAATGTTATAAGTCATAATCCTAGTTATTACTTTAAAATGTATATCTCAGAAATAACTAATTTTCTTATCAACTGCATTATTATGAACTTTCATCAAATCTTTTACCGTGGTCATTGTTAAGTCTTTTGTCATTTACAGACAGTTCTGGGTGTACTCTGATGATTTTGCAAATATGTTCCTATAAAAGGGTTTCATCTTCAAGAAATTCATGGTAAAGACTCTGACAAGTACAGGTTTCTGGTAACTGACTGTACTGCTGAACTGAATGAATAAGCATTTTCAGAACTCTGATGAAAAACTGATGAACTCATAAAAGTGCTAACAAAAGATCAAGATGAAAAAAAACAATTAATTACATGGCACTGAGTGAACTGATGAGGATGAGTATAATTTTTGTGACTTTCTGTCTGAATTAAAAAAAAAAAAATCCCACAAGGACTCAGAGGCAAAGAATATACAAATCAATTTTCACTGCAAAGTAAAGGAGCTGTTACAGTGGAGGATTACTGGACTGAATGTCAATATTATGACATAGTATGAGTGTGTTTCATGTTTGGTAATTGCAATCATTTTTGCTTTTGTTGTGGTCATCCATGTACAATGCTTGGTGTCAGTCTATTTATCTCTTGTAAAAATAAAATGCAGTGTGTGTGTGTGAAAAAAAAAAAAAAAAAAAAAAAAAAGAAACAGGAAACATCTCGAATAAAGAACCTAACCTTGCACCTAAAGCAATTAGAGAAAGAAGAACAAAAAAACCCCAAAGCCAGCAGAAGGAAAGAAATTATAAAGATCAGGTCAGAAATAAATGAAAAAGAAATGAAGGAAACAATAGCAAAAATCAATGAAACTAAAAGCTGGTTCTTTGAGAAGATAAACAAAATTGATAAACCATTAGGCAGTCTCATCAAGAGAAAAAGGGAGAAGACTCAGATCAATAGAATTAGAAATGAAAAAGGAGAAGTAACCACTGACACTGCAGAAATACAAAAGATCATGAGAGATTACTACAAGCAACTCTATGCCAATAAAATGGACAACCTGCAAGAAATGGACAGATTCTTAGAAATGCACAAACTGCCGAGACTGAACCAGGAAGAAATAGAAAATATGAACAGACCAATCACAAGCACTGAAATTGAAACTGTGATTAAAAACCTTCCAACAAACAAAAGCCCAGGACCAGATGGCTTCACAGGTGAATTCTATCAAATATTTAGAGAAGAGCTAACACCTATCCTTCTCAAACTCTTCCAAAATATTGCAGAGGGAGGAACACTCCCAAACTCATTCTACGAGGCCACCATCACCCTGATACCAAAACCAGACAAAGATGTCACAAAGAAAGAAAACTACAGGCCAATATCACTGATGAACATAGATGCAAAAATCCTCAACAAAATACTAGCAAACAGAATCCAACAGCACATTAAAAGGATCATACACCATGATAAAGTGGGGTTTATCCCAGGAATGCAAGGATTCTTCAATATACGCAAATCAATCAACGTGATACACCATATTAACAAATTGAAGGAGAAAAACCATCTGATCATCTCAATAGATGCAGAGAAAGCTTTTGACAAAATTCAACACCCATTTATGATAAAAGCCCTGCAGAAAGTAGGCATAGAGGGAACTTTCCTCAACATAATAAAGGCCATATATGACAAACCCACAGCCAACATTGTCCTCAATGGTGAAAAACTGAAACCATTTCCACTAAGATTAGGAACAAGACAAGGTTGCCCGCTCTCACCACTACTATTCAACATAGTTTTGGAAGTGTTAGCCACAGCAATCAGAGAAGACAAAGAAATAAAAGGAATCCAAATCGGAAAAGAAGAAGTAAAGCTGTCACTATTTTCAGATGACATGATACTATACATAGAGAATCCTAAAGATGCTACCAGAAAACTCCTAGAGGTAATCAATGAATTTGGTAAAGTAGCAGGATACAAAATTAATGCACAGAAATCTCTTGCATTTCTGTACACTAATGATGAAAAATCTGAAAGTGAAATTAAGAAAACACTCCCATTTACCATTGCAAGAAAAAGAATAAAATATCTAGGAATAAACCTACCTAAAGAGACAAAAGACCTGTATGCAGAAAATTATAAGACACTGATGAAAGAAATTAAAGATGATACAAATAGATGGAGAGATATACCATGTTCCTGGATTGGAAGAACCAACATTGTGAAAATGACTCTACTACCCAAAGCAATCTACAGATTCAATGCAATCCCTATCAAACTACCACTGGCATTTTTCACAGAACTAGAACAAAAAATTTCACAATTTGTGTGGAAACACAAAAGACCCCGAATAGCCAAAGCAATCTTGAGAATGAAAAATGGAGCTGGGGAAATCAGGCTCCCTGACTTCAGACTATATTACAAAGCTTCAGTAATCAAGACAGTTTGGTACTGGCACAAAAACAGAAATATAGATCAATGGAACAGGATAGAAAGCCCAGAGATAAACCCACACACATATGGTCACCTTATCTTCGATAAAGGAGGCAAGCATATACAGTGGAGAAAAGACAGCCTCTTCAATAAGTGGTGCTGGGAAAATTGGACAGGTACATGTAAAAGTATGAAATTAGAACACTCCCTGACACCATGCACAAAAATAAACTCAAAATGGATTAAAGACCTAAGTGTAAGGGCAGACACTATCAAACTCTTAGAGGAAAACATAGGCAAAACACTCTATGACATACATCACAGCAAGATTCTTTGTGACCCAGCTCCCAGAGAAATGGAAATAAGAACACAAATAAACAAATGGGACCTAATGAAACTTAAAAGCTTTTGCACAGCAAAGGAAACCATAAACAAGACCAAAAGACAACCCTCAGAATGGGAGAAAATATTTGCAAATGAAGCAACTGACAAAGGATTAATCTCCAAGATTTACAAGCAGCTCATGCAGCTCAATAGCAAAAAAACGAACAACCCAATCCAAAAATGGGCAGAAGACCTAAATAGACATTTCTCCAAAGAAGATATACAGATGGCCTACAGACACATGAAAGAATGCTCAACGTCATTAATCATTAGAGAAATGCAAATCAAAACTACAATGAGATATCATCTCACACCGGTCAGAATGGCCATCATCAAAAAATCTAGAAACAATAAATGCTGGAGAGGGTGTGGAGGAAAGGGAACACTCTTGCACTGTTGGTGGGAATGTAAATTGATACAGCCACTATGGAGAACAGTATGGAGGTTCCTTAAAAAACTACAAATAGAACTACCATACGACCCAGCAATCCCACTACTGGGCATATACCCTGAGAAAACCATAGGTCAAAAAGAGTCATGTACCAAAATGTTGATTGCAGCTCTATCTACAATAGCCAGGACATGGAAGCAACCTAAATGTCCATCGACAGATGAATGGATAAAGAAGATGTGGCACATATATACAATGGAATATTACTCAGCCATAAAAAGAAATGAAATGGAGGTATTTGTAATGAGGTGGATGGAGTTAGAGTCTGTCATACAGAGTGAAGTAAGTCAGAAAGAGAAAAACAAATACAGTATGCTAACACATATATACGGAATCTAAGGGGGGAAAAAAAAAAGGCCATGAAGAACCTAGTGGCAAGACGGGAATAAAGACACAGACCTACTAGAGAATGGACTTGAGGATATGAGGAGGGGGTGGGGTGAGATGTAACAGGGTAAGAGAGTGTCATGGACATATATACACTACCAAATGTAAAATAGATAACTAGTGGGAAGCAGCCGCATAGCACAGGGAGATCAGCTCGGTGCTTTGTGACCACCTAGAGGGGTGGGATGGGGAGGGTGGGAGGGAGGGAGATGCAAGAGGGAAGAGAAATGGGAACATGTTGTATATGTATAACTGATTCACTTTGTTATAAAGCAGAAGCTAACACACCATTGTAAGGCAATTATACTTCAATAAAGATGTTTAAAAAAAAAATAAAATAAATGAAACAAAAAATTCTCTAAAAAGATCAATAGCAAAACAACTGAGGCAGAGAAACGGATAACTGACCTGTAAGATAAAATAGTGGAAATAACTACCACAGAGCACAATAAAGAAAAAAGAATGAAAAGAATTCAGGACAGTCTCAGAGACCTCTGGGACAACATTAAACACACCAACATTCGAATTATAGGGGTCCCAGAAGAAGAAGAGAAAGAGGGTCTGAGAAAATATTTGAAGAGATTATAGTTGAAAACTTCCCTAACATGGGAAAGGAAATAATCAGGTCCAGGAAGCACAGAGAGATCCATAGAGGATAAATCCAAGGAGAAAGACACAAAGACACACATAAATCAAACTATCAAAACTTAAATACAAAGAAAAAATATTACAAGCATCAAGGGAAAAGCAACAAATAACATCTGAGGGAATCCCCATAAGGTTAAAGGCTGATATTTCAGCAGAAACTCTGCAAGCCAGAAGGGAGTGGCAGAACATATTTAAAGGGATGAAAGGGAAAAACCTAAAACCAAGATTACAATACCCAGCAGGATCTCATTCAGATTCAATGGAGAAGTTAAAACCTTTACAGATAAGCAAAAGTTAGGAGAATTCAGCACCGCCAAACCAGCTTTAAAACAAATGCTAAGGGAACTTCTCTAGGCAGGAAACAGAAGAGAAGGAAAAGACCTACAATAACAAACCCAAAACAATTAAGAAAACGGTAATAGGCACACACATATGGATAACTACCTTAAATGCAAATGGATTAAATGCTCCAAGCAAAAGACATAGACTGGCTGAATGGATACAAAAACAAGACCCATATATACACTGTCTACAAGAGACCACGTCAGACCTAGGGACACATACAGACTGAAAGTGAGCAGATGGAAAAAGATATTTCATGCAAAAGGAAATCAAAAGAAAGCTGCAGTAGCAATTCTTATATCAGACAAAATAGACTTTTAAATAAAGACTATTACAAGAAACAAAGAAGGACACGACATAATGATCAAGGGATCAATCCAAGAAGAAGATATAACAATTGTAAATATTTATGCACCCAAAATAGGAGCACCTCAATACATAAGGCAAATGCTAAAAGCCATAAAAGGGGAAATCGACAGTAACACAATCATTGTAGGGGACCTTAACACCCCACTTTCACTAATGGACAGATCATCCAAAATGAAAATAAATAAGGGCACACAAGCTTTAAATGACACATTAAACAAGATGGACTTAATTGATATTTATAGGACATTCCATCCAAAAAAAAAAAAAAACAGAATACGCTTTCTTCTCAAGCACTCATGGAACATTCTCCAGGAAACATCATATCTTGGGTCACAAAGCAAGCCTTGGTAAATTTAGGAAAATTGAGATCATATCAAGTGTCTTTTTAAAAAATATCTTTATTGGAGTATAATTGCTTTACAATGGTGTGTTAGTTTCTGCTTTATAACAAAGTGAATCAGTTATACATGTACATATGTTCCCATATCTCTTCCCTCTTGCATCTCCCTCCCTCCCACCCTCCCTATTCCACCCCTCTAGGTGGTCACAAAGCAGTGAGCTGATCTCCCTGTGCTATGCAGCTGCTTCCCACCAACTATCTATTTTACGTTTGGTAGTGTATATACGTCCATGTCACTCTCTCACTCTGTCACATCTTACCCTTCCCCCTCCCCATATCCTCAAGTCCATTCTCTAGTAGGTCTGTGTCTTTATTCCCCGTCTTACCCCTAGGTTCTTCATGAACTTTTTTTTTCTTTAGATTCCATATAAATGTGTTAGCATACGGTATTTGTTTTTCTCTTTCTGACTTACTTCACTCTGTATGAGAGACTCTAACTCCATCCACCTCACTACAAATATCTTAATTTCGTTTCTTTTTATGGCTGAGTAATATTCCATTGTATATATGTGCCACATCTTCTTTATCCATTCATCCGATGATGGACACTTAGGTTGCTTCCATGTCCTGGCTATTGTAAATAGAGCTGCAATGAACATTTTGGTACATGACTCTTTTTGAATTATGGTTCTCTCAACGTATATGCCCAGTAGTGGGATTGCTGGGTCGTATGGTAGTTCTATTTTTAGTTTTTTAAGGAACCTCCATACTGTTCTCCATAGTGGCTGTATCAAATTACATTCCCACCAACAGTGCAAGAGGGTTCCCTTTTCTCCACACCCTCTCCAGCATTTATTGTTTCTAGATTTTTTGATGATGGCCATTCTGATAGGTGTTAGATGATATCTCATTGTAGTTTTGATTTGCATTTCTCTAATGATTAATGATGTTGAGCATTCATTCATGTGTTTGTTGGCAATCTGTGTATCTTCTTTGGAGAAATGTCTATTTAGGTCTTCTGCCCATTTTTGGATTGGGTTGTTTGTTTTTTTTGTTATTGAGCTGCATGAGCTGCTTGTAAATCTTGGAGATTAATCCTTTGTCAGTTGCTTCATTTGCAAATATTTTCTCCCATTCTGAGGGTTGTCTTTTGGTCTTGTTTATGGTTTCCTTTGCTGTGCAAAAGCTTTTAAGTTTCATTAGGTAACATTTGTTTATTTTTCTTTATTTATTTTTCTTTATTTATTTTAATCAGTCATCAATTTTATAAACATCAGTGTATACATGTCAATCCCAATAGCCCAATTCAGCACACCACCATCCCCGCCCCACCACGGTTTTCCCCCCTTGGTGTCAATACGTTTGTTCTCTACATCTGTGTCTCAACTTCTGCCCTGCAAACCGCTTCATCTGTACCATTTTTCTAGGTTCCACATACATGCGTTAATATACGATATTTGTTTTTCTCTTTCTGGCTTACTTTACTCTGTATGAGAGTCTCTAGATCCATCCACGTCTCAACAAATGACTCAATTTCCTTTCTTTTTATGGCTGAGTAATATTCCATTGTATATATGTACCACAACTTCTTTATCCATTCGTCTGTTGATGGGCATTTAGGTTGCTTCCATGACCTGGCTTTTGTTAATAGTGCTGCAATGAACATTGTGTTGCATGTGTCTTTTTTATTTTTTTTTAATATCTTTATTGAAGTGTAATTGCTTTACAATGGTGTGTTAGCCTCTGCTTTATAACAAAGTGAATCAGTTATACATATACATATGTTCCCATATCTCTTCCCTCTTGCATCTCCCTCCCTCCCACCCTCCCCATCCCACCCCTCTAGGTGGTCACAAAGCACCGAGCTGATCTCCCTGTGCTATGCGGCTGCTTCCCACTAGTTATCTATTTTACATTTGGTAGTGTATATATGTCCATGACACTCTCTCACCCTGTTACATCTCACCCCACCCCCTCCTCATATCCTCAAGTCCATTCTCTAGTAGGTCTGTGTCTTTATTCCCGTCTTGCCACTAGGTTCTTCATGGCCTTTTTTTTTCCCCCCCTTAGATTCCGTATATATGTGTTAGCATACTGTATTTGTTTTTCTCTTTCTGACTTACTTCACTCTGTATGACAGACTCTAACTCCATCCACCTCATTACAAATACCTCCATTTCATTTCTTTTTATGGCTGAGTAATATTCCATTGTATATATGTGCCACATCTTCTTTATCCATTCATCTGTCGATGGACATTTAGGTTGCTTCCATGTCCTGGCCTTTGTAAATAGAGCGGCAATGAACATTTTGGTACATGACTCTTTTTGAATTATGGTTCTCTCAACGTATATGTCCAGTAGTGGGATTGCTGGGTCATATGGTAGTTCTATTTTTAGTTTTTTAAGGAACCTCCATACTGTTCTCCATAGTGGCTGTATCAAATTACATTCCCACCAACAGTGCAAGAGGGTTCGCTTTTCTCCAAACCATCTCCAGCATTTGTTCTTTGTAGATTTTCTGATGATGCCCATTCTAACTGGTGTGAGGTGATACCTCATTGTAGATTTGAGTTGCATTTCTTTAATAATTAGTGATGTTGAGCATCTTTTCATGTGCTTCTTGGCCATCTGTATGTCTTCTTTGGAGAAATGTGTATTTAGATCTTCTGCTCATTTTTGGATTGGGTTGTTTGTTTCTTTAATACTGAGCTGAATGAGCTGTTTATATATTTTGGAGATTAATCCTTTGTCCGTTGATTCATTTGCAAATATTTTCTCCCATCCTGAGGGTTGTATTTTCGTCTTGTTTATGGTTTCCTTTGCTGTGCAAAAGCTTTGAAGTTGCATTAGGTCCCATTTGTTTATTTTTGTTTTTATTTCCATTACTCTAGGAGGTGGATCAAAAAAGATATTGCTGTGATTGATGTCAAAGAGTGTTCTTCCTATGTTTTCCTCTAAGAGTTTTATAGTGTCCAGTCTTACATTTAGGTCTCGAATCCATTTTGAGTTTATTTTTGTGTATGGTGTTAGGAAGTGTTCTAATTTCATTCTTTTCCATGTCGCTGTCCAGTTTTCCCAGCACCACTTATTGAAGAGACTGTCTTTTCTCCATTGTATATATTTGCCTCCTTTGTCATAGATTAGTTGACCATAGGTGCATGGGTTTACCTCTGGGATTTCTATCTTGTTCCATTGATCTATGTTTCTGTTTTTGTGCCAGTACCATATTGTCTTGATTACTGTAGCTTTGTAGTATAGTCTGAAGTCAGGGAGTCTGATTCCTCCAGCTCCGTTTTTTTCCCTCAAGACTGCTTTGGCTATTCGGGGTCTTTTGTGTCTGCAGACAAATTTTAAGATGATTTGTTCTAGTTCCATAAAAAATGCCATTGGTAATTTGATAGGGATTGCATTGAATCTGTAGATTGCTTTGGGTAGTATAGTCATTTTCACAATATTGATTCTTCCAATCCAAGAACATGGTATATCTCTCCATCTGTTGGTATCATCTTTGATTTCTTTCATCAGTGTCTTATAGTTTTCTGCATACAGGTCTTTTGTCTCCCTAGGTAGGTTTATTCCTAGGTATTTTATTCTTTTTGTTGCAATGGTAAATGGGAGTGTTTCCTTAATTTCTCTTTCAGATTTTTCATCATTAGTGTATAGGAATGGAAGAGATTTCTGTGCATTAATTTTGTATCCTGCAACTTTACCAAATTCACTGATTAGCTCTAGTAGTTTTCTGGTGGCATCTTTAGGATTCTCTATGTATAGTACCATGTCATCTGCAAACAGTGACAGTTTTATGTCTTCTTTTCCAAGTTGTATTCCTTTTATTTCTTTTTATTCTCTGATTGCCGTGGCTAGGACTTCCAGAACTATGTTGAGTAATAGTGGTGAGAGTGGACATCCTTGTCTCGTTCCTGATCTTAGAGGAAATGCTTTCAGTTTTTCACCGTTGAGAATGATGTTTGCTGTGGGTTTGTCATATATGGCCTTTATTATGTTGAGGTAGGTTCCCTCTATGCCCACTTTCTGGAGAGTTTTTATCATAAATGGGTGTTGAATTTTGTCAAAAGCTTTTTCTGCATCTATTGTGATGATCATATGGTTTTTATTCTTCCATATGTTAATATGGTGTATCACATTCATTGATTTGCGTATATTGAAGAATCCTTGCATCCCTTGGATAAATCCCACTTGATCGTGGTGTACGATCCTTTTAATGTGTTGTTGGATTCTGTTTGCTAGTATTTTGTTGAGGACTTTTGCATCTATATTCATCAGTGATATTGGTCTGTAATTTTCTTTTTTTGTAGTATCTTTATCTGGTTTTGGTATCAGGGTGATGGTGGCCTCATAGAATGCGTTTGAGAGTGTTCCTTCCTCTGCAATTTTTTGGAAGATTTTGAGAGGGATGGGTGTTAGCTCTTCTCTAAATGTTTGATATAATTCACTTGTGAAGCCATCTGGTCCTGGACTTTTGTTTGTTGGAAGATTTTTAATCACAGTTTCAATTTCATTACTTGTCATTGGTCTGTTCGTATTTTCTGTTTCTTCCTAGTTCAGTCTTGGAAGGTTATACCTTTCTAAGAACTTGTCCATTTCTTCCAGGTTGTCCATTTTATTGGCATAGATTTGCTTGTAGTAGTCTCTTAGGATGCTTTGTATTTCTGCCGTGTCTGTTGTAACTTCTCCTTTTTCATTTCTAATTTTATTGATTTGAGTCCTCTCCCTCTTTTTCTTGATGAGTCTGGCTAATGGCTTATCAATTTTGTTTATCTTCTCAAAGAACCAGCTTTTAGTTTTATTGCCCTTTGCTATTGTTTTCTTTGTTTCCTTTTCATTTATTTCCACTCTGATCTTTATGATTTTTTTCCTTCTGCTAACGTTGGGTTTTGTTTTTTCTTCTTTCTCTAGTTCCTTTAGGTGTAAGGTTAGATTGTTTACTTGAGATTTTTCTTGTTTCTTTAGATAGACTTGTATAGCCATAAACTTCCCTCTTAGAACTGCTTTTGCTGCATCCCATAGGTTTTGGATCATCGTGTTTTCATTGTCATTTGTCTCTAGGTATTTTTTGATTTCCTCTTTAATTTCTTCAGTGATCTCTTGATTATATAGTAACGTATTCTTTAGCCTCCATGTGTTTGTGCTTTTCACGCTTTTTTCCCTTTAATTCATTTCTAATCTCATAGCGTTGTGGTCAGAAAAGATGCTTGATATGATTTTAATTTTCTTAAATTTACTGAGGCTTGATTTGTGACCCAAGATGTGATCTCTCCTGGAGAAAGTTCCGTGCACACTTGAGAAGAAAGTGTAATCTGCTGTTTTTGGATGGAATGTCCTATAAATATCAATTAAATTTATCTCGTCTATTGTGTCATTTAAAGCTTCTGTTTCCTTATTTATTTTCACTTTGGATGATCTGTCCATTGGTGTAAGTGAGGTGTTAAAGTCCCCCATTACTATTGTGTTACTGTCGATTTCCTCTTTTATAGCTGTTAGCAGTTGCCTTATGTATTGAGGTGCTCCTATGTTGGGTGCATATATATTTATCATTGTTATATCTTCTTCTTGGATTGATCATTACATAGTGTCCTTCCTTGTCTCTTGTAACATTCTTTATTTTAAAGTCTATTTTATCTGATATGAGTATTGCTACTCCAGCTTTCTTTTGATTTCCGTTTGCACGGAATATCTTTTTGCATCCCCTCACTTTCAGTATGTATGTGTCCCTAGGCCTGAAGTGGGTCTCTTGTAGACAGCATATATATGGGTCTTGTTTTTGTATCCATTCAGCCAGTCTATGTCTTTTGGTTGGAGCATTTAATCCATTCACGTTTAAGATAATTATTGATATATATGTTCCTATTACCATTTTCTTAATTGTTTTCAGTTTGTTTTTGTAGGTCCTTTTCTTCTCTTGTGTTTCCCACTTAGAGAAGTTCCTTTATCATTTGTTGTAGAGCTGGTTTGGTGTTGCTGAATTCTCTTAGCTTTTGCTTGTCTGTAAAGTTTTTGATTTCTCCATCAAATCTAAATGAGATCCTTTCTGGGTAGAGTAATCTTGGTTGTAGGTTCTTACCTCTCATCACTTTAAGTATATCTTGCTACTCCCTTCTGGCTTGTAGAGTTTCTGCTGAGAAATCAGCTGTTAACCTTATGGGAGTTCCCTTGTATGTTATTTGTCATTTTTCCCTTGCTGCTTTCAATAATTTTTCTTTGTCTTTAATTTTTGCCACTTTGATTACTATATGTCTCGGCATGTTTCTCCTTGGGTTTATCCTGTATGGGGCTCTCTGCAGTTCCTGGACTTGGGTGGCTATTTCCTTTCCCATGTTAGGGAAGTTTTCGACTATAATCTCTTCAAATATTTTCTCTGGTCCTTTCTCTCTCTCTTCTTCTTCTGGGACCCCTATAATGAGAATGTTGCTGCGTTTAATGTTGTCCCGGAGGTGTCTTAGGCTGTCTTCATTTCTTTCCATTCTTTTTTCTTTATTCTGTTACATAGCAGTGAATTCCACCATTCTGTCTTTCAGGTCACTTTTCTGTTCTTCTGCCTCAGTTATTCTGCTATTGACTCCTTCTAGTGTAGTTTTCATTTCAGTTATTGTACTGTTCATCTCTGTTTGTTTGTTCTTTAATTCTTCTACGTCTTTGTTAAACATTTCTTGCATCTTCTCGATCTTTGCCTCCATTCTTATTTCGAGGTCCTGGATCATCTTCACTATCATTATTCTGTATTCTTTTTTGGAAGGTTGCCTATCTCCACTTCATTTAGTTGTTTTTCTGGGGTTTTATCTTATTCCTTCATCTGGTATATAGCCCTCTGCCTTTTCATCTTGCCTATCTTTCTGGGAATGTGGTGTTTGTTCCACAGGCTGCAGGATTGTAGTTTTTATTGCTTCTGTTATTGGTTAAATACCTCGAGAGTTTCAGGGGTGAAATCCGAAACTGGTTCCCCTACACAGAGGGCAAGGAGAGGCCTAAGATAGAGGCCGGACATTCCAGATTTGTAGCTGACAGTTTTAACAAGCAAACGTGCCTACAAGGTTTGTCTTGGGTGCCACACAACAGTAGATCTCTGCATCTTCCCGCCAGAACCTAAGGAGTTTATTAAAAAAGCCTTAATGGCTGGGGTTCAGTCACATGTAGCACAGTCCAGATAGTCTCAATAACACATTACTGTCTCAAGGTTGTGGTCTTAAAGTGGCTCTGGCTGTTGAAATGGTGAGCAGAAAGAGCATTCTCCCATTTGTTTATTTTTGTTTTTATTTCCATTTCTCTAAGAAGTGGGTCAAAAACGATCTTGCTGTGATTGATGTCATAGAGTGTTCTGCCTATGTTTTCCTCTAAGACTTTGATAGTGTCTGGCCTTATATTTAGGTCTTTAATCCATTTTGAGTTTATTTTTGTGTATGGTGTTAGGGAATGTTCTAATTTCATACTTTTACATGTACCTGTCCAGTTTTCCCAGCACCACTTATTGAAGAGTCTCTCTTTTCTCCACTGTATATTCTTGCCTCCTTTATCAAAGATAAGTTGACCATATGTGCGTGGGTTTATCTCTGGGTTTTCTATCCTGTTCCATTGACCTATATTTCTGTTTTTGTGCCAATACCATACTGTCTTGAATACTGTAGCTTTGAAGTACAGTCTGAAGTCAGGGAGCCTGATTCCTCCAGCTCCATTTTTCGTTCTCAAGATTGCTTTGGCTATTCAGGGTCCTCTGTGTTTCCATACATTTTGTGCAATTTTTTGTTCTAGTTCTGTGAAAAATGCTAGTGGTAGTTTGATAGGGATTGCACTGAATCTGTAGATTGCTTTCGGTAGTAGAGTCATTTTCACAATGTTGATTCTTCCAATCCAAGAACACGGTATATCTCTCCATCTATTTGTTCCATCTTTAATTTCTTTCATCAGTGTCTTATAATTTTCTGCATACAGGTCTTTTGTCTCCTTAGGTAGGTTTATTCCTAGGTATTTTATTCTTTTGGTTGCCTTGGTAAATGGGAGTGTTTTCTTAATTTCACTTTCAGATTTTCATCATTAGTGTATAGGAATGCTAGAGATTTCGGTACATTAATTTTGTATCCCGCTACTTTAGCAAATTAATTCATTAGCTTTAGTAGTTTTCTGGTAGCATCTTTAGGATTCTCTATGTATAGTATCATGTCATCTGCAAACAGTGACAGCTTTACTTCTTTTCCGATTTGGATTCCTTTTATTTCTTTTTCTTCTCTGATTGCTGTGGCTAAAACTTCCAAAACTATGTTGAATAATAGTGGTGAGAGTGGCCAACCTTGTCTTGTTCCTGATCTTAGTGGAAATGGTTTCAGTTTTTCACCATTGAGGACGATGTTGGCTGTAGGTTTGTCATATATGGCCTTTATTATGTTGAGGAAAGTTCCCTCTATGCCTACTTTCTGCAGGGCTTTTATCATAAATGGGTGTTGAATTTTGTCGAAAGCTTTCTCTGCATCTATTGAGATGATCAGATGGTTTTTCTCCTTCAATTTGTTAATATGGTGTATCACATTGATTGATTTGCGTATATTGAAGAATCTCTGCATTCCTGGGATATTCCCCACTTGATCATGGTGTATGATCCTTTTGATGTGCTGTTGGATTCTGCTTGCTAGTATTTTGTTGACAATTTTTGCATCCATGTTCAACAGTGATATTGGCCTGTAGTTTTCTTTCTTTGTGACATCTTTGTCTAGTTTTGGTATCAGGGTGATGGTGACCTCGTAGAATGAGTTTGGGAGTGTTTCTCCCTCTGCTATAATTTGGAAGACTTTGAGGAGGATAGGTTTTAGCTCTTCTCTAAATGTTTGATAGTATTCGCCTGTGAAGCCATCTGGTCCTGGGTTTTTGTTTGTTGGAAGATTTTTAATCCCAGTTTCAATTTCAGTGCTTGTGATTGGTCTGTTCATATTTTCTATTTCTTCCTGGTTCAGTCTCGGCAGGTTGTGCACTTCCCAGAATTTGTCCATTTTTTCCAGGTTGTGCGTTTTATTGGCATAGAGTTGTTTGTAGTAATCTCTCATGATCCTTTGTATTTCTGCAGTGTCAGTTGTTACTTCTCCTTTTTCATTTCTAATTCTATTGATTTGAGTCTTCTCCCTTTTTTTCTTGATGAATGTGGCTAATGGTTTATCAATTTTGTTAATTTTCTCAAAGAAAAATCTTTCAGTTTTATTGATCTTTGCTATCGTTTCCTTCATTTCTTTTTCATTTATTTCTGATCTGATCTTTATGATTTCTTTCCTTCTGCTATCTTTGGGTTATTTTCGTTCTTCTTTCTCTAATTGCTTTAGGTGCAAGGTTAGGTTGTTTATTTGAGATGTTTCCTATTTCTTAGGATTGTATTGCTATAAACTTCCCTCGTAGAATTGCTTTTGCTGCATCCCATAGGTTTTGGGTCGTCATGTCTCCATTGTCATTTGTTTCTAGGTATTTTTTGATTTCCTCTTTTATTTCTTCAGTGATCACTTCGTTATTAAGTAGTGTATTGTTTAGCCTCCACGTGTTTGTATTTTTTACAGATGTTTTCCTGTAATTGATATCTAGTCTCATAGCGTTGTGGTTGGAAAAGATACTTGATATGATTTCAATTTTCTTATATTTACCAAGGCTTGATTTGTGACCCAAGATATAATCTCTCCTGGAGAATGTTCCATGAGCACTTGAGAGAAATGTGTATTCTGTTGTTTTTGGGTGGAATGTCCTATAAATATCAATTAAGTCCATCTTGTTTAATGTATCATTTAAAGCTTGTGTTTCCTTATTTATTTTCATTTTGGATGATCTGTCCATTGGTGAAAGTAAGGTGTTAAAGTCCCCTATTATGATTGTGTTACTGTCAATATCCCCTTTTGTGGCTGTTAGTATTTGCCATATATATTGAGGTGCTCCTATGTTGGATGCATAAATATTTACAATTGTTATATCTTCTTCTTGGATCGATCCCTTGATCATTATGTAGTGTCCTTCTTTGTCTCTTGTAATAGTCTCTATTTTAAAGTCTATTTTTTTTGATATGAGAAATGCTACTCCAGCTTGCTTTTGATTTCCATTTGCATGGAATATCTTTTTCCATCCCCTCACTTTTCAGTCTGTATGTGTCCCTAGGTTTGAAGTGGGTCTCTTGTAGACAGCATATATATGGGTGCTGGTTTTGTATCCATTCAGCCAGTCTGTGTCTTTTGGTGGGAGCATATAATCCATTTACATTTAAGGTAATTATCAATATGTATGTTCCTATTCCCATTTTCTTTTGTTGTGGGTTTGTTATTGTAGGTCTTTTCCTTCTCTTGTGTTTTCCTTCTCTTGTGTTTCTTGCCTAGAGAAGTTCCTTTAGCATTTATTGTAAAGCTAGTTTGGTGTCAGCTTTTACTTGTCTGTAAAGGTTTTAATTTCTCCATCAAATCTGAATGAGATACTTGCTGGGTAGAGTAATCTTGGTTGTAGGTTCTTCTCCTTCATCACTTTAAATATGTCCTGCCACTCCCTTCTGGCTTGCAGAGTTTCTGCTGAAATATCAGCTGTTAACCTTATGGGGATTCCCTTGTGTGTTATTTGTTTTTTTTCCCTTGCTGCTTTTAATATGTTTTCTTTGTATTTAATTTTTGATAGTTTCATTAATATGTGTCTTGGCGTGTTTCTCCTTGGATTCATCTTGTATGGGACTCTCTGTGCTTCCTGGACTTGATTAACTATCTCCTTTCCCATATTAGGGAAGTTTTCAACTATAATCTCTTCAAATATTTTCTCAGTCCCTTTCTTTTTCTCTTTTTCTTCTGGGACCCCTATAATTCGAATGTTGTTGTGTTTAATGTTGTCCCAGAGGTCTCTGAGACTGTCCTCAGTTCTTTTCATTGTTTTTTCTTTATTCTGCTCTTCGGTAGTTATTTCCACTATTTTATCTTCCAGGTCACTTATCCGTTCTTCTGCCTCAGTTATTCTGCTATTCATCCCTTCAAGAGTATTTTTAATTTCATTTATTGTGTTGTTCATCATTGCTTGTTTCCTCTTTAGTTCTTCTAAGTCCTTCTTAAATGTTTCTTGCATTTTGTCTATTCTATTTCCAAGATTTTGGATCATCTTTACTATCATTATTCTGAATTCTTTTTCAGGTAGACTGCCTATTTCCTCTTCATTTGTTGCATCTGGTGGGTTTTTGCCTTGCTTCTTTATCTGCTGTGTGTTTTTCTGTCTTCTCATTTGGCTTATCTTACTGTGTTTGGGGTCTCCTTTTTGCAGGCTGCAGGTTCGTAGTTCCCCTTGTTTTTGTTGTCTGTCCCCAGTGGCTAAGGTTGGTTCAGTGGGTTGTGTAGGCTTCCTGGTGGAGGGGACTAGTGCCTGTGTTCTGGTGGATGAGGCTGGATCTTGTCTTTCTGGTGAGCAGGTCCACGTCTGTTGGTGTGTTTTGGGGTGTCTGTGGCCTTATTATGATTTTAGGCCACCTCTCTGCTAATGGATGGGGTTGTGTTCCTATCTTGATAGTTGTTTGGCGTAAGGTGTTCAGCACTGTAGGTGGCTGGTCGTGGAGTGAAGTTGTGTCTTGGCGTTGAGATGGAGATCTGTGGGAGATTTTTGCCGTTTGATATTACGTGGAGCTGGGAGGTCTCTTGTGGACCATTGTCCTGAAGTTGGCTCCTCCACCTCAGAGGCACAGACCTGACTCCTGATTGGAGCTCCAAGAGCCTTTCATCCACACAGCTCCCCAATTTGGGATGATTCATTGTTTATTCAGGTACTCAACAGATGCAGGGTACATCAAATTGATTCTGGAGATTTAATCTGCTGCTCCTGAGGCTGCTGGGAGGGATTTCCCTTTCTCTTCTTTGTTCATACAGCTCCCGGGTTTCCGCTTTGGATTTGGCCCCGCCTCTACATGTAGGTCGCCTGAGGGCATCTGTTCTTCGCTCAGACAGGACGGGGTTCAAGGAGCAGCTGATTCGGCGGCTCTGGCTCACTGAGGCCGGGGGAGGGAGGGGTACAGATTTTGGTCGAGCTTGCGGTGGCAGAGCCCGGCGTGACATTGCAGCGGCCTGAGGCGTGCCGTGCATTCTCCTGGGGTTGTTTTCCCTGGATCACGGGCCCCTGGCAGTGGCGGCCTGCACAGGCTCCCGGGAGGGTCGGTGTGGATAGTGACCTGTGCTTGCACACAGGCTGCTTGGTGGCTGCAGCAGCAGCCTTAGCGTCCCATGCCCATCTCTGGGGTCTGTGCTGATAGCCGTGGTTCATGCACATCTCCGGCGGTCCTTTAAGCAGTGCTCTTAATCCCCTCTCCTCATTCACCAGGAAACAAAGAGGGAAGAAAAAGTCTCTTGCCTCTTCGGCAGTTCCAGAATTTTTCCTGGACTCCCTCCCGGCTAGCCGTGGTGCACTAACCCCTTCAGGCTGTGTTCACACCGCCAACCCCAGTCCTCTCCCTGTGATCCGACTGAAGCCCGAGCCTCAGCTCTCAGCCCCCGCCCACCCCGGTGGGTGAGCAGACAAGCCTTTCGGGCTGGTGAGTACTGTTCGGCACCGACCCTCTGTGCAGGAATCTCTCCATTTTGCCCTCCGCACCCCTGTTGCTGTGCTCTCCTCCATGGCTCCGAATCTTCCCTGCTCTGCCACCCACAGTCTCCACCCACGAAGGACCCTCCTAGTGTGTGGAAACCTTTCCTCCTTCTCAGCTCTCTCCCACTGGTGTAGGTCCCGTCCATATTCTTTTGTCTCTGTTTTTTCTTTTTTCTTTTGCCCTACCCTGGTACGTGGGGAGTTTCTTGCCTTTTGGGAGGTCTGAGGTCTTCTGTCAGCGTTCAGTGGGTGTTCTTTAGGAGCAGTTCCACGTGTAGATGTATTTCTGATGTATCTGTGGGGAGGAAGGTGATCTCCGTGTCTTACTCTTCCGCCTTCTTCTCCAACTCTCCTCAAGTGTCTTTTCTGACCACAATGCTATGAGACTAGTTAGCAATTAGAGGAAAAATTTAAAAAAATACAAACACAAGGAGGTTACACAATATGCTACTAAATTACCAAGAGATCACTGAAGAAATCAAAGAGGAAATAAAAAAATACCTAGAAACAAATGACAATGGTGACACGACGACCCAAAATTTAAGGGATGCAGCAAAAGCAGTTCTCAAAGGGAAGTTTATAGCAATACAATCCTACCTCAAGAAACAAGAAAAGTCTAATATAAACAACCTAATCTAATACCTAACGCAATTAGAGAAAGAAGAAAAAAGAACAACCCAAAGTTAGCAGAAGGAAAGAAATCATAAAGATCAGATCAGAAATAAATGAAAAAGAAATGAAGGAAATAAGAGCAAAGATCAATAAACTAAAAGCTGGTTCTTTGAGAAGATAAACAAAAATTTTAACACACTAGCCATGCTCAGCCGGAAAAAAAGGGAGAACTCTAATCAACAGAATTAGGAATGAAAAAGGAGAAGTAACAACTGACACTGCAGAAATACAAAGGATTATGAGAGATTACTACAAGCAACTATATGCCAATAAAATGGACAACCTGGAAGAAATGGACAAATTCTTAGAAAAGCACAACCTTCCGAGACTGAACCAGGAAGAAATAGAAAATATAAACAGAAAAATCACAAGCACTGAAATTGAAACTGACATTAAAAATCTTCCAACCAACAAAAGCCCAGGACCAGATGGCTTCACAGGCGAATACTATCAAACATTTAGAGAAGAGCTAACACCTATCCTCTTCAAACTCTTCCAAAATATAGCAGAGGGAGAAACACTCCCAAACTCATTCTACGAGGCCACCATCACCCTGATACCAAAACCAGACAAAGATATCACAAAGAAAGAACACTACAGGCCAATATCACTGATGAACATAGATGTAAAAATCCTCAACAAAATACTACCAGACAGAATCCAACAGCACATTAAAAGGATCATACACCATGTTCAAGTGGAGTTTATCCCAGGAATGCAAGGATTCTTCAATATACACAAATCAATCAATGTGATACACCATATTAAAAATCTGAAGGAGTAAAACCATCTGATCATCTCAATAGATGCAGAAAAAGTTTTTGAGAAAATTCAACAACGATTTATGATAAAAACCCTCCAGAAAGTAGGCATAGATGGAACTTACCTCAACATAATAAAGGCCATATATGACAAACCCACAGCCAACATCGTCCTCAAAGGTGAAAAAGAGCACCATTTCCTCTAAGATCAGGAACAAGACAAAGTTGCCCACTCTCACCACTATTATTCAACACAGTTTTGGAAGTTTTAGCCACTGCAATCAGAGAAGAAATAGAAATAAAAGGAATCCAAATCGGAAAAGAAGAAGTAATGCTGTCACTGTTTGCAGATGACATGATACTATACATAGAGAATCCTAAAGATGCTACCAGAAAACTACTAGAGCTAATCAATGAATTTGGTAAAGTAGCAGGATACAAAATTAATGCACAGAAATCTCTAGCATTCCTATACACTAATGATGAAAAATCTGAAAGTGAAATTAAGAAAACACTCCCATTTACCATTGCAACAAAAAGAATAAAATACCGAGGAATAATCCTACCTAAGGAGACAAAAGACCTGTATGCAGAAAATTATAAGACACTGATGAAAGAAATTAAAGATGGTACAAATAGATGGAGAGGAACACCATGTTCTTGCATTGGAAGAATCAAAATTGTGAAAATGACTATACCACCCAAAGCAATCTACAAATTCAGTGCAATCCCTAGCACGCTACCACTGGCATTTTTCACAGAAGTAGAACAAAAAATTTCACAATTTATATAGAAACGCAAAGATCCCGAATAGCCAAAGCAATCTTGAGAATGAAAAATGGAGCTGGAGGAATCAGGCTCCCTGACTTCAGACTATACTACAAAGCTACAGTAATCAATACAATATGGTACTGGCACAAAAATAGAAATATAGATCAATGTAACAGGATAGAAAGCCCACAGATAGACCCACACCCATATGGTCACCTTATCTTTGATAAAGGAGGGAAGAATATACAATGGAGAAAAGACAGCCCCTTCTATAAGAGCTTCTGTGAAAACTGGACAGCTACATGTAAAAGAAGGAAATTAGAACACTTCCTAACACCATACACAAAAATAAACTCAAAATGGATCAAAGAACAAAATGTAAGACTGGACACTATGAAACTCTTAGAGGAAAACATAGGCAGAACACTCTATGACATAAGTCACAGCAAGATCCTTTTTTGACCCACCTCTTAGAGAAATGGAAATAAAAACAAAAATAAACAAATGGGACCTAATGAAACTTAAAAGCTTTTGCACAGCAAAGGAAACCAGAATCAAGACAAAAAAACATCCCTCAGAATTGGAGAAAATAGTTGAAAATGAAGCAACTGACAAAGTATTAATCGCCACAATATAGAAGCAGCTGATGCAGCTCAATATCTAAAATCAAACAACCCAATCTAAAAATGGGCAGAAGATCTAAATAGACATTTCTCCAAAGGAGATATACAGATTGCCTACAAACACATGAAAGGATGCTCAACATCACTAATCATTAGAGAAATGTAAATCAAAACTCCAATGAGGTATCACTTCACACCAGTCAGAATGGCCATCATCAAAAAATCTACAAAGTATAAATGCTGGAGAGAGTGTGGAGAAAAGGGAACCCTCTTTCACTGTGGGTAGGAATGTAAATTGATACAACCACTATGGACAACAGTATGGAGGTTCCTTAAAAAACTAAAAATAGAACTACCATATGACCCAGCAATCCCACTACTGGGCATATAGCCTGAGAAAACCATAATTCAACAGGAGTCATGTACCACAATGTTCATTGCAGCTCTATTTACAATAGCCAGGACATGGAAGCAACGTAAGTGACCATCTACAGATGAATGGATAAAGAAGATGTGGCACATATATACAATGGAATATTCCTGAGCCATAAAAAGAAACGATATTGATTTGTTTGTAGTGAGATGGGTGGACCTAGAGTCTGTCATACAGAGTGAAGTACGTCAGAAAGAGAAAAACAAATACCGTATGCTAACAAATATATATGGAATCTAAAAAAAAAGTGGTTATGAAGAACCTAGGGTCAGGACAGGAATAAAGACACAGACATAGAAAATGGACTTGAGAACACGCGGAGGGGGAAGTGTACACTGGGACGAAGTGAGAGAGTGCCATGGACATATATACACTACCAAATATAAAATAGATAGCTAGTGGGAAGCAGCCGCATAGCACAGGGAGATCAGCTAGGTGCTTTGTGACCACCTAGAGGGGTGGGATAGGGAGGGTGGGAGGCAGACACAAGTGGGAGGAGATATGGGGATATATGTATATGTATAGCTGATTCACTTTGTTATAAAGCAGAAACTAACATAACATTTTAAAGCAACTATAGTCCAATAAAGATGTTAAAAAAAAAAAGAAAACAGAAAATCCATACTGTGTTGGTGCTTATATTCTAGCACGGGGAAACAAAAATAAATAATGAATTCAATTTAAACAAGGAAATTATCTAGTATGTTCAAGGGTGATATGTGCTATGAAAAATATAGAGGGCAAGGGAGTTGGAGATGCTTGCTCGAATTACAACTGTAAATAGATTTGTCTGGGTGGGCCTCATTTAGAATTGTGTTAGCCTCTGGTCATCTGGGTGTGAGTGTCTTCTGGGCACAGGCAGCCACCCGTGCTCCGGCCCTAAGGTGGGAGTTTGCCCAGGATTCTCTAGGAACAGCCCAATAGGTTAGTGTGATTGTAGCACAGTGAGCAGGGGGTAAGAATAGTAGAGAGGGAGTGACAGAGGTTACGGGGACAGTTGGTATAGTGACTTTTAGGACTTTGTAAGAACTTTCGTTTTTACTCTTAGTGAAATGGGAAGGCACTGGAGGTACTTCAGAATAGAAGTCACCCTTTCCCTTTCTTTGTGCTATTGTTGACATATATTTTACTTCTGTAAATGTTATTATTATTATAATATTTGAGATTTTATCCAATAAAGAGTAGAGATTTTTAATTAAACCAAATTTAAAGTAGTATTTGAAACTAAAATAATAATCAGCATATTTTGGTTAGTTTTTTAATCCGTTGCCTTTATAATAATGTTATAGATTGTCAATATTTGCACCTGTACTGTTTTCTTTGTGCTCAAAAAAAAAAACTGATTTCAACTTATTACACTTTATGTTCCTTTTTAAGAGTGACAGTCATCTAGTCATTGTAATAAAATCAAATGATCATTAAAAAATAATAAATAAATAAATAACATGCTGGGTGAAAGAAGCCAATCACAAAAGACCATATATTATATGATTCCATTTGTATGTAATGTTCAGCATAGGCAAATCTATGGAGTCATGAATTTGATTTGTATCTGCCTGAGGAAAGAGTGGAGGATGAGAAGTGACTGCCAATAGGTATAGGGTCTCTTTTGAGGGTGGTTATAACACAGTGAAATTAGATCATAGAGATGATTGCACAGCTCTGTGAATAATACTAAAAACATTGAATTGTACACTTTAAATGGGTGAACTTTATGGTATGTGGATTATATGTCAATAAAGTTTATATAAAAGTATAATTTATTGTCCACTAATTTGTAGAGACTTTTGAGAAACACTGATAAACAGGTGAAATAGAATTAAACAAAGAAATCAATGGTATATTGCTTATATGTGGAATCTAAAAAAGGGTACAAATGAACTTATCTACAAAATAGAAATAGAGTTACAGACGTAGAAAACATACTTATGGTTACCAGGGGGTAAGGGGGGGAGGGATAAATTGGAAGACTGGGATTGACATATACACAATACTATATATAAAGTAAATAACTAATAAGAACCTACAGTACAGCACAGGGAACTCTACTCAATACTCTCTAATGGACTATATGGGAAAAGAATCTAAAAAAGAGTGCATATATGTATATGTATAAATGATTCACTTTGCTGTACACCTGAAACTAACACAACATTGTAAATCAACTATACTCCAATAAAAATTTTTTAAAAAAGAAATCAATGGTAGTATAGTATGGCAAAAGCTGTCTCCACTGTGAATCTTGTTTTCCTCATTTTGAAGTAGAGGTAATTACACCTATGTTGACATAATATTGTGAAAATTAAACGATGAATGTGCAACATCCAGCTGAATGTGTCTGTCATTAATTGACATTCCAAAAAAGGTGAACCTCATATTGCTTGCCTGAGTGGTGGGAGTTTTCTTTAAAAGAGTAAATTTTTAAAAAATGTACTGAGGCTACTACATCAACTTTTTTGTCCTAAGAGAGAACAATGTTCAAGGTGTTTGTGACTTGGTACTGTGGTATGTGCAACCATTTCGGAGTTATAACTGGGTTCATGTGCTGACTCCCACTTACTAGCCACTAGCCGTGTGACCACAGAAAAGTGACTGAAATTACTTTCAGTTGCCTCATCTTTGCAAAACAGGGATAATACTACCTTCCTTGGAGGATCGTTCTGAGAATACAAGATTAGAAGGATGAAAATGGTCTGATTCTCTCTCTCCTACATTTTCACTTTCTCCCCTTTCAATGCCTCCTTCTCTTCATTCTAAACGATGTATTTAAGTATTCCCCACCCTAAATAACCTTCCCTTGCATCCTGTCTCTAATTACCAAAGTCCCTTCCTCATTTCCTCTCAAATGAAGTACCATCAAACAAAGAGCCTTCCCTTCCTCACTCTTCAATTTAATTCAGTCTGGCTTCACTCCCTAAGGGCCTCCAGCTGCCCCAAATGACACACCTCTCAATAAGGTAACAAGGATGTCCTAATTAATGAATCCCAAAGGACTCCAATTTCAGTTCTCACCTGACCTTACCTCTCTATAGCATCAACACGCCCCCCTTCAAGTCAGTAATTCTACTTCTCCTGGTTACTTTCCTATGCCACTGAAATTTATTTTTTGATCTTCTACTACACCCTAGGTCCCATTCTTGGCCATCAGCTCTTTGTATGCTATATTTCCTACATCCTTGGATGACTTCATTCAAATTCATTACTTCATTTGACACTGATAGTTGAGGTGACTCCCAAATATATATTTCTGGCCTGGAGCTAGACCACCAGACTAAAATGTCATCCTGGATGTTTTCACAAGCACCTCAAACTCAGACCTCATCTCAATGTGCTCCCTTCACCTGCAAATGTGCACACACCTCTGTATTCAATTCTTCATTTAAGGGCTCTTGCATTACTCAATTACCCTACTCAGAAACTTTCCCATATCAAAGTCTGAATGAACCCAGGCCTGCAGTCAAGAAGCAACAGACTGCTGGTGAAAACTCAAATGAGTAGAAAGACCAGTAACATCTACAATCATAGATATCCACCTCAGCCAAGTTCTAGAGAGTGTCCAGTAACTTTACTGTATTTTTGCAATCACCTCTCTCTCCAATTACCTGTAATGACAATTTCAAACTTAAAAACTCCTCAAACACCTGATCTCCTTTCCTCTTACTTACAGAAGCTAATCATACCTCCCATTTTACCAAGAAAATAAAAGTCCTCGGGAGTGACTATCTCAACTTTCTACCACCAAATCTAAAAATGTACCTGCATTTACATCCACAATTGTTGCCTTTCCTCCAGGTATGATAGATCACTGACCTGTTTCAGCTTACTTGACATTGCCATTTGGTTGATTCTAAGGCATCTCAAAGTCTGCATGATATGACCTTCAACTGTCCCATGCTCACCTGGTCCTCCCCTGGTCTTAGCAGATGGTATCACCATCTATCCAGTTGTACAGGCCAGGCCTGGAAGTCGTCTCTGACATTCTCTCCAACATTAAGTTCTGCTGACTTTAGCTCCTAAACATCTTAAATCTCTCCACTTTTCGTCATCTCTACTATCACTGCTCTGATACAAATGACCATCATGCCATACCTGAATTACTACAATATTCTCCTTATTGATCTACTCACATCAGCCCTGCTCTTCCATCTGTTATTTATAATGTTGACAGAATTTTCTGCAAAACTGATATCATACTCTAATTTAAATCTTTTTAAAATTTTCATTTTATATTGGAGTAGAGTTGATTTACAATGTTGTGTTAGTTTCAGGTGTACAGCAAAGTGATTGTTATACATATACATATATCTATTCTTTTTCTTGACTGCTCTTAGACAAAAACACCAAACTATAATGTGACCTATAAGTACTACATGACCCAACCACACAGGCCTTCTTTTAATCTCCCAAGTCGGTCAAGGTCTCTCCCCTTCACTAGGACATTAACAAATGCTGTTATTTCTGTAACGTTGTGTCTAGAATGATTTCCATCTCCACTCCCTTTTTAAACTAGTCAAAGCCTCCTCTTTTTTCAAATCACAGTGCAAGTGACTTTCCTTGGGGAGGTCTTCACTGACCCCTCAAACTAGGTCAGGTCACCCTGTTAAAGTACTAGGTGCCTTTCCCTGGTATCACATACCATAATGAATGAATACATATAAAACACTTAGTGCTTCACACACAACAAGCACTCAATAAATCGTGTTATTATTATAATTTAAACATATGTGTGTCACTCTTTCAACAATTATTTCATTTATTTAATAAAATTAGAGCTGCTCGAGGTGTTAGAGATAGAGCAGTGACTAAAAGAGACACAAATGTTATTTTTGATCAATGTGCATGTCCCTTCCTGGCTGTAAGATAACAAGAAGTCAGAGACAGGCACTGATTCCTTGCGGGTCCTCAGAGCTTACCAGAGAGCCGTGGCTAAGTGTAGGCTGAAAGGACACTGAGAGATCCATTTTAGAAGCCTCCTTTTAAAAATAGGAATCCCATCTAAACAGGTGTCCGCACTTCTGTCCTCAGCTCAAAAAAGCCAGGCTCAGTGTGAAGCCCTCCTCTCGCTGTCGTTAATCCCCTTTGATGTGAGTGAGACCTGGGAAGGAATCGCCCTGGTTTACAGAAGAGTACATGATTATGTCCCTGAGCTTGGCGACAACCCCTCAGGAGTTAGAGCAGCCAGAAAAAATCTCCAAGCGTCCGTCCTCCCCACCCCCCTCCCCAAAACACACAAGGTCTCCGGACAAATAGCCGTCCTCCACCCCTGGTGTTAAAAAAAAAAAAATCTGCTGCAGAGAGTAGCAGGTCACCACCCCCAAAATTGACCGGAGCACGAAAGTGCAGAGACACCACCGAAAGTGTTGCTCCTCCTTCCCACTGCCTCCAATTCAAAGAACTTCCAGTGTCTCTCTAGGATGCTGGGAGGTCTGGCTTTCTCGGTATTCCTTTGGTTACCTAAAATTTCTTAGACAGCTGAAGTAGAGGAAGGACAGGCAGAATTGAAGGAATCAGGGAGGCACAGATGAAATTCAAGAGAAGAGATATGGATTACTGCAGTGGTTAAGTGCATAGGAATTGGTGTCACACTGGCTTTGGCATCTTACCTTGCCATTCAGATGCAGTGTGGCTTTAGGCACTTAATCCCTCCGAGCCTCTGCTTTTTCATTTGTGGAATGGAGATAATAATCCCTCTATCATTAGATTGTAGTAAATATTAAATGTCATAACGTATGTAAAACATTTAGTGCAATGCCTGGCACCAGAGTAAACAATAAAATGTTGAAAATTTAAACTTGGCAAATTCTTTTTTCTAATCACCCTTCACTGAACTTATGAACCCTCTAAAAAGTGCCTGTTCTCCCTCCTTTCACAGCCAGATGTCTTGAAAGAAATGGCTCTGTTGTCATTATTCCACCTACTTCTTACCTCTCAGCTCACATCTAACCATCACTCCCTGCAATAACTCTCACTACCTAATATAACCAATCACCTCTGGGTTGCTAAAGGCAGTGAAAAATTTCCAATCTTCATTCAATTCCTTGCCCTTCCTCCCTCCTCTGATACCATGGAGCATTCTTTCCTCCTAGTAACAGTCTTTTCTTTTGATTTCCATGTCGCTAATTTCCTGGTGTTCTTCTTACTTTCTGGCCATTTATCTACCTGCTTTGTAAGGTCATCCTCCTCTACCTAGGCATTAAATATTTGAGTTTTGGGGGGCTTGGTTCTAAGGCCTCTTATTATTACTCCATGTTCTCCCTAAGGTAATGCCAATCATACCCTCATCTTTAATCACCATCTATAAACTACAAAGGACGTTTATTTCTCAGCCCACACTGCCAACAGACTTCCAGACCAGAATAACCAACTTTCTATTCAATATATCCAATTGAGTGTCTCAAAGACACCTCAAACTCTCCAAGATCATGTGTGCTCTTCCTCCTAAATATGGTTTCCTTACAGTGTTATCACCTCTTTCAATGTTATCACCTCACAGTCTATCATTTGCACACATCAGAAATCTAGGCATCACCCCTGCCACCTCTTTTGCCCTTACCTTTCACATGCTATTCATTGACAAGTCTTATAGATTTTATTCCTAAATATTTATCAAAGTTGTCCATGTTTTTCTACCTCCACTACACCATTCTTGTCCAAGTTCTCATCATGTCATTCTTTCACTATTTAAACTGCTTCCTAACTGCCACTATTTACACTGACCCTAGGTTCCTTCCAATCCATATTTTTCCAAATGATATTTTCAAAACAAACATTAAAGCATGTCACATACATATCCTACTCACTCTACTTGGTTAAAACTCTGAAAAATCTTCCTAGCTCTTAGGAGAAAAACCAAAATCTTTAACATAGTCTGAATGGTCTGATCTCTCTCTAAAGGCCAGGAATAGGTGGGACAAAATGGGCACATAGCATTCAAAATGTTAAGGGAATGCTCAAACGCAGAGTAGTCCAAGTATAGGTCAGCACAAGAAGTGAGTGCCTCTTTTAATTTTGCCCTGCTGTTATCTCACCCTAGTCCCAGCCATGCCATCCTTACCTAATCACCATGTTCAAAATAATAGCAGTTAACATTCACTGAATATTGTCTGTAATCAGTTTTTATGGTCCTATGTTCCTTACAGGCATTATGTCACTGAATTCTCATAAAAACCCTCTAAGGCAGTTTTTAATCATACCCCTAATACAGGTAAGACACAGAGAGGTTCAGGAACTTACCCCTGTTACACAGTTAGTGAGAGAGCTAAGGGCCAAATGCAGGGAGTCCTATTACACAAACCACTATACTCAGCCATTATACTTCTTTTGCCTCCCAATCTCACAACACTCTCCTGCTTGTCCTTTGCACTCCAATCATATAAACCCGTTCCAGCTCCTTAAACCTGTTGCAATTTCTTGGACCATAGGGTCTTTGTACATGCTATACCTGCAGTCAGGACTGTTAAGCCATTAATTAATGTACCCTTTATCTTTCATATTTCACCTGTAGTGCTACTCAGTCATCACCCACCCACAAGTCTAGATTAGATTCCTATTATCATGAACCCACAAGAAGTGTGCTTCTTATCATCAGAGCAATTAAGTCATTTTTGAATTTTATATTCATTACTGTGATATTGGATTAAATTTTATCTTATCTGCTTAGGTGTAAGCAAAAGAACATATAGGACATCTGGCTTTGCTCACCATTGCATTCCCTGTAACTAACACAGTGCTTGACACATGGTAAATGTTTGACACTTATTTGTGAAATATACTAATTAATTGAAGAGGCAACAGCAAGGATAAGGAGATTAGGAGACAGAACAGTATGTGCAAAGTCCCTGTGGCAAGAAAGAAATTGGCATGTTTGATAAGCTGAAAGAACTACTGACGTTGTATATGTTAATGCCTTCTAGCCAAAGAACACTAGGAATACATAGGGCGATAAATTTAAGTTGTATTTATTACTCATTGCAGTGAAGAAATGAATGTCGTGTGGAACCGTGAATATGTGCCAGGAAGATCATGTTAGACAGGACCTATTATGGGAGTTGAGTTTGGGTTGGGTG
This sequence comes from Balaenoptera physalus, assembly GCF_965194825.1. Taxonomy (NCBI): domain Eukaryota; kingdom Metazoa; phylum Chordata; class Mammalia; order Artiodactyla; family Balaenopteridae; genus Balaenoptera; species Balaenoptera physalus. The sequence goes on from NC_138903.1 coordinate 45,575,825, forward strand.
ATTTGGTTGTTTATGTCCAACAGGAGAACAGCAGGGCTTAGCCGTGAGTAGCAGGACATCTTGTCAGCAACACTGAGGCCTCCTTGTAACCATCAGGCAAGTGCCACACATCAACCACTGCTTCCTTCCTTCATATGACTAAAGAGCAGAGAGATGTGGGGGAAAGTGGCACAAGAACCTGGAGAGGTAGGCAGGGCCGGGCCAGGCAGGGCCTGGAAGACCATGTTGGCTAAGTTGGCCTTTATCTTAAAGCCAAAGGAAACAGAGGCATGATGTACTTAAGTCTGTGTGTCAGGGACACTGGAGGGTCTGAGATTTTATCCTACTTGCAAGTTCACAAGTTAATTTGCCACAGGTTGACAGATCCTGGCAGAAGACAGAAGACTCCTGGGTGACAGACAAAGGACTTTACACTCGCAGCAAAAGCAGTAGCCAGAGCAACAGGTCTGCACCAGTGCTACATGTGCCCAAAGTCCCCTGGGGGCGATGAAGGTAGACTTACCTGGATGCCTGAACGTGCAGAAGGTTGTGATACAGGAGGGGGCCCTGAGCTTGGGAGACTTACTGCAGAAGCAATCCTGCTCTTTGGGGGAGGTGTTACCTTATCCCTCAGGATTGCTCAGTACAAATAAAACCCTGAGAAATCTCCCTGGTTAAGAGTGGTTAGGGCTTTAAATTCTTGGCATACCCAGCAAAACCACAAAGGAACACTCAGGGCCCATGGTGGACTTCCTCTTCCAACACCGTGTTGTTGAAAAGGGCAACATTTGGAGAACCTGCTCATCACATGGAGAAAACTAACACTGAGTCACGGCCTTACGCCACATATGATCATTCCCATCAGGCCACAAACCTGCTATAATTTCTCCTGTGTTGACCCCCACACTCCCCTGCAGCTACTGCCCCACCTGGTCACCCTATTAATGGGGCAGGGGAATGTAACACACCCCGGGATAACTCCAGTGAGAGAGTATGTACAGAGACAGCGGTACTTTGCTGAGTGAAAAGAACCACCCAACCCCATGAGGAAGGAAGGACAGGTGGAGGCAAGGAGGATGATGTTCTGGGCTGGGGACACAGAAGATGTCTGAACTCATGGGCACTGGTGCTCCATGGAAGCATGAAAATGGCACTCCAAGAGGTGGTTTTTGTATGTAGAAAGGATGTGGGCCTGGTGTAAAGTGGAGAGAGGCACCAACCCTTCCCAGCAACTTCCAGGCCTACCTCTTAGAGAAAGCCTCACCCTGCATTTTCTATGGGAGACAGAGTTCCTTGATATCCTTGGTTGCCATGGGAACTCAGGTACTTGATCCAGCTTCTGTGAATCACATGTGTCTCATCAGGACCAATTTTTCCCCAAATGGATTCATGATAGTCAGATGCTTCATTCTGAACTTGCTGAAATTATCTGTAGATGGGTGAACAGCTGACAGCTTTAGAGACGGGTGACAGCTTTGGGGATGCAATGGGACACATAACTCCACCTAAAACTGTAGGAGGAACACTCCTGTTTAATCTACAGTGGTCGATGGTTCTACCTGTTGTGATGTTTGTATGTGTTCATTATACCACCGTACAGTATTTTAATAAAGTACGTAATGATGAGAATTCTGATATACCTATTCATTTTTCCCAACATAATACAAATTATAGTCTCATTAGTAATTTAATAGTTATATTGAACATGTAATGATTTGTGGCATGGCATCAGGTAATATGCTAAGCACTTTACACATAAAATCTCACTGAAGTTTCAAAAAGTGTGAGGTTTTGTGTATTTTCTAAAACCTCCGTTTTGCTGATGAAGAGATTGAAGGCCCAGAGAAGTTAACTAATGGCACACATGGTGGGGGCCTGGGTGTGGGTACAGGAAGGGGTAGGGTGGAGAGTGCCAGGTCCAGGGGTAGGGGGCCCAAGATACCTGTGAGGACCTTCGTGGCATTAAACAGCAAAAACAAAACACAATGGCAGGTCAACAGAGAGACTGTGGGAGAAAGGGGGGGGAATAAAATTTTTTTAAATATTTATTTATTTGGCTGCGTTGGGTCTTAGTTGCGGCACACGGGATCTTCATTGTGGCATGCGGGATCTTTTGCTGTGGTGCATGGGCTCAGTAGTTGTGGCACGCAGGCTCAGTAGTTGCGGTACACGGGCTCTAGAGCACGTGGGTTTAGTTGCCCTGTGGCATGTGGAATCTTGTTCCCTGACCAGGGATTGAACCTGCGTTCCCTACATTGGAAGGCGGATTCTTAACGACTGGACAGCCAGGGAAGTCCCTTCACTGCTTTTTTGAATGAGAAGCCACACATTTTCATTTTGCATTAGGCCTCTCCTTATATAGTTGGACCTGCGTGGTAGAAAAGGTCACAAATTCAGTTTGCACAGCTCCAAAGCCCATGTTATTGCTTTTTCTTTTCTTCTTGCCTTTAACGAAAAGGAAAAGAAAAAAATTGAAGAGGTGATACACACGCACAGTATAAAAATTCAAAACTTTCAAAACATACAGTCAAAAGTATGCCTCTTGATTCTTCCCTGGTGTCGCAGTGGTTAAGAATCCGCCTGCCAGTGCAGGAGACATAGGTTTGAACCCTGGTCCAGGAAGATCCCACATGCCTCAGAGCAACTAAGCCCGTGTGCCACAACTACTGAGCCTGTGCTCTAGAGCCTGCGAGCCACAACTATTGAAGCCCGCATGCCCCATCTACTGAAGACTGCGCGCCAGAGCCCGTTCTCTGCAACAAGAGAAGCCACTGCAATGAGAAGCCCGCACACCACAACAAAGAGTAGCCCACGCTCGCTGCAACTAGAGAAAGCCTGCATGCAGCAACGAAGACCCAACGCAGCCAAAAATAAATTAAAAAAAAAAGTATGCCTCTCACCGCAGTTGTAGAATCATACAGTTCTCCTCCCCAAAGGCAACAACACTTTTCCACCACGTTCTTATATATCCTTTCTTTTATATTGCGCATATACAAGCATATATATGTATTTCAACCTCTCTTCTTTATAAGCATGTGGTTAAATAACAGAGTCTGGGCCTGAATTTTTCCATTTCTAATGTATCTTGGAGGTCTTCCTGCGTGATCACAATGAGGCAAAAGTTAGAGAGTGCTTGTCATGCCATTGTTTTAAGTGCTTTAAACCTGTTGATTTAACCCTCATCATACCCAATGAAGTAAATATTATCCTTGTTTATTGATGAAGAAACTAAAGCACACAGAATGTGAATAACTTGTCAAAGGTAACATGGCTAAAAGTGGGGAGAATCAGGATTGGACCCAGGCAGTGTAGTTCCAGAATGTACACTTAACCACTAAGCTAAATAACATTCTGTTTTCTTAAATAGCTGCGTGGTATCCTTTTATATAGATGTACTCACTTTTATTTATTTACCAGTCTGCTACTGATGGACACTTATGGTTTTTCCAATCTTATGTTATCACAGACAAAGCTGCATTGAATAAGCTTACATGTGTCATCATGCCACACATGTGCAAGTACATCCAGTGGATAAAATCATAGAAGTAGGATTTCTGGATCAAAAGGTAAATGCACACATGGTTTTGACAGATATTGCTAAATTGCCCTCTCCAGGTGTTGTATCAGTTCACACCCTCACTAACAATGCAGGAGCATTTCTGTTTCCCCACATCCTCACCAAAACAGTGTGTTTCAAACAGTAGATTGGGCAACATGATAAATAATGAGTGCTATCTTATTGTAGTTGAAATACACATTTGCCTTATTATGAACAAGGCTGGGGATTTTAAAAACATATTTAGAGGCGTTTTGTATTTTCCCTCCTGTGAACATATTTGTCATACCAGTAGCAGAGATTGAGTAGCTCTTCTCCAAACCTGTTCCTTTACCTCCTCGAGTTCCCCAGCCCTCCAGAACCTAACTGTGGCCTATGGACTGAGTCCTGGCCAAGGGAAAGTGAACCTAAGTGATGTACAGCATTGACCAGCCTGACACCTAAAGGCCTCCTGTGACATCCTCCTATTCTCTTTCTTGCCCCATCTGCTGGCAAAGTGTTCGCACCTGAGTGACCAATGCAGCCAAATGCTGAAAGTGGCAGAGATTCTTCTGTCAGTTGGTCCCCGAATAAGTTCAGAAAGCAGAGCCAAGCCTCCCACGCCTGCTTCCATTTGGATTTTACGTGGGCAAGAAACATTTCTAGAGTGCAAGGCCACTGAGATTAGGGAGGTCTTCTGTTACAGCAGCTGGTGTTATCATAAACAAAGAGAGGCCTTTGTTCCTTTTTCCAAACATGGTTCAATAAAAGACTATTTTCTTATTTGGGAAATTAGCCCATCGTCTGTGATATAGATAGCAAATACTCTTTAAACTTGGCCTTTTGAGTTTTTACTTTAGATAGATTTAGTTTGGTGAATCTCTTTCCAGTCTCGTTGTACTAAAATTTATCCCCTTTTTCTTTTATGAATTCTGCTTTCCCGGACTTCCCTGGTGGCACAGTGGTTAAGATTCCGCCTGCCAATGCAGGGGATGTGGGTTTGATCCCTGGTCCGGGAAGATCCCACATGCCACAGAGCAACTAAGCCCATGTGCCACAACTACTGAGCCTGTGCTCTAGAGCCCGAGAGCCACAACTACTGAGCCCGCACGCCACAGCTATTGAAGCCCATGCGCTCTAGGGCCCGTGCTCCACAACAAGAGAATCCACCACAATGAGAAGCCCGCGCACCGCAACGAAGAACAGCCCCCGTTCGCCACAAGTAGAGAAAGCCTGCGCGCAGCAACGAAGACCAAACGCAGCCAAAAAAAAAAAAAAAAAAATTCTGCTTTTGCAACATGCCTAGAAAGATCCTGTTCACTCCAAAATTATACCTAAAAATCTTCAGAGAGTCTCTTCTACACCTCTTTTTCTAACAGTTGTTTCAGCATGAATGAATGATGAGTTTCAACAAAATATGTTTCTGCATCTACTGAGGAGATCATATTTCGTTTTCCCTTCCCCTTCATCTGTTAAGGTGATGGATTACACTGACATTCTCTGATGTGAAACCAATCTTGCTTTCCTGGGATAAAAGCAACTTGGTCATGATATGGTATCTTCTCTATATATTGCTGGGCTTTATTATTTTTTTCCAAGTATGTTGCTTAGGATACTTTCATCTCTGTTTATGAAACAAGGTGGTTTGTAACTTAGACTTCTGAAAGTGCCCTGTCTAGTGTTGGTACCAATGTTATGCTACATAAAATCAAGAGGGTAGTGTACTCTCTATCTCTATTCTCTAAAAATTTTATGTAATATTGGGATTATCTCCTATTTAAATATTGACAGAACTCGTTTATGAAGTTATCTGGGCTTAGAGAGCCTCTGTGGAGATTTTTTATTCCATGTGTTTCATGTTTTTAGTTCAAATCATGGTTTTTTAACTTCTCTCAGTTTCATTAAGTTATATTTTACTGTGTGTCCACTTCCTCTTAATTTTCCATTTTGGCATAATGGTCTCTAGTAATGTCACCTTATTTGATTCCTGGTATTAATAAATTGTGCCTTTATTCATTTTTCAACTTAAGTCTGACCAGAGGCTTGTCCATTTTACTGACTATTCAAAGGGCCTGTAAAATGCTGTGTTAAAATGCTCTATTGTATGTTTGTTTTCACTTTCATTATTTTGGTTTTTATCTTTAATGATTCTTTGTTTTTCTTTGCGTTTATCTTCTTATGTTTTAACTGCTCAGGATGGATGCTTAGCTCATTTTCTGCCATTCTTCTTTTCTTTTTAAAAATCTATTTTTTATTGAGATATAATTCACATACAACATTACTAGTTTCAGGTGTACAGCATAATGATTTGATATTTCTGTATATTGCAGAATGATCACCACAATAACTCTACTTAACATCTATCACCATTCATAGTTTAAAAATTCCTTTTCTTTTGGTGAGAACTTTTTTTTTAATGTCTTTATTGGAGAATAATTGCTTTACAATGGTGAGATAGTTTCTGATTTATAACAAAGTGAATCAGTTATACATATACATACGTTCCCATATCTCTTCCCTCTTGCATCTCCCTCCCTCCCACCCTCCCTATCCCAGCCCTCTAGGTGATCACAAAGCACTGAGTTGATCTGCCTGGGCAATGCGGCTGCTTCCCACTAGCTATCTATTTTACATTTGGTAGTGTATATATGTCCATGCCACTCTCTCACTTCGTCACAGCTTACCCTTCCCCCTTCCCATATCCTCAAGTCCATTCTCTAGTAGATCTGTGTCTTTATTCCCACCTTACCACTAGGTTCTTCAAAACCTTTTTTTCCCCCTTAGATTCCATATATATGTGTTAGCATACTGTATTTGTTTTTCTGACTTACTTCACTCTGTATGATAGCCTCTAACTCCATCCACCTCACTGCAAATAACTCCATTTAGTTTCTTTCTCTGGCAGAGTAATATTCCACTGCATATATGTGCCACATCTTCTTTATCCATTCATCCAATGATGGACATTTAGGTTGTTTCCATGTCCTGGCTATTGTAAATAGAGCTGCAATGAACATTTTGGTACATGACACTTTTGGAATTATGGTTTTCTCAGGGTATATGCCCAGTAGTGGGATTGCTGGGTCGTATGGTAATTCTATTTTTAGTTTTTTAAGGAACCTCCATACTGTTCTCCATAGTGGCTGTATCAATTTACATTCCCACCAACACTGCAAGAGGGTTCCCTTTTCTCCACACCCTCTCCAGCATTTATTGTTTCTAGATTTTTTGATGATGGCCATTCTGACCGGTGTGAGATGATATCTCATTGTAGTTTTGATTTGCATTTCTCTAATGATTAATGATGTTGAGCATTCTTTGATGATTTTGTTGGCAATCTGTATATCTTCTTTGGAGAAATGTCTATTTAGGTCTTCTGCCGATTTTTGGATTTGTTTGTTTGTTTTTTTGTTATTGAGCTGCATGAGCTGCTTGTAAATCTTGGAGATTAATCCTTTGTCAGTTGCTTCATTTGCAAATATTTTCTCCCATTCTGAGGGTTGTCTTTATTCTTGTTTATGGTTTCCTTTGCTGTGGAGAAGCTTTTAAGTTTCATTAGGTCCCATTTGTTTATTTTTGTTTTTATCTCCATTTCTCTAGGAGCTGGGTCAAAAAGGATCTTGCTGTGATTTATGTCATACAGTGTTCTGCCTAAGTTTTCCTCTAAGAGTTTGATAGTGTCTGGTCTTACATTTAGGTCTTTAATCCATTTTGAGTTTATTTTTGTGTATGGTGTCAGGGAGTGTTCTAATTTCATACTTTTACATGTAGCTGTCCAGTTTTCCCAGCACCACTTACTGAAGAGGCTGTCACTTCTTCACTGTATATGCTTGCTTCCTTTATCAGAGTAAGGTGACCATATGTGCGTGGGTTTATCTCTGGGCTTTCTATCCTGTTCCATTGATCTATGTTTCTGTTTTTGTGCCAGTACCATACTGTCTTGATTACTGTAGCTTTGTAGTATAGTCTGAAGTCAGGGAGCCTGATTCCTCCAGCTTCATTTTTCGTTCTCAAGATTGCTTTGGCTATTCGGGGTCTTTTGTTTTTCCATACAAATTGTGAAAGTTTTTGTTCTAGTTCTGTGAAAAATGCCAGTGGTAGTTTGATAGGGATTGCATTGAATCTGTAGATTGCTTTGGGTAGTAGAGGCATTTTCACAATGTTGATTCTTCCAATCCAAGAACATGGTACATCTCTCCATCTGTTTGTATCATCTTTAATTTCTTTCATCAGTGTCTTATAATTTTCTGCATACAGTTCTTTTGTCTCCTTAGGTAGGTTTATTCCTAGATATTTTATTCTTTTCATTGCAATGGTAAATGGGAGTGTTTTCTTCATTTCACTTTCAGATTTTTCATCATTAGTGTATAGGAATGCAAGAGATTTCTGTGCATTAATGGTGTATCCTGCTACTTTACCAAATTCATTGATTAGCTCTAGGAGATTTCTGGTAGCATCCTTAGGATTCTCTATGTATAGTATCATGCTATCTGCAAACAGTGACAGCTTTACTTCTTCTATTCCGATTTGGATTCCTTTTATTTCTTCTTCTTGTCTGATTGCTGTGGCTAAAACTTCCAAAAGTATGTTGAATAATAGTGGTGATAGTGGGCAACCTTGTCTTGTTCCTGATCTTAGTGGAAATGGTTTCAGTTTTTCACTATTGAAGATGATATTGGTTGTGGGTTTGCCGTTTAATGTCTTTATTATGTGGAGGAAAGTTCCCTCTATGCCTACTTTCTGCAGGGCTTTTATCATAAATGGGTGTTGAATTTTGTCAAAAGATTTCTCTGCATCTATTGAGATGATCATATGATTTTTCTCCTTCAATTTGTTAATATGGTGTATCACGTTGATTGATTTGTGTATATTGAAGAATCCTTGCATTCCTGGAATAATCCCCACTTGATCATGGAGTATGATCCTTTTAATATGCTGTTGGATTCTGTTTGCTAGTATTTTGTTGAGGATTTTTGCATCTATGTTCATCAGTGATCTTGGCCTGTAGTTTTCTTTCTTTGTGACATCTTTGTCTGGTTTTGGTATCAGGGTGATGGTGGCCTCATAGATTGAGTTGGGGAGTATTCCTCCCTCTGCAATATTTTGGAAGAGTTTCAGAAGGATAGGTGTTATCTCTTCTCTAAATATTTGGTAGAATTCGCCTGTGAAGCCATCTGGTCCTAGGCTTTTGTTTGTTGGAAGATTTTTAATCACAATTTCAATTTCAGTGCTTGTGATTGATCTCTTCAAATTTTCTATTTCTTCCTGCTTCAGTCTCGGCAGGTTGGGCATTTCTAAGAATTTGTCCATTTCTTCCAGGTTGTCCATTTTATTGGCATAGAGTTGCTTTTAGTAATCTCTCTGATCGTTTGTATTTCAGCAGTGTCAGTTTGTACTTTTCCTTTTTCATTTCTAATTCTATTGATGTGAGTCTTCTCCCTTTTTTTCTTGATGAGTCTGGCTAATGGTTTATCAATTTTGTTTATCTTTTCAAAGAACCAGCTTTTAGTATTGTTGATCTTTGCTATTGTTTCCTTCATTTCTTTTTCATTTATTTCTGATCTGATCTGTATGATTTCTTTCCTTGTGCTAACTTTGGGGTTTTTTTCTTCTTCTTTCTCTAATTGCTTTAGGTGCAGGGTTAGGTTGTTTGTTAGAGATGTTTCCTGTTGCTTGAGGTAGGCTTGTATTGCTATAAACTTCCCTCTTAGAACTGCTTTTGCTTCATCCCATAGGTTTTGAGTCGTCGTGTCTCCATTGTCATTTGTTTCTAGGTAGTTTTTGATTTCCCCTTTGATTCCTTCAGTGATCACTTCATTATTGAGTAGTGTATTGTGTAGCCTCCATGTGTTTTTATTTTTTACAGATTTTTCCTGTAATTGATATCTAGTCTCATCGCGTTGTGGTCGGAAAAGATACTTGATACGATTTCAATTTTCTTTAATTTACCAAGGCTTGATTTGTGACCCAAGATATGATCTATCCTAGAGAATGTTGCGTGAGCACTTGAGAAAAATGCGTATTCTGTTGTTTTTGGGTGGAATGTCCTATAAATATCAGTTAGGTCCATCTCATTTAATGTATCATTTAAAGCTTGTGTTTCCTTATTTATTTTCATTTTGGATGATCTGTCCATTGGTGAAAGTGCGGTGTTAAACTCCCCTACTATGTTTGTGTTACTGTCGATTTCCCCTTTATGGCTGTTAGTATTTGCAGTATGTATTGAGGTGCTCCTTTGTTGGGTGCATAAATATTTACACCTGTTATATCTTCTTCTTGCATCAATCCCTTGATCATTATATAGTGTTCTTCTTTGTCTCTTGTAATATTCTTTATTTTAAAGTCTATTTTGTCTGATATGAGAAATGCTACTCCAACTTTCTTTTGTTTTCCATTTTTATGGAATATCTTTTTCCATCCCCTCACTTTCAGTCTGTATGTGTCCCTAGGTCTGAAGTGGGTCTCTTGTAGACAGCATATATATGGGTCTTGTTTTTGTATCCATTCAGCCAGCCTGTGTCTTTTGCTGGGAGCATTTAATCCATTTACATTTAAGCTAATTATCGATATGCATGTTCCTATTCCCATTTTCTTAATTGTTTTGGGTTTGTTATTGTAGGTGTTTTCCTTCTCTTGTGTTTCTTGCCTAGAGAAGTTCCTTTAGCATTTGTTGTAAAGCTGGTTTGGTGGTGCTGATCTCTCTCAGCTTTGGCTTCACTATAAAGGTTTTAATTTCTCCATCAAATCTGAATGAGATCCTTGCTGGGTAGAATAATCTTGGTTGTAGGTTTTTCTCCTTCATCACTTTAAATATGTTCTGCCACTCCCTTCTGGCTTGCAGAGTTTCTGCTGATAGATCAGCTGTTAACCTTATGGGGCTTCCCTTGTGTGTTATTTGTTGTTTTTCCCTTGCTGCTTCTAATATATTTTCTTTATATTTAATTTTTGATAGTTTGATTAATATGTGTCTTGGCGTGTTTCTCCTTGGATTTATCCTGTATGGGACTCTCTGTGTTTCCTGGACTTGATTAACTATCTCCTTTCCCATATTAGGGAAGTTTTCAACTATAATCTCTTCAAATATTTTCTCAGTCCCTTTCTTTTTCTCTTTTTCTTCTGGGACCCCTATAATTCGAATGTTGTTGTGTTTAATGTTGTCCCAGAGGTCTCTGAGACTGTCCTCAGTTCTTTTCATTTTTTTTTCTTTATTCTGCTCTGCAGTAGATATTTCCACTATTTTATCTTCCAGGTCACTTACCTGTTCTGCTGCCTCAGTTATTCTGCTATTGATCCCTTCTAGAGTATTTTTAATTTCATTTATTGTGTTTTTCATCATTGCTTGGTTCCTCTTTAGGTCTTCTACATCCTTGTTAAATGTTTCTTGCATTTTGTCTATTCTATTTCCTCGATTTTGGATCACCTTTACTATCATTATTCTGAATTCTTTTTCAGGTAGACTGCCCATTTCCTCTTAATTTGTTAGGTCTGGTGTGTTTTTACCTTGCTCCTTCATCTGCTGTGTGTTTTTCTGTCTTCTCATTTTGCTTACCTTACTGTGTTTGCAGTCTCCTTTTTGCAGGCTGCATGTTCGTAGTTTCTCTTGTTCTTGGTATCTGTCCCCATTGGCTAAGGTTGGTTCAGTGGGTTGTGTAGGCTTTTTGGTGGAGGGGACTAGTGCCTGTGTTCTGGTGGATGAGGCTGGATCTTGTCTTTCTGGTGGGCAGGTCCACGTCTGGTGGTGTGTTTTGGGGTGTCTGTGGCCTTACTATGATTTTAGGCAGCCTCTCTGCTAATGGATGGGGCTGTGTTCCTGTCTTGCTAGTTGTTTGTCATAGGGTGTCCAGCACTATAGCTTGCTGGTCATTGAGTGAAGCTGGTTCTTTGTGTTGAGATGGAGATCTCTTGGAGATTTTCGTCATTTGGTATTACATGGAGCTGGGAGGTCTCTTGTGGACCAGTGTCCTGAAGTTGGCTCTCCCACCTCAGAGGCACAGCCCTGATGCCTGGCTGGAGCACCAAGAGCCTTTCATCCACACGGCTCAGAATAAAAGGGAGAAAAATTAGAAAGAAAAGAAAGAAAGAGGATAAAATAAAATAAAGTAAGATAAAATAATATAAAGTTACTAAAATAAAACAATTAAAAAATTTTTAAGAAAAAAAGAAAAAAAATTTTTTAAGTAAAACAACAACAACAACAACAACAAAACAAACGGATGGACAGAACCTTAGGACAAATGGCGAAAGGAAAGCTATACAGACAAAACTTTACACAGAAGCATACACATACACACTCACAAAAAGAGGAAAAGGGGAAAAAATATTATATCTTGCTCCCAAAGTCCACGTCCTCAATTTGGGATGATTCGTTGTCTGTTCATGTATTCCACAGATGCAGGTACATCAAGCTGTTTGTGGAGCTTTAATCCGCTGCTTCTGAGGCTGCTGGGAGAGATTTCCCTTTCTCTTCTTTGTTCGTACAGCTCCCGGGTTTCAGCTTTGGATTTGAACACGCCTCTGCGTGTAGGTCGCCTGAGGGCGTATTTTCTTCGTTCAGACAGGACGGGGTTAAAGGAGCAGCTGCTTCAGGGGCTCTGGCTCACTCAGGCCGGGGGTAGGGAGTGGTACGGATTTTGGGCGAGCCTGCGTGACGTTGCAGCACCCTGAGGAGCGCCGTGCATTCTCCCGGGGAAGTTGTCCCTGGATCACGGGACCCTGCCAGTGGCGGGCTGCACAGGCTCCCGGGAGGGGCAGTGTGGATAGTGACCTTTGCTCGCACACAGGCTTCTTGGTGGTGGCAGCAGCAGCCTTAGTGTTTCATGCCCGTCTCTGGGGTCCGCTCTGATAGCCGCGGCTCGTGCCCGTCTCTGGAGCTACTTTAGGCGGCACTCTGAATACCCTCTCCTCGCCCACCAGGAAACAAAGAGGCAAGAAAAAGTCTCTTGCGTGTTCGGCAGCTCCAGACCTTTTCCCGGACTCCCTCCTGGCTAGTTGTGGTGCGCTAACCCCTTCAGGCTGTGTTCACGTCACCAACCCCAGTCCTCCCCCTGCAATCTTACCGAAGCCCGAGCCACAGCTCCCAGCCCCCGCCCGCCCCGGCGTGTGAGCAGACAAGCCTCTCGGGCTGGTGAGTGCTGCTCGGCACCGCTCCTCTGTGCGGGAAACTCTCTGCTTTGCCCTCTGCACCCCTGTTGCTGCGCTCACCTCCGTGGCTCTGAAGCCTCCCCCTTCCGCCACCCGCAGTCTCTGCCCAGGAAGCGGCTTCCTAGTGTGTGGAAACCTTTCCTCCTTCACAGCTCCCTCCCACTGGTGAAGGTCCCGTCCCTATTCTTTTGTCTCTGTTGTTTCTTTTTTCTTTTACCCTACCCAGGTACATGGGGAGTTTCTTGCCTTTTGGGAGGTCTGACGTCTTCTGCCAGCGTTCAGAGGGTGTTCTATAGGAGCAGTTCCACATGTAGATGTATTTCTGATGTATCTGTGCAGAGGAAGGTGATCTCCGCATCTTGCTCTTCCGCCATCTTCTCCTCCACCCCGGTGAGAACTTTTAAGACTGAGTCTCTTAGTGTTGGGTGGCACCCCTCACGCCTACAAGGCCTGTGCTTGCCCAGCTTCAAGACCTAAAAAAAGAGCCTGCAGTCAGCGACAGAGACATCAGTGGTTTAGTGGATGGGGGATCTTACATGTCTGAAGCAAGGTCCTGGAGCGACATCCCACCGTGTGCTGCGCATGGCGGGCAGGGCGTGGCTGCAGTCTTCTCTCCCGGGGAGAAGGGGAGATTGCCAGTGATAGGGGGAGTTGGCCTTAGGTTAGCTCATCGGTTACCAGGGAACCTAGCAGAGGAGCATGCTCTACATTGCCCCTTTAATAAGAACAATCCTCAGTAGCTGAGCCCTGGGGCAAGTATGTAGGAAGGTCAGTCATGTGAGTAGGGGATAGGCGAAGCAGGCACTGGTCGAGCAGGGGATGTACAGAGAGCAAGAGAACAGCCATCTGGAGTGGTCTGACCATACAGTTATCAACTTTCAAATACGGAAGACCCCCAGTGGATGCCTGAAACTGCAGATAGTACTGAACCCTATATATACTATTTTTTTTCCTATACATAAATACCTATGACAAAGTTTAATTTATAAATTAGGCACAATCAGAGAACAACCAAATTGCCAGCATCACTACTCTTGCACTTTCGGCCCATTATTAACTAAAATAATGGTTACTTGAACACAAGTACTGTGATACTGCCACAGATAACCCAGATGGCTATGAAGTGATTAATGGGAGGGACACACTGGACAAAGGGATGATTCATTTTCAGGCGGGACAGTGCAGGACAGCAGGAGATTTCACCACACTACTCCAAATGGTATGCAATTTAAAACTTAAGAATTGTTTATTTCTGGAATTTTCCGTTTAAAATTTCTAGACTGCAGTTCAAAGCAAGTAACTGAAACTGCAGAGAATGAAACCAAGGATAAGGGGGGACTACTGTATGCAATACAGTGTTATTAACTACAGTCACCATACATGACATTTATTTTACAATTGGAAGTTTGTACCTTTTGACCTCTCTGGCAACCAGCGAACTCTTCTCTGTATCAGTTTGGCTTTTTGTTTGTTTGTTTTTGTGTGTGTGTGGTGTTTGTTTTCAAATCCACATATAAGTGAGATGATGTGGTATTTGTCTTTCTCTGTCTGACTTATTTCACTTAGCATAAGGCCTTCAACATCCATCCATGTTGTGACGGATGGCAGATTTCCTTCTTCTTTATCATTGAATAATATCCACTGTTCTATATACACACCACATCTTCTTTATTCACCCATCTGTCTATGGACACTTAGGCTGCTTGCATATCTTGGCTTCTGCAAATAACGCTGCAGTATACGTGGGGGTGCAGATATCTTTTTGAGTTAGTGTTTTCATTTTCTTCAGATAAATACCCAGGAGTCGGATTGCTGGATCATAGGGTGGTTCTATTTTTAGTTTTTTGAGGAACCACCATACTGTTCTCCATAGTGGCTGCACCAATTTACATTCCCACCAACAGTGCACAAGGACTTCCTTTTCTCTACATCCTTGCCCACACTTGTTATTTCTTGTCTCTTTGATAATAGCCATTCTGACAGGTGTGAGATGATATCTCACTGTGGTTTTGATTTGTATTTCCCTGATGATTAGCGATGTTGAGTAACAATTCCTGTATCTGTTGGTCAGCCCTGTGTCTTCTTTCCTCTTCTCTAATATACACATTTAAAGATATAAGTTTTCACCTAAGTGAGCTGTCTTCCCAAGTTTGGTCTGTAGCATCTCTTTGCCACTTAGCTGAGTGTGTGTTATCATTTGCACCCGGCTAGATGATGCAAAGTGAAATGGGAGCTGATTTACTTATGATTCGGTCATCTTGACTCAGAGGGTGTAAGCCGTTGGGGCCTCAGCTGAAAGTGAGGGGGTGGTCTACCAACATCACCACTTTTGGTGAGCTCTGAGCTTTAAAGCACAACTGAGTTTTATAGCTGTTTACTTTCATGTAGGCAATTCTGGATAGAAGCTGTTTTCAGTCGTAGGCTTGTTCTGCTCGTCCTGTCTTCTCCTAAGACACCCAGTAATTGCATACAGTAATTCCTCAGCGTCCTCTTAGAACTAAGTTGATTTAAAATTTTTTCTTTATATATTCCCTGAGCTTTTTAGTTACTCTCGGCAGGCACACTGGCCCTTACGACCTACTTCAATTTATCAGAATTTGAAGTCTGTTATCTTGGTGCAGGTGCTGAGTATCATATGCATCTCTTAGACCTATCTCATTTGTTATTTATTTAGTTCTTCTATGTTCTTATCGTGTGCACTTGATCTGTCATGCCCTGAGAGAGGCCATTGCAAGTCTCATACTGCTAATTTGTGTCTGTCAGAATCATAAGTGTTATAACTTCCTAGGAAATTGTATTCTTCTGCAATAAAATATTCCCTTCTTTGTCTGGTATATTGCATTCTAATCTTAATTCATTCTGTCCCAATTTAAAATTGTGATTTAAATTTAATTTCTCTCTCTTTCCTTCCTTCTTTCTTTTTCTTTCTTCTTTCCTTCCTTCCCTCCTTTATTCCATTCTTTCTTCCCTCCTTCATTGCTTCCTTCGTTCCTTCCTTTCTTTTATATTATTGATATTTGCAATTGTCTGGAAAATCAGCCTGCCTAGGCTAGGCTATACCATGTTAACAAACAAACCCAAAATAATTCTCCCTTACGTGTTGGCTATGGCTCACTCTATACCATATTCATTCCAGGATGCAGCTTCCATTGAAGATATGGCTAGCTTTTAAATTTTTGCTTGGAGGTAACAGAACGCATTACATAATACTTTGTGGAAGACTTAGATTTAAATGTATCTGTCATATCAATACCTGTGAATGGTATAATCTGACCTATTTTAAAAGACTTTCCATTTGGATTACATATGCCATAGATATTACTTTGCACTCTGATGAGAAAATACTGTTATCAGTTCCTGACAGTAGAGTATTGAAGTTCCCAACAATAATTTTGGATTTATCTATCATTCCTTTCAGCTCTGTCAGTTTTTGTTTCATGTATTTCAAGGTTAGGTTCTGGCTGCACACACATTTAGAATTGCTAAGATTTCTTGCTGGATTGATCCTTTTACCTTTATGTAACATGCCACCTGTGCCTAGTAGTTTTATTGACCTGAAGTACACGTTCTCTGATGCTGATACAGACACTCCTGTTTTTAAAGTAATTAATATTAGCATGATATGTATTTTTTCAGTCTACCTACTTTGAATCTACCTGTGTAGTTGTGTTTGAAATCTTTCCTGTAGACTGAATATATTTGGGTCACTTTCTTTCATCAGTTCTGTCCATCTCTGTCTCTAACTGGTGTACTTAGAGAATTTACATTTAAAGTAAATATTCCTATGGTAGGACTTCAGTCTAGTCTTTCAGTTCTTGATTTTTGTTGTTCCCTCTGATTCTCATTCTCATGTTTTGTTTTCGCATTCCTGTGGGTTACTTGCATATGTTTTAGGGTTCTATTTTGAATGCTTTGTATATTTCACATTGTATGGTTTCTCTAAGTATTATAATGTACATATGTAACCATCTACAGGTATTGATGTTTTATGATTTTGCATGAAGTTAGAATCGTTAATTGCATTTAAGTCCATTTACCTCCTAACTATGAAATTTTAATTGTCTCAAGTATTTCGTTAACATGCATTAAGCATCAAAACAGATGTTATACTTTTTGCTTCAACCATCAATCATAATTTAAGAAGCTCCTGATTAAAAGGATAGTTTATTTTATATACACTTCTTTTTTTCCAAATCAGTGCTGTTCTTTGTTCTATTTTATTTTATTTTTAAATCTTTATTAGAGTATAATTGCTTTACAGTGGTGTGTTAGTGTCTGCTTTATAACAAAGTGAATCAGCTATATATATACATATATCCCCGTATCTCCTCCCTCTTGGGTCTCCCTCCCACACTCCCTATCCCACCCATCTAGGTGGTCACAAAGCACCGAGCTGATCTCACTGTGCTATGCGACTGCTTCCCACTAGCTATCTATTTTACATTTGGTAGTGTATAGATGTCCATGCCACTCTATCACTTCGCCCCAGCTTACCGTTCCCCCTCGCCGTGTCCTCAAGTCCATTCTCTACGTCTGCGTCTTTATTCCCGTCCTGCCCCTAGGTATTTGAGGACCATTTTTTTTCATTTTTAGATTCCATATATATGTGTTAGCATATGGAATTTGTTTTTCTCTTTCTGACTTACTTCACTCTGTATGAGGGGACTCTCGGTCCATCCACCTCACTACAAATAACTCAATTTCGTTACGTTTTATGGCTGAGTTATATTCCATTGTATATATGTGCCACATCTTCTTTATCCATTCATCCGATGATGGACACTTAGGTTGCTTCCATGTCCTGGTTATTGTAAATAGAGCTGCAATGAACATTTTGGTACATGACTCTGTTTGAATTCTGGTTTTCTCAGGGTATATGCCCAGTAGTGGGATTGCTGGGTCGTATGGTAGTTCTATTTGTAGTTTTTTAAGGAACCTCCATACTGTTCTCCATAGTGGCTCTATCAATTTACATTCCCACCAACACTGCAAGAGGGTTCCCTTTTCTCCACACCGTCTCCAGCATTTATTGTTTGTAGGTTTATTGATGATGGCCATTCTGACCGGTGTGAGGTGATACCTCATTGGAGTTTTGATTTGCATTTCTCTAACGATTAGTGACGTTGAGCAACCTTTGTGTGTTTGTTGGCAATCTGCATATCTCGTTTGGAGAAATGTCTATTTAGGTCTTTTGCCCATTTTTGGATTGGGTTGTTTGCTGTTTTGATATTGAGCTGCATGAGCTGCTTGTACATTTTGGAGATTAATCCTTTGTCAGTTGCTTCATTTGCGAATCTTTTCTCCCATGCCGAGGGTTGTCTGTTTGTGTTGTTTAAGGTTTCCTTTGCTATGCAAAAGCTTTTAAGTTTCATTAGGTCCCATTTGTTTATTTTTGTTTTTACTTCCACTTCTCTAGGAGGTGGGTCAAAAAGGATCTTGCTGTGATTTATGTCATAGAGTGTTCTGCCTATGTTTTCCTCGAAGAGTTTTATAGTATCTGGCCTTACATTTAGGTCTTTAATCCATTTTCAGTTTATTTTTGTGTATGGTGTTAGGGAGTGTTCTAATTTCATTCTTTTACATGTAGCTGTCCAGTTTTCCCAGCACCGCTTATTGAAGAGACAGTCTTTTCTCCACTGTATATCCTTGCCTCCTTTGTCATAGATTAGTTGACCATCGGTGCGTGGGTTTATCTCTGGGCTTTGTATCCTGTTCCATTGATCTATATTCCTGTTTTTGTGCGAGTACCATATTGTCTTGATTACTGTGGCTTTGTAGTATAGGCTGAAGTCAGGGAGTCTGGTTCCTCCAGCTCCGTTTGTTTCCCTCAAGACTGCTTTGGCTATTCAGGGTCTTTTGTGTCTCCATACAAATTTTAAGATTTTTTGTTCTAGTTCTGCAAAAAATGCTATTGATAGTTTGGTAGCGGTTGCATTGAATCTATAGATTGCTTTGGGTAGTATAGTCATTTTCACAATGTTGATTCTTCCAACCCAAGAACATGGCATATCTCTCCATCTGTTTGTACAATCTTTAATTTCTTTCATCAGTGTCTTATAATTTTCTGCATACAGGTCTTCTGTCTCATTAGGTAGGTTTATTCCTAGATATTTCACTCTTTTTGTTGCAATGGTAAATGGGAGTGTTTCCTTAATTTCTCTTTCAGATTTTTCATCATTAGTGTATAGGAATGCAAGAGATTACTGTGCATTAATTTTGTATCCTGCAACTTTACCAAATTCATTGATTAGCTCTAATAGTTTTCTGGTACCATCTTTAGGATTCTCTATGTATAGTATCATGTCATCTGCAAACAGTGACAGCTTTACTTCTTCTTTTCTGAGTTGGATTCCTTTTATTTCTTTTTCTTCTCTGATTACTGTGGCTAAAACTTCCAAAACTATGTTGAATAATAGTGGTGAGAGTGGACAACTTTGTCTTTTTCCTGATCTTAGAGGAAATGGTTTCAGTTTTTCACCAGTGAGAACGATGTTGGCTGTGGGTTTGTCATATATAGCCTTTATTATGTTGAGGTTAGTTCCCTCTATGCCTACTTTCTGGAGGGTTTTTTTTTTTTATCATAAATGGGTGTTGAATTTTCTCAGAAGCTTTTTCTCCATCTATCTGAGATGACCATATGGATTTTCTCCTTCAATTTGTTAATATGGTGTATCACATTGATTAATTTGTGTATATTGAAGAAACCTTGCATTCCTGGGATAACCTTGCATTCCTGGCATTCCATGATCCCACTTGATCATGATGTATGATCCTTTTAATGGGTTGTTGGATTATGTTTGCTAGTATTTTGCTGAGGATTTTTGCATCTATGTTCATCAGTGATCTTGGCCTGTAGTGTTCTTTCTTTGTGACATCTTTGTCTGGTTTTGGTATCAGGGTGATGGTGACCTCGTAGAATGAGTTGGGGAGTGTTTCTCCCTGTGCTCTGTTTTGGAAGAGTTTGAGAAGGATAGGTGTTAGCTCTTCTCTAAATGTTTGATAGAATTCGCCTGTGAAGCCATCTGGTCCTGGGCTTTTGTTTGTTGGAAGATTTTTAATCACAGTCTCAATTTCAGTGCTTGTGATTGGTCTGTTTTTATTTTTTATTTCTTTCTGGTTCTGTCTCGGAATGTTGTGCTTTTCTATGATTTGGTCCATTTCTTCCAGGTTGTCCATTTTATTGACATATAGTTACTTGTAGTAATCTCTCATGATCCTTTGTATTTCTGCTGTGTCAGTTACTTCTTTTTCATTTCTAATTCTATTGATTTTGAGTCTTCTCCGTTTTTTCTAGGTGAGTCTGGCTAATGGTTTATCAATTTTGTTTATCTCCTCAAAGAACCACCTTTTAGTATTTTTGATCTTTGTTCTTGTTTCCATCCTATCTTTTTCATATATTTCTGATCTGACCTTTATGATATCTTTCTTTCTGGTAACTTTGGGGTTTTTTTGTTTTCTTTCTCTAATTGCTTTAGGTGTAAGGTTAGGTTGTTTATTTGAGATGTTTCTTGTTTGCTGAGGTAGGATTGTATTGCTATAAGCTTCCCTTTTAGAACTGCTTTTTCTGCATCCCATTGGTTTTGGGTCATCGTATTTTCATTGTCACTTTTTTTCTAGGTATTTTTTGATTTCCTCTTTGATTTATTCAGTGATGTCTTGGTTATTTAGTAGTGTATTGTTTAGCCTCCATGTATTTGTATTTTTTACAGATTTTCTCCTGTAATTGATATCTAGTCTCATAACGTTGTGGTCGGAAAAGATGCTTGATACGATATCAATTTTCTGAAATTTACCAAGGCTTGATTTGTGAACCAAGGTATGATCTATCCTGGAGAATGTTCCATGAGTGCTTGAGAAGAAAGTGTATTCTGTTGTTTTTGGATGCAATGTCCTCTAAATATCAATTAAGTCCATCTTGTTTAATGTGTCATTTAAAGCTTGTGTGTCCTTATTTATTTTCATTTTGGATGATCTGTCCATTAGTGAAAGTGGGGTGTTAAAGTCCCCTACTATGATGGTGTTACTGTCGTTTTCCCCTTTGATGGCTGTTAGCATTTGCCTTATGTATTGAGGTGCTCCTATGTTGGGTGCATAAATATTTACAATTGTTATATCTTCTTCTTAGGTTGATCCCTTGATCATTAGGTAGTGTCCTTCTTTGTCTCTTGAAATAGCCTTTATTTTAAAGTCTCTTTTGTCTGATATGAGAGTTACAGCTCCAGCTTGCTTTTGATTTCCATTTGGATGTAATATCTTTTTCCATCCCCTCACTTTCAGTCTGTATGTGTCCCTAGGTCTGAAGTGGGTCTCTTGTAGACAGCATATATACGGGTCTTGTTTTTGTATCCATTCAGGCTGTATGTCTTTTGTTTGGAGCATTTGATCCATTTATATTTAAGTCAGTTTTCGATATGTATGTGCCTATTACCATTTTCTTAATTGTTTTGTGTTTGTTATTGTAGGTCTTTTCCTTCTCTTGTGTTTCCTGCCTAGAGAAGTTCCTTTAGCATTTGTTGTAAAGCTGGTTTGGTGGTGCTGAACTCTGTTAGCTTTTGCTTCGCTGTAAAGGTACTAATTTCTCCATCGAGTCTGAATGAGATCCTTGCTTGGTAGAGTAATCTTGGCTGTCGGTTTTCCCCTTTCATCACTTTGAATATGTCCTGCCAGTCCCTTCTGGCTTGTAGAGTTTCTGCTGCAAGATCAGCTGTTAAACCTCTGTGGATACCCTTGTATGTCATTTGTCGTTTTTCCCTTGCTGTTTTGAATATTTTTTCTTTGTATTCAATTTTTGATAGTTTGATTAATATGTGTTTTGTCGTGTTTCTCCTTGGATTTATCCTTTATGGGACTCTCTGTGCTTTCTGGATCTGATTGACTATTTCATTTCCCATATTAGGGAAGTTTTCAACTATAATCTCTTCAAATATTTTCTCAGTCCGTTTCTTTTTCTCTTCTTCTTCTGGGACCCTTGTAATTCAAATGTTGGTGCATTTAATGTTTTCCCAGAGGTCGCTGAGAGTGTCCTCAATTCTTTTCCTTCTTTCTTCTTTATTCTGCTCTGTGGTAGTTATTTCCAATATTTTATCTTCCAGGTCACTTACCCGTTCTTCTGCCTCAGTTATTCTCCTACTGATTCCTTCTAGAGAATTTTTAATTTCACTGATTGTGTTGTTCATCGTTGTTTGTTTGCTGTTTAGTTCTTCTAGGTCATGTTAAACGTTTCTTGTATTTTCTCCATTCTATTTCCAAGATTTTGGATCATCTTTACTATCATTCCTCTGAATTCTTTTTCAGGTAGACTGCCTATTTCCTCTTCATTTGTTACGTCTGGTGGGTTTTTACCTTACTCCTTCATCTGCTGTGGGTTTCTCTGTCTTCTCATTGTTTTTTAATTTACTGTGTCTGGGGTCTCCTTTTCACAAGCTGCAGGTTCGTAGTTCCCGTTGTTTTTGATGTCTGCCCCCAGTTGGTAAGGTTGGGTCAGTGGGTTGTGTTGGCTTCCTATTGGAGGCGACTGGTGCCTGTGTTCTGTTGGATGAGGCTGGATGTTTTCTTTCTGATGGGCAGGACCACATCCGGTGGTGTGTTTTGTGGTGTCTGTGACCTTATTATGATTTTAGGCAGCCTCTCTGCTAATGGGTGGGCTTGTGTTCCTGCCTTGCTAGTTGTTTGGCATAGGGTGTCCAGCACTGTAGGTTTCTGGTCATTGAGTGGAGCTGGTTCTTAGTGTAGAGATGGAGATCTCTGCGAGAACTTTCACCTTTTGATATTATGTGGAGCTGGGAGGTCTCTGGTGGACCAATTTCCTGGACTCGGCTCTCCCACCTCAGAGACACAGGCCTGACACCCGGGCAGAGCACCAAGACCCTGTCAGCCACACGGCTCTGAGAAAAGGGAGAAAAAGAAGGAAAGAAAGAAAGAAAGAAAGAAGTAAGAAAGAAAATAAAATAGTTTTTAAAGTAAAAATAACAATTATTAAAAAATTAAAATTAAAAAAAAAGGACAGACTAAACCCCAGGACAAATGGTAAAAGCAAAGCTGTACAGACAAAATCACACACAGAAGCATGCACATACACACTCACAAAAGGAGAAAAAGGGAAAAAAATTATATATATATCTATATATAAAAAAATTAAAAAGGGAGAGAGCAACCAAATCAATAAATAAATTTACCAGTGATAATAAACTCTAAATTCTAAACTAAGATAAACAGAAAACCGGAAACAAATTTGATCCAGAAGGCAAACCCCATGTCTACATTTGCTCCCAAAGTCCACCCCCTCAATGTGGGGATGATTCGTTGTCTATTCAGGTATTCCAGAGATGTAGGGTACATCAAGTTGAGTGTGGAGATTTAATCGGCTGCTCCTGAGGCTGTTGGTAGAGATTTCCCTTTCTCTTCTTTGTTCGCACATCTCCCGGGGTTCAGCTTTGGATTTGGACCCACCTCTGCATGCAGGTCGGCTGAGGGAGTCTGTTCTTTGCTCCGACAGAACGGGGATAAAGTAGCAGCTGATTAGGGGGCTCTGGCTCACTCAAGCTGGGGGGAGGGAGGGGTACGGAATGTGGGGCGAAACTGCGGCAGCAGAGGCCAGCATGACGTGGCAACAGATTGGGGTGCACCGTGTGTTCTCCCAGGGAAGTTGTCCCTGGATCACGGGACCCTGGCAGTTGCATGCTGCACAGGCTCCTGGGAGGGGAGGTATGGATAGTGACCTGTTCTTGCACACAGGTTTCTTGTTTGCTGCAGCAGCAGCCCTAGCGTCTTATGTCCGTCTCTGGGGCCCCGCGCTGATAGCTGCGGCTTGCGCCCGTCTCTGGAGCTCCTTTAGGTGGTGCTCTGAATCACCTCTCCTCGCACACCCCGAAACAGTGGTCTCTTGCCTCTTATGCAGTTCCAGACTTTTTCCCGGACTCCCTCTGGCTAGCTGTGGCGCACTAGCCCCCTTCATGCTGTGTTCACGCAGCCAACCCCAGTCCTCTCCCTGGGGTCTGACCTCCGAAGAAGCCGGAGCCTCAGCTCCCACCCCCTGCCCGCCCCAGGCGGGTGAGCAGACAAGCCTCTCAGGCTGGTGAGTGCTGCTCGGCACCGATCCTCTGTGCGGGAATCTCTGCGCTTTGCCCTCTGCACCCCTGTTGCTGCACTCTCCTCCGTGGATCCGAAGCTTCCCACCCCCGTCACCCCCCGTCTCCGCCAGTGAAGGGGCTTCCTAGTGTGTGGAAACTTTTCCTCCTTCACAGCTCCCTGCCAGAGGTGCAAGTCCTGTCCTTATTCTTTTGTCTCTGTTTTTTCTTTTTTCTTTTGCCCTACGCAGGTACATGGGGGAGTTTCTTGCCTTTTGGGAAATCTGACGTCTTCTGCCAGCGTTCAGTAGGTGTTCTGCAGGAGTTGTTCCACATGTAGATGTATTTCTGATGTATTTGTGGGGAGGAAGGTGGTCTCCACGTCTTACTCCTCTGCCATCTTGAAGGTCTCCTTTATCTTATTTTATATTTTTTATTGAAGTACAGTTGATATACAATGTTGTGTTAGTTTTAGGTGTACAGCAGTGATTCAGTTATGTGTTTTTATATATATTCTTTTTCAGATTCTTTTCCACTATAAGTTATTACAAGATATTAGCTATTGAATATAATTCCCTGTGCTATACAGTAGGTCCTTGTGGTTTATCTGTTTTATATATATATAGTAGTGTGTATCTGTTAAAACCAAACTCCTAATTTATCCCTTGCCACCCCTTTCCCCTTTGGTAACCATAAGTTTGTTTTCTATGTCTGTGAGTCTATTTCTGTTTTGTAAATAAGTTCTTTTGTATCATTTTCTTTAGATTCCACATATAAGTGATATCATATGATATTTGTCTTTCTCCACCTGACCTACTTCACTTAGTATGATAATCTGTAGGTCCATCCATGTTCCCGCAAATGGCATTATTTCATTCTTTTTTATGACTGAGTAATATCCTATATATATATATATATGTATATATGTGTGTGTGTGTGTGTATATATATATATATATATATATATACCTATGTATGTATATATATACACACACACACACATATATATATGTATATATATAGGATATTACTCAGTCATATATACCACATCTTGTTTACCCATTCATCTGTTGATGGACATTTAGGTTGTTTCCATGTCTTGGCTATTGTAAATAGTGGTGCTATGAACATTGGGGTGCATGTATCTTTTTGAATTTTAGTTTTCTTCTTTTCCCGATAGATGCCTAGGACTGGGATTGCTGGATCATATCGTAACTCTATTTTTAGTGTTTTAAGGTACCTCCATACTATTCTCCGTAGTGGCTGCACCAATTTACATTCCCACCAACAGTGTAGGAGGGTTCCCTTTTCTCCACACCTTCTCTAGCATTTATTATTTGTAGACTTTTTGATGATGGCCATTCTGGCCGGTATATATACACCGCTTTTTATCCACTCCATTTTTCTTCCTTCCTCTCTGAAGCTGTAAGTTTTCTTCAGTTATCCTTTCCTTTTTGTTTGGAGAGCTTCCGTAAACATTTTCTCTCGGGATACATCTGCAAATGATTAATTATTGTAGTTTTCCTTGTTTTGAGTGTGTCTTTATTTCCCCCCATTCCTGAAGGAACGTATCTCCATATGTAAAACTTAGGGTTGTGGGTTCTTTTCTAAAAAACTCGAAAAATATTGGTCAATGGCACAATCTCTTAGTTATAAGATGAATAATTTCTAGTAATCTAATGTATAGCATCGTGACTGTAGTTAATAATAGTGGTGTACTGTGTACGTGGCATTGCAAGGAGAGTAGATCTTATGTGCTCTCACCACAAAAGAAAAGGGTAATTATGTGAGGTGATGGATATGTTAATTAACTTGACTGTGGTTATCATTTCATTATGTTTATGTCTATTAATTCATCACATTATACAACCCCCAAAACAAACAGAAATTGAAAAAAATGACACACCACTTCCTTATGTCCTTCATGGTTTAAGACAAACAATCTACTATCGTTAGAATCGGTTTTCCTCTATAAATAACACGTCACTTCTGAGTGTTTCATTTCTTGATTATTTTCTTTGTCTTGAGCCTTCAGTAATTCAGAGTTCTTGTGTGTTGGCAAGGAATACTTTGGGTTTTTCCTATTCAGAGTTCACTCACTTCCCTGAGTCTGTAGTTTTACAGTTGTTCAACTTTTTTTTCCTTCAACTTGGGAAGTTTTCAGCCATTCGTTTTTGAATACATATTTTTAAGAAAATGACATCTTATGTCTTAAATAATATCTGTCTAGAGACCCCCAAGATAACTGGAACTACTGCAATGTGGTAGCAACATGCTTATTAAAAATAAACCTTTCATTTTACAACAGTTTTTAGATTTTCAGAATTACTGTAAACAGCATAAAGACAGTTCCCATATGACCCATGACCAGATTCTCCTAGTATTATCATTTTATGCTAGTATGGTACATTTATCACATTAATATACTGATATTGATATGTAATCATTACCCAAAGTCTATACTTTATATTCATATTCTCTCAACTTTTCTCTAATGTTCTTTTGGTATTCCAAGATCGCATCCAGGATACTGACTCACATTTATTAGTCATGTCTCCTTATTCTTCTCGTGGTTATGACAGTTATGTAAATGTGATTTTTAATGCTCCTGACAGTCTGAAATTAATATAACTACTCCCGAGTTCTTTTGCTTAGTGTTAGAATGATATTTTTTTTCCATCTCTTTAACCTATCGGAAACTTTTAATACAAAATGGGTTCTTGCTGACAGTATTTACTTGTGAATTTGTAAATTCCACTCTGACTTTTCTTCAGTGTTTATAGGCCATTCACATTTAAAGTGATTATTGAACTAGTTGCATTAAAATCAACCGTGTTTGTAGCTGTTTTCATTACGAGAGTCTTCTTTTCCTGCCTTCTATGGTTGTAATGGAATGTTTTATATTAAACCAGTTCATTTCTCCTCTTGGTGTATTGGTTATAATTGTTTAAAATATATTAGAGGTTTCCCACAGATTACATATACATATTTCACTAATTTAAGACCACCTTCAAACAACATATCCACCTCACATGTAGAGCAGGTAACTTAGACTATTCCATCTCTTTTTATGTTACTGTCATTCATTTCACTTACCCACATGCTATAATCACTTGATTCATTATTACTTTTATTATTTAAACAGTTATTTTTAGATCCATTAAGAATAAGAAAAATAAGAGATTTCATTTTACCTTCCTTTATTACTTCCCTGATGTACTTCCTTTCTTCATGTAAATCCACATTTCCGACGTATATAATTTTCCCTATAAATCTGTTCCTGTCTCTTTCAGGGTAGAACTACTGGTGCTAATTCCCTCGATTTTTCTTTATCTGAGAGAGAAAGTCTTTATTTACTCTGTATTTTTAAAGAATAATTTTTGCTGCATACATAATGATCCTAGGTTGGTACATTATTTTTCTCTTGGCACATTAAAAATGCCCCCTGTGCTCTCTTCTTGCTTGCATTGATACTGACAAAAAGTCCACTATAATTTTCTCTTTGTTCTTCTACAGTTAAGGAGGTTTTTAATTTTTTCTGGCTTCCTTCAGGATTTTCCTTTGTCTTTTCTCTTTTGCAATTTGAATATGATATGCAATGAGGCATCCACCAGGGTACCTGCTGCTACTGGTGGGAGAGCTAGGAGCTGCAGGCCTGGGTATCTCTCTGCCACTGGGTGGAGTATGGAGAGACCCTGGAACTAGTTCACCTTCTGGTACAGGGTGGATATCTGGGAAATGCCAGGGCTAGTTGCCTTCTGCCATTGGGTGAAGGGACTGCAGATGCCTGGACTAGATATTCTTCTGCAGGACGGAATGCCATGAGCCACCTGGTCTAGTTGGCAGTCCTTTGTTGGGTAGAGGATAGAAAGACACTGGTCTTGGGTCACCTTCTGCCACTGAGTGGACACCTAGGCGACATTGGGGCTGGTGGAGTCACCTGTGCATGTGGCAAGACCCTCCTGCGGTCAGCCTGAGAAGAGCATGGGATGGGTCAGCCCTCTGAGGATCAGCTACAGGTGCTGTTTTGTGGGAATAGTGCCTGTTGTTTCCTTCATTTGGGGGTGGAGAGAAGGTGGTCCTGCCTGCTAGGCTAGGGTTAGCACTTGTAAATGCTGCAGGTAGTTCAGCTTGGTGCTTCTATT
Organism: Balaenoptera physalus; assembly: GCF_965194825.1. Taxonomy (NCBI): domain Eukaryota; kingdom Metazoa; phylum Chordata; class Mammalia; order Artiodactyla; family Balaenopteridae; genus Balaenoptera; species Balaenoptera physalus. Next base: position 45,603,690 of record NC_138903.1, read on the forward strand.
GGGTATCCATCTCTCCTTCATGTCACTGTCGGGTTTTCACTTTTCCGGATGTTTGCACATTGGCAGCAGGCTTTGCTTTTTAATTTGTTGTTCTTTTATTTATTTATTTATTTATTTACTTACTTACTTACTTACTTGCTCTGAAGACTGGCATTTCTTTCTTGCACATCTCTAGAACGCGATTCAGGACATCTGAGGGATAAAAGGAAAGGTCAGGGAATTCACCACAGTGTATCGTAAATCTTCAAGTCCTTAGGTCTTCTTTCCAACGTTTACAATCTTTTTACGATTATTTGTTGAAATTTTTCCAAGGTAATTATTTGAAGTTGGAGGGGAGGGGCAAGAAAAAGTTAGTCTACACTATTTTCTCCAACAACCCAAAGTCCCTGAGGTATTTTTATAAATACAATTATATGAAATGTTCATAATCTTCTATTCCTTTAGACAGTCTTTATTAATGCCTACAAGCAATGATCAAAGTAGAAAATCAGCTTTCCCTCTTTCCATCCCTCTGTTTTCCTTAATAATGTATAATTTTATTTATGTCTGTTTCACTTGATTTGCTAGTTTTATAAGGATTTAGTTCTCAACAACAGTCCACTTGCCTTAGATTTTCTATTATTGGTTGACTGAGTTCATACCCTGCAAATTCTTTAAAACACAGTCCTTAGAATAAACTTCCCTCACTTAGCACATGATCAAAATTGTTCGCCTGTTGCTTTTATGCTTCAGCCACAGATTGGTTGTGTGAAAAATGTTGGGGTTGGACTTTCTTTCTTGATGATTTTGTAGGTTTTTGCTCCACCAAAACTTGTGCTGCAAACCACAGGAATATACGGATATCAGGTAGAAAAATATTCTGATATTAACATTCTTCTGGAGCATATTTTAGAGCCAGATCTGCGTATTCACCTTTAAGAAATAATAATAATAAGGCTAAACAATCATGCGTGGGTCATTTCCACTTCCAGCCATGGCCATGATGAAATAGCTTGTTGCAGTCCTATTATCTCACAGAGAAAAAATTGTAAATCTGGACAAAAGAAAAACACTTCTGCTTGTAGGCACCAGAGAACTCCTTTTGTGTCCAGGACATCAGGGTAGGAGAACCTGGAGAGTAGGGAACCTCTCTGAGGGGGATCTAACAGTTTTGTGCTGCTTTTTACCCTCAGGGAATCTGCTGAATCCCAAACTGCCCTGGGTGAGAGCACATCATTCTACAGGCAAGACACCCACTAAGAGACAGAGACGACATTCGCTTCTAGGAAAATTCCTGGGGCTAGGGAAAATTCATGGAGCCAGACTTACAAATCAGGCAATATTGGAGAAGTCAGAATCTTAGGGAAAAGAAAGGTAGACAAAAGTGAGACCGACCTTGGGTGGTTTTCTTCCTTGAGGCATTTGTTCCTACCTAAACTGCGTAGGACATGAGACTAAGAAGATGAGCAGACAGCTGTTACAGGTCTCAACAGTTTTCTCCACAGTCCCATGGTACAGTAGAGTAAAACACTAAGTGCAGAACTCACCCAAAGGAGGGTCCCCAGTAAACACCCCAGGCTGACAGTTGGGACCGCTGGAGAGCTGTAACCTGGGAGGAGGGAAAACCAGGGGTAATCCAAGCCTGATAATGCCTGAAGCCTCCTGGAGTCAGTTCAATCCCTGGCTGGATCGATAGGATTGCCCTATGCTAGCGGCCTGCCAGAGAGAGTGTGAAACTTCTATGGAGGGAAAAGCATTGCCCAGAGCCAGTCGACTCTTTTTAAAACAATGTTCTGACATTTAGATCAACCACCAGACATATGAAAAAACAGGTTAAGAGACAAAGAAGAGAAAAGAAAATACCCAGAGGTTCCCAATATTGGAATTATCAGACAGGGGCCGAGAAATAATTATGATGAATATGTTCAAGACTATGGATGATGACAAAATTGAGATCTCATCAGAAAGCTGGAATTTAAAAATCAACCAAGTAGATGCACTGAAAATTGGAAAGCTAACAAATACCATCCACTGACGTTAAGAATTCAACATTTGAGTATAACAAAATATAGCAGACAGCAGAATAGAGGGGGAAGAGAGAGAAAGGGCCAGGGAAAGGGCAAGCAGAAGGCTGACGGGTACATAGGGTTTGTCTCTGAGACCTCAGAGATGCATACAACTTCTCCTCAGAAGGGGCAAGAACAGACCATGGTTTAAGCGGCAGCTAATAGCTATGGAGCCCTTTCTGTGTATTGGTCACTCTGCCTGGGCTCTGCAATTATTACCCAGAGACAGACTTAAGTACCGCTTCTACATGGCTGCATCTGGCCCTCAACAGACACTTCTGGCTCCTGATCAAAAAGTCCTAAGGGTTTTAAAATATTTTTATTGTGGTAAATTTATACATAGCATGAAATTTGCTACTTTAAGCATTTTAAGTGTACAATTCAGTGGAATTAATTAGATTCACAAGATTGCACAACTGTCACCACTCTTTCCATAATATTTCATTCCTTTCCACAAAAACTCTGTTCACATTGATCAATAACTCCCGTTAAACCCTCCCACCCAGCCCCTGGTATCTTCTAACCTACTTTCAACTCTCTCTATGAATTTACCTCTTCTATACTTCTCATATAAGTAGAGTCCTACAATATTTGTCCTTTTGTGTCTGGCTTTAAAGCATAGAAGTAACAAGGCTTCCATTTTCTTTTGGGTTGATAAGAAAAATTTAGAAACAGCCTTTGATAGCCCACTGTAGGCATGTGCATAATTCACTGGATGCCTTTTCAGACACGTCTCTGATATTCTGGGAGAATGTTGAGTTTCCCCTACTCCTGACAAGCCTGCCAAGTAATAGATGTGATGTTTCAACAAATGAGTGAGTGAGAATGTTCTGAATCCTACCAGACAGAAGAGAATTAAAAGCGTTTTTCATCAGAGACGATTTACTCTCTACTCAGGATTAAATTAAGTGAAATAAGAAATTATCGATTTCTCAGACCTCTAATGGTGAACTTTCTTTTCTCAGTGGGTGAATTACTTCAAGATCAGAGCAGAGCAATTGTACACTGCCGTCCAACCCTCATCAAAGAATCTCAGCCATCTCAGGTGGGGAAGACAAAACAACAACAACAGATTTTTCAAGGCTCAATCTCTGTGGACACACCTGTTCACCATTTCTCTCCCTTTAGGTCACTCCTTTCTGATAAACACCCAAGATGTTTGACAACAATAGCACCAGCTCACTCTACTACTTCTCCTTTCTCACTTCACTATCTCACGCCGTTGCTTCATTTGTTGCAGAACAGATTTTATAACTAAATAGACAAGCATGGAACTATCAATAAGATATAGCAGACTTAATAAAGAAGGGACTCTCCCCCACCACTGTCTGTTCTACTTCCTTGCTCTTACTTACCTACAGAATCCACTGTGAGCAGAAATACTTCCGTCTTGCAGTGTCTTGATTTCCTAGGGAAGGTTTAGTAAGTCTATAATAGGTTTTCAGAGGAAGGAGTCAATGTCACATGTCAACTGGTGATTCTGCAGTATTAGGATGCCTCAATGGCTGTTCTCATGACATATGAAAATACTGATTAAAATTTTATGATATATCTTTAAAACTTCCAAAGACTAGATCCTGAGTTTTCTCCATAATGATGGGGATCTCCCTCTCTTCCCATGTTCTTCTGAGCAGACTCACAGAACGAGAACATGTCGGTCTGCAAATGGGGTTGAGCCACATGCAACTACTTAACTAGGGGATAGAGAGGGTTCAATTGGCAGGATCTATATCTCACGAGTCTCCAAGACTCACGAGACCCAAGTCTTAAGGGATGGAGATTAAGGACAGAGGAGAATTGGGTCACAAGATTCTTGCATTGGGTCAAATATGGCAGGGGAGCAAAGTTGACATAATAAAGAACAGCTCTTTGCTCCATGAATGGCAATATTCTACTGGCATGAAATGGAAGTATGAGGCACAGGAAAGGCTTTCTAGGAACTAACCTTGATGTTCTGGCAGGACCTGAGCTAGACTCTGCAGGTGCTCATGGGACGAATGTACATCAAGCTCATTCCTTGTGAACAGGCGACCAGACCTGCTGGCAATGAGATCAGTGTGGCAGCACCTCTGCCTATGGTCAGATCATCAAGCTTCACACTTCCTGTGTTAGGCCCTGCACTCCTTTCTCAGCCCATAACGGAGTTCCCGTGCTTGCAGTTTTCACATGTGGCCTGGTGTGCAGAATGGATAGTGTGGGGCAGGAACATTTGTGAGCCGCTATGTGAGCCCTAAATCTGCAAGCATCATCTCCCATCAGAGTAGAGCCAGAATCAAACTAGGCCCCCTTCCTGAATTGGAATATGCCTAGCACAGTGCTGAGCAAACAGTGGACTTCCTTCCTTTGCCCCTTTAATATTTCCCACAGTGATTTTGGTGAGCCATGGAGGTGGCTGTTAGAACCCCTGGCAGATGGGCAAAGTAATGTGCTGTGGAGCCACTAATCAGAACCCCAGCTAGCCACCTCGCCCTTCCTCTAGGAGGCTCTGGTCCCTCATCGCACACAACATGGAGATAATGCCACTTACCTCGTTAATAGGATTGTTGTGGGGATTGAACAAGATAGCAGGTGTGAAAGTGCTTGGATAGAGTAGGTGACTCAATCCTGTGAGTGTATTCCCTTCAGTGCATACTTAATCCTTATCCCTGACTTGTTTCTGGGCCTAGGAGCTCCGCTTCTCCTTTCCCAATGGATTTGTTGATTTCTGACCCAACAGCTTTTCCTATCAATGCCCTAGGGTAGGAAAAACTGATTTTGGTCAAAGAGGTAATATGTTCAGTCCCCAGGTGGGATTTGGGATTTCTCCAATCCAATCATGGCTACACCGTTTCCCTTTGTCAGATAATGATTTTTCCAGCCTCTTCTATAGATAAAGGTGGCTCTATGATCCAGTCCTGCCCAATGAGACATACGGGGAATGCGTTGGGGGCTTCTGTGGTATATGCCTTTTTTTAATGAGAAGGACAGATGTGGCACAGGAGGATGGTGGCACTTGGAATGCAATAGAGATGCCTGGAGCTCTTGCAGAGATGCCTGTGTGGCTGCATGAGGTTACCACCTTAACCTGCAGGAAATAGTGGAGCAGGGGGATCGAAGTCATGGTGCCCTGGAGCAGCTGAATCAGAGAACAAATGGGTGCTTCCAGATTTCTTACTGCAAACAACAACAACAACAAACAGCAAAAAACAAAAAACATAAGACCCTATTTATTTTACCTTTGCTTCCAAACTTTCCCTTAAACTCATTTGAAGTTAACTTTTACAACTTCTCATACTGACTCTATATCCAGAAATTCTGATTTCATTAGTCTGTTTTGTGGCTTTGGATATTTTTTTTTAAAAACCTTCTGCTATAAATATTGTCAAACTGATACATGACAAATTAACTATTATAACGAGCTCCCATGTAAATCCCACCCAACTTCAACTGACATGAGCTCTTGATCAGTTTTATTTCATGTAAACCTATTAATTTACCCACCCCTCCAGGTTTTCTTCAGGCAAATCCCAAACATTTTTTCAGTTAATCCATGTATATTGCAGAATATAGCTCTCCAAGATAAAGACTCCTTAAAAAGACTACTTTAGTGACACAATACATGCCATTATCATGCCTAAAGAAGAGTGAATAATTACTTAGTATCTTCAACACTCACAGGTAAAGTTTCCCTTTCTCTCTTTTAAATGCTAATGTTTTCACTTTGTTTTCTTCAACTCTGGATCCCACTTAGACTCAGGCACTGCAGTTTCTGGTTTTTTTTTTAACATCTTTATTGGAGTATAATTACTTTACAATGGTGTGTTTAGTTTCTGCTTTATAACAAAGTGAATCAGTTGTACATATACATATGTTCCCATACCTCTTCCCTCTTGCTTTTTTTTCAATATGCCTGCTAATTCTCTGTAAAATTCACCCTCTCTTACTCTCTCTTTTTCTCATGAGAAATGAGTCCTTTGCTCTAGAGAGTCATCCACATGCAGAATTTTGCTGATTTCATTTCACTGGCGTCATTTAACACACTCCTCTGTCCCCAGCCTTTCCTGCAAATTGGGATTTAGATCTTGCCTTCTTCTGGTTCAGTCTTCATAATTTGGCAAGAATGTCTCAGAGGCAGTGTTGCATTCGTCCATTGGGAGGGGAATACAGCATGGTTGTCCCTCTTTTTGTAAAGCGAGCAGATATTGGTGCTCATTGCCTAGAGCGCTTGCATCATTTGAGGTTGAAAATGGATATATTTTCATTCTATCTACCCTTCTTCATTTATTAGATGGAATTCTTCTCCGATGAGAAACTTCCCTCATCCACTATTTGGTAACCAGTGTTACAGTTCATATGCCACACACAGGATAATTGTTTCATTACTTGCCTCTGCTTACCCAATTTCCAAATAATGAATCTATTTCCTACCATTTGATCACGGTGACCATGAGGTCTTTGTTCCTCTAGAGCCACTATGAACCCAACATTTAATCACAGTTGATGTGCTTAAATCTGTTTTAGTTATTATTCTTATTGGCACTCAATTTGTCCCTGCGTGATGCAGACTCATAATCTGAATCTGCCCACACAGGGGCAAATGCAAAGCCGGCGCTCAGTCAGTGTGGGCTGGAAGTACGTCATAGAACTGAGTGAAGTGTACTGACATCACACTTTCCTGTTTTATTACAACATTATATTACTGTGCTCATCCCTCCACCAGATGTTTGAACCTGGCATTACCCCTTGGCTGTCTTTGTTGTGATGCAGGTATTACTACATTTGGAGACAGAAGAATTAAGACTCCCTCTCCTTCGTTGGACCTTTCTACCTTACTTGGGGGACAGGTGACTCAACTAGGCTCACGGATTTGATCATCTTTTGGCTTACAAAATTCATTTCCCCACATTACCATTAATTCTCACTCACACTGTTTTCTCTGTGTTCATCTGTGCCATCATTTGCTATTGCTCTACTTTCCGGAACCTTTCATAGCTCAGATTTCCTCTTTCCCTGACACATCTACCTCCTCCATATCATTGTACCAGCACCCCTCTGGAAGTCATTTATCAGTAAATCTCCAAGTGACCTTACTCGGCTTCTTCCTCTCAATGGTTTTTCCAGTCAGGGCTGTGCATTTTGAGGGCTGAGTGTTTGGGCCTTGGTCACACCAAAGACCCTTTGGTAACCAGCCTCCTTTTCTCCAAACTTCAATTTTCTGATTTCTAACCTGGGGCAAAAGATCTAGCCCTCCTGTGCCCTTGTGAAATGAGCTCCACAAGAGATCGCCAGAACATCATGAAGCATACAGAGTCTGGGATGTGTAAAACATTTGTACCCATGATTACTTGAATACAGGCTGCTACATGAGAAGTGTTGGATAAAATGTAGGGGAATTAGACAACCCCTTGACTTCATCCCGTTACTCCGAGAGATCACAGTAATCTTTACGCAGGAATTGCTAGGACACATACAGGAATTGGTTGGCCATCAGGTTACCGAATGGAGATATTTTCCACTCTTTAACCCTCAAATAAGACTACTTTCTGGTTAGGCTACTCCAGCACTCGGCTATCAGGCAGTTCAGTTCTAGTTGAGCGTGCTTCACCAAATTTTATTTTTAATTTTTTATTGAGATATAATTGACGTATAGCATTGTATAAACTTAAGTTGGACAATGTGTTGATTTGATACATTTATGTATTTCAATATGAATGCCACTGTAGCGTTAGCCAACATCTCCATCATGTCACATAATTATCATTTTATTTATATGCTTCACTAAATTTTATTTTAGCAGTTCTGTGTACTGGTGTAAAATGAACAAGTCTGAGTGACTAATAATCTCAGTTTTCACAGTTCTTCATATTTCCCATATTGACTGTGCATGAATTAGTCTGAAAACAACAGGTTTATAGTTTCAGCTTTGGTTTGTAATTATATTCTCACCTAGGACTGGAAACATTGGATAGGGTGTGGTGTGGACGTTGCGGGCATTAGGGACTGCCTTAGAATGGAGATACATTTCCCCCCATTTAGCCTCAAAATTAGGCATTTTTGAGTGGGCTACTCCTATGCTTGGATATCAAGCATTTCAGCCGTGACTACATTACTCTCCCACACCTTCTCTAATAGTGGTGGGCAGTGTGCCTGAAAAATGACGAAGGTGCTGAAGTGACTTATAATTCCAGACTCTGTAGTTCTTTGTGGCCTCTTTGTATCCTTGCAACTAGCACCTCAGGGTGTAGCTGTAGATGTGGGTTCAAGGAAGGCCTGACAGGGAGAGAAAGCTTTTACTCAGACACAAGGTGCCCTCAATTCTGTTGCTATGGGAGATGATGCATCCTGATTTCGTTGTTGCCATGGTAACTCATGCACTTGACCCAATCTTGTTCAGACTTCATACACCAAAGACACCTTTTCCTCAGCTGCCAGTACCATCTTCTTTTTCAGTTCAGAGTTAGAAAATACTGTCAACAGAAATATTTTCCCAAGGATATTCACTACCCTATAAGTTATTTGGTGCCAAAAGTGGGAAAGAATTGTATCTAGACATTTTATTGTTGTCAGCAAGTGTGTGCAAATATAAATCATTTGTATAATGGGGATGTACAGGATGGAGCATGACAATTGATCCCAACTGTTGGAGGAGCCTCCAGGTCATATGTTATTCATGATCGGAATGAACTAAAATAAAGGTAGCTATTGCTTATTGAGCACTTCCTATCTACCAGGCTCTATTCATGGTCTTTTATAGGTAGCTCGATTAACACTAGCATGTTATTCAATGTATAATAAACCTAAAATAATAAATGCATGAGATAATGGTGCATGGATCACGACAGATAGGAACAGAGAACAGACAACCTGAGAGGTGAGAAATGGTTTTTCAGAGTCACTGTAAATTACTTTTCTGCTTCTACGAGTAGATTTAATCATCTTTTCCTATATTTAAGGGTCAGTTGTATGTCTTTTTCTAAAGTACTTGTTCAGCTCTTTTGCCATTTAATGTAATGGAGTTATGGCATTTTTTACTTGACTTTAAATAGTACATTTATTTGGGACATTATCTCTTTATTTTTTATATATTTTGAAAATATTTTCTCCAAGTTGATCATTTAATTTTTATTTGCTTGACATTTTATTTTTGTTTTTGTGTTTTGCCAAACCAAAGCGTTTCTTCTTCTTTATTTGTAGGTAGGTCATTTATTAATTTTCCCCTTGATTGTGTTTGAATTTTAATTCTTTTTTTAACATGTTTACTGCAGTAAAATTGCCTTACAATGGTGTGTTAGTCTCTGCTTTATAACAAAGTGAATCTGTTATACATATATATATATCCCCACATCTCTTCCCTCTTGCATCTCCCTCCCTCCCACCCTCCCTATCCCACCCTTCTAGGTGGTCACAAAGAACCGAGCTGATCTCCCTGTGCTATGAGGCTGCTTCCAACTAGCTATCTATTTTACGTTTGGTAGTGTATATATGTCCATGCCACTCTCTCACTTTATCCCAGCTTACCATCCCCCTCCCCTCATCCTCAAGTCAATTCTCTAGTAGGTCTGCGTCTTTATTCCCATCTCATCCCTAGGTTCTTCATGACAATTTTTTTGGTTTTTTTTTAGATTCCATATATATGTGTGAGCATACGGTATTTGTTTTTCTCTTTCTTCTGACTTACTTAACTGTGTATGACACACTCTAGGTCCATCCACATAACTACAAATAACTCAATTTTGTTTCTTTATATGGCTGAGTAATATTCCATTGTATATATGTGCCACATCTTCTTTATCCATTCATGTGTTGATGGACATTTAGTTTGCTTCCATGTCTAGCTACTGCAAATAGAGCTGCAATGAACATTTTGGTACATGACTCTTTTTGAATTCTGGTTTTCTCAGGGTATATGCCCAGTAGTGGGATTGCTGGGTCATATGGTAGTTCTATTTTTAGTGTTTTAAGGAACCTCCATACTGTTCTCCGTAGTGGCTGTATCAATTTACGTTCCCACCAACAGTGCAAGAGGGTTCCCTTTTCTCCACACCTTCTCCAGCATTTATTGTTTGTAGATTTTTTGATGATGTCCATTCTGACTGGTATGAGATGATATCTCATTGTAGTTTTGACTTCAAATTCTCTAATGATTAATGATGTTGAGCATTCTTTCATGTGTTTGTTGGCAATCTGTATATCTTCCTTGGAGAAATGTCTATTTAGGTCTTCTGCCCATTTTTGGATTGGGTTGTTCGTTTCTTTGATATGGAGCTGCATAAGCTGCTTGTAAATTTTAGAGATTAATCCTTTGTCAGTTGCTTCATTTGCGAATATTTTCTTCCATTTTGCGGGTTCTCTTTTCGTGTTGTTTATGGTTTCCTTTGCTGTGAAAAAGCTTTTAAGTTTCATTAGGTCCCATTTGTTTATTTTTGTTCTTATTTCCATTTCTCTAGGAGCTGGGTCAAAAAGGATCTTGCTGTGATTTATGTCATAGAGGGTTCTGCTTATGTTTTCCTCTAAGAGTTTGATACTGTCTGGCTTTACATTTAGGTCTTTAATCCATTTTGAGTTTATTTTTGTGTATGGAGTTAGGGAGTGTTCTAATTTCATTCTTTTCCATGTAGCTGTCCAGTTTTCCCAGCACCACATATTGAAGAGGGTGTCTTTTCCCCAGTGTATATCCTTGGCTCCTTTGTCAAAGATTAGCTGATCATAGGTGCGTGGATTTATCCCTAGTCTTTCTATCCTGTTCCAGTGATCTATATTTCTGTTTTTGTGCCAGTACCATACTGTCTTGATTACTGTAGCTTTGAAGTACAGTCTGAAGTCAGGGAGCCTGATTCCTCCAGCTCCGTTTTTCTTTCTCAAGATTGCTTTGGCTATTTGGGGTCTTTTGTGTTTCCATACAAATTGTGAAATTTTTTGTTCTAGTTCTGAGAAAAATGCCAGTGGTAGTTTGATAGGGATTGCATTGAATCTGTAGATTGCTTTGGGTAGTAGAGTCATTTTCACATGTTGATTCTTCCAATCCAAGAACATGGTATATCCCTCCATCTATTTGTATCATCTTTAATTTCTTTCATCAGTGTCTTATACTTTTCTGCATACAGGTCTTTTGTCTCCTTAGGTAGGTTTATTCCTAGATATTTTATTCTTTTTGTTGCAATGGTAATTGGGAGTGTTTTCTTAATTTCACTTTCAGATTTTTCATCATTAGTGTATAAGAATGCAAAAGATTACTGTGCATTAATTTTGTATCCTGCTACTTTACGAAATTCATTGATTAGCTCTAGTAGTTTTCTAGTAACATCTTTAGGAATCTCTATATATAGTATCATGTCAACTGCAAACAGTGACAGCTTTAATTCTTCTTTTCCAACTTGGATTCCTTTTATTTCTTTTTCTTCTCTGATTGCTGTGGCTAACACTTCCAAAAGTATGTTGAATAATAGTGGTGAGAGTGGGCAACCTTGTCTTGTTCCTGATCTTAGTGGAAATGATTTCTGTTTTTCACCATTGAGGACGATGTTGGCTGTAGGTTTGTCATATATGGCCTTTATTATGTTGAGGAAAGTTCCCTCTATGCCTACTTTCTGCAGGGTTTTTATCATAAATGGGTGTTGAATTTTGTCAAAAGCTTTCTCTGCATCTATTGAGATGATCAGATGGTTTTTCTCCTTCAATTTGTTAATATGGTGTATCACATTGATTGATTTGCGTATATTGAAGAATCCTTGCATTCCTGGGATAAACCCCACTTGATCATGGTGTATGATCCTTTTAATGTGCTGTTGGATTCTGTTTGCTAGTATTTTGTTCAGGATTTTTGCATCTATATTCATCAGTGATATTGGCCTCTCATTTTCTTTCTTTGTGACATCTTTGTCTGGTTTTGGTATCAGGGAGATGGTGGCCTTGTAGAATGAGTGTGGGAGTGTTCCTCCCTCTGCTATATTTTGGAAGAGTTTGAGAAGGATAGGTGTTAACTATTCTCTAAATGTTTGGTAGAATTCGCCTGTGAAGCCATCTGGTCCTGGGCTTTTGTTTGTTAGAAGATTTTTAATCACTGTCTCAATTTCAGTGCTTGTGATTGGTCTCTTCAAATTTTCTATTTCTTCCTGCTTCAGTCTCGGCAGGTCTTGCATTTCTAAGAATTTGTCCATGTCTTCCAGGTTGTCCATTTTACTGGCATATAGTTGCTTGTAGTAATCTCTCATGATCCTTTGTATTTCTGCAGTGTCAGTGTTACTTCTCCTTTTTCATTTGTAATACTATTGATTTGAGTCTTCTCCTTTTTTTTTGTTGATGAGTCTGGCCAATGGTTTATCAATTTTGTTTATCTTTTCAAAGAACCAACTTTAGTTTCATTGATCTTTGCTGTCGTTTCCTTCATTTCTTTTTCATTTATTTCTGATCTGATCTTTATAATTTCTTTCCTGCTAACTTTGGGGTTTTTTTCTTCCTCCTTCTCTAATTGTTTTAGGTGTAAGGTTAGGTTGTTTATTTGATATGTTTCTTGTTTTCTAAGGTAGGATTCTATTGCTATAAACTTCCCTCTTAGAACGCCTTTTGCTGCATCCCATAGGCTTTGGGTCATCGTGTGTTTGTTGTCATTTTTTTCTAGGTATTTTTGAATTCCTCTTTGATTTGTTCAGTGATCTCTTGGTTATTAAGTAGTGTATTGTTTAGCCTCCATGTGTTTGTATTTTATACAGATATTTTCCTGTAGTTGATATCTAGTCTCATAGCATTGTGGTTGGAAAAGTTACTTGATACAATTTCAATTTTCTTAAATTTACTAAGGTTCAATTTGTGACCCAAGATATGATCTATCCTGGAGAATGTTCCATGAGCACTTGAGAAGAAAGTGTATTCTGTTGTTTTGGGATGGAATGTCCTTTAAATATCAATTAAGTCCATCTTGTTTAATGTATCATTTAAAGCTTGTGTTCCCTTATTTATTTTCATTTTGGATGATCTGCGATTGGTGAAAGTGGGGTGTTAAAGTCCCCTACTATGATGGTGTTACTGTTGATTTCCCCTTTGATGGCTGTTAGCATTTGCTTTATGTATTGAGGTGCTCCTATGTTGGGTGCACAACTATTTACAAGTGTTATATCTTCTTCTTGGATTGTTCCCTTGATCATTATGTAGTGCCCTTCTTTGTCTCTTTTAAGAGTCTTTGTTTTAAAGTCTATTTTGTCTGATATGAGAATTGCTCTTCCAGCTTTCTTTTGATTTCCATTTGCGTGGAATATCTTTTTCCATCCCCTCACTTTCAGTCTGTATGTGTCCCTAGGTCTGACGTGGGTCTCTTGTAGACAGCATATATACGGGTCTTGTTTTTTTTATCCATTCAGGCTGTATGTCTTTTGGTTGGATCATTTAATCCATTTACATTTCAGGTAGTTATCGATATGTGTGTTCCTGTTACCATTTTCTTAATCGTTTTGGGTTTGTTATTGTAGGTCTTTTCCTCCTCTTGTGTTTCCTGCCTAGAGAAGTTCCTTTAGCATTTGTTGTAAAGCTGGTTTGGTGGTGCTGAATTCTCTTAGCTTTTGCTTCGCTGTAAAGGTACTAATTTCTCCATCGAATCTGAATGAGATCCTTGCTTGGTAGAGTAATCTTGGCTGCAGGTTTTCCCCTTTCATCACTTTAAATATGCCCTGCTAGTCCCTTCTGGCTTGCAGAGTTCCTGCTGCAAGATCAGCTGTTAAACCTCTGTGGATACCGTTGTATGTCATTTGTTGCTTTTCCCTTGCTGTTTTGAATATTTTTTCTTTGTATTTAATTTTTGATAGTTTGATTAATATGTGTCTTGGCGTGTTTCTCCTTGGATTTATCCTTTATGGGACTCTCTGTGCTTCCTGGACTTGATTGACAATTCCATTTCCCATATTAGGGAAGTTTTCAACTATAATCTCTTCAAATATTTTCTCAGTCCCTTTCTTTTTCTCTTCTTCTTCTGGGACCCTTGTAATTCGAATGTTGGTGCATTTAATGTTTTCCCAGAGGTCACTGAGACTGTCCTCAATTCTTTTCCTTCCTTTTTCTTTATTCTGCTCTGTGGTAGTTATTTCCACTATTTTATCTTCCAGGTCACTTATCTGTTCTTCTGCCTCGCGTATTCTGCTCTTGATCCCTTCTAGAGAATTTTTAATTTCATTTATTGTGTTGTTCATCGTTGTTTGTGTGCGGTTCTTCTCGTTCCTTGTTAAACGTTTCTTGCATTTTCTCTATTCTATTTCCAAGATTTTCGATCATCTTTTCTATCTTTATTCTGAATTCTTTTTCAAGTACACTGCCTATTTCCTCTTCATTTGTTAAGTCTGGTGGGTTTTTACCCTGCTCCTTCATCTGCTGTGGGTTTCTCTGTCTTCTTGTTTTGCTTAACTTACTGTGTTTGGGGTCTCCTTTTCGCAGGCTGCAGGTTCGTAGTTCCTGTTGTTTTTGGTGTCTGCCCTCAGTGGCTAAACTTGGTTCAGTGGGTTGTGTAGGCTTCCTGGTGGAGGGGACTAGTGCCTGTGTTCTGGTGGATGAGGCTGGATCTTGTCTTTCTGGTGGGCACATCAACGTCTGGTGGTGTGTTTTGGGGTGTCTGTGGCCTTATTATGATTTTAGGCAGCCTCTCTGCTAGTGGGTGTGGTTGTGTTCCTCTCTTGCTACTTGTTTGGCATAGGGTGTCCAGCACTGTAGCTTGCTGGTCATTGAGTGGAGCTGGGTCTTTGCGTTGAGATGGAGATCTGTGGGAAATTTTCGCCATTTCATATTACGTGGAGCTGGGAGGTCTCTTGTGGACCAATGTCCTGAACTTTGCTCTCCCACCTCAGAGGTACAGCCCTGGTGCCTGCCTGGAGCACCAAGCACCTGTTATCCACATGGCTCAGAATAAAAGGGAGAGAAAAAAAATAAAGAAGAAGATAAAATAAAATAAAGTTATGAAAATAAAAAAATTTTATTAAAAAAGTTTTTAAAAGTTTTTTAAAAAAAGAAAGAAAGAAAGAAAGAAGAGAGCAACCAAACCAAAAAACAAATCCACCAATGATAACAAGCACCTAAAAACTATACTAAAAAAACCCAAAAAACAAACAAAAAAAAACCGGACAGACAGTAACCTAGGATAAATGGTAAAAGCAAAGCTATACAGACAATATCACACACAGAAGCATACACATACACACTCACAAAAAGAGGAAAAGGGGAAAAATATATATATCACTGCTCCCAGAGTCCACCTCCTCAATGTGGGATTATTCATTGTGTATTCAGTTGTTCCACACATGCAGGGTACATCAAGTTGATTGTGGAGATTTAATGCGCTGCTCCTGAGGCTGCTGGGAGAAATTTCCCTTTCTCTTCTTTGTTCGCACAGCTCCTGGGTTTTAGCTTTGGATTTGGACCCGCCTCTGCATGTAGGTCACCTGAGGGCGTCTGTTCTCTGCTCAGACAGGACGGGGCTCAAGGAGCAGCTGATTCCAGCGTCCCTGGCTCACTCAGGCCGTGGGGAGGGAGGGGTATGGAATGCGGGGCAAGGCTGCGACGGCAGAGTCCGGCATGACGTTGCAACAGCCTGTGGTGCACCGTGTGTTCTCCCGGGGAAGTTGTCCCTGGATCACAGGACCCTGGCAATGGCGGGATGCACAGGCTCCCGGGAGGGGAGGTGTGGAGAGTGACCTGTGCTTGCACACAGGCTTCGTGGTGGCTGCAGCAGCAGTCTTAGCGTCTCTTGCCTGTCTCTTGGGTCCGAGCTGATAGCTGTGTCTCACGCCAGTCTCTGGAGCTCCTTTAAGCAGCGCTCTTAATCCTCTTTCCTCGCGCACCAGGAAACAGAGGCAAGAAAATGTCTCTTGCTTCTTCAGCAGCTCCAGAATTTTTCCCAGACTCCCTCCCAGCTAGCTGTGGCGCACTAGCCCCTTTCAGGCTGTGTTCACGCAGCCAACCCCAGTCTGCTCCATGGGATCTGACCTCCGAATCCCGAGCCTCAGCTCCCAGCCCCGCCCGTCCCGGTGGGTGACCATCAAACCTCTCGGGCTGGTGAGTGCTGGTCGGCACCGATCCTCTGTGTGGGAATCTCTCCGCTTTCCTCTCTGCACCCCTGTTGCTGTGCTCTCCTCCATAGCTCCGAAGCTTCCCTCCTCTGCCACCTGCAGTCTCCGCCTGGAAAGGGCCTTCCTAGTGTGTGGAAACCTTTCCTCTTCACAGCTCCCTCCCACTGGTGCATGTCCCATCCCTATTCTTTTGTCTCTGTTTTTTCTTTTTTCTTTTGCCCTACCCAGGTACGTGGGGAGTTTCTTGCTTTTTGGGAGGTCTGAGGTCTTCTGCCAGCGTTCAGTAGGTGTTCTGTAGGAGTTGTTCCACATGTAGATGTATTTCTGATGTATTTGTGGGGAGGAAGGTGATCTCCACGTGTTACTCTTCCGCCATCTTGAAGCTCCTTGAATTTTGATTCTTTGATAGAAGTCCTTTCTACACTCCCAGGTTATTACAGAATCTACTTGTATTATTTTCTAATATTAAGAGTTTCATTTCTTACATATATATCTCTAAATCATTTGGAGATTATTCTTTTTATGGTATGAATTATGGGTCAAATTTTATCTTTTATCAAATGGCTCTCCAGTTGTCCCAACAGCATTTTTTAAAATGTATATCCTTCCCCAGTCATAATGGTGATGTCACCATTACTATGTAGTAAGTTTCAATATGTACATGGGTGTATTTCAAAAAATTCTTTTCTATTTCACTAGTCTGTTTATTCAAGTGCCAGTACCATATGGTTTTAATTATCAAGAATTTATAGCATGTTTTATTTTTGGTTAGGTTAGTCTCCCCTCATTGCTATTTTTTTCATAGTGTGTTGTAGCTATTCTTGCATGTTTTCTTTTTCTCCAGAAGGAATTTAGAATCAACTTGTCTTTCTCTAGGAAAAACAACAACAATAACTTGCTGGTATTTTTTTAAAATTAAGAATGCATTAAATTTGTGAGCTAATTCTATCTAAATGATATTGAGCATTCCTATCCAAGACCAAAAGTTATTTTTCCTACTTTATATAGCTTTCAGGAGTCTTTAAACTTGTTCTCATATAGCTTTTCCACATTATATTGGGTTGACCAAAATGTTCATTTGGTTTTTTCCGTAAGATGGCTCTAGTAGCACTTAGCTGTCTTTAACTTCATTCAAAACAATTTTCTTAGATTTTATGTGACAGCTGTCATATCAGCATGCATTTAAAAAAAGACTTACCAAAATTGGTGAACTTTTGTGTAGCCATTTTAATATTGAAGGTGGAAGAAAAAAGCAACATTTTTGGCATATTACGCTTTATTATTTCAAAAAAGGTAAAAATGCAACTGAAACGCAAAAAAAGATTTGTGCAGTTTATGGAGAAGGTGCTGTGACTGCTGAAATGTGTCAAAAGTGGTTTGTGAAGTTTTGTGCTGGAGATTTTTCGCTGGATGATACTCCACGTTTGGGTAGACCAGTTGAAGTTGATAGCAATCATATCGAAAAAATAATTGAGAACAATCAACATTATACCACGTGGGAGATAGCTGAGATACTCAAAATATCCAAGTCAAGCATTGAAAATCATTTGCACCACTTGTTTATGTGAATCACTTTGATGTTTAGGTTCCACATAAGTTAAGCGAGAAAAACCTTCTTGACCATATTTCCTCATGATATTCTCTACTGAAACGTAATGAAAACATTCCATTTTTAAAACAACTTGTGATGGGTGATGAAAAGTGGATACACTACGATAATGTGGAATGGAAGAGATCGTGGGGCAAGTGAAATGAACCACCACCAACCACACCAAAAGCCGTTCTTCATCCAAAGAAGGTGATGTTGTGTATATGGTGGGACTGGAGGGTAGTCCTCTATTATGAGCTCCTTCCAGAAAACCAAACGATTAATTCCAACAAGTTCTGCTCCCAATTAGACCAACTGAAAGCAACACTTGAGGAAAAGCATCCAGAATTAGTCCACAGAAAATGCAGAGTCTTCCATCAGGATAACACAAGACCACATGTTTGTTTGATGACCAGGCAAAAGTTGTTACAGCGTGGCTGGAAAGTTCTGATTCATCCGTTGTATTCAACAGACTTTGCACCTTCGGATTTCCATTTATTTTGGTCTTCACAAAATTCCCTTAATGGAAAAAATTTCCATTCCCTGGAAGACTGTAAAAGACACCTGGAACAGTTCTTTGCTCAAAAAGATAAAAAAGTTTTGGGAAGATGGAATTATGAAGTTGCCTGAAAAATGGCAGAAGGTAGTGAAACAAAAGGGTGAATATGTTGTTCAATAAAGTTCTTGGTGAACATGAAAAAATGTGTCTTTTGTTTTTACTTAAAAAACCAGAAGCACTTTTTGGCCCACCCAGTAAGTTTATTCCTAAGGATGTTATCTTATCTGTTGCTATTATAAGTAAGATTCTCTTTTCCATTATATCTTGTTTCTGGTTACTGTTTATATATATAAAGTCATTAATTTTTTATATTAATTTACCAAAATTTTATTATTTGTTTTAGTTTTATCACTACATTTCTCAATTTGTCCAGGTAATTACTATAATCTACAGAATATCCTTTTTTTTTCTTTCAATTCTTATGCCGATAACCGCTGTTTTAGTGTTTGGTTTTTTAATTGTGTTGGCTAATAGCTCTACTACAAGTTCGAATAGTCAAGAGTATGGATATTAATTCTGTATCCTGCTACTTTACCAGATTCATTGATTAGCTCTAGTAGTTTTCTGGTAGCATCTTTGGAATTCTCTATGTATACTATCATGTCATCTGCAAACAGTGACAGCTTTACTTCTTCTTTTCAGATTTGGATTCCTTTTATTTCTTTTTTTTTCTCTGATTGCTGTGGCTAAAACTTCCAAAACTATGTTGAATAATAGTGGTGAGAGTGGGCAACCTTGTCTTGTTCCTGATCTTAGAGGAAATGATTTCAGTTTTCCAGCATTGAGGATGATGTTGGCTGTGGGTTTGTCATATATGGCCTTTATTATGTTGAGGAAAGTTCCCTCTATGCCTACTTTCTGGAGGGTTTTTATCATAATTGGGTGTTAAATTTTGTCAAACACTTTCTCTGCATCTATTGAGATGATCATATGGTTTTTCTCCTTCAATTTGTTAATATGGTGTATCACATTGATTGATTTGCATATATTGAAGAATCCTTTCATTCCTGGGATAAACCCAACTTGATCATGGTGTATGATCCTTTTAATGTGCTGTTGGATTCTGTTTGCTAGTATTTTGTTGAGGATTTTTGCATGTATGTTCATCAGTGATATTAGCCTGTCATTTTCTTTCTTTGTGACATCTTTGTCTGGTTTTGGTATCAGGGTGATGGTGGCCTCGTAGAATGAGTTTGGGAGTGTTCCTCCCTCTGCTACATTTTGGAAGAGTTTGGGAAGGATAGGTGTTAGTTCTTCTCTAAATGTTTGAGAATGTGTGATAGAATTCGCTTGTGAAGCCATCTGGTCCTGGGCTTTTTTTTGTTGGAAGATTTTTAAACAGTTTCCATTTCGGTGCTTGTGATTGGTCTGTTCATATTTTCTATTTCTTCCTGGTTCAGTCTCAGAAGGCTGTGCACTTCTAAGAATTTGTCCATTTCTTCCAGGTTGTCCATTTTATTGGCATATAGTTCCTTGGAGTAATCTCTCATGATCCTTTATATTTCTGCATTGTCAGTTGTTACTTCTCCTTTTTCATTTCTAACTCTACTGATTGGAGTCGTCTCCCTTTTTTTTCTTGAAGAGTCTGGCACAGAAATCTCTTGCATTCCTATACACTAATGATGAAAAATCTGAACGTGAAAGTAAGAAAACACTCCCATTTACCATTGCAACAATAAGAATAAAATATCTAGGAATAAACCTACCTAAGGAGACAAAAGACCTGTATGCAGAAAATTATAAGACATGATGAAAGAAATTAAGGATGATACAAACAGATGGAGAGATATACCATGTTCTTGGATTGGAAGAATCAACATTGTGAAAATGACTCTACTACCCAAAGCAATCTACAGATTCAATGCAATCCCTATCAAACTACCAATGGCATTGGTAGAACTAGAACATAAAATTTCACAGTTTGTATGGAAACACGAAAGACCCTGAATAGCCAAAGAAATCTTGAGAAAGAAAAACGGAGCTGGAGGAATCAGGCTCCCAGACTTCAGACTATACTACAAAGCTACAGTAATCAAGAGAGTATGGTACTGGCACAAAAACAGAAAAATAGATCAATGGAACAGGATAAAAAGCCCAGAGATAAACCCACGCACATATGGGCACCTTATCTTTGATAAGGTTGGCACGAATATACAGCGGGGAAAAGACAGCCTCTTCAATAACTGGTGCTGGGAAAAGTGAACAGCTACATGTAAAGGCATGAAATTAGAACACTCCCTGACACCATACATAAAAATAAACTCAAAATGGGTTAAAGACCTAAATGTAAGGCCAGACACTATCAAATTTTTAGAGGAAAACATAGGCAGAAAACTCTATGACATAAATCACAGCAAGATCCTTTTTGACCCACCTCCTAGAGAAATGGAAATAAAAATAAAAGTAAACAAGTAGGACCTAATGAAACTTAAAAGCTTTTGCACAGCAAAGGAAACCATAAACAACACGAAAAGACAACCCTCAGAATGGGAGAAAATATTTGCAAATGAAGCAACTGACAAAGGATTAATCTCCAAGATTTACAAGCAGCTCATGCAGCTCAATAACAAAAAAACGAACAACCCAATCCAAAAATGGGCAGAAGACCTAAATAGACATTTCTCTAAAGAAGATATCCAGATTGCCAACAGACACATGAAAGAATGCTCAACATCATTAATCATTAGAGAAATGCAAATCAAAACTACAATGAGATATCATCTCACACCGATCAGAATGGCCATCATCAAAAAATCTAGAAACAATAAATGCTGGAGAGGGTGTGGAGGAAAGGGAACACTCTTGCACTGTTGGTGGGAATGTAAATTGATACAGCCACTATGGAGAACAGTATGGAGGTTCCTTAAAAAACTACAAATAGAACTACCATACGACCCAGCAATCCCACTACTGGGCATATACCCTGAGAAAACCAGAATTCAAAATGAGTCATGTACCAAAATGTTCATTGCAGCTCTATTTACAATAGCCAGGACATGGAAGCAACCTAAATGTCCATCGACAGATGAATGGATAAAGAAGATGTGGCACATATATACAATGGAATATTACTCAGCCATAAAAAGAAATGAAATGGAGGTGTTTGTAATGAGGTGGATGGAGTTAGAGTCTGTCATACAGAGTGAAGTAAGTCAGAAAGAGAAAAACAAATACAGTATGCTAACACATATATACGGAATCTAAGGAAAAAAAAAAAAGGCCATGAAGAACCCAGTGGCAAGACGGGAATAAAGACACAGACCTACTAGAGAATGGACTTGAGGATATGGGGAGGGGGTGGGGTGAGATGTGACAGGGTGAGAGAGTGTCATGGACATATATACACTAGCAAATATAAAATAGATAGCTAGTGGGAAGCAGCCGCATAGCACAGGGAGATCAGCTCGGTGCTTTGTGACCACCTAGAGGGGTGGGATGGGGAGGGTGGGAGGGAGGGAGATGCAAGAGGGAAGAGATATGGGAACATATTGTATATGTATAACTGATTCACTTTGTTATAAAGCAGAAGCTAACACACCATTGTAAGGCAATTATACTTCAATAAAGATGTTTAAAAAAAAAAAGAGTATGGATAACTTGTTTTCTTGTTCTTGAGTTTAGCAGGAATGCCTCTTGTGTTTCCCATTAGGAATTTTAGTGTTTTTCTTATCGATTTACATATAAAATGGACACTTGCTTTGTGTGTGTGTGTATCTAAATTTCTAGATGCACTCACAAATACCATATACATAATGTATATATGTATATGTAGGAAGTGCCCATGAGTTCCTATTTTGGTTTTTTTTGTTTTATTATTTTGTTTTGTTTTGTTTTAATTTTTTTGGAATGAGTGTTGAATTTCACTGGACTCCATTTCAGGATTTCTGGAGATTTTCATATGATATTTCTCCTTAGACCTATCATAAGGTGAATTATAGTAGTGGATTTCCTAATTTTTGAATCATCTCTGGTTGCCTATCATAAATCCTACTTGTTCATGGTGTATTATTTTCCTAATGTGGTGTTATATTCCGTCCACTGATATTAAATTTAAGAGATATTAATCAATATGCATAATTGACATTGTTCTATAGCTTTCCGTTATTATACTGTGTTATCAGGTTTTGGTATCAATGTTATAATCATTTCATAAAAATGATTTGAATTTCTCTTTATTTTCTATGTTTTGAAATATTTTGTGTAGCACTAAGAGTGCTTATGTAGCGTTGTGTTTAGTTGATGATTAAGTTTTGGTAAAATTCTTCTGTGAAAATTTTAAGGCTTAGTGCTTTTCTATGAGGTAATTCTTTAATAAATCTCCCTATTTCTTCTATGGAAATTGGTTTCCTTATGATTTCCATCTCAATTCCAGTCATTTTGACAAATTATTTTTTTCCTGTGAAATCATACTTATTATTTAGGTTTTCAACTTATTTTGCAAAAAAGTCTTTTGTTATTATTTAAAATTTTTCTGTTTTATTAGTTATTTTCCTCTTTTCATTTCTTACTTTGTGTATCTGTGTTTTCTACTTATTTCTTATTACATTAACTAGCAGTTGATTCCTTATTGTTCATGTATTTTAAAAACAGTATTTTGATTTAGTTACTTCTAGTATTTTTCCATTTCTTATGTCTTTAATGTTTTCTTTTATCTTTATCATTAATGTTTTCTTTTGGTTCATTTTGCTGTTTTTTGTTTAACTTTAGGAGTTTTAATTTTAATTCATTAATTTCATTTAAAAATTTTATTGATGTAAATATTTGTAGTTAATATTAATATTAAATTTCCTTTAATAACTGCTAAAATATATCCCACATATTATGATATGTGGAGTTTCTAATATCCTTGTTTTTTTTTAATGCTGTAATTTTGGTTTGTATTTCCCCTTTTTTTAAAATTTAATTTAATTAATTTATTTTTTATACAGCAGGTTCTTATTAGTTATCTATTTTATACCTATTAGTGTATATATGTCAACCCCAATCTCCCAATTCATCCCACCACTACCACCTCTGCCACTTTCCCCCCTTTCCCCTTTCTTTTTATTTATTTATTTTTTGGCCGTGCCACACAGCTTGCAAGATCTTAGTTCCCCAACCAGGGCTTGAACCTGTGCCCCTGGCAGTGAAAGCACGGAGTCCTAACCACTGGACCTCCAGGGAATTCCTTGTATTTCCCCTTTCACTTAAGAGCATTTAATAGTTTGTTTTTGTTTTTTTTTCTTTTTTTAAAGATTTATTTGATTGATTGATTGATTGATTGCTATGTTGGGTCTTCGTTTCTGCGCTAGGGCTTTCTCTAGTTGCGGCAAGCGGGGCCCACTCTTCATCGCGGTGTGCAGGCCTTTCACTATTGTGGCCTCTCTTGTTGTGGAGCACAGGGTCCAGACACGCAGGCTCAGTAGTTGTGGCTCACGGGCCTAGTCGCTCCACGGCATGTGGGATCTTCCCAGACCAGGGCTCGAACCCGTGTCCCCTGCATTAGCAGGCAGATTCTCAACCACTGTGCCACCAGGGAAGCCCCCATTTAATAGTTTTATGGGCCCAGCACACTTCCTCTGTGCAACTCTGCCCTCATTAATAGGTTTTTTAATTTTTCTGATGTAAAGACTTCTAGAAAAATGTTTTACCTTCATTGTACTATGATAAAAAGAATGCTGGTTGTGTTATTTCTATTTTATTGAATTTGATGATACTTTCTTTGTGACCTGGCATAAAGTTTTATGAATACTCCTCATGTCCCTGAGAAGATATTTTTCTATTGTCTAGCTGTAAGGTTTGATATATATCCAGAAGATCTAACTTAGTGATTATGTGGAATGAGTCCAGTTTTTCTCAAGCAGGCTTTTTGTGGTCCACCATGGGGGGATGGAAAGAGAGGTGTTAACACACAGGAATAGGGAGGGGTGCTTTGATCTGAGGACAGGTTCATAGCTAGAGACATAAGATTCTATTGACAATCATAAGCACTCATTTACTCAATAAATATTCAAAAATGCTCTCTGTGACAAGCCATCTTTCATTTAATTCAGGTTTCTGCTTAAAAGGCACAGACAGGTCTAACCAAACCACAGCTAAAATCCCTGTCAGTCTCATTGTTACACTGCTTTAATTTTCTTCTTAGCACTTAGTACTCCTCTGCTCATATTCAATTCTTATTTTCTTTAGTATCTCCCCACTAAAATATAAATTCTACAGCGGCACAGATTTTTGCCTGTTTTCCTTTCTATTCTATCTATACTACCCAGAATCCTGCCAGTCACGTGGTACACTCTAAAGAAAGGTTTGCTACATAATGTATGAATAATACCCACCCCATGACTTCAGAGAATAAAACATCTGGTGTAGGGGCAGGCACAGTAATATATTTTGATAAGAAACCAATTAAATATGATGTCACTACACTTCACTACATCATTCAATATTCAACATATATTTAATAAGCATGTGCTAGTTGGAGCTCCTGTGCTAGCCACTGTGCATGTAGTGATGAATGCAGCACAGTCCCTGATCTCTACTAGTATTGGATCTCGTAGGAACATTTCCATTATGAATTGTGCATTAGATTCTTATTTAGCTTCAATAACAACAACAACAAATCCAAAACAAATTAAACAACAACAACAATAAAAAACAACTAACAACAACTAAAACCAGTGGTTCTCAACCCTTGCAGAACCATAGAATCACCTGGGAAGTTTTTTAAATAGACAAACTTCTTGCAAAATGGTAAAATTCTTATGGAGGGGAATTTGGCAATATCTAGCACATACCTGTTAGTCCATAAATCCCAATTCTCAAAATCAAGGAAACACTGGGAAAATATGAAAATGTTATTGATTGCAGAAATATGTGTTATAACAAAACTGGAATAATTAAACATCCATGAGTAGAGGACTTGAAAAACAAAATAATTGAATATTATGCAGCTATAGAAAGGAATGATGACTATTTCTATATATTGATTTGGAACACTCTCTGGGATATATTGACAAGTGAAGAAAAATCAAGATGGGGAAACTGTATAGTACATTATCACTTACCATACATGGTAAGTATGAATACACATGGAATTATAATCAACAAACTAAAAAAAACTAATATGTGAGAATATACAGAGTGGTAGGGACAAGAAGGCAAGCCGGATTTTGCTAAAATACATTGTTTTGTAGGTTTGACTTTGGTATTATGTAACTTTTCTGCATATTTATAAAAACTAATTAAGGTAAACTTAATGAAAAGCAAAATGAATCTACTATACTTTATTGTGCATCCAGTTGATGGCATTACCACACAGAGACTTTTTTTTTTTGAGACTATTTTTAATGGTTTTAAAATATAGCCATTTGTTCTGCACATTCCTAGAGGATATAACCTGAGGACCAAAAGAATCAGATAAAAACTTTAAACTATTTTCAGAATCAGTATTTTTATTGGTAATGTTGGCATGATTTTTTGGATACTTGGTTGTGAATTGTGGGATAACAGTAATGAGCAATTTTTAATTTTTTCAGTGTTATTGGGAGTCAAGACTTGTGGTTTCAGAGAAAGGACATACTGATGAAAGATCAAGGGTGTAAAGCAAATACCCTGGAGCCCTGAATTTGAATGAGAAGTATCAGTATAAACTCATGCTATATTTTGCTTTTTAAAATACCTATTTCTTAGCTCTGCCCCCTACAAAGCACTAGAAACCATGATGAACCCAGTAGCATGCAGACAAGCACTATGATTTTACTCTCTAAACAGCATTTTCCACTAAAAAATGAAATATGGATTACATGATAAATTAACTGACTTTAGGAAATGTATAAAGTGAGCCTTGGATAACCTGATGCACCAGAAAAGTGGAAGGACTACCGGGGTCATGTAAGAAGGATTCACTAGCTAATCTGAAGAGCCTAAATGCCTAAAAATGGTACAGTTTGAGCATCTATAAGAATAATAAGTAAATAGATTTGAACACATTAAACGTGTTTAGATATTGTATTCATAGTGATTCTAAAGTGTACTCTGTGGTCACCTTTAAAAGTGCTAAGAAATAAATTCATAATTTGAAAACTCTTAAATGGAAGGAAAGGATCAAATAATTATCCTTCCATCTGTATATCTACTGTGTTATCAAATAATTAATGAGGAAAAGATTCTCTTTAGAGAGGTATTCTAGTTAATAAATGTAGAAAGATAAATAGAATATCTTCGTACTACAAGCTGTAACAAAATACTGGATCTAGGCACTAATCATCAGTGTCTGCTAACTTCATAAAAAAAAGAGACAAACCAGACATTTTGTATATCCAGACAGAAGTACATGGCATTACCTGTGAGGTATTCTTGCTTAAAAAAAAAAAAAGAAAGAAAAAAAAAGGAGAAGACTCCAATGAAGCCTCTATCTCTAACAACCAATTTACGGGAAAGTCAGGAGGTAGAGGGACTTGTTAAACAATGACAAAGGGAGGATGTCAGCAAAATCCAGACTGTATGAAACTCTAGAGAACAAAGGACCCAAGTTGTTCAGTGTATAAATTACAAGAAAAACAAAAGAAGGGACAACCTATAGGTTGAAAGAGACTTAATAAGCATGTTAACAAATTATAATGCATGGGCATAAACTGGATCCTGATTTGAAAATTGAATTACAAAAAAATAATTATTTATAACACAATTGGAACACTTAAACTAGGAATGAATATTTGAAGATATTTAGGAATTATAATTAATTTTACATGAGATAATATTACTGTGCTTGTATTTTTAAAGTGTCTAGGTCTTTTAGAGATACATACTGAAATAATCTTTTGTTAAGTGACGTGATGTTTAGGATTAACTTCAAAATAATCTGCAGGTGGAGAGAAGTAGGTGGGAGTGTAGATGAAATAAAATTAACCAAGAGTTCTTAACTGTTGGAGCTATGTGAGATCTACATGGGTTCTTTATAATGGTACATCTTCTCATGTATCTGACAGTATAACAGAAAGATTTTTTTTAAATGTCCACAGCCATAATATAGACTAATTAATCAGAATTTCTGGATATGGAGGAGGGCACTAGTATTGCTAAAAGCTACTTTCAAATGAGTTTACTATGCAGCTAAAGTTTAGAGACAATGGTATAAACAGGGCCTTACTCTTTTTTTCTCTCCTGATAAGAAGTCTGGAAGTACACTTGCATTGTTCAGCTGTTCAAAGATGCCATAAGGATACCACAGCTTCCATCCTCCTGCTCAGCCATTTTTCAGCAGGTTGACTCTATGACCATGTGCTTGTCACAATGTAGCTGCAACTGCTCCAGTCATCTCTATCATATCCCAAGTACCATCTTTTTCTATAGAAGTCCCCAACACATTCCTGTACACATCATTGGGAACAACTGGGTCACATGGCCACCCTTAGGTGTAGAGGAGGCTGGAAAACCCATCATCTGACAAAGGGGAATGGGATAGCCATGACTGGACTGGACAAATTTTGAGTCCCCCTACCCACCTCCGGGGCTGGACATATTTCCTCTTTTTAAAAACTCAGTTTTTCTTACCATAGGGCATTGGTAGGAAAAGTTATTGCGTCAGCAATCAACAAATCTAGTGAGAAGGAGAAGCAGAGCTCCTACAGTCAAAAACACAGTCAAGGGTAAGGATTGACTATGCACGGAAGGAAATAAACTCAAGGACTGAGCCACATTTTCATATGTGCTACCTTGTTCAGTACTCACAACAATCCTATAAACAAGGTGTTTGATCAGGCCACCCAAGATGGCTATTCTTTTACTCTCTGTACATGCCTTGCTCAACCAGTCCCTGCTTCACTTATGCCTTACTCACATGACTGACCTTCCCTCTTAATCATAGAGCCTAATCAGTAAATGCCCATGTACTTGCCCCCAGCCCCAGCTAGTGATTGTTCTAATCTTTAGATCAGAACATCTCCACCTGTTAGCTTATCAGTGGGGCAGTGAGGGGCGTGCTCCTCTGCTGGTTTCCCTGGTAACCAATGAGCTGACCAGACATCAATTCCCCCTATAACTGGTAACCTCCCCCTCCCCGTGGGAGCAAAGACTGCCACCATGTCCTGCCTGCCTTTCGCCGCACA
Source organism: Balaenoptera physalus (assembly GCF_965194825.1). NCBI lineage: Eukaryota > Metazoa > Chordata > Mammalia > Artiodactyla > Balaenopteridae > Balaenoptera > Balaenoptera physalus. Next base: position 45,631,988 of record NC_138903.1, read on the forward strand.
TGGTGGGGTGTCTCTCCAAGACCTTGCTTCAGACATGTAAGATCTCCCATCCATTAAACCATTGACGTCTCTGACTCTGGGTTCTTTCTTTGGTCTTGAGGCTGAGCAAGTACAGATCTTGCAGGTCTGTGGGGTGCAGCCCAACACGAGGTAATTGGCATTAGTTCTACATTATGCATGAGGGACCAGAGACTCATAGAAGAGGGGTGAGGTGGCTTATTCAGGGTTCCAATTAGTGGCTTCACGGTGCATTACCCCAGTGCCATGGGTCAACGTCCCTTCTCTAGCTTACCAAATCACTGTCTAAAACATAAGCAGGAGAAGAAAAAGGTCCACTATCTCCTCAGCACCATGCTAGGTATATTCTATGTCAGGAAGGGGACATATTTTGATCTGGCCACTTCTCTGACAATGGGATCTTCTGGAAGAGGTGGGGGCACCAGGGTGGCCCAGAGCAGAACTTGCCCTTCATTGTAGCTGTTACATCTGCACACTCAGGTCATATGTGTTATTTTGGATACCGCTAACTCAGTCAGGCATTGGTAGATAGTGTGAGACCTAACACTGATACCTGGGGATCTGTGAGGCTTGGTAGTATCACCATCAGAGTTGGTGCCATGCTGCCAATATTGCCAGCAGTTTTGACCTCTTTGTCTCACAGAATGAATCTGATGTGCATTTGTCCCCTAGCCACCTGGAGGCCCAGTTCAGATTCTGCTGGGAAATCAATATGACCTTTCTCGTGCCCCCAACTTCCCTTCAGGCCTTGAATAGTGTGCCATCCATAGAGGCAAATGTTCTTGAATTATGTTAAGTTTGGTCACTGCAACTTTTTACTCACTACCAGGATCTTGTGAAGCCATCACACATCTGTCCTGAATCACCGTCCTTTAAGGTTAAAGCCTCCTTAGATGTATCTCCTTCCCTTCAAACCTTGGTGTTCCCTTCTTAAACGTGCAAAATGTATGCTTGCAGCTCATTTACCCTTTCAGACCAGAATTCTTTTGGGTTTGGCACACATTGAAGAACACAGATGGGGATGAAGCATTCTGTCATTAGCATCACTCAGGAGTTAAGCCTTTAGATATTTTGAAAAAGATGCAGACGTAGAGAATGGACTTGAGGACACGGGGAGGGGGAAGGGTAAGCTGGGACAAAGTGAGAGAGTGGCATGGACTTATATATACTACCAAATGTAAAATAGATAGCTAGGGGGAAGCAGCTGCATAGCACAGGGAGATCAGCTCAGTGCTTTGTGACCGACCTAGAGGAGTGGGATAGGGAGGGTGGGAGGGAGATGCAAGAGGGAAGATCTATGGGGATATATGTATATGTATAGCTGATTCACTTTGTTATAAAGCAGAAACTAACACACCATTGTAAAGCAATTATACTCCAATAAAGATGTTAAAATTTTTTTTAATGTATTAATACATTTTATTTCACCTATTCATTTATACCTTACCAAATTGGCAAAAGAAGCTAAAGCAGTTTGGAAAGCTAAATAATATATGTCATATGAGCATCAGTTAAAGCAGGGTGCAAAAAGAAATGAAAGGTAGAAATCAAACACTAACCTTTAATCCAGGAACTGTCAGCTAAACCAGCAGAAGCCAGTTGGGGTCTTTCTTGCTCATTTGCCATGTGACATTGCATTCTGTAAATTTATTGGTATGGCAAAAGGTCACTGATAGACTGTGGTACAGCTAGTAAAGGCAGTCTCAGGAGGAGATAATTCATCTAAGTCTCTGTTAGAGATTAGAGGAAGCCTTTTAATCAGAGACCCAAATATGAGGAAAGAAGAGCTATAATTGGACACTTATTGGATATATATCATATCAAATGAGAGATACAGCGACATGAATGTATACAGCAGCCTGACTGGACAAATCTTTTTTTTTTTTCTTTTTGTCCTCTCATTCTAAACTGGGGGCAGGTCTCAATATCCTCTGCTTGGACTTTTGAAGTTCAACAATGAAAGCGAGAAATATCTTCATTAGAGGGCTGAGAACTGTCTGAAAATTATGTGTGCATGTAAATTCTGATTGCTTAATATTAATCTGAATAGAAAACAAGGGGCTTTGCCGGAAACCCTTTTGATTGATGTCTGATTCTTAGAGCCTGAACCTTTCATCCACTGACTTATAAAGGAAACTATACAATTTTTTAAAGGATAAGTGAAGGAAAAGAGAATCCCCCTAGAATTTAGACAAATTTCCTCTAAAACAATCTGCATTGTTGAGTGCAAGATAGAACTGTAAGGGAATCCGATAGTGAATATTCTACGGGCTATAGTGTCAAATTGTAAACTGTGCCCTCTTGTATGTAAACAAAGCTTTTTTTTTCTCTTGTTTTATTTTCTCATACGTGGCATGTTCATACAGTAGGTTCTTTTTTCTCTCCCTTTCCCTTGTTGATCTTGGTGATTGGCTGAACATTAACTAACACCCACAGGGTGGTTTGAAAAAGCCTCTATCAAATTCTAAGGCAAGCCCACTTTCCCCACTCAGTGGAAACAGTCGTGTCTCTGGTGAGAAATCTGGGATCAAATTTTCCTTCCACCCAGTGGCCAACCATGAGTGGATATTGTTAACTGAAAACTAGGAGAAATGAAAATATGTCAATACCCGCAACAGAAAATATAGAATCATATTGAACATAAAAACAGGCACTGGATCAATGTGAACATGTTCAAATGCTCAGGTTTTGGCAGAATTTGTGTGGTTGCTGGATAGTTTCTTTTGTATGGCCATGACACGGTAACTAATAATTTTCCTGCAACTAAACAAGTCATTTTAACTAAAGTGTGTGGGTTGAATATTTGTACTGCAAAATGTGCATAAGTAAACTTTAAAAAGAGCAGGTTCTTGCATTGTAGTAAATCAGAATCATGACACTGTAAAAAGAGAGTCTATTTTGAGAAAGGATTTGCCTATTGAAGACAGGAATGGTAACCATAGTGGATATTAATAGCACTGACAATTTGTCCTGGGTACCAGAGAAAGATGCTCAATGTGGAGGTCTGCTAGCTTCTACCCAGCCCAAGCTTTCCACTTTCTTTCCTTCATGGGTCTTTGCTGACGTACCAAATAAGTTGGGCCCTTTTCCTAAATCTCCGCAGATTTGTCCTATAATGAGGAATAAAAGGAAGAACCTTGGGAGAAAAGTCACCAAGAGTCATCCTGACGTAGTAAATTCATGATGTATTTACAGGATGCAGCCAGACTTGGGGAGTTTCTACACTGATCTTGCTTACCAGGAATTTGAGGTGCTCTTGGCACAGTTAAGGTAAATTGGTCTGAATTAGAGGAAACAGGGGACCTCTGAAGGGACACTGTTTTGTATGCCCTGTGGAAACTGTACTGTGTTTGTGAATGGCCTCAATTTGCAGTATTGGAGAACACTACCAGACATTAAGAATTATAAATGAAGGTATTCACGAAGTTAGAAAAAAACCATTACCACGAGTTTATATACTGAATATTTTCTTAAAGAGCCAGGGTCAGGTGTCTCCAACCACCTGGATGATCACTGAAATGAAAATTATTGGTTTCTAAAATCCACTCCCAAAGATTTATGTCCTGGTCTCTGAAAGTTGTTTATAGAGTTCAGAGCTCCTGGTGGAGAAATTTCTATACAACTGACTAATGAGAAAAGACATTTAGGAGCCAGTTTTTGATGGGAAATTATCCAAATCGGGTGGAGAAAAAAAGAGTTCTGTCCTGCCTTGTGGCTTTGGCCTATTAGTGGATGCTATCCACAATTATCCTTTTGGTAAATTACTAAAATTGCAAAACAATGAGATTGATGCAGCATCAGAAATAAATTTTTAAAAAGTGGCTGCCAGGGCAAAACTTTTAGCGAACACTAGATTGGCCTGTATTTTGTACAAAGCTCAGAGCACAGAGGCAAGAGAAGGAACTGTAAAATAAGACGAAACTCTTGCCATTGATATTCTAATTATTAAAGGACTGGGTCCAAGACAACATGAGGCACATCCCTGTGGGTTAGGTTAGCTGACATATGACAAAATAAAAATCCTCTTTTCCCTTGTGGGTGCCCTGAAGATCTATGGTTGGATGATGCACAGAGCCATGCTGTTGATGCCCTGACAAGACCTGTGGCTATCTCTGACAGGTTAGATATCCTGGAGGTACATGGGGACCCAAACAAAGGGACGATGGAGAAAGGTCCTGAGCATAGCCCATAGTGTTCCGGCAGCAGTCTCCACCCTTGTTCAACCACCCCATGAGTGTGAGGAATTGGCTCTGCCCACCATTGGGCAGTGTTTACACTGGGCCACTACCTACTTACCAAGACAGAAAGTTCTTGCAGCTGTTGATAGTTACGCAGGTTATAAGGCCACTCTCCTGGCAATAAAAGTAGCCACCTCAGGGTCCATAGTTGGTGTTTTCCTCAATGTACTCTTCAGAGATGAGTCCAGTTAACTCTGACCCCAAGAGTGGGTCATGAACTGACTGTAAAAATGACCTCCCACCTTTCCTACTAACCCCAAGCACTGAAGAATAGAAGAGTGGAATGGTCTACCCATCTCCAAGCTCAGGACCCTCAATAACCCTTACTTGTCAGTGAATGACTTACTATTGCAAGCATTTACCTTCTCAATAGTCATGCCCCTTACTGTGTTGTGTCCCACATCACAAGTCTCTTGGTGAATAAAACAAAGGGGTGTGTTAAGATGAGGGAGTGCAGATAACAGTCTAGTCAACATACGGTCTGAATCCCCAGGTACATTTGTAATCTGGCCATGTTCAACATTTGGGGACTTGATAGATGGCCTGAGCTTTTCTTTTTCAAATCACAAGTGGGGAAGCAGAAGAGCTCCTTTATTGACTGGACTTGAACACAGAAAACAAAGTTCATTGGGAAGAGCTCTAAATTATTTTTCTCAAAATTAAAATTTTTCCTTTAACACAAACCTGTGCATTGTTTGTAAATTCCTCATTTAAAACAGTGAGTGCAGGACAGTTGTTAAAAGCCCAGGTAATAAAATGTATTCAGTTACTTGAGACAGTAAAAATCCTAATTGAGAAGTATTACAGACAAATTAAAAAATATATTCGAAAGCATTTCAAATACCAATGAGTTTCAAATGGAATATTTTATTCACATGTTAGTTGTCTTTTTAACATGTACACACACACTGACACACTCTGATTGGTCTGCGTGGAACAAGGGTTGTCTAAATATCCTAAGGGAAAATGAAAAATTAAAAAATATATTAATTTTTCATTGTTATAGACAATTACATCCACATCACTTACAAAGCTATTACTGATTCTGTTCAAGGAAGCAGAATGGCATAGGAGGAGGAAACTTATGGGTAAATTCAGCAGTGACACAACTGAGATCTCAACATGAGAAAGCTGACAAAACATGGATTTTTGCTGTGAAATTTTTCTTTGCAAAATATGGAGAAAAGTCTCTCAATGGGCAGTAAATAAGAGAAGGTGGTGAACTTTTGTAGTCAATTCTCACAGTATTGTGTAGGGGCAACAAGAAAACTGCTTAGTCCTTCTCTGGGACCAGTTTCAGAACTTTTCCAATCGCAATGGTCTTACCCTCATCTCTTAAAGTAAAACGACCCATTTGAGGAAAATCTTTGAATGTCTCAAGGCAGATAGTTCCTGCTGTCCTTAAACGGGCAATGCACACTTGATCTTGTTTCACGAAGCGGGGCCGTGTCTTACTCTTTTCTCCTGATTTTTTATCTACCAAGGAGATTAAGGCTGTTATCTCAACTTCCTCAATACAAGTATGAATGTGCAGCACCGCATTATAACCTGGGCAGATGATGGACTTGTGCTCAATAATCACTATCTGAACATCAAATGTGCGTCCAGAATGGCAAAGATTATTAGGATCACAGAGTATGAATCCTGGAAGAATCTCTTCTTCTTCAATTCCCTTCAGTCTGATTTTAAGGTTTTCACCTGGGGCTACATAATCAGTTTCAGCATCATCAGAAAGTATTCCAAGAACTTCCACATTGTGCTTATTTGGCATCATCACAAGCTGCTGGCCTTTAAAAATGGATCCTGATTCCAGCTTTCCCAGGACCACAGTGCCCATATCCTTGTACTTATCCACAATTGGCAGTCTAATTGGTCCATCAATGGATCTGTTGAAGTTTGGCATATTATCCAAATACGGAATGAATGGTAATCCAGTGTACCAAGGGCAGAAATCTGATTGCTCTTTAATATTTGCCCCGGTAAGCCCTGAGCAGGGCATAAAGTGAATGTCCTTTTTGGGACTGAAGCCGACTTTCTTCAAAAAGGGCACTAGCTTTTCTTTACATTCTTCATATCTCTCGCTGCTCCAATTTACTGTGGGATCATCCATCTTATTAATAAGCACTATTAAATATTTCACCCCTGCTGTTTTTGCCAACATCGCATGTTCTCTTGTCTGTCCACCTTTTTCAAATCCAGTCTCAAACTCTCCTTTCCTGGCAGAGATTACCAGTACAGCCAAATCAGCTTGAGAAGCACCACCAATCATATTTGGGACAAAACTCTTGTGGCCAGGGGCATCTAAAATTGTGAAATGTTTCTTTTCTGTTTCAAAATAGGCACGACCCACTTCTACTGTTTTACCCTTGTCTCGTTCTTCCTGATTTGTATCTAAGGCCCAGGACAAATACCAAGTTTCTCTGTTTTTTTCTTTAGCTTCTCTTTCATATTTCTCAAGTGTCCTTTTGTCAACCATTCCTGTCAAAAACATGATCTGTCCTCCAATGGTTGACTTTCCGGCATCTACATGCCCAATGAATACCACATTTACGTGTTCTTTTTTAGGAGCACCTGAGGGTACGACCACAGATTTCGATTTTCTGATTTCCTCTTTCTCAATCATTTCCTGGCCACTTTCTTCTGGGGGCCCCGAATCTCCCAAGGAACTACCCCCTGGCTCAGCTTCACTTACTTCTTTATTGTGTTCCCATGATTCTTCTAAGACCATCTCCACCTCTCCATTTTCTACAACAGGTTCCGAAAGTTCCATGGTAACAGCTGAATTGGAACCTTCATGCCACACTAGCTGTTCCTCTTTGGAATGTTCCACAGGTGCCCCCCGTCCCAGCCTTTTACCTTGAGGGTCGCCCGCGCCGGGGCAGGTTTCATCGATGCCGGGGGCGTCGGCCGGGGGGGTCTGCGGCTGGCACGGGCCCCGCAGGAAGGACGGCACGAACTCCGCGGCGTGGACGTTAGGCACGAAGGGTTTGGCGTTGACGTTGAGCTGTCGGCTGAAGGCCGAGCTGAGGGGCTCACGCTGGGCCTCGGCCGCCGCCGCCACAGCCGCCGAGGCGGCTCGGTCCCCGCTCGGGGCCAAACCCGGTGCTTCCATGTCCACCTGGTCCCAGCAGTCGGGAGCCGAGTCGCTGCTGCTGCTGCTGCCCGGATCCATGGTCCTCAGCCCTGATGGATGCGGGGAGGGAGCGGGCTCAGCGGGCCAGAAAGAGCGGGCAGTGTCGCAGGGGATGAGGCGGCAAGAGCAGGGGGCTCGGGGGGGAGCGACACGAACCTTAGCGGCGGCGCGGAGGCAGCCCGGTCCCGACGCTGCATTCGCAACTGCGGCGGCGGCAGCAGATATGGCGGCGCAGCCTCTCCTGTTGTGTGTGAGCGGATCTCCTCCCCCAAACCCCGACCACTTCCGACTCCTCCACCGCCGACCCGGCGCCGGGCGGGGATTGACCCCTCGCTGCCATCCGTACGCTCGGCCTCCTGCATCCTCAGTCTTGGGTGAAGTCCGAAAGTCTCTCTCTCTCTCTCTCTTTTTTTTTTTTTAACGAAAATGTCCATTCATTTTTGTTCACGCGCTCCGGGAGAGCGATTTGACCACGATTTAATGATTAAGCCTAGACAGGCACACCTGATTTCCAATTCTACTCAGATTCAAGTGAAAATGAAAATTGCTATTGAACAAATGGAGGTAGGATAGGGATTAAAGGTTTACCCAGCAACCGAAGGAAGAAATTAGTGATCAGGGAGGCGCTCTTGAAATACAGGGAGATGAAGCCGAACCTTGGAAATGCGACTTTAGATCAGTATTAATTTGAAACCCGAGGCCTTTGGATTTCCCTTTTCCAGTGCCGCTCCTCCCGCCCCCCTCGCCCCCCCCCCCCCCATAAGCCTATAACTTTGGCTGATGGCTTCTACGGTGTAAAGATGGGGTTATAACCTTTTTTCATGTTAAGCACTTTGGCTGTATCTACATGGAAGGAATTCCCAAGGAGACCCTTGTCCCGGTAAAGCTGCGCAACCTACAGCATTTGTGCAGGTGCTAGGACAATGGCTGGCCTGTGATGCGGTGGTGGATCACATAGACAGGCACAGGACTCAGATCACTTGTATTCTTCTAACCAACTGTATTCTGGTGTACCTGCCCCACTCACCAGCACCTTCCTGGAGTACACCCTAGGTCCACAGGCTTTCCTCTCTAATTCTGGGGGCCTGGAAGCTTACTGCTGATACTGGGTTTGCTCTAAGAAAGAATCAGTGTCATATTGGAACCTTGCAAGGCTTGTGGATATCAGCCTAATTAAGCCGATTAAGACCTCTGAGATGGGCAAAGTCCATAAGACCCTAAGCAATAGAATTTCACTCTTAGAAAGAGTTTGTAACATTTGAGCCAAAGCCTAGAAGAGCTACTTTGTAAATTATCTTAATTTAGATCAAACTGAAATAGAAAAAAGATACTGGGAAAATGCAGTTTGCTAGTACAAGATGAAGTCATAGAGTTGGATATTAAATAAATCCAACAACAACCCAAAATGTAAAAATTAGTAACTGATTTATAACTTAAGAATTTTGTTCTGCAGATTTCAGGGGTAGAAAAAAATGTCGTATGTCTAACACGCTTGGATCCTTGGTGGTTTCAGTCTGGGGTTGCCATTATTTTACTAGCTCTGTGCTGTTCCCAAGCCATTAGATGTGAAACCCCTTCATTCTTTTTGCCTCAGGTATTGGCTTAATTATTTGCTATCACATAAAGAGAATGTACACACCTATTCACAAAGAATAGGAAGAAATGAGAGGGTGAATGTGCAGAGACCCTTGGACAGCACTCTACAATGTGCTGGAGCCTTTCTTGGGCATTCTGTGAACCTCAGATAGACTTACGAAAATGTCTCTGGGAGAACTTGTCAAGGTTTAGGCAATTGTGTTCACATAAAGTTAGTAATAGAAAGGAAGTGGAACAGACCAGGGACATTTCCTTTACCTGGGTCATTTGTATTGATCATGAGAATATTAGTGTAACTGCTACTTAGTAATATCTCTGTTAGAGAACAGAGGATGATTCACTTTTAGAAACCTAAAGGAGAAATGGTGACTGGATGTCTTCACAAGCCATCATCCTTGGGGCTCAGGGAGAGGCAGATACACCCAAGAGAAAGAAACACTGACCAGGCTATATACACAGAGACTAACCTTGGAAAAAACGCTCTTGGTTTGTGTGATGGGCTGATTGTCTCCAGTTGATCTGCCTACAACTTTGAGGGAGTTCATCAGTATATGGGAGAAGTCCCATCAAAGGCAATATCTGGCCACTGCTTAATTCAATCATTACCCCCTTAAAATTTTTTATTGCAAAATATAGCACAAATACAGAAAATTGCATAAAACAAAATTATAGCTTATTGACTTAGAAGGAAAACACGTTTGTAACCACCACCCAAATCAATAGAACTTTGCCAGCCAATAGAGAAGGCTTCTCTGTACCCTGTCCAAACACAGCCCACTCCTTCCATCCTTAATGTAACCACTATCCTGACATTTATGGTAATCACCTTCATGATTTTCTGTACAGTTTTATCACACAAATATATACTCAAACACTACAGTTCAATTTTGCCTAGTTTTTTTTTTAACATCTTTATTGGAGTATAATTGCTTTACAATGTTGTGTTAGTTTCTGCTTTATAACAAACTGAATCAGTTATACATATACATATATCCCCATATCTCTTCCCTCTTGCGTCTCCCTCCCTCCCACCCTCCCTATCCCACCCCTCTAGGTGGTCACAAAGCACCGAGCTGATCTCCCTGTGCTATGCGGCTGCTTCCCACTAGCTATCTATTTTACATTTGGTAGTGTATATATGTCCATGCCACTCTCTCACTTTCTCCCAGCTTACCCTTCCCCCTCCCCGTGTCCTCAAGTCCATTCTCTAGTAGGTCTGTATCTTTACTCCCGTCTTACCCCTAGGTTCTTCATGACCATTTTTTTTTTTTAGATTCCATATATATGTGTTAGCATACGGTATTTGTTTTTCTCTTTCTGACTTACTTCACTCTGTATGACAGATTCTAGGTCCATCCACCTCACTACAAATAACTCAATTTCGTTTCTTTTTATGGCTAAGTAATATTCCATTGTATATATGTGCCACATCTTCTTTATCCATTCATCAGTCGATGGACACTTAGGTTGCTTCCATGTCCTGGCTATTGTAAATAGAGCTGCAATAAACATTTTGGTACATGACTCTTTTGGAATTATGGTTTTCTGAGGGTATATGCCCAGTAGTGGGATTGCTGGGTCGTATGGTAGTTCTATTTTTAGATTTTTAAGGAACTCCATACTGTTCTCTGTAGTGGCTGTATCAAATTACATTCCCACCCACAGTGCAAGAGGGTTCCCTTTTCTCCACACCCTCTCCAGCACTAGTTGTTTGTAGATTTTTTGATGATGGTGATTCTGACCAGTGTGAGATGATATCTCATTGTACTTTTGATTTGCATTTCTCTAATGATTAATGATGTGAGCATTCTTTCATGTGTTTGTTGACAATCTATGTATTTTCTTTGGAGAAATGTCTTTTGGAGATTAATCCTTTGTCAGTTGCTTCTTTTGCAAATATTTTCTCCCATTCTGAGGGTTGTCTTTTCGTCTTGTTTATGGTTTCCTTTGCTGTGCAAAAGCTTTTAAGTTTCATAGGTCCCGTTTGTTTATTTTTGTTTTTGTTTCCATTTCTCTAGGAGGTGGGTCAAAAAGGATCATGCTGTGATATATATCATAGAGTGTTCTGCCTATGTTTTCCTCTAAGAGTTTGATAGTGTCCAGCCTTACATGTAGGTCTTTAATCCATTTTGAGTTTATTTCTGTGTATGGTGTTAGGGAGTGTTCTAATTTCATTCTTTTACATGTATCTGTCCAGTTTTCCCAGCACCACTAATTGGAGAGGCTGTCTTTTCTCCACTGTATATTCTTGCCTCTTTTATCAAAACTAAGGTGACCATATGTACGTGAGTTTATCTCTGGGCTGTCTATCCTGTTCCATTGATCTATATTTCTATTTTTGTGCCAGTACCATATTGTCTTGATTACTGTAGCTTTGAAGTACAGTCTGAAGTCAGGGAGCCTGACATCTCCAGCTCCGTTTTTCTTTCTCAAGATTGCTTTGGCTATTCGGGGTCTTTTGTGTTTCCGTACAAATTGTGAAATTTTTTGTTCTACTTCTGTGAAAAATGCCAGTGGTAGTTTGCTAGGGATTGAATTGAATCTGTAGATTGCTTTGGGTAGTGGAGTCATTTTCAGAATGCTGATTCTTCCAATCCAAGAATGTGGTGTACCTCTCCATCTATTTGTATCATCTTTAATTTCTTTCATCAGTGTCTTATAGTTTTCTGCATAAGGGTCTTTTGTCTACTTAGGTAGGTTTATTCCTAGGTATTTTATTCTTATTGTTGCAATGGTAAATGGGAGTGTTTTCTTAGTTTCACGTTCAGATTTTTCATCTTTAGTGTATAGAATGCAAAAGATTTCTGGGCATTAATTTTGTATCCTGCTACTTTACCAAATTCATTGGTTAGCTCTAGTAGTTTTCTGGTAGCATCTTTAGGATTCTCTATGTATGGTAGCATGTCATCTACAAACAGTGACAGCTTTACTTCTTCTTTTTCAATTTGGATTCCTTTTATTTCTTTTTCTTCTCTTATTGCTGTGGCTAAAACTTCCAAAACTATGTTGAATAATAGTGGTGAGAGTGGGCAACCGTGTCTTGTTCCTGAACTTAGCGGAAATGTTTTCAGTTATTCACCATTGAGGACGATGTTGGCTGTGGGTTTGTCATATATGGCCTTTATTATGTTGAGGTAAGTTCCCTCTATGCCTACTTTCTGGAGGGTTTTTATCATAAATGGGTGTTGAATTTTGTCAAAACTTTCTGTGCATCTATTGAGATGATCATATGGTTTTTCTCCTTCAATTTATTAATATGGTGTATCACATTGATTGATTTGCATATATTGAAGAATCCTTTCATTCCTGAGATAAACCCCACTTGATCATGGTGAATGATCCTTTTAATGTGCTGTTGCATTCTGTTTGCTAGTATTTTTTGAGGTTTTTTACATCTATGTTCATCACTGATATTGGCCTGTAGTTTTCTTTCTTTGTGACATCTTTGTCTGGTTTTGGTATCAGGGTGATGGTGGCCTCGAAGAATGAGTTTGGGAGTGTTCCTCCCTCTGGTATATTTTGGAAGAGTTTGAGAAGGATAGGTGTTAGTTCGTCTCTAAATGTTTGATAGAATTCATCTGTGAAGCCATCTGGTCCTGGGCTTTTGTTTGTTGGAAGATTTTTAACCACAGTTTCAATTTCAGTGTTTGTGATTGGTCTGTTCATATTTTCTATTTCTTCCTGGTTCAGTCTCAGAAGGTTGTGCATTTCTAAGAATTTGTCCATGTCTTCCAGGTTGTCCATTTTATTGGCATATAGTTGCTTGTAGTAATCTCTCATGATCCTTCGTATTTCTGCAGTGTCAGTTGTTACTTCTTCTTTTTCATTTCTAATTCTATTGATGTGATCTTCTCCTTTTTTTTCTTGATGAATCTGGCTAATGGTTCATCAATTTTGTTTACCTTATCAAAGAACCAGCTTTTACTTTTATTGATCTTTGCTATCGTTTCCTTCATTTCTTTTTCATTTATTTCTGATCTGATCTTTATGATTTCTTTCCTTCTGCTATTTTTGGGGTTTTTTTCGTTCTTCTTTCTCTAATTGCTTTAAGTGTAAGGTTAGGTTGTTTATTTGAGATGTTTCTTTTTTCTTAAGGTGGGATTGTGTTGCTATAATCTTCCCTCTTAGAACTGCTTTTGCTGCATCCCATAGGTTTTGGGTCATTGTGTTTTCATTTTCATTTGTTTCTAGGTATTTTTGATTTCCTCTTTGATTTCTTCAGTGATCTCTTGGTTATTAAGTAGTGGTTGTTTAGCCTCCATGTGTTTGTATTTTTTACAGATTTTTTTCCTGTAATTGATATCTAGTCTCATAGCGTTGTGGTTGGAAAAGATACTTGATAGGATTTCAATTTTCTTGAATTTACCAAGGCTTCATATGTGACCCAAGATGTCATCTATCCTGGAGAATGTTCCATGAGCACTTGAGAAGAAAGTGTATTGTGTTGTATTTGGATGGAATTTTGTATAAATATCAATTAAGTCCATCTCGTTTAATGTATCATTTAAAGCTTGTGTTTCCTTATTTATTTTCATTTTGGATGATCTGTCCATTGGTGAAAGTGGGGTGTTAATGTCCCCTATTATGATTGTGTTACTGTTGATTTCCCCTTTTATGGCTGTTAGTATTTGCCTTATGTATTGAGGTGCTACTATGTTGGGTGCATAAATATTTACAGTTGTTATATCTTCTTCTTGGATTGATCCCTTGATCATTATGTAGTGTCCTTCTTTGTCTCTTGTAATATTCTGATTTAACGTCTATTTTGTCTGATGTGAGAATTGCTACTCCAGCTTTGTTTTGATTTCCATTTGCATGGAATATCTTTTTCCATCCTCTCACTTTCAGTCTGTATGTGTCTCTAAGTCTGAAGTGGGTCTCTTGTAGACAGCATATATATGGGTCTTGTTTTTGTATCCATTCAGCCAGTGTACGTCTTTTGGTTGGAGCATTTAATCCATTTACATTTAAGGTAATTATAGATATGTATGTTCCTATTACCATTTTCTTAATTGTTTTGGGTTTGTTATTGTACGTCTTTTCTTTCTCTTGTGTTTCCTGCCTAGAGAAGTTCCTTTAGCATTTGTTTTGAAGCTGGTTTGGTGGTGCTGATTTCTCTTAATTTTTGCTTGTCTGTAAAGTTTTAATTTCTCCGTCAAATCTGAATCAGTTCCTTGCTGGGTCCAGTAATCTTGGTTGTAGGTTTTTCCCTTTCACCATTTCAAATATGTCCTGTCACTCCCTTCTGGCTTGCACAGTTTCTGCTGTTAACCTTATGGGGATTCCCTTGTGTGTTATTTGTTTTTCTTTCCCTTGCTGCTTTTAGTACTTTTTCTTTGTATTTAATTTTTGATAGTTTCATTAATATGTGTCTTGGTGTGTTTCTCCTTGGATTTATCCTGTATGGGACTCTTTGTGCTTCCTGGACTTGATTAACTATTTCCTTTCCCATATTAGGGACGTTTTCAACTATAATCTCTTCAAATATTTTCTCAGTCCCTTTCGTTTTCTCTTCTTCTTCTGGGACCTCTATAATTCGAATGTTGGTGCATTTAATGTTGTCCCAGAGGTCTCTGAGACTGTCCTCAATTCTTTTCATTCTTTTTTCTTTATTCTGCTCTGCAGTAGTTATTTGCACTATTTTGTCTTCCAGGTCACTTATCCGTTCTTCTGACTCAGTTATGCTGCTATTGATCCCTTCTAGAGAATTTTTAATTTCATTTATTGTGTTGTTCATCACTGTTTGTTTGCTCTTTAGTTCTTCTAGGTCCTTGTTAAACGTTTCTTGTATTTTCTGCATTCTATTTCCAAGATTTTGGATCATCTTTACTATCATTATTCTGAATTCTTTTTCAGGTAGACTGCCTGTTTCCTCCTCATTTGTTAGTTCTGGTGTGTTTTTACCTTGCTCCTTCATCTGCTGTGTGTTTCTCTGTCTTCTCACTTTGCTTAACTTACTGTGTTTGGGGTCTCCTTTTCGCAGGCTGCAGGTTCGTAGTTCCTGTTGTTTTTGGTGTCTGCCCCCAGTGGCTAAGGTTGGTTCAGTGGGTTGTTTAGGCTTCCTGGTGGAGGGGACTAGTGCCTGTGTTCTGGTGGATGAGGCTGGATCTTTTCTTTCTAGTGGGCAGGTCCACATCTGGTTGTGTGTTTTGGGGTGTCTCTGACCTTATTATGATCTTAGGCAGCCTCTCTGCTAATGGGTGGGGTTGTGTTCCTGTCTTGCTAGTTGTTTGGCATAGGGTGTCCAGCACTGTAGCTTGCTGGTCGTTGAGTGAAGCTGAGTCTTTGCGTTGAGATGGAGATCTCTGGAAGATTTTTGCCATTTGATATTATATGGACCTGGGAGGTCTCTTGTGGACCAGTGTCCTGAAGTTGCCTCTCCCTCCTCAGAGGCACAGCCCTGATGCCTGGGTGGAGCACCAAGAGTCTGTCATCCACACGGCTCAGAATAAAAGGGAGAAAGAAAGAATGAAAAAGATAAAATAAAATGATATAAAATGAAATTGCCTACCTTTTTTGATAATTCTTTTAAGTCTCTCAATCTACAGCTTCCCAACCTATCCTCCATTTTTTTCCCATCATTTATTCATTGAAGAAGGTAGATATGTGACTTGTAGAGTTTTCTACATTCTTGACTTTGCTGATTGTATCCCTATGGTATATTTTAGAATATTCCTTTTTTTCTCTGTGTTTTCTGTATATCAATAATTGGATCTGTGAGCTTGATATAGGTGCAATTTTTTAGCAAGAATACTTGAATGGGGATTTTGAGTATTTCCATAAAGAGGCACATAATGTCAGGTTGTGACTCCTATTACAGTTAGCAGAAGTTAATGATGATTGTGTAGGAACGTTGCATCATTAGTTGTTGCAAAATTGTGATATTGTACTTCTGTCGTTCTTCCTTTCTTTATTAATTGGAGTACACATTTAAAACAGTTTCCTTTTATTGATAATTTTGTTACTTTGAGGTACAAATTGTAAAAGGGAGACAGGGAAGTGGTTGATTACTTCTCTTTATTTGAGTGTTTTGAAAATAACGATGTGGTTGCCTATAATCCTTCACAGATGACAAATAAGGATATTGCAAAAGAATAATTATGAATTATTGGATTTACATATATTTGATGTTTTAAACAATTTTTCTTACTACACATTAAATTTAAGATGGTCTATTATTGACCAGTGGAAGCCTCTTCAAGTTGGGTTCTGAGTGGTTTTGAGACTATGCTAGTAATCCTTCATGGTTTATTTATTATCTGGTGAGACAAAATGTATCAGACCAATTTTATATATTTCTGCCAAACCAGTAATACTGGTTCTCAATGATAAAAGGGGATGATAAAAATTAGAAAATAAAATAATTATTCATTTGATTTATCCCACCTACACATACAGAAGTCTTGATACTGCCACCACCAATATGATTAGAGAAAACAGATTTTTTTTCCATAAGCTCTCCACGTTCTCTACCAGTGTGTCATGGATGAACTACATTTATCTTCTAATAACTCATTTTGTTGAGTGTTTCCTGGGTGCAGGTCATATTTCAATTACTTTCTATGGATTTTCTTATTTCATTTTCCCTACCATTCTGCAAAGAAGGTAATCTTATCACTATATTTTACAGAAAAGAAATGGATGTTTAGAGAAGCTGAGTGAATTATCCAAGGTCATATAACTAGTAAGTAGTGGGCTTTGTGTTCAAACACGGGCATTATGATTCTAAGGCCATACTGGCTTGTAGCATCTATTATCTACAAAAAAAAATGAATCGGGAGATTTGGCAGGTTTAAATCACAAAATGGGAGAAGAGGGTAAAGTCATAGATTATCTGTAGAGAATGGAAATATTGGTGAATTTTAGAGAGAAAGGATAATACAGTGAAGCTCTTTTATGAGGACATGTTTTCTTCCTGAAGTAGGAGATAACCCTGTGGAGACTGTGAGAGAGGAATGAAATAAGGAAAATGAGAAATGGAGAAGATTTAGGATAGACTTTTAGGGTGTGGGGGAAGTGGCTGACTTGTGAATGTAAAATTATTTTCTTAAGAATTCCAATTAAACAAAAGAAGTTTATACTGGAAAACATAATACTCTCTGGCTTTGAGAGTCCCCTCTTTCCCCCTCATACATCTAGCATCATTAGGCAGACTAGAGCACAAGCAGAGTTTTAAGTTTCATCCTGGTTTTAGGAATGGTAGTACCAAATGGGCTGGAAGCAGAAGAGGAATATATCAAGGGACTAGGGAACACAGGGTTAAGAACACTGTGTTGGATGCATTATATTGGTTTTCTCACTGTATCTTCCCGCTGCATTCATAAATATGCCTCTCTATACTGAAGAGGCAGGAAAGCTTAATTCTCTGTTTCCTAGAGTTTTTACTAGTAGGGTTCCAGATGCATTTTACCTTCTGTCAATCTGATGCCCACTGATCAGATTTATTTTAGAGCAAATTTAAGTGCAGAGAGATGTAGAGTAAAGCAGGCATGATCTGGAGTTGTGAATGTAGCTGGGGAAGTATCTTTCTTGAGCTAACAATTCTGGTAGAATTTCCTGGTTCCAAGAAAGGAATTAAGACACCCTATGCCTAAAGCCAACAGTTGCACTGGAAGCACCCTGATTTACCCACTCAACTGTAGCAGCTCCCCTTGGGGACCAATTCTGCTGAATGACTATAATAATCATTCTGAGAGGCCAGGAATAGACCTGTATCTCCAGGCTCTAGGACAGCATTTATAGGCCCTAACTCCCCAAATTAATCCTTGTACTAATTAACATAAAATGCTTTCTGCTAACAGCAACAAAACATTGACTAGTACAAGTACCGAAAAGTTGGGGTTCAAAATCAAGCCATACCATTGTTAACTATTGTCTTCATTTAATATCCTTAAACACTCTGTGCCTCAGTTTCCTTATCGGATAAGTGGAGATGAATCCACATTCACATGTAAACCCTGAGGTACTAGGGGCAAAGTTACATGGCGGGTACAAAGAACCAAAGAGGCTAGATTTGTAAGATACTTCAGTGGCATCATCATTACTAAACACCAATATGGTAAATTGTGGGACAGCAACTTCCATCATGGATGATACACCTTATAGAAAAGCCTGTGAGTAAACATAAACAAAAATGCCTAAATTTGAGGCTAAGTGGGAGGAAATGTATCTCCATTCTAAGGCAGTCCCTAATGCCCGCAACATCCACACCACACCCCATCCAATGTTTCCAGTCCTAGGTGAGAATATAATTACAAACCAAAGATGAAACTATAAACCTGTTGTTTTCAGACTAATTCACGCACAGTCAATATGAGAAATATGAAGAACTGTGAAAACTGAGATTATTAGTCACTCAGACTTGTTCATTTTACACCAGTACACAGAACTGCTAAAATAAAATTTAGTGAAGCATATAAATAAAATGATAATTATGTGACATGATGGAGATGTTGGCTAACGCTACAGTGGCATTCATATTGAAATACATAAATGTATCAAATCAACACATTGTCCAACTTAAGTTTATACAATGTTATACGTCAATTATATCTCAATAAAAAATTAAAAATAAAATTTGGTGAAGCACACTCAGCTAGAACTGAACTGCCTGATAGCCGAGTGCTGGAGTAGCCTAACCAGAAAGTAGTCTTATTTGAGGGTTAAAGAGTGGAAAATATCTCCATTTGGTAACCTGATGGCCAACCAATTCCTGTATGTGTCCTAGCAATTCCTGCGTAAAGATTACTGTGATCTCTCGGAGTAACGGGATGAAGTCAAAGGGTTGTCTAATTCCCCTACATTTTATCCAACACTTCTCATGTAGCAGCCTGTATTCAAGTAATCATGGGTACAAATGTTTTACACATCCCAGACTCTGTATGCTTCATGATGTTCTGGCGATCTCTTGTGGAGCTCATTTCACAAGGGCACAGGAGGGCTAGATCTTTTGCCCCAGGTTAGAAATCAGAAAATTGAAGTTTGGAGAAAAGGAGGCTGGTTACCAAAGGGTCTTTGGTGTGACCAAGGCCCAAACACTCAGCCCTCAAAATGCACAGCCCTGACTGGAAAAACCATTGAGAGGAAGAAGCCGAGTAAGGTCACTTGGAGATTTACTGATAAATGACTTCCAGAGGGGTGCTGGTACAATGATATGGAGGAGATAGATGTGTCAGGGAAAGAGGAAATCTGAGCTATGAAAGGTTCCGGAAAGTAGAGCAATAGCAAATGATGGCACAGATGAACACAGAGAAAACAGTGTGAGTGAGAATTAATGGTAATGTGGGGAAATGAATTTTGTAAGCCAAAAGATGATCAAATCCGTGAGCCTAGTTGAGTCACCTGTCCCCCAAGTAAGGTAGAAAGGTCCAACGAAGGAGAGGGAGTCTTAATTCTTCTGTCTCCAAATGTAGTAATACCTGCATCACAACAAAGACAGCCAAGGGGTAATGCCAGGTTCAAACATCTGGTGGAGGGATGAGCACAGTAATATAATGTTGTAATAAAACAGGAAAGTGTGATGTCAGTACACTTCACTCAGTTCTATGACGTACTTCCAGCCCACACTGACTGAGCGCCGGCTTTGCATTTGCCCCTGTGTGGGCAGATTCAGATTATGAGTCTGCATCACGCAGGGACAAATTGAGTGCCAATAAGAATAATAACTAAAACAGATTTAAGCACATCAACTGTGATTAAATGTTGGGTTCATAGTGGCTCTAGAGGAACAAAGACCTCATGGTCACCGTGATCAAATGGTAGGAAATAGATTCATTATTTGGAAATTGGGTAAGCAGAGGCAAGTAATGAAACAATTATCCTGTGTGTGGCATATGAACTGTAACACTGGTTACCGAATAGTGGATGAGGGAAGTTTCTCATCGGAGAAGAATTCCATCTAATAAATGAAGAAGGGTAGATAGAATGAAAATATATCCATTTTCAACCTCAAATGATGCAAGCGCTCTAGGCAATGAGCACCAATATCTGCTCGCTTTACAAAAAGAGGGACAACCATGCTGTATTCCCCTCCCAATGGACGAATGCAACACTGCCTCTGAGACATTCTTGCCAAATTATGAAGACTGAACCAGAAGAAGGCAAGATCTAAATCCCAATTTGCAGGAAAGGCTGGGGACAGAGGAGTGTGTTAAATGACGCCAGTGAAATGAAATCAGCAAAATTCTGCATGTGGATGACTCTCTAGAGCAAAGGACTCATTTCTCATGAGAAAAAGAGAGAGTAAGAGAGGGTGAATTTTACAGAGAATTAGCAGGCATATTGAAAAAAAAGCAAGAGGGAAGAGGTATGGGAACATATGTATATGTACAACTGATTCACTTTGTTATAAAGCAGAAACTAAACACACCATTGTAAAGTAATTATACTCCAATAAAGATGTTAAAAAAAAAACCAGAAACTGCAGTGCCTGAGTCTAAGTGGGATCCAGAGTTGAAGAAAACAAAGTGAAAACATTAGCATTTAAAAGAGAGAAAGGGAAACTTTACCTGTGAGTGTTGAAGATACTAAGTAATTATTCACTCTTGTTTAGGCATGATAATGGCATGTATTGTGTCACTAAAGTAGTCTTTTTAAGGAGTCTTTATCTTGGAGAGCTATATTCTGCAATATACATGGATTAACTGAAAAAATGTTTGGGATTTGCCTGAAGAAAACCTGGAGGGGTGGGTAAATTAATAGGTTTACATGAAATAAAACTGATCAAGAGCTCATGTCAGTTGAAGTTGGGTGGGATTTACATGGGAGCTCGTTATAATAGTTAATTTGTCATGTATCAGTTTGACAATATTTATAGCAGAAGGTTTTTAAAAAAAATATCCAAAGCCACAAAACAGACTAATGAAATCAGAATTTCTGGATATAGAGCCAGTATGAGAAGTTGTAAAAGTTAACTTCAAATGAGTTTAAGGGAAAGTTTGGAAGCAAAGGTAAAATAAATAGGGTCTTATGTTTTTTGTTTTTTGCTGTTTGTTGTTGTTGTTGTTGTTTGCAGTAAGAAATCTGGAAGCACCCATTTGTTCTCTGATTCAGCTGCTCCAGGGCACCATGGCTTCGATCCCCCTGCTCCACTATTTCCTGCAGGTTAAGGTGGTAACCTCATGCAGCCACACAGGCATCTCTGCAAGAGCTCCAGGCATCTCTATTGCATTCCAAGTGCCACCATCCTCCTGTGCCACATCTGTCCTTCTCATTAAAAAAAGGCATATACCACAGAAGCCCCCAACGCATTCCCCGTATGTCTCATTGGGCAGGACTGGATCATAGAGCCACCTTTATCTATAGAAGAGGCTGGAAAAATCATTATCTGACAAAGGGAAACGGTGTAGCCATGATTGGATTGGAGAAATCCCAAATCCCACCTGGGGACTGAACATATTACCTCTTTGACCAAAATCAGTTTTTCCTACCCTAGGGCATTGATAGGAAAGGCTGTTGGGTCAGAAATCAACAAATCCATTGGGAAAGGAGAAGCGGAGCTCCTAGGCCCAGAAACAAGTCAGGGATAAGGATTAAGTATGCACTGAAGGGAATACACTCACAGGATTGAGTCACCTACTCTATCCAAGCACTTTCACACCTGCTATCTTGTTCAATCCCCACAACAATCCTATTAACGAGGTAAGTGGCATTATCTCCATGTTGTGTGCGATGAGGGACCAGAGCCTCCTAGAGGAAGGGCGAGGTGGCTAGCTGGGGTTCTGATTAGTGGCTCCACAGCACATTACTTTGCCCATCTGCCAGGGGTTCTAACAGCCACCTCCGTGGCTCACCAAAATCACTGTGGGAAATATTAAAGGGGCAAAGGAAGGAAGTCCACTGTTTGCTCAGCACTGTGCTAGGCATATTCCAATTCAGGAAGGGGGCCTAGTTTGATTCTGGCTCTACTCTGATGGGAGATGATGCTTGCAGATTTAGGGCTCACATAGCGGCTCACAAATGTTCCTGCCCCACACTATCCATTCTGCACACCAGGCCACATGTGAAAACTGCAAGCACGGGAACTCCGTTATGGGCTGAGAAAGGAGTGCAGGGCCTAACACAGGAAGTGTGAAGCTTGATGATCTGACCATAGGCAGAGGTGCTGCCACACTGATCTCATTGCCAGCAGGTCTGGTCGCCTGTTCACAAGGAATGAGCTTGATGTACATTCGTCCCATGAGCACCTGCAGAGTCTAGCTCAGGTCCTGCCAGAACATCAAGGTTAGTTCCTAGAAAGCCTTTCCTGTGCCTCATACTTCCATTTCATGCCAGTAGAATATTGCCATTCATGGAGCAAAGAGCTGTTCTTTATTATGTCAACTTTGCTCCCCTGCCATATTTGACCCAATGCAAGAATCTTGTGACCCAATTCTCCTCTGTCCTTAATCTCCATCCCTTAAGACTTGGGTCTCGTGAGTCTTGGAGACTCGTGAGATATAGATCCTGCCAATTGAACCCTCTCTATCCCCTAGTTAAGTAGTTGCATGTGGCTCAACCCCATTTGCAGACCGACATGTTCTCGTTCTGTGAGTCTGCTCAGAAGAACATGGGAAGAGAGGGAGATCCCCATCATTATGGAGAAAACTCAGGATCTAGTCTTTGGAAGTTTTAAAGATATATCATAAAATTTTAATCAGTATTTTCATATGTCATGAGAACAGACATTGAGGCATCCTAATACTGCAGAATCACCAGTTGACATGTGACATTGACTCCTTCCTCTGAAAACCTATTATAGACTTACTAAACCTTCCCTAGGAAATCAAGACACTGCAAGACGGAAGTATTTCTGCTCACAGTAGATTCTGTAGGTAAGTAAGAGCAAGGAAGTAGAACAGACAGTGGTGGGGGGGAGTCCCTTCTTTATTAAGTCTGCTATATCTTATTGATAGTTCCATGCTTGTCTATTTAGTTATAAAATCTGTTCTGCAACAAATGAAGCAACGGCGTGAGATAGTGAAGTGAGAAAGGAGAAGTAGTAGAGTGAGCTGGTGCTATTGTTGTCAAACATCTTGGGTGTTTATCAGAAAGGAGTGACCTAAAGGGAGAGAAATGGTGAACAGGTGTGTCCACAGAGATTGAGCCTAGAAAAATCTGTTGTTGTTGTTTTGTCTTCCCCACCTGAGATGGCTGAGATTCTTTGATGAGGGTTGGACGGCAGTGTACAATTGCTCTGCTCTGATCTTGAAGTAATTCACCCACTGAGAAAAGAAAGTTCACCATTAGAGGTCTGAGAAATCGATAATTTCTTATTTCACTTAATTTAATCCTGAGTAGAGAGTAAATCGTCTCTGATGAAAAACGCTTTTAATTCTCTTCTGTCTGGTAGGATTCAGAACATTCTCACTCACTCATTTGTTGAAACATCACATCTATTACTTGGCAGGCTTGTCAGGAGTAGGGGAAACTCAACATTCTCCCAGAATATCAGAGACGTGTCTGAAAAGGCATCCAGTGAATTATGCACATGCCTACAGTGGGCTATCAAAGGCTGTTTCTAAATTTTTCTTATCAACCCAAAAGAAAATGGAAGCCTTGTTACTTCTATGCTTTAAAGCCAGACACAAAAGGACAAATATTGTAGGACTCTACTTATATGAGAAGTATAGAAGAGGTAAATTCATAGAGAGAGTTGAAAGTAGGTTAGAAGATACCAGGGGCTGGGTGGGAGGGTTTAACGGGAGTTATTGATCAATGTGAACAGAGTTTTTGTGGAAAGGAATGAAATATTATGGAAAGAGTGGTGACAGTTGTGCAATCTTGTGAATCTAATTAATTCCACTGAATTGTACACTTAAAATGCTTAAAGTAGCAAATTTCATGCTATGTATAAATTTACCACAATAAAAATATTTTAAAACCCTTAGGACTTTTTGATCAGGAGCCAGAAGTGTCTGTTGAGGGCCAGATGCAGCCATGTAGAAGCGGTACTTAAGTCTGTCTCTGGGTAATAATTGCAGAGCCCAGGCAGAGTGACCAATACACAGAAAGGGCTCCATAGCTATTAGCTGCCGCTTAAACCATGGTCTGTTCTTGCCCCTTCTGAGGAGAAGTTGTATGCATCTCTGAGGTCTCAGAGACAAACCCTATGTACCCGTCAGCCTTCTGCTTGCCCTTTCCCTGGCCCTTTCTCTCTCTTCCCCCTCTATTCTGCTGTCTGCTATATTTTGTTATACTCAAATGTTGAATTCTTAACGTCAGTGGATGGTATTTGTTAGCTTTCCAATTTTCAGTGCATCTACTTGGTTGATTTTTAAATTCCAGCTTTCTGATGAGATCTCAATTTTGTCATCATCCATAGTCTTGAACATATTCATCATAATTATTTCTCGGCCCCTGTCTGATAATTCCAATATTGGGAACCTCTGGGTATTTTCTTTTCTCTTCTTTGTCTCTTAACCTGTTTTTTCATATGTCTGGTGGTTGATCTAAATGTCAGAACATTGTTTTAAAAAGAGTCGACTGGCTCTGGGCAATGCTTTTCCCTCCATAGAAGTTTCACACTCTCTCTGGCAGGCCGCTAGCATAGGGCAATCCTATCGATCCAGCCAGGGATTGAACTGACTCCAGGAGGCTTCAGGCATTATCAGGCTTGGATTACCCCTGGTTTTCCCTCCTCCCAGGTTACAGCTCTCCAGCGGTCCCAACTGTCAGCCTGGGGTGTTTACTGGGGACCCTCCTTTGGGTGAGTTCTGCACTTAGTGTTTTACTCTACTGTACCATGGGACTGTGGAGAAAACTGTTGAGACCTGTAACAGCTGTCTGCTCATCTTCTTAGTCTCATGTCCTACGCAGTTTAGGTAGGAACAAATGCCTCAAGGAAGAAAACCACCCAAGGTCGGTCTCACTTTTGTCTACCTTTCTTTTCCCTAAGATTCTGACTTCTCCAATATTGCCTGATTTGTAAGTCTGGCTCCATGAATTTTCCCTAGCCCCAGGAATTTTCCTAGAAGCGAATGTCGTCTCTGTCTCTTAGTGGGTGTCTTGCCTGTAGAATGATGTGCTCTCACCCAGGGCAGTTTGGGATTCAGCAGATTCCCTGAGGGTAAAAAGCAGCACAAAACTGTTAGATCCCCCTCAGAGAGGTTCCCTACTCTCCAGGTTCTCCTACCCTGATGTCCTGGACACAAAAGGAGTTCTCTGGTGCCTACAAGCAGAAGTGTTTTTCTTTTGTCCAGATTTACAATTTTTTCTCTGTGAGATAATAGGACTGCAACAAGCTATTTCATCATGGCCATGGCTGGAAGTGGAAATGACCCACGCATGATTGTTTAGCCTTATTATTATTATTTCTTAAAGGTGAATACGCAGATCTGGCTCTAAAATATGCTCCAGAAGAATGTTAATATCAGAATATTTTTCTACCTGATATCCGTATATTCCTGTGGTTTGCAGCACAAGTTTTGGTGGAGCAAAAACCTACAAAATCATCAAGAAAGAAAGTCCAACCCCAACATTTTTCACACAACCAATCTGTGGCTGAAGCATAAAAGCAACAGGCGAACAATTTTGATCATGTGCTAAGTGAGGGAAGTTTATTCTAAGGACTGTGTTTTAAAGAATTTGCAGGGTATGAACTCAGTCAACCAATAATAGAAAATCTAAGGCAAGTGGACTGTTGTTGAGAACTAAATCCTTATAAAACTAGCAAATCAAGTGAAACAGACATAAATAAAATTATACATTATTAAGGAAAACAGAGGGATGGAAAGAGGGAAAGCTGATTTTCTACTTTGATCATTGCTTGTAGGCATTAATAAAGACTGTCTAAAGGAATAGAAGATTATGAACATTTCATATAATTGTATTTATAAAAATACCTCAGGGACTTTGGGTTGTTGGAGAAAATAGTGTAGACTAACTTTTTCTTGCCCCTCCCCTCCAACTTCAAATAATTACCTTGGAAAAATTTCAACAAATAATCGTAAAAAGATTGTAAACGTTGGAAAGAAGACCTAAGGACTTGAAGATTTACGATACACTGTGGTGAATTCCCTGACCTTTCCTTTTATCCCTCAGATGTCCTGAATCGCGTTCTAGAGATGTGCAAGAAAGAAATGCCAGTCTTCAGAGCAAGTAAGTAAGTAAGTAAATAAATAAATAAATAAATAAATAAAAGAACAACAAATTAAAAAGCAAAGCCTGCTGCCAATGTGCAAACATCCGGAAAAGTGAAAACCCGACAGTGACATGAAGGAGAGATGGATACCCAATAGAAGCACCAAGCTGAACTACCTGCAGCATTTACAAGTGCTAACCCTAGCCTGGCAGGCAGGACCACCTTCTCTCCACCCCCAAATGAAGGAAACAACAGGCACTATTCCCACAAAACAGCACCTGTAGCTGATCCTCAGAGGGCTGACCCATCCCATGCTCTTCTCAGGCTGACCGCAGGAGGGTCTTGCCACATGCACAGGTGACTCCACCAGCCCCAATGTCGCCTAGGTGTCCACTCAGTGGCAGAAGGTGACCCAAGACCAGTGTCTTTCTATCCTCTACCCAACAAAGGACTGCCAACTAGACCAGGTGGCTCATGGCATTCCGTCCTGCAGAAGAATATCTAGTCCAGGCATCTGCAGTCCCTTCACCCAATGGCAGAAGGCAACTAGCCCTGGCATTTCCCAGATATCCACCCTGTACCAGAAGGTGAACTAGTTCCAGGGTCTCTCCATACTCCACCCAGTGGCAGAGAGATACCCAGGCCTGCAGCTCCTAGCTCTCCCACCAGTAGCAGCAGGTACCCTGGTGGATGCCTCATTGCATATCATATTCAAATTGCAAAAGAGAAAAGACAAAGGAAAATCCTGAAGGAAGCCAGAAAAAATTAAAAACCTCCTTAACTGTAGAAGAACAAAGAGAAAATTATAGTGGACTTTTTGTCAGTATCAATGCAAGCAAGAAGAGAGCACAGGGGGCATTTTTAATGTGCCAAGAGAAAAATAATGTACCAACCTAGGATCATTATGTATGCAGCAAAAATTATTCTTTAAAAATACAGAGTAAATAAAGACTTTCTCTCTCAGATAAAGAAAAATCGAGGGAATTAGCACCAGTAGTTCTACCCTGAAAGAGACAGGAACAGATTTATAGGGAAAATTATATACGTCGGAAATGTGGATTTACATGAAGAAAGGAAGTACATCAGGGAAGTAATAAAGGAAGGTAAAATGAAATCTCTTATTTTTCTTATTCTTAATGGATCTAAAAATAACTGTTTAAATAATAAAAGTAATAATGAATCAAGTGATTATAGCATGTGGGTAAGTGAAATGAATGACAGTAACATAAAAAGAGATGGAATAGTCTAAGTTACCTGCTCTACATGTGAGGTGGATATGTTGTTTGAAGGTGGTCTTAAATTAGTGAAATATGTATATGTAATCTGTGGGAAACCTCTAATATATTTTAAACAATTATAACCAATACACCAAGAGGAGAAATGAACTGGTTTAATATAAAACATTCCATTACAACCATAGAAGGCAGGAAAAGAAGACTCTCGTAATGAAAACAGCTACAAACACGGTTGATTTTAATGCAACTAGTTCAATAATCACTTTAAATGTGAATGGCCTATAAACACTGAAGAAAAGTCAGAGTGGAATTTACAAATTCACAAGTAAATACTGTCAGCAAGAACCCATTTTGTATTAAAAGTTTCCGATAGGTTAAAGAGATGGAAAAAAACATATCATTCTAACACTAAGCAAAAGAACTCGGGAGTAGTTATATTAATTTCAGACTGTCAGGAGCATTAAAAATCACATTTACATAACTGTCATAACCACGAGAAGAATAAGGAGACATGACTAATAAATGTGAGTCAGTATCCTGGATGCGATCTTGGAATACCAAAAGAACATTAGAGAAAAGTTGAGAGAATATGAATATAAAGTATAGACTTTGGGTAATGATTACATATCAATATCAGTATATTAATGTGATAAATGTACCATACTAGCATAAAATGATAATACTAGGAGAATCTGGTCATGGGTCATATGGGAACTGTCTTTATGCTGTTTACAGTAATTCTGAAAATCTAAAAACTGTTGTAAAATGAAAGGTTTATTTTTAATAAGCATGTTGCTACCACATTGCAGTAGTTCCAGTTATCTTGGGGGTCTCTAGACAGATATTATTTAAGACATAAGATGTCATTTTCTTAAAAATATGTATTCAAAAACGAATGGCTGAAAACTTCCCAAGTTGAAGGAAAAAAAAGTTGAACAACTGTAAAACTACAGACTCAGGGAAGTGAGTGAACTCTGAATAGGAAAAACCCAAAGTATTCCTTGCCAACACACAAGAACTCTGAATTACTGAAGGCTCAAGACAAAGAAAATAATCAAGAAATGAAACACTCAGAAGTGACGTGTTATTTATAGAGGAAAACCGATTCTAACGATAGTAGATTGTTTGTCTTAAACCATGAAGGACATAAGGAAGTGGTGTGTCATTTTTTTCAATTTCTGTTTGTTTTGGGGGTTGTATAATGTGATGAATTAATAGACATAAACATAATGAAATGATAACCACAGTCAAGTTAATTAACATATCCATCACCTCACATAATTACCCTTTTCTTTTGTGGTGAGAGCACATAAGATCTACTCTCCTTGCAATGCCACGTACACAGTACACCACTATTATTAACTACAGTCACGATGCTATACATTAGATTACTAGAAATTATTCATCTTATAACTAAGAGATTGTGCCATTGACCAATATTTTTCGAGTTTTTTAGAAAAGAACCCACAACCCTAAGTTTTACATATGGAGATACGTTCCTTCAGGAATGGGGGGAAATAAAGACACACTCAAAACAAGGAAAACTACAATAATTAATCATTTGCAGATGTATCCCGAGAGAAAATGTTTACGGAAGCTCTCCAAACAAAAAGGAAAGGATAACTGAAGAAAACTTACAGCTTCAGAGAGGAAGGAAGAAAAATGGAGTGGATAAAAAGCGGTGTATATATACCGGCCAGAATGGCCATCATCAAAAAGTCTACAAATAATAAATGCTAGAGAAGGTGTGGAGAAAAGGGAACCCTCCTACACTGTTGGTGGGAATGTAAATTGGTGCAGCCACTATGGAGAATAGTATGGAGGTACCTTAAAACACTAAAAATAGAGTTACGATATGATCCAGCAATCCCAGTCCTAGGCATCTATCGGGAAAAGAAGAAAACTAAAATTCAAAAAGATACATGCACCCCAATGTTCATAGCACCACTATTTACAATAGCCAAGACATGGAAACAACCTAAATGTCCATCAACAGATGAATGGGTAAACAAGATGTGGTATATATGACTGAGTAATATCCTATATATATACATATATATATGTGTGTGTGTGTGTATATATATACATACATAGGTATATATATATATATATATATATATACACACACACACACACATATATATACATATATATATATATATAGGATATTACTCAGTCATAAAAAAGAATGAAATAATGCCATTTGCGGGAACATGGATGGACCTACAGATTATCATACTAAGTGAAGTAGGTCAGGTGGAGAAAGACAAATATCATATGATATCACTTATATGTGGAATCTAAAGAAAATGATACAAAAGAACTTATTTACAAAACAGAAATAGACTCACAGACATAGAAAACAAACTTATGGTTACCAAAGGGGAAAGGGGTGGCAAGGGATAAATTAGGAGTTTGGTTTTAACAGATACACACTACTATATATATATAAAACAGATAAACCACAAGGACCTACTGTATAGCACAGGGAATTATATTCAATAGCTAATATCTTGTAATAACTTATAGTGGAAAAGAATCTGAAAAAGAATATATATAAAAACACATAACTGAATCACTGCTGTACACCTAAAACTAACACAACATTGTATATCAACTGTACTTCAATAAAAAATATAAAATAAGATAAAGGAGACCTTCAAGATGGCAGAGGAGTAAGACGTGGAGACCACCTTCCTCCCCACAAATACATCAGAAATACATCTACATGTGGAACAACTCCTGCAGAACACCTACTGAACGCTGGCAGAAGACGTCAGATTTCCCAAAAGGCAAGAAACTCCCCCATGTACCTGCGTAGGGCAAAAGAAAAAAGAAAAAACAGAGACAAAAGAATAAGGACAGGACTTGCACCTCTGGCAGGGAGCTGTGAAGGAGGAAAAGTTTCCACACACTAGGAAGCCCCTTCACTGGCGGAGACGGGGGGTGACGGGGGTGGGAAGCTTCGGATCCACGGAGGAGAGCGCAGCAACAGGGGTGCAGAGGGCAAAGCGCAGAGATTCCCGCACAGAGGATCGGTGCCGAGCAGCACTCACCAGCCTGAGAGGCTTGTCTGCTCACCCGCCTGGGGCGGGCAGGGGGTGGGAGCTGAGGCTCCGGCTTCTTCGGAGGTCAGACCCCAGGGAGAGGACTGGGGTTGGCTGCGTGAACACAGCATGAAGGGGGCTAGTGCGCCACAGCTAGCCAGAGGGAGTCCGGGAAAAAGTCTGGAACTGCATAAGAGGCAAGAGACCACTGTTTCGGGGCGTGCGAGGAGAGGTGATTCAGAGCACCACCTAAAGGAGCTCCAGAGACGGGCGCAAGCCACAGCTATCAGCGCGGGGCCCCAGAGACGGACATAAGACGCTAGGGCTGCTGCTGCAGCAAACAAGAAACCTGTGTGCAAGAACAGGTCACTATCCATACCTCCCCTCCCAGGAGCCTGTGCAGCATGCAACTGCCAGGGTCCCGTGATCCAGGGACAACTTCCCTGGGAGAACACACGGTGCACCCCAATCTGTTGCCACGTCATGCTGGCCTCTGCTGCCGCAGTTTCGCCCCACATTCCGTACCCCTCCCTCCCCCCAGCTTGAGTGAGCCAGAGCCCCCTAATCAGCTGCTACTTTATCCCCGTTCTGTCGGAGCAAAGAACAGACTCCCTCAGCCGACCTGCATGCAGAGGTGGGTCCAAATCCAAAGCTGAACCCCGGGAGATGTGCGAACAAAGAAGAGAAAGGGAAATCTCTACCAACAGCCTCAGGAGCAGCCGATTAAATCTCCACACTCAACTTGATGTACCCTACATCTCTGGAATACCTGAATAGACAACGAATCATCCCCACATTGAGGGGGTGGACTTTGGGAGCAAATGTAGACATGGGGTTTGCTTTCTGGATCAAATTTGTTTCCGGTTTTCTGTTTATCTTAGTTTAGAATTTAGAGTTTATTATCACTGGTAAATTTATTTATTGATTTGGTTGCTCTCTCCCTTTTTAATTTTTTTATATATAGATATATATATAATTTTTTTCCCTTTTTCTCCTTTTGTGAGTGTGTATGTGCATGCTTCTGTGTGTGATTTTGTCTGTACAGCTTTGCTTTTACCATTTGTCCTGGGGTTTAGTCTGTCCTTTTTTTTTTAATTTTAATTTTTTAATAATTGTTATTTTTACTTTAAAAACTATTTTATTTTCTTTCTTACTTCTTTCTTTCTTTCTTTCTTTCCTTCTTTTTCTCCCTTTTCTCAGAGCCGTGTGGCTGACAGGGTCTTGGTGCTCTGCCCGGGTGTCAGGCCTGTGTCTCTGAGGTGGGAGAGCCGAGTCCAGGAAATTGGTCCACCAGAGACCTCCCAGCTCCACATAATATCAAAAGGTGAAAGTTCTCGCAGAGATCTCCATCTCTACACTAAGAACCAGCTCCACTCAATGACCAGAAACCTACAGTGCTGGACACCCTATGCCAAACAACTAGCAAGGCAGGAACACAAGCCCACCCATTAGCAGAGAGGCTGCCTAAAATCATAATAAGGTCACAGACACCACAAAACACACCACCGGATGTGGTCCTGCCCATCAGAAAGAAAACATCCAGCCTCATCCAACAGAACACAGGCACCAGTCGCCTCCAATAGGAAGCCAACACAACCCACTGACCCAACCTTACCAACTGGGGGCAGACATCAAAAACAACGGGAACTACGAACCTGCAGCTTGTGAAAAGGAGACCCCAGACACAGTAAATTAAAAAACAATGAGAAGACAGAGAAACCCACAGCAGATGAAGGAGTAAGGTAAAAACCCACCAGACGTAACAAATGAAGAGGAAATAGGCAGTCTACCTGAAAAAGAATTCAGAGGAATGATAGTAAAGATGATCCAAAATCTTGGAAATAGAATGGAGAAAATACAAGAAACGTTTAACATGACCTAGAAGAACTAAACAGCAAACAAACAACGATGAACAACACAATCAGTGAAATTAAAAATTCTCTAGAAGGAATCAGTAGGAGAATAACTGAGGCAGAAGAACGGGTAAGTGACCTGGAAGATAAAATATTGGAAATAACTACCGCAGAGCAGAATAAAGAAGAAAGAAGGAAAAGAATTGAGGACACTCTCAGCGACCTCTGGGAAAACATTAAATGCACCAACATTTGAATTACAAGGGTCCCAGAAGAAGAAGAGAAAAAGAAACGGACTGAGAAAATATTTGAAGAGATTATAGTTGAAAACTTCCCTAATATGGGAAATGAAATAGTCAATCAGATCCAGAAAGCACAGAGAGTCCCATAAAGGATAAATCCAAGGAGAAACACGACAAAACACATATTAATCAAACTATCAAAAATTGAATACAAAGAAAAAATATTCAAAACAGCAAGGGAAAAACGACAAATGACATACAAGGGTATCCACAGAGGTTTAACAGCTGATCTTGCAGCAGAAACTCTACAAGCCAGAAGGGACTGGCAGGACATATTCAAAGTGATGAAAGGGGAAAACCGACAGCCAAGATTACTCTACCAAGCAAGGATCTCATTCAGACTCGATGGAGAAATTAGTACCTTTACAGCGAAGCAAAAGCTAACAGAGTTCAGCACCACCAAACCAGCTTTACAACAAATGCTAAAGGAACTTCTCTAGGCAGGAAACACAAGAGAAGGAAAAGACCTACAATAACAAACACAAAACAATTAAGAAAATGGTAATAGGCACATACATATCGAAAACTGACTTAAATATAAATGGATCAAATGCTCCAAACAAAAGACATACAGCCTGAATGGATACAAAAACAAGACCCGTATATATGCTGTCTACAAGAGACCCACTTCAGACCTAGGGACACATACAGACTGAAAGTGAGGGGATGGAAAAAGATATTACATCCAAATGGAAATCAAAAGCAAGCTGGAGCTGTAACTCTCATATCAGACAAAAGAGACTTTAAAATAAAGGCTATTTCAAGAGACAAAGAAGGACACTACCTAATGATCAAGGGATCAACCTAAGAAGAAGATATAACAATTGTAAATATTTATGCACCCAACATAGGAGCACCTCAATACATAAGGCAAATGCTAACAGCCATCAAAGGGGAAAACGACAGTAACACCATCATAGTAGGGGACTTTAACACCCCACTTTCACTAATGGACAGATCATCCAAAATGAAAATAAATAAGGACACACAAGCTTTAAATGACACATTAAACAAGATGGACTTAATTGATATTTAGAGGACATTGCATCCAAAAACAACAGAATACACTTTCTTCTCAAGCACTCATGGAACATTCTCCAGGATAGATCATACCTTGGTTCACAAATCAAGCCTTGGTAAATTTCAGAAAATTGATATCGTATCAAGCATCTTTTCCGACCACAACGTTATGAGACTAGATATCAATTACAGGAGAAAATCTGTAAAAAATACAAATACATGGAGGCTAAACAATACACTACTAAATAACCAAGACATCACTGAATAAATCAAAGAGGAAATCAAAAAATACCTAGAAAAAAAGTGACAATGAAAATACGATGACCCAAAACCAATGGGATGCAGAAAAAGCAGTTCTAAAAGGGAAGCTTATAGCAATACAATCCTACCTCAGCAAACAAGAAACATCTCAAATAAACAACCTAACCTTACACCTAAAGCAATTAGAGAAAGAAAACAAAAAAACCCCAAAGTTACCAGAAAGAAAGATATCATAAAGGTCAGATCAGAAATATATGAAAAAGATAGGATGGAAACAAGAACAAAGATCAAAAATACTAAAAGGTGGTTCTTTGAGGAGATAAACAAAATTGATAAACCATTAGCCAGACTCACCTAGAAAAAACGGAGAAGACTCAAAATCAATAGAATTAGAAATGAAAAAGAAGTAACTGACACAGCAGAAATACAAAGGATCATGAGAGATTACTACAAGTAACTATATGCCAATAAAATGGACAACCTGGAAGAAATGGACCAAATCATAGAAAAGCACAACATTCCGAGACAGAACCAGAAAGAAATAAAAAATAAAAACAGACCAATCACAAGCACTGAAATTGAGACTGTGATTAAAAATCTTCCAACAAACAA
This sequence comes from Balaenoptera physalus, assembly GCF_965194825.1. Lineage (NCBI taxonomy): Eukaryota > Metazoa > Chordata > Mammalia > Artiodactyla > Balaenopteridae > Balaenoptera > Balaenoptera physalus. The sequence continues at coordinate 45,666,362 of NC_138903.1, forward strand.
AAGCCCAGGACCAGATGGCTTCACAGGCGAATTCTATCAAACATTTAGAGAAGAGCTAACACCTATCCTTCTCAAACTCTTCCAAAACAGAGCACAGGGAGAAACACTCCCCAACTCATTCTACGAGGTCACCATCACCCTGATACCAAAACCAGACAAAGATGTCACAAAGAAAGAACACTACAGGCCAAGATCACTGATGAACATAGATGCAAAAATCCTCAGCAAAATACTAGCAAACATAATCCAACAACCCATTAAAAGGATCATACATCATGATCAAGTGGGATCATGGAATGCCAGGAATGCAAGGTTATCCCAGGAATGCAAGGTTTCTTCAATATACACAAATTAATCAATGTGATACACCATATTAACAAATTGAAGGAGAAAATCCATATGGTCATCTCAGATAGATGGAGAAAAAGCTTCTGAGAAAATTCAACACCCATTTATGATAAAAAAAAAAAAACCCTCCAGAAAGTAGGCATAGAGGGAACTAACCTCAACATAATAAAGGCTATATATGACAAACCCACAGCCAACATCGTTCTCACTGGTGAAAAACTGAAACCATTTCCTCTAAGATCAGGAAAAAGACAAAGTTGTCCACTCTCACCACTATTATTCAACATAGTTTTGGAAGTTTTAGCCACAGTAATCAGAGAAGAAAAAGAAATAAAAGGAATCCAACTCAGAAAAGAAGAAGTAAAGCTGTCACTGTTTGCAGATGACATGATACTATACATAGAGAATCCTAAAGATGGTACCAGAAAACTATTAGAGCTAATCAATGAATTTGGTAAAGTTGCAGGATACAAAATTAATGCACAGTAATCTCTTGCATTCCTATACACTAATGATGAAAAATCTGAAAGAGAAATTAAGGAAACACTCCCATTTACCATTGCAACAAAAAGAGTGAAATATCTAGGAATAAACCTACCTAATGAGACAAAAGACCTGTATGCAGAAAATTATAAGACACTGATGAAAGAAATTAAAGATTGTACAAACAGATGGAGAGATATGCCATGTTCTTGGGTTGGAAGAATCAACATTGTGAAAATGACTATAGTACCCAAAGCAATCTATAGATTCAATGCAACCGCTACCAAACTATCAATAGCATTTTTTGCAGAACTAGAACAAAAAATCTTAAAATTTGTATGGAGACACAAAAGACCCTGAATAGCCAAAGCAGTCTTGAGGGAAACAAACGGAGCTGGAGGAACCAGACTCCCTGACTTCAGCCTATACTACAAAGCCACAGTAATCAAGACAATATGGTACTCACACAAAAACAGGAATATAGATCAATGGAACAGGATACAAAGCCCAGAGATAAACCCACGCACCGATGGTCAACTAATCTATGACAAAGGAGGCAAGGATATACAGTGGAGAAAAGACTGTCTCTTCAATAAGCGGTGCTGGGAAAACTGGACAGCTACATGTAAAAGAATGAAATTAGAACACTCCCTAACACCATACACAAAAATAAACTGAAAATGGATTAAAGACCTAAATGTAAGGCCAGATACTATAAAACTCTTCGAGGAAAACATAGGCAGAACACTCTATGACATAAATCACAGCAAGATCCTTTTTGACCCACCTCCTAGAGAAGTGGAAGTAAAAACAAAAATAAACAAATGGGACCTAATGAAACTTAAAAGCTTTTGCATAGCAAAGGAAACCTTAAACAACACAAACAGACAACCCTCGGCATGGGAGAAAAGATTCGCAAATGAAGCAACTGACAAAGGATTAATCTCCAAAATGTACAAGCAGCTCATGCAGCTCAATATCAAAACAGCAAACAACCCAATCCAAAAATGGGCAAAAGACCTAAATAGACATTTCTCCAAACGAGATATGCAGATTGCCAACAAACACACAAAGGTTGCTCAACGTCACTAATCGTTAGAGAAATGCAAATCAAAACTCCAATGAGGTATCACCTCACACCGGTCAGAATGGCCATCATCAATAAACCTACAAACAATAAATGCTGGAGACGGTGTGGAGAAAAGGGAACCCTCTTGCAGTGTTGGTGGGAATGTAAATTGATAGAGCCACTATGGAGAACAGTATGGAGGTTCCTTAAAAAACTACAAATAGAACTACCATACGACCCAGCAATCCCATTACTGGGCATATACCCTGAGAAAACCAGAATTCAAACAGAGTCATGTACCAAAATGTTCATTGCAGCTCTATTTACAATAACCAGGACATGGAAGCAACCTAAGTGTCCATCATCGGATGAATGGATAAAGAAGATGTGGCACATATATACAATGGAATATAACTCAGCCATAAAACGTAACGAAATTGAGTTATTTGTAGTGAGGTGGATGGACCGAGAGTCCCCTCATACAGAGTGAAGTAAGTCAGAAAGAGAAAAACAAATTCCATATGCTAACACATATATATGGAATCTAAAAATGAAAAAAAATGGTCCTCAAATACCTAGGGGCAGGACGGGAATAAAGACGCAGACGTAGAGAATGGACTTGAGGACACGGCGAGGGGGAACGGTAAGCTGGGGCGAAGTGATAGAGTGGCATGGACATCTATACACTACCAAATGTAAAATAGATAGCTAGTGGGAAGCAGTCGCATAGCACAGTGAGATCAGCTCGGTGCTTTGTGACCACCTAGATGGGTGGGATAGGGAGTGTGGGAGGGAGACCCAAGAGGGAGGAGATACGGGGATATATGTATATATATAGCTGATTCACTTTGTTATAAAGCAGACACTAACACACCACTGTAAAGCAATTATACTCTAATAAAGATTTAAAAATAAAATAAAATAGAACAAAGAACAGCACTGATTTGGAAAAAAAGAAGTGTATATAAAATAAACTATCCTTTTAATCAGGAGCTTCTTAAATTATGATTGATGGTTGAAGCAAAAAGTATAACATCTGTTTTGATGCTTAATGCATGTTAACGAAATACTTGAGACAATTAAAATTTCATAGTTAGGAGGTAAATGGACTTAAATGCAATTAACGATTCTAACTTCATGCAAAATCATAAAACATCAATACCTGTAGATGGTTACATATGTACATTATAATACTTAGAGAAACCATACAATGTGAAATATACAAAGCATTCAAAATAGAACCCTAAAACATATGCAAGTAACCCACAGGAATGCGAAAACAAAACATGAGAATGAGAATCAGAGGGAACAACAAAAATCAAGAACTGAAAGACTAGACTGAAGTCCTACCATAGGAATATTTACTTTAAATGTAAATTCTCTAAGTACACCAGTTAGAGACAGAGATGGACAGAACTGATGAAAGAAAGTGACCCAAATATATTCAGTCTACAGGAAAGATTTCAAACACAACTACACAGGTAGATTCAAAGTAGGTAGACTGAAAAAATACATATCATGCTAATATTAATTACTTTAAAAACAGGAGTGTCTGTATCAGCATCAGAGAACGTGTACTTCAGGTCAATAAAACTACTAGGCACAGGTGGCATGTTACATAAAGGTAAAAGGATCAATCCAGCAAGAAATCTTAGCAATTCTAAATGTGTGTGCAGCCAGAACCAAACCTTGAAATACATGAAACAAAAACTGACAGAGCTGAAAGGAATGATAGATAAATCCAAAATTATTGTTGGGAACTTCAATACTCTACTGTCAGGAACTGATAACAGTATTTTCTCATCAGAGTGCAAAGTAATATCTATGGCATATGTAATCCAAATGGAAAGTCTTTTAAAATAGGTCAGATTATACCATTCACAGGTATTGATATGACAGATACATTTAAATCTAAGTCTTCCACAAAGTATTATGTAATGCGTTCTGTTACCTCCAAGCAAAAATTTAAAAGCTAGCCATATCTTCAATGGAAGCTGCATCCTGGAATGAATATGGTATAGAGTGAGCCATAGCCAACACGTAAGGGAGAATTATTTTGGGTTTGTTTGTTAACATGGTATAGCCTAGCCTAGGCAGGCTGATTTTCCAGACAATTGCAAATATCAATAATATAAAAGAAAGGAAGGAACGAAGGAAGCAATGAAGGAGGGAAGAAAGAATGGAATAAAGGAGGGAAGGAAGGAAAGAAGAAAGAAAAAGAAAGAAGGAAGGAAAGAGAGAGAAATTAAATTTAAATCACAATTTTAAATTGGGACAGAATGAATTAAGATTAGAATGCAATATACCAGACAAAGAAGGGAATATTTTATTGCAGAAGAATACAATTTCCTAGGAAGTTATAACACTTATGATTCTGACAGACACAAATTAGCAGTATGAGACTTGCAATGGCCTCTCTCAGGGCATGACAGATCAAGTGCACACGATAAGAACATAGAAGAACTAAATAAATAACAAATGAGATAGGTCTAAGAGATGCATATGATACTCAGCACCTGCACCAAGATAACAGACTTCAAATTCTGATAAATTGAAGTAGGTCGTAAGGGCCAGTGTGCCTGCCGAGAGTAACTAAAAAGCTCAGGGAATATATAAAGAAAAAATTTTAAATCAACTTAGTTCTAAGAGGACGCTGAGGAATTACTGTATGCAATTACTGGGTGTCTTAGGAGAAGACAGGACGAGCAGAACAAGCCTACGACTGAAAACAGCTTCTATCCAGAATTGCCTACATGAAAGTAAACAGCTATAAAACTCAGTTGTGCTTTAAAGCTCAGAGCTCACCAAAAGTGGTGATGTTGGTAGACCACCCCCTCACTTTCAGCTGAGGCCCCAACGGCTTACACCCTCTGAGTCAAGATGACCGAATCATAAGTAAATCAGCTCCCATTTCACTTTGCATCATCTAGCCGGGTGCAAATGATAACACACACTCAGCTAAGTGGCAAAGAGATGCTACAGACCAAACTTGGGAAGACAGCTCACTTAGGTGAAAACTTATATCTTTAAATGTGTATATTAGAGAAGAGGAAAGAAGACACAGGGCTGACCAACAGATACAGGAATTGTTACTCAACATCGCTAATCATCAGGGAAATACAAATCAAAACCACAGTGAGATATCATCTCACACCTGTCAGAATGGCTATTATCAAAGAGACAAGAAATAACAAGTGTGGGCAAGGATGTAGAGAAAAGGAAGTCCTTGTGCACTGTTGGTGGGAATGTAAATTGGTGCAGCCACTATGGAGAACAGTATGGTGGTTCCTCAAAAAACTAAAAATAGAACCACCCTATGATCCAGCAATCCGACTCCTGGGTATTTATCTGAAGAAAATGAAAACACTAACTCAAAAAGATATCTGCACCCCCACGTATACTGCAGCGTTATTTGCAGAAGCCAAGATATGCAAGCAGCCTAAGTGTCCATAGACAGATGGGTGAATAAAGAAGATGTGGTGTGTATATAGAACAGTGGATATTATTCAATGATAAAGAAGAAGGAAATCTGCCATCCGTCACAACATGGATGGATGTTGAAGGCCTTATGCTAAGTGAAATAAGTCAGACAGAGAAAGACAAATACCACATCATCTCACTTATATGTGGATTTGAAAACAAACACCACACACACACAAAAACAAACAAACAAAAAGCCAAACTGATACAGAGAAGAGTTCGCTGGTTGCCAGAGAGGTCAAAAGGTACAAACTTCCAATTGTAAAATAAATGTCATGTATGGTGACTGTAGTTAATAACACTGTATTGCATACAGTAGTCCCCCCTTATCCTTGGTTTCGTTCTCTGCAGTTTCAGTTACTTGCTTTGAACTGCAGTCTAGAAATTTTAAACGGAAAATTCCAGAAATAAACAATTCTTAAGTTTTAAATTGCATACCATTTGGAGTAGTGTGGTGAAATCTCCTGCTGTCCTGCACTGTCCCGCCTGAAAATGAATCATCCCTTTGTCCAGTGTGTCCCTCCCATTAATCACTTCATAGCCATCTGGGTTATCTGTGGCAGTATCACAGTACTTGTGTTCAAGTAACCATTATTTTAGTTAATAATGGGCCGAAAGTGCAAGAGTAGTGATGCTGGCAATTTGGTTGTTCTCTGATTGTGCCTAATTTATAAATTAAACTTTGTCATAGGTATTTATGTATAGGAAAAAAAATAGTATATATAGGGTTCAGTACTATCTGCAGTTTCAGGCATCCACTGGGGGTCTTCCGTATTTGAAAGTTGATAACTGTATGGTCAGACCACTCCAGATGGCTGTTCTCTTGCTCTCTGTACATCCCCTGCTCGACCAGTGCCTGCTTCGCCTATCCCCTACTCACATGACTGACCTTCCTACATACTTGCCCCAGGGCTCAGCTACTGAGGATTGTTCTTATTAAAGGGGCAATGTAGAGCATGCTCCTCTGCTAGGTTCCCTGGTAACCGATGAGCTAACCTAAGGCCAACTCCCCCTATCACTGGCAATCTCCCCTTCTCCCCGGGAGAGAAGACTGCAGCCACGCCCTGCCCGCCATGCGCAGCACACGGTGGGATGTCGCTCCAGGACCTTGCTTCAGACATGTAAGATCCCCCATCCACTAAACCACTGATGTCTCTGTCGCTGACTGCAGGCTCTTTTTTTAGGTCTTGAAGCTGGGCAAGCACAGGCCTTGTAGGCGTGAGGGATGCCACCCAACACTAAGAGACTCAGTCTTAAAAGTTCTCACCGGGGTGGAGGAGAAGATGGCGGAAGAGCAAGATGCGGAGATCACCTTCCTCTGCACAGATACATCAGAAATACATCTACATGTGGAACTGCTCCTATAGAACACCCTCTGAACGCTGGCAGAAGACGTCAGACCTCCCAAAAGGCAAGAAACTCCCCATGTACCTGGGTAGGGTAAAAGAAAAAAGAAACAACAGAGACAAAAGAATAGGGACGGGACCTTCACCAGTGGGAGGGAGCTGTGAAGGAGGAAAGGTTTCCACACACTAAGAAGCCGCTTCCCGGGCAGAGACTGCGGGTGGCGGAAGGGGGAGGCTTCAGAGCCACGGAGGTGAGCGCAGCAACAGGGGTGCAGAGGGCAAAGCAGAGAGTTTCCCGCACAGAGGAGCGGTGCCGAGCAGCACTCACCAGCCCGAGAGGCTTGTCTGCTCACACGCCGGGGCGGGCGGGGGCTGGGAGCTGTGGCTTGGGCTTCGGTAAGATTGCAGGGGGAGGACTGGGGTTGGTGACGTGAACACAGCCTGAAGGGGTTAGCGCACCACAACTAGCCAGGAGGGAGTCCGGGAAAAGGTCTGGAGCTGCCGAACACGCAAGAGACTTTTTCTTGCCTCTTTGTTTCCTGGTGGGCGAGGAGAGGGTATTCAGAGTGCCGCCTAAAGTAGCTCCAGAGACGGGCACGAGCCGCGGCTATCAGAGCGGACCCCAGAGACGGGCATGAAACACTAAGGCTGCTGCTGCCACCACCAAGAAGCCTGTGTGTGAGCAAAGGTCACTATCCACACTGCCCCTCCCGGGAGCCTGTGCAGCCCGCCACTGGCAGGGTCCCGTGATCCAGGGACAACTTCCCCGGGAGAATGCACGGCGCTCCTCAGGGTGCTGCAACGTCACGCAGGCTCGCCCAAAATCCGTACCACTCCCTACCCCCGGCCTGAGTGAGCCAGAGCCCCTGAAGCAGCTGCTCCTTTAACCCCGTCCTGTCTGAACGAAGAAAATACGCCCTCAGGCGACCTACACGCAGAGGCGTGTTCAAATCCAAAGCTGAAACCCGGGAGCTGTACGAACAAAGAAGAGAAAGGGAAATCTCTCCCAGCAGCCTCAGAAGCAGCGGATTAAAGCTCCACAAACAGCTTGATGTACCTGCATCTGTGGAATACATGAACAGACAACGAATCATCCCAAATTGAGGACGTGGACTTTGGGAGCAAGATATAATATTTTTTCCCCTTTTCCTCTTTTTGTGAGTGTGTATGTGTATGCTTCTGTGTAAAGTTTTGTCTGTATAGCTTTCCTTTCGCCTTTTGTCCTAAGGTTCTGTCCATCCGTTTGTTTTGTTGTTGTTGTTGTTGTTGTTGTTTTACTTAAAAAATTTTTTTTCTTTTTTTCTTAAAAATTTTTTAATTGTTTTATTTTAGTAACTTTATATTATTTTATCTTACTTTATTTTATTTTATCCTCTTTCTTTCTTTTCTTTCTAATTTTTCTCCCTTTTATTCTGAGCCGTGTGGATGAAAGGCTCTTGGTGCTCCAGCCAGGCATCAGGGCTGTGCCTCTGAGGTGGGAGAGCCAACTTCAGGACACTGGTCCACAAGAGACCTCCCAGCTCCATGTAATACCAAATGACGAAAATCTCCAAGAGATCTCCATCTCAACACAAAGAACCAGCTTCACTCAATGACCAGCAAGCTATAGTGCTGGACACCCTATGACAAACAACTAGCAAGACAGGAACACAGCCCCATCCATTAGCAGAGAGGCTGCCTAAAATCATAGTAAGGCCACAGACACCCCAAAACACACCACCAGACGTGGACCTGCCCACCAGAAAGACAAGATCCAGCCTCATCCACCAGAACACAGGCACTAGTCCCCTCCACCAAAAAGCCTACACAACCCACTGAACCAACCTTAGCCAATGGGGACAGATACCAAGAACAAGAGAAACTACGAACATGCAGCCTGCAAAAAGGAGACTGCAAACACAGTAAGGTAAGCAAAATGAGAAGACAGAAAAACACACAGCAGATGAAGGAGCAAGGTAAAAACACACCAGACCTAACAAATTAAGAGGAAATGGGCAGTCTACCTGAAAAAGAATTCAGAATAATGATAGTAAAGGTGATCCAAAATCGAGGAAATAGAATAGACAAAATGCAAGAAACATTTAACAAGGATGTAGAAGACCTAAAGAGGAACCAAGCAATGATGAAAAACACAATAAATGAAATTAAAAATACTCTAGAAGGGATCAATAGCAGAATAACTGAGGCAGCAGAACAGGTAAGTGACCTGGAAGATAAAATAGTGGAAATATCTACTGCAGAGCAGAATAAAGAAAAAAAAAATGAAAAGAACTGAGGACAGTCTCAGAGACCTCTGGGACAACATTAAACACAACAACATTCGAATTATAGGGGTCCCAGAAGAAAAAGAGAAAAAGAAAGGGACTGAGAAAATATTTGAAGAGATTATAGTTGAAAACTTCCCTAATATGGGAAAGGAGATAGTTAATCAAGTCCAGGAAACACAGAGAGTCCCATACAGGATAAATCCAAGGAGAAACACGCCAAGACACATATTAATCAAACTATCAAAAATTAAATATAAAGAAAATATATTAGAAGCAGCAAGGGAAAAACAACAAATAACACACAAGGGAAGCCCCATAAGGTTAACAGCTGATCTATCAGCAGAAACTCTGCAAGCCAGAAGGGAGTGGCAGAACATATTTAAAGTGATGAAGGAGAAAAACCTACAACCAAGATTATTCTACCCAGCAAGGATCTCATTCAGATTTGATGGAGAAATTAAAACCTTTATAGTGAAGCCAAAGCTGAGAGAGATCAGCACCACCAAACCAGCTTTACAACAAATGCTAAAGGAACTTCTCTAGGCAAGAAACACAAGAGAAGGAAAACACCTACAATAACAAACCCAAAACAATTAAGAAAATGGGAATAGGAACATGCATATCGATAATTAGCTTAAATGTAAATGGATTAAATGCTCCCAGCAAAAGACACAGGCTGGCTGAATGGATACAAAAACAAGACCCATATATATGCTGTCTACAAGAGACCCACTTCAGACCTAGGGACACATACAGACTGAAAGTGAGGGGATGGAAAAAGATATTCCATAAAAATGGAAAACAAAAGAAAGTTGGAGTAGCATTTCTCATATCAGACAAAATAGACTTTAAAATAAAGAATATTACAAGAGACAAAGAAGAACACTATATAATGATCAAGGGATTGATGCAAGAAGAAGATATAACAGGTGTAAATATTTATGCACCCAACAAAGGAGCACCTCAATACATACTGCAAATACTAACAGCCATAAAGGGGAAATCGACAGTAACACAAACATAGTAGGGGAGTTTAACACCGCACTTTCACCAATGGACAGATCATCCAAAATGAAAATAAATAAGGAAACACAAGCTTTAAATGATACATTAAATGAGATGGACCTAACTGATATTTATAGGACATTCCACCCAAAAACAACAGAATACACATTTTTCTCAAGTGCTCACGCAACATTCTCTAGGATAGATCATATCTTGGGTCACAAATCAAGCCTTGGTAAATTAAAGAAAATTGAAATTGTATCAAGTATCTTTTCCGACCACAACGCGATGAGACTAGATATCAATTACAGGAAAAATCTGTAAAAAATAAAAACACATGGAGGCTACACAATACACTACTCAATAATGAAGTGATCACTGAAGGAATCAAAGGGGAAATCAAAAACTCCCTAGAAACAAATGACAATGGAGACACGACGACTCAAAACCTATGGGATGAAGCAAAAGCAGTTCTAAGAGGGAAGTTTATAGCAATACAAGCCTACCTCAAGCAACAGGAAACATCTCTAACAAACAACCTAACCCTGCACCTAAAGCAATTAGAGAAAGAAGAAGAAAAAAACCCCAAAGTTAGCACAAGGAAAGAAATCATACAGATCAGATCAGAAATAAATGAAAAAGAAATGAAGGAAACAATAGCAAAGATCAACAATACTAAAAGCTGGTTCTTTGAAAAGATAAACAAAATTGATAAACCATTAGCCAGACTCATCAAGAAAAAAAGGGAGAAGACTCAAATCAATAGAATTAGAAATGAAAAAGGAAAAGTACAAACTGACACTGCTGAAATACAAACGATCAGAGAGATTACTAAAAGCAACTCTATGCCAATAAAATGGACAACCTGGAAGAAATGGACAAATTCTTAGAAATGCCCAACCTGCCGAGACTGAAGCAGGAAGAAATAGAAAATTTGAAGAGATCAATCACAAGCACTGAAATTGAAATTGTGATTAAAAATCTTCCAACAAACAAAAGCCTAGGACCAGATGGCTTCACAGGCGAATTCTACCAAATATTTAGAGAAGAGATAACACCTATCCTTCTGAAACTCTTCCAAAATATTGCAGAGGGAGGAATACTCCCCAACTCAATCTATGAGGCCACCATCACCCTGATACCAAAACCAGACAAAGATGTCACAAAGAAAGAAAACTACAGGCCAAGATCACTGATGAACATAGATGCAAAAATCCTCAACAAAATACTAGCAAACAGAATCCAACAGCACATTAAAAGGATCATACTCCATGATCAAGTGGGGATTATTCCAGGAATGCAAGGATTCTTCAATATACACAAATCAATCAACGTGATACACCATATTAACAAATTGAAGGAGAAAAATCATATGATCATCTCAATAGATGCAGAGAAATCTTTTGACAAAATTCAACACCCATTTATGATAAAAGCCCTGCAGAAAGTAGGCATAGAGGGAACTTTCCTCAACATAATAAAGACATTAAACGGCAAACCCACAACCAATATCATCTTCAATAGTGAAAAACTGAAACCATTTCCACTAAGATCAGGAACAAGACAAGGTTGCCCACTATCACCACTATTATTCAACATACTTTTGGAAGTTTTAGCCACAGCAATCAGACAAGAAGAAGAAATAAAAGGAATCCAAATCGGAATAGAAGAAGTAAAGCTGTCACTGTTTGCAGATAGCATGATACTATACATAGAGAATCCTAAGGATGCTACCAGAAATCTCCTAGAGCTAATCAATGAATTTGGTAAAGTAGCAGGATACAAAATTAATGCACAGAAATCTCTTGCATTCCTATACACTAATGATGAAAAATCTGAAAGTGAAATGAAGAAAACACTCCCATTTACCATTGCAATGAAAAGAATAAAATATCTAGGAATAAACCTACCTAAGGAGACAAAAGAACTGTATGCAGAAAATTATAAGACACTGATGAAAGAAATTAAAGATGATACAAACAGATGGAGAGATGTACCATGTTCTTGGATTGGAAGAATCAACATTGTGAAAATGCCTCTACTACCCAAAGCAATCTACAGATTCAATGCAATCCCTATCAAACTACCACTGGCATTTTTCACAGAACTAGAACAAAAACTTTCACAATTTGTATGGAAAAACAAAAGACCCCGAATAGCCAAAGCAATCTTGAGAACGAAAAATGAAGCTGGAGGAATCAGGCTCCCTGACTTCAGACTATACTACAAAGCTACAGTAATCAAGACAGTATGGTACTGGCAAAAAAACAGAAACATAGATCAATGGAACAGGATAGAAAGCCCAGAGATAAACCCACGCACATATGGTCACCTTACTTTGATAAAGGAAGCAAGCATATACAGTGAAGAAGTGACAGCCTCTTCAGTAAGTGGTGCTGGGAAAACTGGACAGCTACATGTAAAAGTATGAAATTAGAACACTCCCTGACACCATACACAAAAATAAACTCAAAATGGATTAAAGACCTAAATGTAAGACCAGACACTATCAAACTCTTAGAGGAAAACTTAGGCAGAACACTGTATGACATAAATCACAGCAAGATCCTTTTTGACCCAGCTCCTAGAGAAATGGAGATAAAAACAAAAATAAACAAATGGGACCTAATGAAACTTAAAAGCTTCTCCACAGCAAAGGAAACCATAAACAAGAATAAAGACAACCCTCAGAATGGGAGAAAATATTTGCAAATGAAGCAACTGACAAAGGATTAATCTCCAAGATTTACAAGCAGCTCATGCAGCTCAATAACAAAAAAACAAACAAACAAATCCAAAAATCGGCAGAAGACCTAAATAGACATTTCTCCAAAGAAGATATACAGATTGCCAACAAAATCATCAAAGAATGCTCAACATCATTAATCATTAGAGAAATGCAAATCAAAACTACAATGAGATATCATCTCACACCGGTCAGAATGGCCATCATCAAAAAATCTAGAAACAATAAATGCTGGAGAGGGTGTGGAGAAAAGGGAACCCTCTTGCAGTGTTGGTGGGAATGTAAATTGATACAGCCACTATGGAGAACAGTATGGAGGTTCCTTAAAAAACTAAAAATAGAATTACCATACGACCCAGCAATCCCACTACTGGGCATATACCCTGAGAAAACCATAATTCCAAAAGTGTCATGTACCAAAATGTTCATTGCAGCTCTATTTACAATAGCCAGGACATGGAAACAACCTAAATGTCCATCATTGGATGAATGGATAAAGAAGATGTGGCACATATATGCAGTGGAATATTACTCTGCCAGAGAAAGAAACTAAATGGAGTTATTTGCAGTGAGGTGGATGGAGTTAGAGGCTATCATACAGAGTGAAGTAAGTCAGAAAAACAAATACAGTATGCTAACACATATATATGGAATCTAAGGGGGAAAAAAAGGTTTTGAAGAACCTAGTGGTAAGGTGGGAATAAAGACACAGATCTACTAGAGAATGGACTTGAGGATATGGGAAGGGGGAAGGGTAAGCTGTGACGAAGTGAGAGAGTGGCATGGACATATATACACTACCAAATGTAAAATAGATAGCTAGTGGGAAGCAGCCGCATTGCCCAGGCAGATCAACTCAGTGCTTTGTGATCACCTAGAGGGCTGGGATAGGGAGGGTGGGAGGGAGGGAGATGCAAGAGGGAAGAGATATGGGAACGTATGTATATGTATAACTGATTCACTTTGTTATAAATCAGAAACTATCTCACCATTGTAAAGCAATTATTCTCCAATAAAGACATTAAAAAAAAAGTTCTCACCAAAAGAAAAGGAATTTTTAAACTATGAATGGTGATAGATGTTAAGTAGAGTTATTGTGGTGATCATTCTGCAATATACAGAAATATCAAATCATTATGCTGTACACCTGAAACTAGTAATGTTGTATGTGAATTATATCTCAATAAAAAATAGATTTTTAAAAAGAAAAGAAGAATGGCAGAAAATGAGCTAAGCATCCATCCTGAGCAGTTAAAACATAAGAAGATAAACGCAAAGAAAAACAAAGAATCATTAAAGATAAAAACCAAAATAATGAAAGTGAAAACAAACATACAATAGAGCATTTTAACACAGCATTTTACAGGCCCTTTGAATAGTCAGTAAAATGGACAAGCCTCTGGTCAGACTTAAGTTGAAAAATGAATAAAGGCACAATTTATTAATACCAGGAATCAAATAAGGTGACATTACTAGAGACCATTATGCCAAAATGGAAAATTAAGAGGAAGTGGACACACAGTAAAATATAACTTAATGAAACTGAGAGAAGTTAAAAAACCATGATTTGAACTAAAAACATGAAACACATGGAATAAAAAATCTCCACAGAGGCTCTCTAAGCCCAGATAACTTCATAAACGAGTTCTGTCAATATTTAAATAGGAGATAATCCCAATATTACATAAAATTTTTAGAGAATAGAGATAGAGAGTACACTACCCTCTTGATTTTATGTAGCATAACATTGGTACCAACACTAGACAGGGCACTTTCAGAAGTTTAAGTTACAAACCACCTTGTTTCATAAACAGAGATGAAAGTATCCTAAGCAACATACTTGGAAAAAAATAATAAAGCCCAGCAATATATAGAGAAGATACCATATCATGACCAAGTTGCTTTTATCCCAGGAAAGCAAGATTGGTTTCACATCAGAGAATGTCAGTGTAATCCATCACCTTAACAGATGAAGGGGAAGGGAAAACGAAATATGATCTCCTCAGTAGATGCAGAAACATATTTTGTTGAAACTCATCATTCATTCATGCTGAAACAACTGTTAGAAAAAGAGGTGTAGAAGAGACTCTCTGAAGATTTTTAGGTATAATTTTGGAGTGAACAGGATCTTTCTAGGCATGTTGCAAAAGCAGAATTTTTTTTTTTTTTTTTTGGCTGCGTTTGGTCTTCGTTGCTGCGCGCAGGCTTTCTCTACTTGTGGCGAACGGGGGCTGTTCTTCGTTGCGGTGCGCGGGCTTCTCATTGTGGTGGATTCTCTTGTTGTGGAGCACGGGCCCTAGAGCGCATGGGCTTCAATAGCTGTGGCGTGCGGGCTCAGTAGTTGTGGCTCTCGGGCTCTAGAGCACAGGCTCAGTAGTTGTGGCACATGGGCTTAGTTGCTCTGTGGCATGTGGGATCTTCCCGGACCAGGGATCAAACCCACATCCCCTGCATTGGCAGGCGGAATCTTAACCACTGTGCCACCAGGGAAGTCCGGGAAAGCAGAATTCATAAAAGAAAAAGGGGATAAATTTTAGTACAACGAGACTGGAAAGAGATTCACCAAACTAAATCTATCTAAAGTAAAAACTCAAAAGGCCAAGTTTAAAGAGTATTTGCTATCTATATCACAGACGATGGGCTAATTTCCCAAATAAGAAAATAGTCTTTTATTGAACCATGTTTGGAAAAAGGAACAAAGGCCTCTCTTTGTTTATGATAACACCAGCTGCTGTAACAGAAGACCTCCCTAATCTCAGTGGCCTTGCACTCTAGAAATGTTTCTTGCCCACGTAAAATCCAAATGGAAGCAGGCGTGGGAGGCTTGGCTCTGCTTTCTGAACTTATTCGGGGACCAACTGACAGAAGAATCTCTGCCACTTTCAGCATTTGGCTGCATTGGTCACTCAGGTGCGAACACTTTGCCAGCAGATGGGGCAAGAAAGAGAATAGGAGGATGTCACAGGAGGCCTTTAGGTGTCAGGCTGGTCAATGCTGTACATCACTTAGGTTCACTTTCCCTTGGCCAGGACTCAGTCCATAGGCCACAGTTAGGTTCTGGAGGGCTGGGGAACTCGAGGAGGTAAAGGAACAGGTTTGGAGAAGAGCTACTCAATCTCTGCTACTGGTATGACAAATATGTTCACAGGAGGGAAAATACAAAACGCCTCTAAATATGTTTTTAAAATCCCCAGCCTTGTTCATAATAAGGCAAATGTGTATTTCAACTACAATAAGATAGCACTCATTATTTATCATGTTGCCCAATCTACTGTTTGAAACACACTGTTTTGGTGAGGATGTGGGGAAACAGAAATGCTCCTGCATTGTTAGTGAGGGTGTGAACTGATACAACACCTGGAGAGGGCAATTTAGCAATATCTGTCAAAACCATGTGTGCATTTACCTTTTGATCCAGAAATCCTACTTCTATGATTTTATCCACTGGATGTACTTGCACATGTGTGGCATGATGACACATGTAAGCTTATTCAATGCAGCTTTGTCTGTGATAACATAAGATTGGAAAAACCATAAGTGTCCATCAGTAGCAGACTGGTAAATAAATAAAAGTGAGTACATCTATATAAAAGGATACCACGCAGCTATTTAAGAAAACAGAATGTTATTTAGCTTAGTGGTTAAGTGTACATTCTGGAACTACACTGCCTGGGTCCAATCCTGATTCTCCCCACTTTTAGCCATGTTACCCTTGAGAAGTTATTCACATTCTGTGTGCTTTAGTTTCTTCATCAATAAACAAGGATAATATTTACTTCATTGGGTATGATGAGGGTTAAATCAACAGGTTTAAAGCACTTAAAACAATGGCATGACAAGCACTCTCTAACTTTTGCCTCATTGTGATCACGCAGGAAGACCTCCAAGATACATTAGAAATGGAAAAATTCAGGCCCAGACTCTGTTATTTAACCACTTGCATATAAAGAAGAGAGGTTGAAATACATATATATGCTTGTATATGCGCAATATAAAAGAAAGGATATATAAGAACGTGGTGGAAAAGTGTTGTTGCCTTTGGGGAGGAGAACTGTATGATTCTACAACTGCGGTGAGAGGCATACTTTTTTTTTAAATTTATTTTTGGCTGCGTTGGGTCTTCGTTGCTGCATGCAGGCTTTCTCTAGTTGCAGCGAGCGTGGGCTACTCTTTGTTGTGGTGTGCGGGCTTCTCATTGCAGTGGCTTCTCTTGTTGCAGAGAACGGGCTCTGGCGCGCAGTCTTCAGTAGATGGGGCATGCGGGCTTCAATAGTTGTGGCTCGCAGGCTCTAGAGCACAGGCTCAGTAGTTGTGGCACACGGGCTTAGTTGCTCTGAGGCATGTGGGATCTTCCTGGACCAGGGTTCAAACCTATGTCTCCTGCACTGGCAGGCGGATTCTTAACCACTGCGACACCAGGGAAGAATCAAGAGGCATACTTTTGACTGTATGTTTTGAAAGTTTTGAATTTTTATACTGTGCGTGTGTATCACCTCTTCAATTTTTTTCTTTTCCTTTTCGTTAAAGGCAAGAAGAAAAGAAAAAGCAATAACATGGGCTTTGGAGCTGTGCAAACTGAATTTGTGACCTTTTCTACCACGCAGGTCCAACTATATAAGGAGAGGCCTAATGCAAAATGAAAATGTGTGGCTTCTCATTCAAAAAAGCAGTGAAGGGACTTCCCTGGCTGTCCAGTCGTTAAGAATCCGCCTTCCAATGTAGGGAACGCAGGTTCAATCCCTGGTCAGGGAACAAGATTCCACATGCCACAGGGCAACTAAACCCACGTGCTCTAGAGCCCGTGTACTGCAACTACTGAGCCTGCGTGCCACAACTACTGAGCCCATGCACCACAGCAAAAGATCCCGCATGCCACAATGAAGATCCCGTGTGCCGCAACTAAGACCCAACGCAGCCAAATAAATAAATATTAAAAAAAATTTTATTCCCCCCCCTTTCTCCCACAGTCTCTCTGTTGACCTGCCATTGTGTTTTGTTTTTGCTGTTTAATGCCACGAAGGTCCTCACAGGTATCTTGGGCCCCCTACCCCTGGACCTGGCACTCTCCACCCTACCCCTTCCTGTACCCACACCCAGGCCCCCACCATGTGTGCCATTAGTTAACTTCTCTGGGCCTTCAATCTCTTCATCAGCAAAACGGAGGTTTTAGAAAATACACAAAACCTCACACTTTTTGAAACTTCAGTGAGATTTTATGTGTAAAGTGCTTAGCATATTACCTGATGCCATGCCACAAATCATTACATGTTCAATATAACTATTAAATTACTAATGAGACTATAATTTGTATTATGTTGGGAAAAATGAATAGGTATATCAGAATTCTCATCATTACGTACTTTATTAAAATACTGTACGGTGGTATAATGAACACATACAAACATCACAACAGGTAGAACCATCGACCACTGTAGATTAAACAGGAGTGTTCCTCCTACAGTTTTAGGTGGAGTTATGTGTCCCATTGCATCCCCAAAGCTGTCACCCGTCTCTAAAGCTGTCAGCTGTTCACCCATCTGCAGATAATTTCAGCAAGTTCAGAATGAAGCATCTGACTATCATGAATCCATTTGGGGAAAAATTGGTCCTGATGAGACACATGTGATTCACAGAAGCTGGATCAAGTACCTGAGTTCCCATGGCAACCAAGGATATCAAGGAACTCTGTTTCCCATAGAAAATGCAGGGTGAGGCTTTCTCTAAGAGGTAGGCCTGGAAGTTGCTGGGAAGGGTTGGTGCCTCTCTCCACTTTACACCAGGCCCACATCCTTTCTACATACAAAAACCACCTCTTGGAGTGCCATTTTCATGCTTCCATGGAGCACCAGTGCCCATGAGTTCAGACATCTTCTGTGTCCCCAGCCCAGAACATCATCCTCCTTGCCTCCACCTGTCCTTCCTTCCTCATGGGGTTGGGTGGTTCTTTTCACTCAGCAAAGTACCGCTGTCTCTGTACATACTCTCTCACTGGAGTTATCCCGGGGTGTGTTACATTCCCCTGCCCCATTAATAGGGTGACCAGGTGGGGCAGTAGCTGCAGGGGAGTGTGGGGGTCAACACAGGAGAAATTATAGCAGGTTTGTGGCCTGATGGGAATGATCATATGTGGCGTAAGGCCGTGACTCAGTGTTAGTTTTCTCCATGTGATGAGCAGGTTCTCCAAATGTTGCCCTTTTCAACAACACGGTGTTGGAAGAGGAAGTCCACCATGGGCCCTGAGTGTTCCTTTGTGGTTTTGCTGGGTATGCCAAGAATTTAAAGCCCTAACCACTCTTAACCAGGGAGATTTCTCAGGGTTTTATTTGTACTGAGCAATCCTGAGGGATAAGGTAACACCTCCCCCAAAGAGCAGGATTGCTTCTGCAGTAAGTCTCCCAAGCTCAGGGCCCCCTCCTGTATCACAACCTTCTGCACGTTCAGGCATCCAGGTAAGTCTACCTTCATCGCCCCCAGGGGACTTTGGGCACATGTAGCACTGGTGCAGACCTGTTGCTCTGGCTACTGCTTTTGCTGCGAGTGTAAAGTCCTTTGTCTGTCACCCAGGAGTCTTCTGTCTTCTGCCAGGATCTGTCAACCTGTGGCAAATTAACTTGTGAACTTGCAAGTAGGATAAAATCTCAGACCCTCCAGTGTCCCTGACACACAGACTTAAGTACATCATGCCTCTGTTTCCTTTGGCTTTAAGATAAAGGCCAACTTAGCCAACATGGTCTTCCAGGCCCTGCCTGGCCCGGCCCTGCCTACCTCTCCAGGTTCTTGTGCCACTTTCCCCCACATCTCTCTGCTCTTTAGTCATATGAAGGAAGGAAGCAGTGGTTGATGTGTGGCACTTGCCTGATGGTTACAAGGAGGCCTCAGTGTTGCTGACAAGATGTCCTGCTACTCACGGCTAAGCCCTGCTGTTCTCCTGTTGGACATAAACAACCAAATCACCCAACCCAAACTCAACTCCCATAATAGGTCCTGTCTAACATGATCTTCCTGGCACATATTCACGGTTCCACACGACATTCATTTCTTCACTGCAATGAGTAATAAATACAACTTAAATTTATCGCCCTATGTATTCCTAGTGTTCTTTGGCTAGAAGCCATTAACATATACAACGTCAGTAGTTCTTTCAGCTTATCAAACATGCCAGTTTATTTTCTGCCACGGGGACTTTGCAGATACTCTTCTGTCTGCCTAGAATACTGTTCTCCTCACCTCCTTTCCCTTGCTAACCCCTCCCAATCCTGAATTTGTTGGCATAAATTTTGCTTTCTGTAGAATGTTTTCCTGACTTTCTGAGCAAAATTTGGTTTTATATTCTGATAGCACCATGTATTTTTCCTTTATACACGTGTGTCATAATTTATAGCATTGATATATATTTGTTACTTTTAATTTTTTTATATCTAAATATAGGTACCACATTTTCCTTGCTTATTACTATTATGCAATATCTGCCAGTAGGTCTGGTACCTTGTGGGGACCCAATAGACATCATTTACTTATTCTACAAATAATTTTTTTTTGCCTACCCTTTGCTGGTTACTATTCTATGATCTGCAGATCCAAAGGTGAAACAGATAAAATCGTGGCCCTAGTGGAGATTACATTTTTTCCAGGGAAGGAAACAATATAAGAATTATACAAGTCCCTCCAAACATACTTATTGAGAGCCTGGGAGGTATAACACACTGTTCTAAAAGCTAGCGATGCAGCAGAGTACAAAATCAATATAATTTGTGCCCTCAAGATGAGGTTAATTTGATAAGATTTGGCACTAAATAAAGTGTGATGTGGTCATAGAGAATGGAGGGGTGCTCCCTCCATTTGATGTGGCAGACAGGAAGGTCTGTCTGAGAAGGTGATATGTGCTCAGAGTACTGTGGAATAAATAGGAAATGCAGTCATTGATCATGTATTTTGATGGTCATTGTATTAACCTTTTTTTTCCAAAGAAAATGGAGAGCAATAGGAGGTTGTCGAGCTGAGTAGGTGATTTAGCTTACATTTTACCAGGATTTCTCAGCCTATTGTGAGGAGTACTGACACAGGAGTGAGAGGTGAGGGACAAGAGTGATAACAAGAAAATCAGCTAAGTGGCTACTGAAATTATCCAGGTAAGAAATGATGGTGTCTTAGATCATGATGCTGTGGCACATATATCTGAGATGCACCTGTCATATTCATCTTCAAAATGATACTTGCCATCCAATTGAGAAGAATGTGTTTAACTGGCAACTGTTAGCTCTCTGAGCCTGGCTTTGCTTTCCAACTGAACTCCTAATCTTCTCTGGCGGCCCCCACCCAGTAACTGAACAAGATAGTGGTAGCCAAAGTCGAGATTCTTACTGGGTGACTCCCAGCCACCGTCTGAGCAAAGTGGCTATACAAGGGCTTAACCATTTCCACCAAACATGGGCTCCTCTAACAGACAATATTTGCCCTAGAGCTCTTCACTGTGCTGAGAGAGATTTCTCCAGCTCTGCATCATGGTTCAAAGGCTCTCTCTGCTCAATCTTTGTTCTTCCCTTTCATTTCACAGGTGTTACTCCCTATGGTGGTTAATTTTGTGTGTCCAGGGGTTCCCTGACATTTGGTCAAACATTATTCCTGGATGTGTCTGTGAAAGTGTTTCTGGATGAGATGATTAACATTGAATTAGTGGACTGAGTAAAGCAGATTGCCCTCTCTAATGTTGGTGTGCCTCTTCCAATCAGTTGAAGACCTGGATAGAACAAATGGAGTAAGAAGGAACTCTTCCTGCCTGCCCATTGAGCTGGGACATCAGTCTCTTCTAGCTTTCGTATTCAACCTGAAAAATCAGCTTGTTTCTGTTCATACACGTGATAAATAGCAAAACTGAATTTGAATTCAATTCTATTTGACTCCAAAGCTTATGCCATTTACCGCTATATTCTTTCAGTTTGGGCTTAGGTGGTTGGATGGTGGTGGCTTGTCTTTAATAGATACATTTATTTAAGGTAATTCTTAAATCATAAAATGATACAGGAAGTATTCTTGCCTCTTTTATTTTCTGGAAGAGATTGTGTAAAATAGTGTTAATCATTCTTTAAATATTAGGTAGGCTTGTCCAGTGAAACCATCTTGGCATGGAGATTTCTTTTTCTAGAGCTTTTTAATCACAAATTCAATATCTTTCATGGTTACAGGACTAATCAGATTATCAGATTATGTATACTGTCTTGGTTGAGTTTTGGCAGGTTGTGATTTTTGAGGAATATGTCTTTGTCTTCTAAGTTGTCAAATTTATGAATGTAAAATTATTTGTACTCTTCCTTATTATGTTTTTAATTATGTAGAATCTTTAATGATATCCCCTATTTTATTCATGGTTTTGGTGATTTGTGAGTCCTCTCATTTAATTTTTACTATTCTAGCAAAATGTTTACCAATGTTATTGACTTTTTCTCAAAGAACTTTTTGTTAATACTTGCATTATATATTTTTTCTATGTTTTCACTTTACTTATGTCATTGAGTTTGAAGTGAGTTTCTTGTAAACAGCAGCATTTGTTATTTTGTCACAGGTTCTTGAGGCTCTGGTTTGTATTTGGTCTACTTCTATGTTCAGATTGAATAAATTCTCTTGATATGTCTTTGATTCACTGATTCTGTCCTTTCTTCTCCACTGTACTATTGAGCTGAATTTTCTTGTTTCAGTATTATATTATTTCTTACTGAGAGTTCCTAATTTTTCATTTAAGAGAATTTCAAATTACTTGTGGAAGCATTTTTATGATGGCTGCTTTAAAATTCTTATCAAGGGGGTCTCAGGCCCTGTGGATGAAGAGGGTTCCTGGGTGGAGCTGCTTGTTGTGGTAGGAGCACTCTGGATCCTGCCACCTTGTTACCTCTTATCTCCTGTAGGGGAGGGTAGGCCAGCAGGGAAGAAATGCATTTTCCCTGGCTGCTTATTATCAGCAGGTCTCCTGATAAATCCTCCTGGCCATTGCCACCAGGCTCCATTGGGTGTTGGTGGTGGTATTTCTATTCACCTCAGGAGAGAAATAAGCCTACCTGGGTTTTCTGCTGCTGATAGGTTGGAGTTTGGGAAATGCCAGGCCTGGGTTGTGTGTGTGTGTGTGTGTGTGTGTGTGTGTGTGTGTGTGTGTGTGTGTTGTCGTGGTTGTGGTGGTGGGGTTGTCAAAAGACACTCTGCCACCATGTTGTTCCTACAGTCCTGGGGCCCTAACTAGCTTGCCTTCCTCTTTCCACCTTTCAGAGTTCTCATTTAGTTCCTTCTTGCATTATTTCCAGAGTTTATAGTTAGAAGGGAGGAACAGGAAAAAATGAGTCCATGGCTGCTCACTTATACCATTTTTAGAATTCCATTTTTATTTATCTATAGTGTTTCTGAGTGTATCTCTCTGTATATATTTTTAGTTATTGTTCTAAGTATTACATTATACACTATACATATTACTCCATTATACATTGTAGGTCCATTACTTATCACAGTCCACCCATGTCTTCCTTTTTTAGTTTAAGTAAAGTGTAGAAAACTTTCCAGTTTTTAAGTCCCTTTGCTCTCCCCTATTATAATATAATCATCTTAAATATTTTTCTACATACTTTGTGAACCACTTAAAACAATGCTATAATTTATCCTTCAATTCCTAAACATAGTTTAGAAAACTAAAGAGAAAGAAAGTCTACTATATTTACCCCTAATTTTTCTCTTTTTGTTGTTCTTTCTTCCTTCTCAATGTTCCAAGACTCCTTTCATCATTTCCTTTCTATTTAGAAAAATTGTTTCTAGCCATACTGTTGGGAACAAATTCTCTTAGTTTTCCTTCATCTGAGAATGTCTTGATCTCCTCCTTTTTTCTGACAGATATTTTCTCTGGATATAGATTTCTATGTTAACAGTTCTTTTCTTGCAGCACTTGAAAAATGTTTTACCACTTCCTTCTAGCATCAACGTTTATGATGAGAAATCTATTGCCAATCTAAATTGTTTCTTCCTTATGTATAATGCATCACTTCTCTCTTGCTGCTTTCAAGAATTTTTCCCCCAAATTTGGGAAATTTTCTTCCAATATTTCTTCAAATACACTCACAGTTCCACTCTTTTTCTCTCTCCTGTGAGTCTCTGATGAAAGGAATGTTAGGTATTTTGTAATAGTCCAAGTACCTGAGGCTCTGTTCTTTTTTTTTTCAGTCTCTCTCTCTGTTCATATTAGGTAATTTTATTGTTCTATATTCAAGTTCACTTATTCAGTTCTCTGTCTTCTCTATTCTGGCTCCAAGTCCATCCAGTGATTTTATTTTGGTTTTTGTATTTTTAGTTTTAAAATTTCTATTTGAACCTTCTTTATGTCTTCTATTTCTTTGCTGATACTTTATATTTCTTCGCTGAGGTTTTCTACTTTTTTTGTTTCAAGTGTGTTTGTAATGCACATTGAAACATTTATATGATGGCTGCTTTAAATACTTGTCAGATAATACCAATATCTGTGTCATCTCAGTGTTGGCACGTGTAGATTGTCTTTTCTCATTCAAGTTGAGATTTTCCTGGTTCTTGATATGAGTGATTTGTGTTGTATTTTGGACATTTTTTGTATCATGTTATGAGACTCTGGATCTTATTTAAATCCTTCGTTTCAACAGACGCCCTCTGACACCATACTAGTGGGAGAAGGGGAAGTGCTGCCTTATCATTGCCAGGTGTATGTGGAAGTCTAGGTTCCTCACTCAGCTTCCCTTGATACCCAGGAAGGGAGGGGCTCCCTGTTACCGTTAAAAGGTGGACAGGAGTTCAGGCTCCCTACTAGGCCAACACTGAGACTACCCTATCTGTATGTTGTGGGGCACCTCATTACTGTTCCCTGTATGGCCTCTACTGAAACCATAGGGGAATGCTTCCTTATCACTGGGTGAGGATAAATGTCCCAGCTCCCCACTGGGCTTTGTCTGAAACCACTCTGATTCAGGAAAAGACGTACCTTGTTACAGCCAGGTGAGAATGGAAGTTTAAGCTCTCCACTCAGCCTTTATTGACCAAGGGGTGAGGTAAGGCCACATTATTTTCCATGATGTTTGGCTGGAGTAAGGCAATAATTGCCTTAATTTTCCTATCTTGTTATGCTGATGCTTGTTATCTTTTCCCAGTTCTTTGGCTACAGAAATAAGGCTTTTCTTGAAAATGTACCCATTGGCATTTCTGGGTAGCTAGATTCTGTCGCACCCAGTCTTGGATATATGAGGCAAAAGAAAAAAAAATCTAGGAACTCACTGCTGTGTTGTACTTCATGTCCTGAGGTTCCTAGCTGGTCTGATTTCTTCTTTTCACCTATCAAGTGTAGGGTTTTTAGCTGTTCTTAGTGGGAAGAATAAGGAGAAGTGTGTCTACTTTATCTTGTCCCATAAACTGACAGGTGATTTTTTAATGAGAATTTTAGTTTGCAAGTGGATCAATAATTTATATCTTTGCATCAGTATGTTCTCTTCCTATCTACAATGGAAAAAAGTCCTAATGAGAAGGTTTCCTTGGTGCACAAATGAGTCATAGCTCTTATGGGTTATGATTCTTATGGGTTATGTCAATGAACCTAACATACTCATCGCTCCTACCAAAGGAATTAAATGTTTAAATTTTCTTCTTAATGTACCACTTGCTGGACTCCATACTGACACCCTATTCCCTCTTTGTTTACTAGCTTTTCTACAGCCAGTGTCCAATATAGTCTATTAGATTTCAAGTTTCTTGGATTCTAGCCTATGTTTTTCATATTGTACTCTTGTCATTTTTATTGATCTAGGCATTGCTAAATTACTTCAGACACAAATTTGTAGACATGGTTGCAAATACAACATACATGGTAGTCCATGATACATTATACAAGAGCATTTTGGTATCTGAATAATACATGATAAATTTTTAAAGTGAAGTTAATATACCTTAATGGCATGATAAAATGACTTCATAAGTTTAGAGAAAGATAGAACTCAATTATCTAAAGTTCTTATGATCACTAACTTTAAAATATCATAACATGTTAAAGACATTTAAGATGGTATATAGAATTGTACGATGTAGGCCCATGCACCCACCATCCTGCTTAATAAATTAAACTATACTAATGCTAATTTTTTGTGTTCTTTGAACCATTATTATGGTTCTGCAAATTTTGAGTACAGAGTAAGGAACATAAGAGTTGATGTTGGGCCTAGAATCTAGTCCAAGCTTTACTATTGACTAGTTAATTGACCTAGGCAAGTAACTTAACCTCTTTGACACTCAGTTTCCTCATCTGTAAAACTGGGGTAGGGATGGTGCCTATTTCACAAGGTGGTTGTAACAGTTAAATTAGACGATTTTCTTAGTTAAGATGTTTTATCCAGTGCCTGGCACCCAATAAATGTAGTTTCTATTGTCATTTTTGTATCATCCCAAGCAGTGCGAGGAAAACAATAGTGAGTAGGCCATTATTCTAGTCTTCAAGGAGCTTGTCAAAAAGTTAGAAGGATAAATTGGATACAAAAACAGCTACTATAAGAGCTGTGGTAAGATAAATACCATAAGGGTAGGATTGCCAAAATGCTGTGAGAGTTCAAAGGTTTGGAACATGGTAGCTGATGTCAGAATTTTGTACCCAATTTTTACATGTGTGATTTTGTTAACACTGACGTCTGGATATACAGCATTAAAGCTAGGAGGGCAAGTATGCTTCCACCCCCCTTCCTATATCCATGGGCAGACACTACTTCTTGATCTCAGATATGGCCTTAAAAGTTTCTTGACATACTGCCTCAAGTCATCATTATTAATCAACTGGAGTTGTCCCTGAAATAGAGTGCTCCTGGGAGGACATCAAGAAGAAAGGGACATAGGTTAAGAGTGCCAAATAGTAGAAGCAAGAGATAGAAAGGTATCAAATTTTGAAGAAAGTCATCATTGGTGAATTTTGAGAGACACATTACATTAAATTGGATCCATAGTAAAGGTCATAGAGTTTGGAGCTTGAAGTGGATAGAGTTAATGGCCGTTGGAGTTGTGGGCATCAAGGAGCTTTGAGGCTAAATTTGGATGGATAATCCAAATAAATGTTGAAGTTGCCCATGAAGACAGCAGAAATTGCAGTGAAAAACAAGAACTGACGACAGTAGTCCCACCTTATCCGACGTTTTGCTTTCTGTGGTTTCAGTTACCCACAGTCAACTGCAGTCCAAAAATACTAAATGGAAAATTCTAGAAATAAAAAATTCATAAGTTTTAAAGTGCACGCCATTCTGAGTAGCATAATGAAATCTCTGGCTGTCCCGCTCTGTCGCAGGCATCCCTTTGTCCAACATGTCCTGCCTGTTCGTCTCTTAGTAGCCGTCTAGGTTATCAGACTGTTGCAGTATCGCAATGTTTGTGTTCAAGTAACCTTATATTACTTAATAATGGCCCCAAAGCACAAGAGTAGTGATGCTGACACTTTGGATACACCAAAGGGAAGCTGTAAAGTGTTTCTTTTAAGTGAAAAGGTGAAAGTTCTCTACTTAAGGAAAGAAAAATATATGCTGAGGTTACTAAGATCTACAGTAAGAACAAATCTTCTATCTGTGAAATTTTGAAGAAGGAAAAAGAAATTCATGCTAGTTTTGCTGTCGCACCTCAAACTGCAAAAGTTAGGGCCGCAGTGTGTGATAAGTACTTAGTTAAGATGGAAGAAGCATTAAATTTGTGCAATAAGATATTTTGAGAGAGAGAAAGACCATATTCACTTAACTTTTATTACAGTATATTGTTATAATTGTTCTATTTTATTATTAGTTATTGTTAATCTCTTATTGTGCCTAATTTAGAAATTAAATTTTATCATGGGTATGTATATGTAGGAAAAACATTATATATATATATATATTTCAGTACTCTCTGCAGTTTCAGTCATCCACTGGAGGTCTACTCTTGGAATGTATCCCCTGCAGATAAGTGGGGACTTCTATACATGCTGAAGAGGAATGACCTAGAACATAATAGACTATAATAAGGAAGAAGATTTGTTTACATGTCTACTCCCTCCCTCTACTAGATTGTGGCATCTCAAAGCCAAGGAATTATATCTTATTTTCTTGGAATCTCAACACCTAATACAGAGTACAAAACATTGAATGAATGGTTGAATGAATAAGGGAATGTTTGGTGATCATCAAGCAAGTGAATGTAGGCAACGTATTTGAAAGCAAGTTGAAAAGACCACCACAAAAGAGATTAGATTGGGGACTAAAGAGAAGTGCTGAAAGCTGAGTTTCCCTTGAGTAAATTGTATCTTCCTTTTCCTGAGTCTTCAATAGGTAATTTGCCCTATTAAGCACTCATCCTTACCTCAGTCTATTTCAAAGGCTCTCATCCTTGTCTGCAAGTTAGAAACACCTAAGTAGTTTTATTAAAAATTCAGTTGCCCTAGCTGTACCCCCCAGACCAATCAAATCAGAATCTCTGGAAGTATGACTTAGTCATCAGTATTTTAAAAAGCTCCCCAGGTAATTTGTGCTGCCAAGATTGAGAACTACTGGGTTGGGACTGGCTAAAACAAGGTACAATTGTATTAAATTATTTAATTACACAAAAATTCAGTTTTACAGCCAGAATTAATTTCCAGTACTTTTTTTAATAAGAAATGAAGTATCTCAGTTCTCAACTTCTGTTTACAATGTTTATTCCACGATTACATAGTGCCTGGAGGCCTACAGACAGGTTGTGTTAGGCCCTCATAGTGCTGAAAAGTTTTGAATTGATTGCCAACATTTAAAAAATCAGATTTTACATAAAAATAGTAGCTTCCAACTTCTCCTGAAAATTAGAAGTGCTGGTAACATGATGTTTGCAAAATTTATTGAGAAGGCAAGTTCACTAGTGGTACCAATCAGTCAAAACTGAATAGCTGATACCCCAGTTAGATGGAAATAGTCAGTTGTGTTTCCTTTTTTTTCTTTCTTTTTTTAATTCTGATTAGAGATTTACCCATTTTATTGATCTCATAGAACCAGCTTTTTGTTTCATTAATTATTCTGTGTTGTTTTTATCTTTTCTCTTTCATCAGTTTCCACTTTGATCTTCACTATTCCCTTTCTTCTGCTTACTTTGGGATTAATTTTCTCTTCTTTTTCTAGTTTCCTAAGGAGGTCATTAATTTGAAACCTTTCTTATTTTCTAATGTAGACATTCAGTGCTATAAATTTCCTCCTAAGTACTTCTATATTTTTATATAATTGACATGTAACATTACATTAGTTTCAGGTGTAAAACATAATGATTCAATATCTGTTCTAAGTACTTCTTTAGCAGTATCCCACAAAATTTGATATACTGTGTTTTCATTTTATTCAGTTTTAAAAATACTTTTTAATTTCTTTCTTGACTTACCCTATAGTCCATGAGTTATTTAGAAGTTTATTATTTAGTTTCCAAATATTTAGGGATTTTCCAGAGTCTTTCTGTTATTGATTTCTTATTTAATAACTTTAGCATCTGATAATACACTTTGTATGACTTAATTCATTTAAAATGTATTAGGACTTGTTTTTATTCCACAGAATATGATCTATAACAGCAAATGTTCCATGTGTACTTGAGAAGAATGTGTATTCTACTGTTGTTGGGTACAGTGTTCTGTAAATGTCAGTCAGGTCTAGCTGGTTGATTGTATTGTTCAAGTTGGCTTCATATCCTTGCTGATTTTCCGCTTACATTTTCTATTAGCTATTGAGACAGGAATATTGAAATCCCTGACTATAATTGTAGATTTGAATATTTCTCTTTGTAGCTGTGAGATAATAGAAAATGTATATTGGTCTCAAACCCCAATTTCTGGCACAGAGCTCCTAAAACCCTTGTAAGTTCCTAAGGGATAAGAGTACTAGAAACATCTCTTGTTATAATATT
Organism: Balaenoptera physalus; assembly: GCF_965194825.1. NCBI lineage: Eukaryota > Metazoa > Chordata > Mammalia > Artiodactyla > Balaenopteridae > Balaenoptera > Balaenoptera physalus. The sequence continues at coordinate 45,696,011 of NC_138903.1, forward strand.
TGGTCTTTGACCCCAGTTCCTGACACAGGGCTCCTGAAACCCTTGGAAATTTCTAAGTGATAATAGCACTAGGAGCATCTTTTGTGCTAATGAGGTGACTCTGGGTGGGCTTCTGGACAGGAGGTGGTCACCAGAAAGAAGTCATGGTTAGAAGCTTGGAATTCTCAGCTTCACCCTCTCATCCTCAAGAGAGGGAAAGGGGGATGGAAGTGGAGCTAATAATTCATTATGCCTGCATGAGGAAGCCTTCATAATATCCCAGTAGTATGGTATTCGGAGAGCCTCCATGTACTGGGATGGTGATGCATCCCAACTTCATGGAAACAGAAGCTCCTGTGCTCAGGACCCTCCCAGGCCTTCATCTATGTATCTGGCTGTTCATCTGTATCCTTTATCATATCCTTTAATAAACTGGTAAATATAAGTGTCTCCCTAAGTTCTGTGAGCTGCTCTAGCAAATTAATCAAACCTGAAGATGAGGTTATAAGAACCCATTGGTCAGAAGCACAGGTGACAACCTGGACTTTCAGTTGGGAGGGGAGCAGTCTTGTGGGATCTGATGCTATCTCCAGGTAGTGTCAGATTTGAATTGAATTGAGTTAAATTGTAGGACACCCAGCTGGCGTCACATAATTGCTTGGTGTGGGAAACCCACCCAAACATCTGGTGTCAGAGTGTGATAGTAGTGTGAGAGTAAAGGAGAAACACAGGAAGAGGACTGGGGTTTTTTTTTTTTTCCTAACACAGTTCTATCAGGTTTTGCTCCATATATTTTGACGTGATGTTATTAGGTATATAACCATTTATGATTGTTATGTCCTCTTATTTAATTGACTAATTTATCATTACTAAATATCCTTCCTTTTCTGTGATAATATCCTTTACTCTAAAATGTACTTTGTCTCATAAATTTAGCATCTCCAGGTTTCTCTCCACTAGAGTTAACATTGTATATCTTTATCAAATCTTTTATTATATTTTTGCCTTTGAAACTAACATATATTTCTTATAGGCAGCACACAGCTGTGACTTGTACTTTTATCCAATCTGCCAATCTATAACTTTAAATTGGGGTGTTCAGACCAGTTATATTTTGTCATTATTGATATGGTTTAGTTTGAGTTTAGTATTTTTCTATTTGTTTTCTATTTGTCCCATCTGTTCTCTGTTTCTTTCTTCCTTTTTCTCTGCCTTCTTTTCCATTAGCCAAGTATTTTTCTGATTCCATTTTATCCCCTTTGTCAGCTTATACTATAACTTTTTGTTTTGTTATTTTAGTGGTCAGTCTTGCATTTATGGCATATATCTAACTTATTGTAGCCTAACTTAAAGTAATATTATACCACTTTGGGTATAATATAAGATCCTTAAAATAGCCTGCCCATCCTCCCCTCCTGGTCTTTATTCTATTGCTGTATACATTTTACTTCTACATATGTTATAAAACTTACAATACATTATTATTATTTTTTTTGTTTAAACAATCAATTTTCTTTTAAAAAGTTTTAAATAATAAGAGAAATATTTTCTTATAGTTATCCTTTTTGGTACCATTTCCAGAGGAAAAACACATTACTGTGTGTCTCCTCCATTCTCAATACTCTAACACTACTTCACTTCTGACACCAGATGTGTCAGGGTGGCAGGGGGTTTCCCCACACCACACAATTCTGCATCAGCTGGGTGCCCTACAACTTAATTCTGACACTATCTACCTGAAGATAGTGTCAGATGCCAAAGGTTAAGGATTCAGTCCCACAAAACCGCCCCCCCTCTTCAGATGTCAATCGCAAGTCCAAGTTGTTACCGGTGCTTCTGACCTGTTAACTATAAATCAGAGGTTTCCATGACCCCCTCCTCAGATTCAATTAATTTGCTAGAGCAGCTCACAGAACACAGGAAAACATTTATTCACTAAATTACTGGTTTATTATAAAAGGAATAGTCAGGTGAAAGATTTGCATAGGGCAAGGTACGTGGGAAGCGGCAGAGTTTCCATGCTCTCTCTGGGCTCACCCCACTCTTCTTGCATCTCAGGATGTTCAGCAACCTGGAAGCTCTCTGAACACTTCCATTTGGGTTTTCATGGCGGCTTTATTACATAGGCATGATGAATTAAATATTTGGCTGTTGGTGATTGAACTCAATCTTCAGCCCCTCTCCTTTTGCTGGAGGTTGTGTGTGTGTGTGTGTGTTTTGGGGAGAGGGGGTAAGGCTGAAAGTTCCAACCCTCTAATCAAGGTTGTTTTCCCCTGGCAACCAGCCCCCATCCTTAGTGGCTTTCCAAAAATCACCTCAATAACATAATCTCAGACGTGGTTAAAAGGGGTTTGTTATGAATAAATAACAAGACACCCATTTCACCTTTATGCCCTGAAACTATTTCAGGAACTGAGGACAAAAGACCAAATATTATAACAAAAGATGCCCCTATGGCTCTTATGCAGGAAACTGCAAGAATTTTAGGAGCTATGTACCAGGAACAGCAGACGAAGACCAAATATATATTTCTTATTATTAATAACAATATCACACTATTTCTGGCCCTCTTTATTCCTTTCTGTAGATACATATTTCCATCTGGTATCATTTTCCTTTTTCATGAAGCACTTTTAATATTTCTTATAGTACAAGTCTGCCAGTAATAAATTATTTCAGCTTTTATATGTCTGAAAAATGTCTTTTTTTTGCCTTTATTTTTGAAAGATATTCTTGCCAGATACAGAATTTTACCTTACCATTTTATTTCCTTTCAGTATTTTAAAGATTTTTCTCCACTGTCTTCTTACTTGCATCGTTTCCCAGGAGAAATCTGATGTCATCATTTTCTTTCTTCCTCTGTACATAACAAGCCTTTTATCTCTGGGTGCTTTTAAGATTTTATCTTTTTCACTGGTTTTAAACACTTTGATCATAATGTAATAGGTGTAGTTTTCTTCATTTTTCTTGTGCTTGGAATTCATTTATCTTCTTGGTTCTGTGAGTTTATAGTTTTTATCAAATTTATACATTTTCAGCCATTATTTCTTCAATTTATTTTCTGTCTCCTTCCCGTCTCCTCTCTTTCAGACTCCAATTATCCTTTCATTAGTTACTGGTCCAGAGCCCACTGATACTCTGTTCATTTTTTATTATTCATTTTTCTCCCTGTTTCATTTCAGATAGTTTATGCCATCAAGTACATTAATCTTTTCTTATGCAACGTCTAATCAGCCATTAATTCTATCCATCATATTTTTCATCATAAAAATTTTATTTTTCATTTCAAGAATGTCTATTTGGGTCTTTTTCATATATTCCACATCTCTACTTAACTTTTTGAACATTTGGAATACAGTTATAATGTCTATTTAAATGTCTATGTCTGCTAATTCTAACATCTCAGCTTTGAATCAGTTCTAATTGAATTTTCTCCTCAAAAATTTTTGTTTATATTTTTACGCTTTTTGCATTCTTTGTAATTTTTAATTGAATATTAGCTAGATATTATAGATTTTACCTTGTTCAATGTTAAATATGTCTATATTCCTATAAATATTCTTGACATAGTTCTGGGAAATAATTAAGGTACCTGGAAATGGTTTGATATTATTGGGTCATGCTTTTGTTTTATTACAGTACTGGAGTAGTGCTCATTCTAGGCCTAATGATTCCCCACTACTGAAGCTACCCTTCTGTGTACTCTACCTCATGCTCCATGAATTTTGAGGTATTTTAGTGTGGCTGGTGGGAACAGGCATTATTTCTGGCTCTGCCTTCCCAGCATATACTGTTAGTTCTAATCCTTTTGGGTGATTCTATATCTGGCCTTGGGTACTTTCCTCACATGCATGTTCTGATCAGTCATCAACTGAATGCTAAAGGGGAATCTCAGTAGATATCTGAAGTTTGACCTCTGTGCAGTTTCTTTTCTTTAGTACTCTCTCCTGAAAGTTCTAGCCACCTAGATCTCTCTGGACACTCAGCCCCATGTTCTCAATGCAAGGAGTCCATCAGTCTTCTCCTCAATTCTCCCTCCCTGCACTGTAGCCCAGAAAATCTCTCAAAGCAATAAACTGGGGCAATCTTTGAGTTTACTTCATTTGTTTCCTGGATCTCTGGATTGCTGGATCTCTGGATCTCCAGTGTCTTGAAAACTGATGTTTCATATTATTTGAAACATCTTTTGGTTGTCCCAGCTTTGAGGGTAAATCTTGTTTTTTTACTCCATATTATCCATAAGCAGAAATACCTGTTCTTTTTTCTTATTGTCTTTTAAATTGAGGTATTTTACATGAAATAATATGCACTACTCATGTGTGCAGAGCTCAATTATCTATATCCCTGTGCAATCATTGTCCAGATCAAGTTATTAAAATTGTTAAGCACTCCTAGAAGGTTCCCTCGTCCTCCTCCACTACTTTGTTTTATTGCAAGCCAGCTACCTTGTTCTTATGCTACAGTCACGATAAATCCATGTAATTTTATTGCTGACACACTTCAGCTATCAATCCCTGTCTTCTGTCTTCTAGAAGTAGTCTCACTTCAGATATTTTTTTTAACAGATGGCTATTACAGAACAGAGTGGATTTTTTTTTTACTTTTTAAAAATTGAGGTATAAAAACTGGACAGCTACATGTAAAATAATGAAATTAGAACATTTCCTAACACCACATACAAAAATAAACTCAAAATTGATTAAAGACCTAAATCTAAGACCAGATACTCCTAGAGGAAAACATAGGCAGAACACTTTTTGACATAAATTGCAGCAGTATATTTTTGGATCTGTATCCTAGAGTAATGGAAACAAAAACAAAAATAAACAAATGGGACCTAATTAAACTTAAAAGCTTCTGCACAGCAAAGGAAACCATAAACAAAACAAAAAGACAACCCACAGAATCAGAGAAAATATTTGCAAACAATGCAACCGACAAAAGATTAATTTCCAAAGTATACAAACAGCTCATACAGCTCAATATCAAACAAACAAACAAACAACCCAATCCAAAACTGGGCAGAAGACCTAAATAGACATTTTTCCAAAGAAGACATACAGATGGCCAACAAACACATGAAAGGATGCTCAACATCACTAATTATTAGAGAAATGCAAATCAAAACCACAATGAGATATCACCTCACACCAGTTAGAATGGCCATCATCAAAAAATCTACAAACAATACATGATGGAGAGGGTGTGGAGAAAAGGGAACCTTCCTACACTGTTGGTGGGAATGCACATTGGTGCAGCCACTATGGAGAATAGTATGGAGGTTCCTTAAAAAACTAAAAATATAGTTACCATATGATCTAGCAATCCCACTCCTGGGCATATACCCTGAGAAAACCATAATTCAAAAAGAGTCATGTACCAAAATGTTCATTGCAGCTCTATTTGCAGTAGCTAGACATGGAAGCAAACTAAATGTCCATCAACACATGAATGGATATTAACATGGATGGACCTAGAGATTATCATACTAAGTGAAGTAAGTCAGACAGAGAAATACAAATATCATATGATATCACTTATATGTGGAATGATACAAACGAGGTTATTTACAAAACAGAAATAGACTCACAGACTTAGAAGACAAATTTATGGTTATCAAAGGGGAAGGGGGGAGAGATAAATTTGGAATTTGGGATTAACAGATACAGACTACTATATATAAAATAGATAAGACCTACTGTATAGCACAGGAAACTATATTCAATATCTTGTAATAACCTATAATGCAAAAGAATTTGAAAAAGAAATAGATATATATATAATTGAATCACTTTGCTATACACCTGAAACATTGTAAATCAACTCTACTTCAATAAAAAAATAAAAATTAAAAAAATAAGTAAATAAGGTAGTGGGAAAGAATGATAAGGAAGAGAAAGAAGCCAAAATAGGTGCACAATTGGAGTTAATCCAGCTGGGCAACTCTGGGAGATAGTGAATGCATCTTAGAGTTATATCAATTAAGGTAGAAGAAACTACTGTATTTAGCCACTCACTCCCATCACTCATTAGTTGAGCGTTACTTCTAAGGGAAATATCTCTCTAACACTTTTGGCTTGTTCTGATTGAAAATAAGTGTACTCTTGTAGCAAAAAACCAAATCAAAAGGTCCCTCAGACAGAAAGTTGAGATTTTCAATAAGGGCAACCTTCATTGTAAAGATGTGAGTGTCGACAGGATATGGTCAGGGCAAAAATATCTGCCACAGTGTCTATTTGATACTTAGTGATTATGTAGGGTATACAAAACCTTCAAATGTCAAATGTCAAACAAGACATGAGTATTAAAGGGTTAACTGACAATATTAAATACTATAAAGATTTTCTTAAAGAACACGTGGATCAGTATAAATAAAAAGTACAGATAAATCATTTACGTTCAAAGATATGACAGTTCTAGGTGGGAAATGAAAGTAATAAAAATAAGAAAATGCAGTATATTTTTTGATCAGCCAATGTAGTGGAAAACAGATGGAAATCTAAACTTTGAAAAAAAATAAAATTGAGGTATAATTGACTATAACATTATATTACTTTCAGGTGTACCACATAATGATTTGATATTTGTATGTATTGCAATATGATCACCACAATAAGCCTAGTTAACATTTGTCACCACACATAGTTGCAAAAAATTTTTTTTCTTATGATAAGGACTTTTAAGATTTACTCTCTTAGCAACTTTCAAATATACAATCCAGTATTATTAACTAACTATAGTGACCATCTGTACATTACATTCCCATGACTTATTTTATAACTGAAAGTTTGTACCTTTTGACCCCCTTCACTGATTTTGCCCACCCCCTACCCCCTGCCTCTGGCAACCACCAATCTGTTTTCTGTATCTATGAGCTTGGTTTTTTTTGTTTCTTTGTTTTGTTTTGTTTTTAATTCCACATATAAATGAGATCATCCAATATTTGTCTGTGACTTATTTTACTTAGCATAGTACCCCCAAGGTTTCCATCCATGTTGTCACAAATGGCAAGATTTACTTCTTTTTTATGGCTGACTAGTAGTCCATTTCATATATATATATATATATATATATATATATATATATATATACACACACACACATATATATATACCCATCTTCTTTATCTATTCTTCCATTGATAGACACTTAGTTTTCTTGCATATCTTGGCTATTGTAAATAATGCTGCAATGAACATGGGGATGCTTATATCTTTTCTAATTAGTATTTTAGTTTTCTTTGGATAAATTCCCAGAAGTGGAATTGCTGGATCATAAGGTAGTTCTATTTTCAGTTTTTTGAAGATTCTCCATACTGTTTTTGATGTGGCTGCACCAATTTACATTCCCATCAACAGTGAACAAGGGTTCCCTTTTCTTCACATCCTTGCCAACACTTTTTGTCAAATGATACTGAGCCTGAGTATTTATATTTTCCCAGTTTGACACCAAAACCCACCCAATCTCACTGTTACCAGTTATTTATCATTCACATAGTAGCCTATCAACAGATGCTAGCAGAAGTGAGAGTTGCTAATAGAATTACAACCATGACTACAATCAAGAAAAGTAGCATGATGCTGTGGAAAAAGTAGTGGCTTACCTCCTCTTTTTCATCTTTCCTGTCTAGATAGCAAGTCAAAAACTTTATTTTTAAATCAGTGGTATTCTTTCCTGAGTTTATGATATTTTTTCATCTGCCAATTACCAATTTTTCATGTTTCCCAGACCTCAACAGTCAAAAAAATTAAATAACTAATAAAGGAATATTTCTTTGATTCTGCTCCCACCTAATCTTCAGAAACTTCAGTCATTACCAAATTCCACCTAAATGACTTTGAGAGAACTCAGGGAGGTTTCTTTTGCCCTCCAGGTTTTCTTACCTTGCTTATCATAAGAATTACCTCAGAATCCTCTCACACCTACCCTCTTCCTCCTCCTCCTCCTCCTCCTCCACCTTCTTCTTCTTCTTCTTCTTCTTCTTCTTCTTCTTCTTCTTCTTCTTCTTCTTCTTCTTCTTCTTCTTCTCCTTCTCCTTCTCCTTCTCCTTCTCCTTCTCCTTCTCCTTCTTCTTCTTCTTCTTCTTCTTCTTCTTCTTCTTCTTCTTCTTCTTCTTCTTCTTCTTCTTCTTCTTCTTCTTCTTCTTCCTCTTCCTCTTCCTCTTCCTCTTCCTCTCCTTCTCCTTCTCCTTCTCCTTCTCCTTCTCCTTCTCCTTCTCCTTCTTCTTCTTCTTCTTCTTCCTCTCCTTCTCCTGCTCCTTCTTCTGTTAATTTTTTTGTATACTATGAGGTAGGGGTCCAAATTCATTCTTTTGTATGTGGCTATTCAGCTGCTGAGGACCACTGAAAATACTATTCTGTCACTATGAATTGTCTTGGCACTCTTGGTCTATGGTTGATGAAAATCAATAGACCAATTGAAAGAGTTAATTTCTGGACTCTCCACTTCATTCTATTTATCTATATGTCTATTTTTATGCCAATACCACAATGTCTTGATTGTTCTAGGTTTGTAGAAAATTTTAAGATAAAGGATTCTGTGTCCTTCAGTTTTGACCTTATTTTAAAGACTGTTTTAGCCATTGTGAGTCCCATTAATTTCCATATGAATTTTAGGACTACCTTGTCAATTTCGACAAAAAAAATCTATGTAGGATTTGATAAGGGATTCCACTGAATCTGTAGATCAACTTGGAGAGTATTGCCATCTGAATGGTACTAAGTTTTCTGATTCATGAACTTGGGATTTCTTTCCATTTATTTAGGTCTTCTTGAATTACTTTCAATAATGTTTTGTAGCCTAAGAGTATAATTTTTAAATTTCTTTTATTAAATTTATTCCTAATTATGGAGGGGAGAAGATGGTGGAAGAGTAAGACGCAGAGATCACCTTCCTCCCCACAGATACATCAGAAATACAACTACACGTGGAACTGCTCCTATAGAACACCCACTGAACGCTGGCAGAAGACCTCAGACCTCCCAAAAGGCAAGAAACTCCCCATGTATCTGGGTAGGACAAAAGAAAAAAGAATTAACAGAGACAAAAGAATAGGGACGGGACCTTCACCAGTGGGAGGGAGCTGTGAAGGAGGAAAGGTTTCCACACACTAGGAAGCCCCTTCGTGGGCAGAGAGTGCGGGTGGCGGAGGGGGGAAGCTTCGGAGCCATGGAGGAGAGAGCAGCAACAGAGGTGTGGAGGGCAAAGCGGAGAGATTCCCGCACAGAGGTTCGGTGCCAACCAGCACTCACCAGCCCGAGAGGCTTCTCTGCTCACCCGCTGGGGTGAGCAGGGGCTGGGAGCTGAGGCTCAGGCTTCAGTTGGATCGCAGGGAGAGCACTGGGGTTGGCTACGTGAACACAGCCTGAAGGGGTTAGTGCACCACGGCTAGCCGGTAGGGAGTACGGTAAAAGGTCTGGAGCTGCCAAACAGGCAGGAGACGTTTTCTTGCTGCTCTGTTTCCTGGTGCACGAGGAGAGGGGATTAAGAGTGCCTCTTAAAGGAGCTCAAGAGACGGGCGTGAGCCGCGGCTATCAGCGCGGACCCCAGAGACAGGCATGGGACGCTAAGGCTGCTGCTGCCACCACCAAGAAGCCTGTGTGCAAGCACAGGTCACTATCCACACCTCCCTTCCCGGGACCCTGTGCAGCCAGCCACTGCCAGGATCCTGTGATCCAGGAACAACATCCCCGGGAGAACACACAGCACGCCTCAGGCTGGTGCAATGTCCTGCCAGCCTCTGCTGCCGCAGGGTCGTCCCACATCTGTACCCCTCCCTCCACCCCGCCTGAGGGAGCCAGAGCCCCGGAATCAGCTGCTCCTTTAACCCCGTCCTGTGTGAGTGAAGAACAGACGCCCTCAGGCGACCTACACTCAGAGGCGGATAGAAATCAAAAGCTGAACCCCAGGAGCTGTGTGAACAAAGAAGAGAAAGGGAAATTTCTCCCAGAAGCCTCAGGAGCAGCGGATAAAAGCTCCACAATCAACTTGATGTACCTGCATCTGTGAAATACCTGAATAGACAACGAATCATCCCAAATTGAGGAGGTGGACTTTAGGAGCAAGATATATTATTAATTCCCCTTTTCCTGTTTTTGTGAGTGTGTATGTGTATGCTTCTGTGTGAGACTTTATCTGTATAGCTTGGCTTTCACCACTTGTCCTAGGGTTCTGTCCGTCCGTTTTTTTTTTTGCTTGTTTGTTTGTTTTTTACTTAAATTTTTTTCTTAATAATTGTATTTTATTTTAATAACTTTATTTTATTTTATCTTTATTTTATTTTATTTTATCCTCTTTCATTCTTTCTTTCTATTTTTTCTCCATTTTATTCTGAGCCGTGTGGATGAAATGCTCTTGGTGCTCAAGCCAGGCATCAGGGCTGTGCCTCTGAGGTGGGAGAGCCAACTTCAGGACACTGATCCACAAGAGACCTCCCAGCTCCACGTAATACCAAATGGCGAAAATATCCCAGAGATCTCCATCTCAACACCAAGACTCAGCTTCACTCAATGACCAGCAAGCTACAGTGTCGGACACCCTATGCCAAATAACTAGCAAGACAGGAACACAGCCCCATCCATTAACAGAGAGGTTGCCCAAAATCATAATAAGACCACAAACACACCATCAAACGTGGACCTGCCCACCAGAAAGACAAGATCCAACCTCATCCACCAGAACACAGGCACTAGTCCCCTCCACCAGGAAGCCTACACAACCCACTGAAACAACCTTAGCCACTGGGGACAGATACCAAAAACAACGGGAACTACGAACCTGCAGCCTGTGAAAAGGAGACCCCAAACACAGTTAGATAAGCAAAATGAGAAGACAGAAAAACACACAGCAGATGAAGGAGCAAGGTAAAAACACACCAGAACTAACAAATGAAGAGGAAATAGGCAGTCTACCTGAAAAAGAATTCAGAATAATGATAGTAAAGATGATCCAAAATCTTGGAAATAGAATAGACAAAATGCAAGAAACATTTAACAAGGACGTAGAAGAACTAAAGAGGAACCAAGCAACGATGAAAAGCACAATAAATGAAATTAAAAATACTCTAGAAGGGATCAATAGCAGAATAACTGAGGCAGAAGAACGGGTAAGTGACCTGGAAGATAAAATAGTGGAAATAACTACTGCACAGCAGAATAAAGAAAATAGAATGAAAAGAACTGAGGACAGACTCAGAGACCTCTGGGACAACATTAAATGCAGCAACATTCGAATTATAGGGGTCCCAGAAGAAGAAGAGAAAAAGAAAGGGACTGAGAAAATATTTGAAGAGATTATAGTTGAAAAATTCCCTAATATGGGAAAGGAAATAGTTAATCAAGTCCTGGAAGCACAGAGAGTCTCATACAGGAAAAATCAAAGAAGAAAATGCCAAGACATATTAATCAAACTATCAAAAATTAAATATAAAGAAAACATATTAAAAGCAGCAAGGGAAAAACAAGAAATAACACACAAGGGAATCCCCATAAGGTTAACAGCTGAAGTTTCAGCAGAAACTTTCCAAGCCAGAAGGGAGTGGCAGGGCATATTTAAAGTGATGAAGGAGAAAAACCTACAACTAAGATTACTCTACCCAGCCAGGACCTCATTCAGATTTGTTGGAGAAATTAAAACCTTTACAGACAAGCAAAAGCTGAGAGACTTCAGCACCACCAAACCAGCTTTACAACAAATGCTAAAGGAACTTCTCTAGGCAAGAAACACAAGAGGAGGAAAACACCTACAATAACAAACCCAAAACATTTAAGAAAATGGTAATAGGAACATACATATCGATAATTACCTTAAATGTAAATGGATTAAATGCTCCCACCAAAAGACACAGACTGGCTGAACAGATACAAAAACAAGACCCATATATATGCTGTCTATAAGAGACCCACTTCAGACCTAGGGACACATACAGAGTGAAAGTGAGGGCATGGAAAAAGATATTCCATGCAAATGGAAATCAAAAGAAAGCTGGAGTAGCAATTCTCATATCAGACAAAATAGACTTTAAAATAAAGACTATTACAAGAGACAAAGAAGGACACTACATAATGAGCAAGGGATTGATCCAAAAAGAAGATATAACAACTGTAAATATTTATGCACCCAACATAGGAGCACCTCAATACATAAGGCAAATACTAACAGCCATAAAAGGGGAAATCGACAGCAGCACAATCATAGTAGGGGACTTTAACACCCCACTTTCACCAATGGACAGATGATCCAAAATGAAAATAAATAAGGAAACACAAGATTTAAATGATACATTAAATGAGATGGACTTAATTGATATTTATAGGACATTCCATCCAAAAGCAGCAGAATACACTTTCTTCTCAAGTGCTCATGGAACATTCTCCAGGATAGATCATATCCTGGGTCACAAATCAAGCCTTGGTAAATTTAAGAAAATTGAAATCGTATCAAGTATCTTTTCCAACCACAATGCTATGACACTAGATATCAATTAGAGGAAAAGATCTGTAAAATATACAAACACATGGAGGCTACACAATACACTACTTAATAACGAAGTGATCACTGAAAATATCAAAGAGTAAATCAAAAAATACCTAGAAACAAATGACAATGAAAACACAATGACCCAAAGCCTATGGGATGCAGCAAAAGCAGTTCTAAGAGGGAAGTTTATAGCAATACAATCCTACCTTAAGAAACAGGAAACATCTCAAATAAACAACCTAACCTTGCACCTAAAGCAATTAGAGAAAGAAGAACAAAAAAACCCCAAAGTTAGCAGAAGGAAAGAAATCACAAAGATCAGATCAGAAATAAATGAAAAAGAAATGAAGGAAATGATAGCAAAGATCAATAAAACTAAAAGCTGGTTCTTTGAGAAGATAAACAAAATTGATAAACCATTAGCCAGACTCATCAGGAGAAAAAGGGAGAAGACTCAAATCAATGTAATTAGAAATGAAAAAGGAGAAGTAACCACTGACACTGCAGAAATACAAACGATCATGAGAGATTACTACAAGCAACTCTATGCCAATAATATGGACAACCTGGAAGAAATGGACAAATTCTTAGAAATGCACAACCTGCCGAGACTGAACCAGGAAGAAATAGAAAATATGAAGAGACCAATCACAAGCACTGAAATTGAAACTGTGATTACAAATGTCCCAACAGGGGGTCTGGGCAAGATGGCGGAAGAGTAAGACGCGGAGATCACCTTCCTTCCCACAGATACATTAGAAATACGTCTACATGTGGAACTGCTCCTACAGAACACCCACTGAACTCTGGCAGAAGACGTCAGTCCTCCCAAAAGGCAAGAAACTCCCCACATACATGGGTAGGGCAAAAGAAAAAAGAAATAACAGAGACAAGAGAATAGGGATGGGACCTGCACCAGTGGGAGGGAGCTGTGAAGGAGGAAAGGTTTCCACACACTAGGAAGCCCCTTCGTGGGCAGAGAGTGCGGGTGGTGGAGGGGGGAAGCTTCGGAGCCACGGAGGAGAGCACAGCCACAGGGGTGCGGAGGGCAAAGCAGAGAGATTCCCGCACAGAGGATCGGTGCCGAGCAGCACTCACCAGCCCGAGAGACTTGTCTGCTCACCCGCTGGGGCAGGCGGGGACTGGGAGCTGAGGCTCGGGCTTCAGTCAGATCGCAGAGAGAGGACTGGGGTTGGCTGCGTGAACACAGCCTGAAGGGGTTAGCGCACCACAGCTAGCCGGGAGGGAGTCCGGGAAAAAGTCTGCAGCTGCCCAAGATGCAAGAGACGTTTTCTTGCCTGTTTGTTTTGCGGTGCGCAAGGAGAGGGGATTCAGAGCGCCGCTTAAATGAGCTCCAGAGATGGGCGCGAGCCGCGGCTATCAGCGCAGACCCCAGAGACGGGCATGAGACGCTAAGGCTGCTGCTGCCACCACCAAGAAGCCTGTGTGCGAGCACAGGTCACTTTCCACACTGCCCCTCCCGGGAGCCAGTGCAGCCCACCACTGCCAGGCTCCCGTGATCCAGGGACAACTTCCCGGGAAGAATGCGCGGCACGCCTCAGGATGCTGCAAAGTCATGCTGGCCTCTGCCGCCGCAGGCTCACCCCGCATCCGTACCCTTCCCTCCCCACACGCTTGAGTGAGCCAGAGCCCCCGAATCAGCTGCTCCTTTAACCCCGTCCTGTGTGAGCGAAGAACAGACGCCCTCAGGCGACCTACACGCAGAGGCGGGACCAAATACAAAGCTGAACCCCGGGAGCTGTATGAACAAAGAAGAGAAAGGGAAATTTCTCCCAGCAGCCTCAGAAGCAGCGGATTAAAGCTCCACAAACAAATTGATGTACCTGCATCTGTTGAATACCTGGATAGAGAAAGAATCGTCCCATATTCAAGAGGTGGACGTTGGGAGCAGGATATATTAATTTTTCCCCTTTTCCTCTTTTTGTGAGTGTATATGCATATGCTTCTAGGTGAGATTTTGTCTGTATAGGTTTGCTTTCACCATTTGTCCTAGGGCTCGATCCGTCGTTTTTTTTTTTTTTTTTTAAATTAAAAATTTTTTTTTCTTAATAATTTTTTTCCTTATTTTTATTTTAAAAAAATTAAAAATTTTTCATTTCTTAATAATTTCTTTTATTTTTTATCTTAAAAAATTAAAAAAAATTTTTTTCTCTTAAAAAATTTTTACTTAATAATTTTTCTAATTTTTTATTTTAAAAGAATTAAAAAATTTTTTTCTTCAAAAAATTTTTTCTTAATTTTTAATTTTTTTATTATAAAAATTAATAAATTTATTTTTAAAATTAAAAAATTTTTTTTCTTAAAAATTATTTGTTAATTTTTTTCTTATTTTTTATTATAATAGCTTTATTTTATTTTATTTTATTTTATTTTATTTTATCCTCTTTCTTTCTTTCTTTTTATTTTTTCTCCCTTTTATTCTGAGCCGTGTGGATGAAAGGCTCTTGGTGCTCAAGCCAGGCATCAGGGCTGTGCCTCTGAGATGGGAGAGCCAACATCAGGACATTGGTCCACAAGAGACCTCCCAGCTGCAAATAATACCAAATGGCGAAAATCTTTCAGAGATCTCCATGTCAACATCAAGACCCAGCTGCCCTCAATGACCAGCAAGCTACAGTGCTAGACACCCTATGCCAAACAACTAGCAAAACAGGAACACAGCCCCATCCATTAGCAGAAAGGCTGCCTAAAATCATGATAAGGCCACAGACACCCCAAAACACACCACCAGACGTGGACGTGCCCACCAGAAAGACAAGATCCAGCCTCATCCACCAGAACACAGGCACTAGCTCCCTCCACCAGGAAGCCTACACAACCCACTGAAACAACCTTAGCCACTGGGGACAGATACCAAAAACAATGGGAACTACGAACCTGCAGCCTGTGAAAAGGAGACCCCAAACACAGTAAGATAAGCAAAATGAGAACACAAAAACACACAGCAGATGAAGGAGCAAGGTCAAAACACACCAGACCTAACAAATGAAGAGGAAACAGGCAGTCTACCTGAAAAAGAATTCAGAATAATGATAATAAAGATGATCCAAAATCTTGGAAATAAAATAGACAAAATGCAAGAAACATTTAACAAGGACGTAGAAGAACTAAAGAGGAACCAAGCAACGATGAAAAGAAGAATAAATGAAACTAAAAATACTCTAGAAGGGATCAATAGCAGAATAACTGAGGCAGAAGAACGAGTAAGTGACCTGCAAGATAAAAAAGTGGAAATAACTACTGCACAGCAGAATAAAGAAAATAGAATGAAAAGAACTGAGGACAGTCTCAGAGACCTCTGGGACAACATTAAACGCAGCAACATTCGAATTATAGGGGTCCCAGAAGAAGAAGAGAAAAAGAAAGGGACTGAGAAAATATTTGAAGGTATTATAGTTGAAAACTTCCCTAATATGGGAAAGGAAGTAGTTAATCAAGTCCTGGAAGCACAGAGAGTCCCATACAGGATAAATCCAAGGAGAAACACGCCAAGACACATAATCAAACTATCAAAAATTAAATATAAAGAAAATATATTAAAAGCAGCAAGGGAAAAACAACAAAAAACACACACGGGAATCCCCATAAGGTTAACAGCTGATCTTTCAGCAGAAACTCTGCCAGCTAGAAGGGAGTAGCAGGATATACTTAAAGTGATGAAGGAGAAAAACCTACAACCAAGATTACTCTACCCAGTCAGGACCTCATTCAGATTTGTTGGAGAAATTAAAATCTTTACAGACAAGCAAAAGCTGAGAAAGTTCAGCACCACCAAACCAGCTTTACAACAAATGCTAAAGGAACTTCTCTAGGCAAAAAACACAAGAGAAGGAAAACAGCTACAATAACAAACCCAAAACATTTAAGAAAATGGTAATAGGAACATACATATCAATAATTACCTTAAATGTAAATGGATTAAATGCTCCCAGAAAAGACACAGACTGGCTGAATGGATGCAAAAACAAGACCCGTATATATGCTGTCTACAAGAGACCCACTTCAGACCTAGGGACACTTGCAAACTGAAAGTGAGGGGATGGAAAAAGATATTACATCCAAATGGAAATCAAAAGAAAGCTGGAGTAGCGATACTCATATCAGACAAATTAGACTTTAAAATAAAGACTGTTACAAGAGACAAAGAAGGACACTATATAATGATCAAGGGATCGATACAAGAAGAAGGTATAACAATTGTAAATATTTATGCACCCAACATAGGAGCACCTCAATACATAAGGCAAATACTAACAGCCATAAAAGGGTAAATCGACAGTAAAAGTATCATACTGGGGGACTTTAACACCCTACTTTCACAAATGGACAGATGATCCAAAATGAAAATAAATAAGGAAACACAAGCTTTAAATGATACATTAAACAAGATGGACTTAATTGATATTTATAGGACATTCCACCCCAAAACAACAGAATACACATTTTTCTCAAGTGCTCATGGAACATCTCCAGGATAGATCATATCTTGGGTCACAAATCAAGCCTTGGTAAATTTAAGAAAATTGAAATCGTATCAAGTGTCTTTTCCGACCACAACGCTATGTGACTAGATATCAACTACAGGAAATGATCTGTAAAAAATACAAACACATGGTGGATGCACAATACACTACTTAATAACGAAGTGATCACTGATGAAATCAAATGGGGAAATCAAAAAATACCTAGAAACAAATGACAATGGAGACACGATGACCCAAAACCAATGGGATGCAGCAAAAGCAGTTCTAAGAGGGAAGTTTATAGCAATACAATCCTACCTTAAGAAACAGGAAATATCTCAAATAAACAACCTAACCTTGCACCTGAAGCAATTAGAGAAAGAAGAAGAAAAAAAGCCCAAAGTTAGCAGAAGGAAAGAAATCATAAAGATCAGATCAGAAATAAATGAAAAACAAATGAAGAAAACGATAGCAAAGATCAAGAAAACTAAAAGCTGATTCTTTGAGAAGATAAACAAAATTGATAAACCATTAGCCAGACTCATCAGGAGAAAAAGGGATAAGACTCAAATCAATAGAATTAGAAATGAAAAAGGAGAAGTAACCACTGACACTGCAGAAATACAAACGATCATGAGAGATTACTACAAGCAACTCTATGCCAATAATATGGACAACCTGGAAGAAATGGACAAATTCTTAGAAATGCACAACCTGCCAAGACTGTACCAGGAAGAAATAGAAAATATGAACAGACCAATCACAAGCACTGAAATTGAAACTGCGATTAAAAACCATCCAACAAACTAAAGCCCAGGGTCAGATGGCTTTACAGGCAAATTCTATGAAACATTTAGAGAAGAGCTAACACCTATCCTTCTCAAACTCTTCCAAAATATTGCAGAGGGAGGAACACTCCCCACCTTATTCTACGAGGTCACCATCACCCTGATACCAAAACCAGACAAAGATGTCACAAGAAAGAAAACTACAGGCCAATATCACTGATGAAAATAGATGCCAAAATCCTCAACAAAATACGAGCAAACAGAATCCAACAGCACATTAAAAGGATCATACACCATGATCAAGTGGGGTTTATTCCAGGAATGCAAGGATTCTTCAGTATACTCAAATCAATCAACGTGATACACCATGTTAACAAATTGAAGGAGAAAAACCATATGATCATCTCAGTAGATGCAGAGAAATCTTTTGACAAAATTCAACACCCATTTATGATAAAAGCCCTGCAGAAAGTAGGCATAGAGGGGACTTTCCTCAACATAATAAAGGCCATATACGACAAAGCCACAGCCAATATCGTCCTCAATGTTGAAAAACTGAAACCATTTCCACTAAGATCAGGAACAAGACAAGGTTGCCCACTCTCATCACTATTGTTCAACATAGTTTTGGAAGTGTTAGCCACAGCAATCAGAGAAGACAAAGAAATAAAAGGAATCCAAATCGGAAAAGAAGAAGTAAATCTGTCACTCTTTGCAGATGACATGATACTATACATAGAGAATCCTAAAGATGCTACCAGAAAACTCCTAGAGCTAATCAACGAATTTGGTAAAGTAGCAGGATACAAAATTAATGCACAGAAATCTCTTGCATTCCTATACACTAATGATGAAAAATCTGAAAGAGAAATTAAGAAAACACTCCCATTTACCATTGCAATGAAAAGAATAAAATATCTAGGAATAAACCTACCTAAGGAGACAAAAGACCTGTATGCAGAAAATTATAAGACACTGATGAAAGAAATAAAGATGATACAAATAGATGGAGAGATATACCAAGTTCTTGGATTGGAAGAGTCAACATTGTGAAAGTGACTCTACTACCCAAATCAATCTACAGATTCAATACAATCCCTATCAAACAACCAATGGCGTTTTTCACAGAACTAGAACAAAAAATTCCACAAGTTTTATGGAAACACAAAAGACCCCGAATAGCCAAAGCAGTCTTGAGAATGAAAAATGGAGCTGGAGGAATCAGGCTCCCTGACTTCAGATTATATTACAAAGCTACAGTAATCAAGACAGTTTGGTACTGGCACAAAAATAGAAACATAGATCAATGGAACAGGATAGAAAGCCCAGAGATAAACCCACGCACATATGGTCACCTTATCTTTGATAAAGGAGGCAAGCATATACAGTGGAGAAAAGACAGCCTCTTCAATAAGTGGTGCTGGGAAAACTGGACAGGTACATGAAAAAGGATGAAATTAGAACACTCCCTAACACCATACACAAAAATAAACTCAAAATGGATTAAAGACCTAAATGTAAGGCCAGACACTATCAAACTCTTAGAGGAAAACATAGGCAGAACACTCTATGACATAAATCACAGCAAGATCCTTTTTGACCCACCTCCTTGGGAAATGTAAATAAAAACAAAAGTAAACAAATGGGACCTAATGAAACTTAAAAGCTTTTGCACAGCAATGGAAACCATAAACAAGACCAAAAGACAACCCTCAGAATGGGAGAAAATATTTGCAAATGAAGCAACTGACAAAGAATTAATCTCCAAGATTTACAAGCAGCTCATGCAGCTCAATAACAAAAAAACAAACAACCCAATCCAAAAATGGGCAGAAGACCTAAATAGACATTTCTCCAAAGAATATATACAGATTGCCAACAGACACATGAAAGAATGCTCAACATCATTAATCATTAGAGAAATGCAAATCAAAACTACAATGAGATATCTTCTCACACCGGTCAGAGTGGCCATCATCAAAAAATCTAGAAACAATAAATGCTGGAGAGGGTTTGGAGAAAATGGAATCCTGTTGCACTGTTGGTGGGAATGTAAATTGATACAGCCACTATGGAGAACAGTCTGGAGGTTCCTTAAAAAACTAAAAATAGAACTACTATACGACCCAGCAATCCCACTACTGGACATATACGTTGAGAGAACCATAATTCAAAAAGAGTTATGTACCAAAATATTCATTGCAGCTCTATTTACAATAGCCAGGACATGGAAGCAACCTAAGTGTCCACAACGGAGGAATGGATAAAGAAGATGTGGCGCATATATACAACGGAATATTACTCAGCCATAAAAGGAAACGAAATAGAGTTATTTGTAGTGAGGTGGATGGACCTAGAGTGTGTCATATAGAGTGAAGTAAGTCAGGAAGAGAAAAACAAATACAGTATGCTAAGACATATATATGGAATCTCAGGGAAAAAAAAAAAAGGTCATGAAGAACCTAGTGGTAAGATGGGAATAAAGACACAGACCTACTAGAGAATGTACTTGAGAATATGGGGAGGGGGAAGGGTAAGCTGTGACATAGTCAGAGAGTGGCATGGACATATATACACCACCAAAGTTAAAATAGATAGCTAGTGGGAAGCAGCCGCATAGCACAGGGAGATCAGCTCGGTGCTTTTGACCACCTAGAGGGGTGGGATAGGGAGGGTGGGAGGGAGGGAGATGCAAGAGGGAAGAAACATGGGAACATATATATATGTATAACTGATTCACTTTGTTATAAAGCAGAAACTAACACATCATTGTAAAGCAATTATACTCCAATAAAGATGTTAAAAAAATTTATTCCTAATTATGTTTTCTGATTCTATGGTTAGTGGAATTATTTCCTAGATTTCATTTTTGGATTGTTCAATGCTAATGTATAAAAATATAACTGAGTTTTGTATATTGATCTTGTACTTTACAAGCTTGCTAAAGTCATTTATTAGTTGTAATAAGTTTTCTTTTGGAGATTCTTAGGATTTTCTATAAATGAGATCACGTCTTCTGCAAATAGAGATAGTTTTACTTCGTACTTTTCAATCAAGATTTCTTTTTTTTTTAATCTTGTTGCATAACTGCCCTCTCTAGAACCTCTAGTACAATGCTCTAGTACAATGTTGAATAGAAGTGGTGAAAGTGTATATCCTTGCCTTATTGTTTATCTTATGGAGAAAGCATTCAATCTTTAATTATTAAATATGATAATAGCTGTGCATTTTTCATGGAAGACCTTTATAAGGTTGAGGAAGTTCCGCTCTATTTCTAATTTGGCTTTTTTTTTAATCATGAAGGGGTATTGGATTTTGTCAAATGCTCTTTCTGTGTCTGTTCAGATGATTTGTGTTTTTTGTCCTTTATTCTATTGATTTGGTGACTTACTTCAATAGATTTTCAGATTTCATACCAACTTTGCATTTATAGGATATATTCTACTTAGTCATAACATTACCCCTTGTATATGCTGGTAGGTTTGGTTTGGTAGTATTTTTTTGCGGACCTTTGCATAGAGGTCTGTTGTTTTCTTTTCTTGTCATGGCTTTGTCTGCTTTTGTTAATAGGAAAATACTGGCCTTGTAGAATTTGGGAAATATTTCTTTTCTTATATTTTCTGTAACAATTTGTAAAGAATTGGTATTGATTCTAATTAATCAGTTAAAAGTTTGGTAGAATTTATCAGTGTGTCTGGACCTGGACTTTTCTTGTAGGAAGTTTTATAAATTACAAATTCAATCTCTATAGTTGTTATAGGTGTATTTTGATTCTCCACTTCTTGAATTAGTTTCAGTAGTTAGATGAAATGGACAAATTCCTAGAAAGAATCAAAGTATTCTAGTTTATTGGGAACAGTTGCTCATAGCATTCTCTTATATTCTTTCTTGTTTCTTTAATGTCAGTAGTAACACTCACTCTGTCATTCCTCATTTTAGTAATTTGAGTCTTCTGCCTTTTTTCTCTTGGCCATTCTAGATAAAGAGTTATGAATTTTGTTGCTCTTTTCAGAGAATTGACTTTTTTGTTTTGTTGATTTTCAATTTGTTGTTTTATGGCCTAGCATATTGTCTAACCTGGAGAATATTCCACGTGTACTGGACAAGAATATGTAGTCTGCCTTTTTTAGGTGGAGCGTTCTATAGATGTCTATTAAGTCTAGTTTCTTTATAATGTTGTTCAGGTCTTCTAGCTCCTTGTTGATCTTCTGCTTTATTGTTCTATACATTCCTGAAAGTAGAGTGTGAAAGTTTCCAACTATTATTGTTGAATTCTCCATAACTCTCTTCAATTCTGCAACTTTCTGCTTCTTTCATTTGAAGCTCTGTTTTGGGGTGTATATATATTTACAAATTTAATATCTTACAGATGGATATACTCTTTTATCCTTATAAATTTTTTCTTTATTTATAATAAACATTTTTGTTTTAAAGTCTATTTTTTTCTAATATTGTTGTTGTCACTCCAGGTTTTATACCTAATAGTGAAAAGCTGAATGCTTTCCCCCTAATTTCTGGAACAAGACAAAGAAACTATTCTTACCTCTTCTATTCAACATTGTATTGGAAGTCCTAAACAGTGCAATTAAGCATGAAAAATAAATAAAATTTACACTAATTGAAAAGGGGGGAAAAAAGTTCCCTATTTGCAGACATAATTGTCTAGAAAAAAATTCCCAAGCGATCTAGTGGGAGGGAGATGCAAGAGGGAAGAGATATGGGGACATATGTATATGTGTAACTGATTCACTTTGTTATAAAGCAGAAACTAACACACCATTGTAAAGCAATTATACCCAATAAAGATGTTTAAAAAAAAAACCCTAGAAGTATCAAGTGAGTTTAACAAAAACTCAGGATATCAGTCAACACACAAAATCAATCATATATCTAAATACTAGTAATGAAATTTTAAAAAATTATACTAACTCCAATATTTAAACAAAATTGAAGAAACAACACAATTTATGATAGCTCAAAAAGGGAAGCAATTAGGTGTGAATTTAACAACAACAACAACAAAACAAACAGGATCTGCATATTGAAAACTGTAGGACACTGATTAAAGGAAACTACGAAGATCTAAAGAAATGGAGACAGATCTAGTGCTCATGGATTTGTAGAGTCCTCTTTATAAGATGACAATTATCTCTAGTTAATCTATAGGTTTAACACAATTTCAATCAAATCACAACAGGGTTTTTGGTAGTTATAGGAAACCTGATTCCTTAATTTATAGGGAAAGTCAAAGGAATTAGAATCACCAAGCCAACTTTGAAAAGGAAGAATATATTTGGAGGAATCACACTACTTGAGATTAAGATTTCCTTTAAAACTACAGTTATCGGGATAGCATGGTATTGGTGAAGGGATAACACATAGATCAGTGGAAAGGAATAGAGCGTTCAGAAATAGACCAATACAAATATAGTGAATTGATTTTTTTAGCAAAGGTACAGATTCAATGGAGAAATAATTGTCCTTTTAACAAATTGTGTGCATACTAAAATCACAAAGAGATTCTACTACATATCTATTAGAAGGCTAACATAAAAATAGTGTAAAGAATACCAAGTGCTGGCAAGGATGTAGAGCAGCTATAATTCTCACACATTGATGGTGGGAACACAAAATGGTATAGTCACTTTGGAAAACATTTTGGCAGTCTCTTATAAAGTTAAACATCTACACATCATAACCATTTATGAGCAGTCCTATTTCTAGACATTTCTTTTGAGAAATTAAAATTGATGTTCACACAGAAGACTGCATATGAATGCTATAGCTGCTTAATTCATCATCTTCAAAAGTGGAAACCACCCAAATGTTTTTCAACTGGTGAATTGATAAACAATTTGCAACACATCCATATGATGAAATACACTTCATAAATAAAGACTAATGAATGGTTGATATATGCATCAACTTGGATGAATCTCAAAGGTGTTATCCTAGGTAAAAGAAGCCTGGCTCAAAAGGTTACATATTCTATGCTTCCATTTATGTGACATTTTAGAAAAGAAGAAACTAGATTGAAAGAGAACATTAGGGGTAGGGAAGACTGTGTGACTAAAACAGGATATCATAGGGACTTTTGGGGGTTATGGGATCTGAACCATCTCTCAACCAAGATAATTATTAATAAATTTCCTTGGGCTATGCAGTCCTCCTCTGCCTCTCATCACCTACCCTATCCATCAATCCATGTCTTTCTGTTCATATAGGCATGTGTTTCCTTTTCAAAAATCTATTGAAATTTTTTATCCTATTCCATTTAATCCCTCTACAGGTTTAAATGTATGCATTTTTCCTTATTCTACTTTTTACTCTCACTGTGATTCTGTTATTTTTGTGGTAACTTTTGAATATTTCTTATAATTATTTAACTTAACAACGTCTGAACTTTAAAAATATATTAACCTCTCTCCCAAACAAATGAATTCTGATGTCCACCTCCTCCTGAGTTGTTCAGAATCTTTGAATCACCATTTTTTTCAACCCCAGCAATCAGTATGATTATTATGTTTTTATACACACCATGTTGTTTTAGATTGACATACATGTTTATCATTTTATTTGCTCTTAATTCCTTAGCTTTTCAGACTGTCCTTCTGGTATCATTTTCCATAGCCTGTAGTGCAGTAGTTTTCAATCTTCTCTGTGCATCAGAAAGAAGCTTTAAAGGAGGTTTAAAAATGTATGTAAATGCCTGACCTCACTCCTAAGCTTTAGATTAATTTTGGCTGGGATGGGGATCAGGCATTGGTATTTAAAAAAAGAATAAAGATGAAAGCTCTCCTAGTGATTCTAATGGGCACCCAGAGTTGAGAACTACTGCTTTATAAGGTCCATATTTATGTTATTTTGTTTATTGCTTGTCTTCCTAACTAAAATGTAAGTTACAAAAGTGCAGGGATTTTTTTCACTTTTTATTTATGCATGTATCTCTACTGCCTTGAACAGTGACAATTACACAGAAGTTGACCAACAAACGTTTGTTGAGTGAATGAAAGAAAGTGCTAAGAATACTAAACATGGCAGAGAAGGGGAGCAGTTGTCTGGTTTTGGTTAAGGAGTGAAACGAAACATCAGCAAGTTTTCATGAGAGATAAAATGTGAGCTGACCTTTGAAAGATGAATATGAGTTAGCAGAGTGTGAACGCACAGAGATTTGAGATCTTGGTGCACTTTCCAAATTATAAACAGTTGTGTAAGACTTGGATTTAGGGTGGGAGAGGCTGAATGATGAGAGATGGGATGAGAGAAAGAGACAGAGTTAGACAACCAAGGCTTTTGTATACCATAGTTGGCATTTGGGGAGTAATATAGAAGGTCTGAACTAAGATAGTGATCCTGGTTACTGAGAGAAGTGGATAAAGTTTATAAATGTTCAGTGAGCTCTTCTGTAATGGCAACCCTCTTCCCGTCCCCCACATAGTGTAATCCCCATAGTACATTGCTCTCCCATTTACTTGGTTTATTTCTATGTAGCGCTTGTCACCATTTAGCATGTGTTTTCTTAAATATTTTATTATCCGTGAAACAAGAATGTAAGTTCTATGAGGGCAGAAATTTTTGTCCATTTTGGTCATGGTTCTATCCTCAGGGCCTGGTGCATATTAAACTGCTCAATAAATATTTGTTGCATGAAATAATCAAAATTTTGGTTGTGGAGGGCATCAAGGAAAATGCTCAGGTTTCACTGCCTCCGGATTTCTGATAATCCACTGACTATTTTTTTCCAGCTCAGTTCCAAATACAATTAATTCTTAATAGCATAAACCCCTCATTTTCTGTATTTGGTCATTGATTACCACAATAGCCTCTAAACCAACCTCTCTGCCTCCAGGTTGCACTGGTACAATCCATTTTCTATATTTTGGTTTGAAACATTGCTAGATGCTTTTTGTTGTTGTTGTTGTTGAGGCAAGAGATAGAGACTTTATTTGGAAAGCCAGCAGATGGAGAAGATGGCAGACTAGAGTCCCCAGGAAACCACCTTGACTAGATGCTTTCTTGCTTAAAACTCATTTTTGGCTTTCTGTTTTCCTCATAATAAGCTCAAACTCCATAACATGGCATGCAAGGTCCTTCTTTGTCTGGTCTCTTCTTACATCCAGGCTTCATCTCTCATCACTGCTTCTTTCACACCACACTTCAAATCCACTGTCATTCTTCCTTTTCATTCATCCATTCAATCATTTATTCAACATTAAACCAGCCTTTATTGAGCACCCTCTAGGAGATAAGGTCTATTTTAGGTTTTTAGTATTCACCAGTCAATTGGATAGCCATAGTTGCAACACTGTCTTCTCTTTACTGATTATTATTGTCACATTATAGTGCTGCTAGTTGTTTATGTGTTCATTTCCCCCACTGGTTGGAGGGTCTTGAAATCCAGGACTATGTCTTATTCTTCTTTATATGGACAATAACAGGAACAGACCCTTACACTGAGTGGTTGTTCAAAATCTGTTGGTTGAATGACAAAATATGAGTCAAATGTTGAAATGAACTATACAAATACTAGCAAAAGTAAGGACCTTGTGCCAGCCCCCGTCATTGCCTTGACCACATTTTGGTCATTTACTCATTCCACAAACGTTTATAATCACCTATTTTATGCTATACTCTTATGTGTTTAAATGTCGCCTTTAGCCCCTAGGCTGTGGGCTTCTAGTGTGATGCCTCTGGGTATAGAATAGTGTTTGGTACACTTGTGGATTTATTGAAAATAACCACAAAAGAGGAGGCCTGGGGTACAGATTTTGGGCCCAGAAGAGCTTTCTGGTGGTAATGACAATAGTTAACTCAATATTGAACTTTTAACCAGAGTAAGGATTATTCTTATTATTGAAACTTTTTATCAAATTATCATTGTCTTCATTTTCGGGGGGAATATACAAGTATACAAGAACGCTTTCTAAATGAGTTCACTTTTATTTATTTGGAAATTTGAGTATGGCACGTAACTCTCTGGATACCATTCCAAGACAAAAATGATTCAGATTAAGAATTTTAAAAAATCTTGAAATCGAAGTATGCCACTAATAAACATGAATTTATTATTATTTTTTTAATGCCAGGAAGCAGTAAATCAGTATCGTAAATACGTAACTGTAGACATCCGAGAGTTAAGGGACTAAGGGTAAGGGAGGTATTTGAAAGTCTGAATCAGGAAGGCGAGGTGACAAATTGGATACGTAGAGTTTGGCGGAGATGCTGCAGTTCCTGGGATGACTAGGGCTAGGATTTGTAGAAAGTTACTGATTCCCTCTTCCAGACATTTGACGTCACTATCCGGGTTCCCATCTGGTGAGAGAACCATTGAGATACAGTATTTCAAGAGCTTGCTAGAGAGGAACAGGAAGTTGTCTGGAGTGAAGGCGGGGGGAGGGTGTGGCTGCCCGGGCTAAAGCTTCCTCCAAACAAAAGAAAATAGCACTTCCGGTCACGCCATCGTCGCGTCGCGGCGTTCTTCATCAAGGTGAGTGTAAAGAAAGGGACTGGTAATTTTCACAAGTGAGTCCGCAGACACCTCAGGGACGGTTTCCTCCTTGCTTCAACACGAGGTGGAAAGAATTTATCCCCAGGGTACATTGAAGGATGTTTCTGACGCTTGTGGTTCCGATCGCTCACTCTCTCCTCTCTCTTACGCCTCGAGAGATGGCTGGCCGTCATCCCCTCCCCCTTCTGACTCTCGTGGTCCTTTTATCCCAGATTATTCTTCACTTCTCCTCTTTATCCCGAATCCTCTAACCAATCTTTCTGAGCTTGGGTAATTCCCTCTACCACCGATTTCTTTCCTACCTCTTACTCCCACCTTCCACCCCGCCCCCCTCTTAGCCTCAGAACTTTTGCTACCTCCTTCCCCCACTCTGAACCTACATTCTTCCTTCTTTTTACTTTCGACCCCAGTATTTTACTCGCCCTGAAGACTTCTGATCTCTTCGGTGCCACTCCTGCAGAGGCCGGTGAATTATATACTTTCTAAAATCAGACGTGACTTCAATTTCAAGGGCAAGGCTGTTTTTTGTTCTTTTAAAAATAAGAAAAGGAGCAGAAATTTTAGAGCTCTCAGAGACAGGAACTTGTTCAAATTATGTCCTTTTATTTATTTATTTTTTACCCAAAACGAAATCACATATCAGGTATTGCACTGGTTTCAGCCCTCCACTCATGATATTTAAAAAAATTTTGGTATACAATTGAATCCCCAAATTTTTAGAGTGGCAAACATAGTGGATTTTGCCTATAATTTGGTGTCAGCTTTAGAGGGTGGAAGCTTTCCCATCCCCTTTAGAATTTCTCACAGAGCAGAAATGGTTGACAGATATGACATCCAATCACAAATTTATCGTTTCATATGAGTTCGGTTTATTATGTAAATCTTTTTCTGGTGTCCAGTACCAATGTTGAAGAGCAAGTTGGCAGAATTTTCAGACAAAGATTTTTTTCTAGGAGCTTCGCATGTATTATCTATTTGGTGCAGTATGAACTTTGTCTTTTTTTTTCATTTGTTGCAATGTGAAATATATTTTTCTGCTCCATTTATCATGTGTAATTTGTCTTGCGAGAATATTCATTAATTATCACAATTTATTATTTCAATTCTTTACCCAAGGGAGAGGAAATGATCAATAAATTTATGATGAGTGTCAGGGATTTTTCAGGCTCTAAAGAGGAATTTAACCAGAGATCTCCTTGAACAAGCAACTTATTCCCTCTTCCTCCTGTAGCTAATGTGTTAGGCTTGCCAAAATAAGAGATGATTCTTTTTTCTAGGCCAGGTATAATTTTCAGTTCTTTAACAAGGAGACTGAGGTTTCATGACACCAAAACACTTAGGAACTTTTTCAAAGGGTATTGCTGATGTCTATTTATTCTCTATTCAAATCATAATTACACAGCATTTAAATATCACACTAGCTTTAACCCACTGGGTGTGCATCCATCCATCCATTCATTCAAGAGTTTTTTTATTGAATAGCTGTTATATGTCAGACAGTGTTTTAAGCACTGAGGATACAACAATGGAAAATAAAAACAAGAACAAAGTCCTTTAAACTACTCGAGAGACAATAAGTGAATATATAATAAATATATAATAGGTTGTGATGGGGAGGCTGTACTATGTTAGATAGGATGGTCAAGAAGGCCTCCCTGGTATCGTGACATTTGAGCAGAAACCTAAAGGAAGAGAGAGCACAAACTATACAGTTATTAGTGGAAAAATAGGGTATATCTGTGACAGTGTCTCTGCATTTGTTGGTCACTCTGCTTCCAACATTCCCTCTCCTTCCCTCTGCTTGTGGTCACTTTACTGCATAGCATTAATGCACCACTCTGCATACTCAGATGATCTAATCTGTCCACGTAAATTCCCCATATTCTCTTCTGCTTGGCTAGCTTCTTCCTACCATTTAAGTGAATTGTCAGTTACCAGCCCCTCTAGGAAGACGTATCTCTGTCTCTATCCTCACCTCTTCCTCAGTCTGTTTATTTGTGGTGCATTGTGTGCTGTCCTACAGCATACTTGCTTTCCTCTCTCACTGCTCTTATCACTGCGTGTTCATAATATGTTGCCCATAAATGTTTGGTATGGTAAATTGAAATGAATTTAGTGGCTCCCTAATTAATGTTCAAAACCACTCTCTAAAGTCAGTATCATCATTGTCATTTTCCTGATGATAAAACCAAGACTCAGGTGGATAGTAACTTGCTAACTAATAAAACCAAGTTAGTAACTTGCTAACTAATAAAACCAGGACTCAGGTGGATAGTAACTTGGTAGTGGAGTTAATGGAGTTAAAGTCTGTCAGACACTCAGTCCTGGCCTGGTCCTCTCTTCCTCTGTCTCTTTTCATTAATGAGAAATAGAAAATACACAGAATATTTTATTTTATTAGAAATAGTCTGGGTATAAAAATTTCATTTTGTAAGTTTCCTTTCACAAGTCAGATTATATCAGGTGCTTGATTTACTTCCTAGTTATAAATATTAAGAACTGAGAGGTGTGATTACTCTTTTTACTTGAATATTTTTTAATAAAATATTTAAACAAGCATAAGTTGAAAGAAGAGTACAATGAATACTTTTATACTCTGAACCTAGATTCAACAGTTGTTAACTTTTGCCATATTAGCTCATTATTCACTGACTTGCTCACTATTCATCCATCCAATTTTTTAAAATTGAAGTATAATGTTTCATCTATTCTTTGATCTATTTTGGCTGAACCATTTGAGATTTGCAGGCATTATTTTTAAGTAAACTTAAATACATGCAGAAAGGTGCACATATAAGTGTACAGCTCAAAGCATTTTCACCCCTGTGTAACCTGCCATATGATCTATCAATTCCACTCCTGGGTATATATCCAGAAAAAATGAAAACACTAGTTCGAAAAGATGCATGCACCCCAGTGTCCATAGCACCACTAATTACAATAGCCAGGATATGGAAGCAACTGAAGTATCCATCAACAGATGAATGGATAAAGATGTGCTGTATATACACAATGGAATATTACCCAGCCATAGAAATGAATGAAATTCTGCCATTTGCAGCACTGTGTATGGACCTGGAGAATATTATGCTTAGTGAAATAAGTGAGACATAAAGACGAATACGTTATGGTATCACTTATATGTGGAATCTAAAAAATAATACAAATGAATGTATATAGCCAAACAGAAACAGACTCAGAGATATAGAAAACAAACCAGTGGTTACCAGAAGGGAGAGGGGCAAATTACAGGTATGGGATTAACAGATACAAACTACTATGTATAAAATAGATAAGCAAGGAGGATATGTTGTATAGCACAGGGAATTATAGCCATAATCTTGTAATAATTTTTAATGGAGTATAATCTATAAAAATATTGAGTCACTATGCTGTACACCTGAAACTAATAGAATATTGTAAGTCAACTATACTTCATTTAAAAAAAATAGAAAATGATCAGTATTTGAAATCCCTTGAATGTATTCCCTACCAGTCACAAACTAAACTCCAAATTAATCACATCTTGGCTTCTATCACTGTATAATAATTTTGCCTGTTTTTGGACTCTATAAAAATATAGTAGTATAGTATGTATTTTTTGGTGTTTGACTTCTTTGGCTTAAGATTTTGTTTTTGAGACTGATCCAAGTTATTGGGTATAGTAGTAATTCCTTCATTCTTATTGCTGTGTATTCCATTGTGTGAGTATACCGCAATAGATGGGCATTTTGGTTTTTTACATCTTTGGCCTGCAAATAGTACTGTAAACATTCTAGAACATGTGTTTTGGTGATAATATGTACAGCTTTCTGTTGAGCATACACCTAAGCGTAGAACTGATGAATCACAGGTTATGGATAAGATTAGCTTTAGTAGATACTGCCAATTGGTTTTCCAAATTGGTTGTACTAAAAAACTCCTAATAGAAAATTTTAAGAGTTCCATTTGCTCTAGAATATTGCCAACACTTGTCATTGTGTTGTCTTTCTAAGGAAAAAAATAAGTAGCCATTCTAGTGGTTATTAATGGTACCTCATTGTGGTTTTAATTTGCATATCTCTGGTGATAAATGTGTGTCTTTTCATGTTTGTTGGCCTGGGTATCTTTTTTTTGAGGTGCCTGTTCAAGTCTTTTGACCACTTTTTCTCTTGGACTATCCTTTTCTTATTGATTTGTAGGAGATCTTTCTATATTAAGGATGTGAATACTTTGTTAGCTCTATTGCAAATCTCAGTTGCTTGCATTTTCAGTCTCTTAATGCTGTCTTTTGATGAACTGAATACAGGCACACCTTGGTTTGGTTCTAGACCATTGCAATAAAGTGAATATCACAATAAAGCAAGTCATATGAAATTTTTGGTTCCCAAGTACATATAAAAGTTAATTTTGCACTATGCTGTAGTATAGTAAGTGTGCAATAGCATTGTCTAAAAAACAGTGTACATACCTTAATTAAAAGATACTTTATTACTAAAAAAAGTTAACCGCCATCTGACAACACAGGGTTGCCACAAACCTTTAATTTGTAAAAAATGCAATATCTGTGAGGCGCACTAAAACAAGATATGCCTGTATCTCAATTTTCATATTGTTCAATTTATAATTTTTCCCCTTCATGAGTAGTGCTTGTTTGTCCTGGTTAAGAAATCTTTGCCTTTCCCAAGGTCATGAAGATATTTTTCTATGTGGTGTTATTGTTTAATCTCATTTATATTTCCAATTCATTTGATATTCATTTTATTGTATGTTGCCAGTATGAGTTATGGATATGGGTAAAGGCCCATTGTTTTGTTGTTGTTGTTGAAACGGACGTACAGTCAATCCAATACCACTTATTGAAAAGATCATCCTTTCCCTCCTATAGTGTCATCACCTTTTTCATAAATCAAATGGTTAGGTTATATGTGAGGGTTTGTTTCTGGATTCTGTTCATTTTGGTTTCTCTATTCTTGTGTGAGTACCACTGTCATAATTAATGTAACTTTATAATGTATCTTATATATGGTCAGTAAGTCCTACAGTTTAGCTCTTTTTCTTCAATAATGCTTTGGTTATACTTCGCCTTTTGAATTCCAATATGGATTGTAGAATCAGCTTGTCAATTTTCACAAAAATCCTTCTTGGCATTATGATTGAGATACCACTTTAATAGATCAGTTTGAAGAGCACATATGGCACTTTCCCCATAAATATCTCAGTGTTCATCTCCTAATATTAGGAACATTTTGTAAATAATTTAATTGCCATTATCTCACTAAGAAAAATTAACAATAATTCCCTAATATCATCTAATACCTACCTACTCCATTTTCAAATTAATTTTTTTCCACACAACTATTTTATACTTGGTATTTAAAACCATCAGCCAACGTAACGTGTTTTTTTTTTTAACATCTTTATTGGAGTATAATTGCTTTACAATGTTGTGTTAGTTTCTGCTGTATAACAAAGTGAATCAGCTATATGTATACATATATCACCATATCCGTTCCCACTTGCATCTCCCTCCCACCTTCCCTATCCCACCCCTCTAGGTGGTCACAAAACAGCGAGCTGATCTCCCTGTGCTGTGCAGCTGCTTCCCACTATCTATCTATTTTACATTTGGTAGTGTATATATATCAGTGCGGCTCTCTCACTTCGTTCCAGCTTACCCTTCCCCCTCCCCGTGTCATCAAGGCCATTCTGTACTTATGCGTCTTTATTCCTGTCCTGCCCCTAGTTTCATGAGAACCATTTTTTTTTAGATTTCATATACATGTGTTAGCATACGGTATTTGTTTTTTCTTTCTGACTTACTTCACTTTGTATGACAGACTCTATGTCCATCCACCTCACTACAAATAACTCAATTTCGTTTCTTTTTATGGCTGAGTAATATTCCATTGTATATATGTGCCACATCTTCTTTATCCATTCACATGTCAGAGGACACTTAGGTTGCTTCCATGTCCTGGCTATTGTAAATAGTGCTGCAATGAACATTGTGGTACATGACTCTTTTTGACTTATGGTTTTCTCAGGGTATATGCCCAGTAGTGGGATTACTGGGTCATATGGTAGTTCTATTTTTATTTTTTAAGGAACCTCCATACTGTTCTCCATAGTGGCTGTATCAATTTACATTCCTACCAACAGTGCAAGAGGGTTCCCTTTTCACCATAGCCTCTCCAGCATTTATTGTTTGTAGATTTTTTGATGATGGCCATTCTGACTGGTGTGAGGTGATACCTCATTGTAGTTTTGATTTGCATTTCTCTAATGATTAATGATGTTGAGCATCCTTTCATGTGTTTGTTGGCAATCTGTATATCTTCTTTGGAGAAATGTCTATTTAGGTCTTCTGCCCATTTTTGGATTGGCTTGTTTGTTTTTTTGATATTGAGCTGCATGAGCTGCTTGTGTGTTTTGGAGATTAATCCTTTGTCAGTTGCT
The DNA here is from genome assembly GCF_965194825.1 of Balaenoptera physalus. NCBI lineage: Eukaryota > Metazoa > Chordata > Mammalia > Artiodactyla > Balaenopteridae > Balaenoptera > Balaenoptera physalus. The sequence goes on from NC_138903.1 coordinate 45,729,685, forward strand.
TCGTTTGCAAATATTTTCTCCCATTCTGAGGGTTGTGTGTTCGTTTTGTTTATGGATTCCTTTGCTGTGCAAAAGCTTTTAAGTTTCGTTAGGTCCCATTTGTTTACTTTTGTTTTTATTTCCATTTCTCTAGGAGGTGCCTCAGAAAGGATCTTGCTGTGATTTATGTCATAGAGTGTTCTGCCTGTGTTTTCCTCTAAGAGTTTGATAGTGTCTGGCCTTACATTTAGGGATTTAATCCATTTTGAGTTTATTTTTGTATATGTTGTTAGGGAGTATTCTAATTTCATTCTTTCACATGTAGCTGTCCAGTTTTCCCAGCACCACTTATTGAAGAGGCTGTCTTTTCTCCATGGTATATTCTTGCCTCCTTTATCAAAAATAAGGTGACCATATGTGCGTGGGTTTATCTCTGGGCTTTCTATCCTGTTCCATTGATCTATATTTCTGTTTTTATGCCAGTACCATATTGTCTTGATTACTGTAGCTTTGTAGTATAGTCTGAAGTCAGGGAGCCTGACTTCTCCAGCTCTGTTTTTCTTTCTCCAGATTGCTTTGGCTATTCGGGATCTTTTGTGTTTCCATACTAATCGTGAAATTTTTTGTTCTAGTTCTGTGAAAAACGCCATTGTTAGTTTGATAGGGATTGCACTGATTCTATAGATTGCTTTTCGTAGTATAGTCGGTTTCACAATGTTGATTCTTCCAATCCAAAAACATGGTATATCTCTCCATCTGTTTGTAGCGTCTTTAATTTCTTTCACCAGTGTCTTATAGTTTTCTGCATACAGGTCTTTTGTCTCCTTAGGTAGGTTTATTCTTAGGTGTTTTATTCTTTTTGTTGCAGTGATAAATGGGAGTGTTTCTTTAATTTCTCTTTCAGATTTTTCATCATTACTGTATAGGAATGCAAGAGATTTCTGTGCATTAGTTTTGTATCCTGCTGCTTTACCAAATTCATTTATTAGCTGTAGTAGTTTTCTGGTAGCATCTTTAGGATTCTCTATGTATAGTATCATGTCATCTGCAAACAGTGACAGGTTTACTTCTTCTTTTCTGATTTGGATTCCTTTTATTTCTTTTTCTTCTCTGATTGCTGTGGCTAAAACTTCCAAAACTGTGTTGAATAATAGTGGTGAGAGTGGACAACCTTGTGTTGTTCCTGATCTTACAGGAAATGGTTTCAGTTTTTCACCATTGAGAATGATGTTGGCTGTGGGTTTGTATTATATGGCCTTTATTATGTTGAGGTAAGTTCCCTCTATGCCTACCTTCTGGGGGCTTTTTATAGTAAATGGGTGTTGAATTTTGTCAAAAGCTTTTTCTTCATCTATTCAGATGATCATATGGTTTTTATCCTTCAATTTGTTAATATGGTGTATTGCATTGATTGATTTGTATATATTGAAGAATCCTTGCATTCCTGGGATAAACCCCACTTGATTATGGTGTACGATTCTTTTAAGGTGCTGTTGGATTCTGTTTGCTAGTATTTTGTTGAGGATTTTTGTATCTATGTTCATCAGTGATATTGGCCTGTAGTTTTCGTTTTTTGTGACATCTTTGTTTGGTTTAGGAGTGTTCCTCCCTATGCTATATTTTGGAGGAATTATAGGTGTTAGCTCTTCTTTAAATGTTTGATAGAATTCGCCTGTGAAGCCATCTGGTCCTGGTTTTTTGTTTGTTGGAAGATTTTTAATCACAATCTCAATTTCAGTGCTTGTGATTGGTCTGTTTATATTTTCTATTTCTTCCTGATTCCGTCTCAGAACGTTGTGCTTTTCTAAGAATTTGTCCATTTCTTCCAGGTTGTCCATTTTATTGGCATTTAGTTGCTTGTAGTTATCTCTCATGATCCTTTGTATTTTGGCAGTGTCAGTTGTTACTTTTCCTTTTTCATTTCTAATTCTGTTGATTTGAGTCTTCTCCCTTTTTTTCTTGATGAGTCTGGCTAATCGTTTATCAATTTTATCTTCTTTAAGAACCAGATTTTAGTTTTATTGATCTTTGCTATCATTTCCTTCATTTCTTTTTCATTTATGTCTGATCTGGTCTTTATGATTTCTTTCTTTCTGCTAACTTTTTTTTTTTTCTTCTTTCTCTAATTGCTTTAGGTGTAAGGTTAGGTTGTTTATTTGAGATGTTTGTAGTTTCTTGAGGTAGGATTGTATTGGTATAAACTTCCCTCTTAGACTGCTTTTGCTGCATCCCATAGGTTTTGGGTCGTCGTGTTTTCATTGTCATTTGTTTCTAGGTATTTTTTGATTTCCTCTTTGAATCTTCAGTGATCTCCTGGTTATTTAGTAGTGTATTGTTTAGCCTCCATGTGTTTGTAATTTTTCACATTTTTCCCTGTAATTGGCATCTAGTCTCATAGCGTTGTGGTCAGAAAAGATACTTGATATGATTTCAATTTTCTTAAATTTACCAAGGCTTGATTTGTGACCCAAGATATGATCTATCCTGGTGAATGTTCCATGAGCAATTGAGAAGAATGTGTATTCTGTTGTTTTGGGGTGGAATGTCCTATAAATATCAATTAAATCCATCTTGTTTCATGTGTTATTTAAAGCTTGTGTTTCCTTATTTATTTTCATTTTGGATGATCTGTCCATTGGTGAAAGTGGGGTGTTAAATCCCCTACTATTTTTGTGTTACTGTCGATTTCCCTTTTTATGGTTGTTAGCATTTGCCTTATGTATTGAGGTGCTCCTATGTTGGGTGCATAAAAACTTACAAGTGTTATATCATTTTGGATTGATCCCTTGATCATTATGTAGTGTCCTTGTTTGTCTCTTGTAGTTGTCTTTATTTTAAAGTCTATTTTGTCTGATATAAGAATTGCTCCTCCAGCTTTTTTTTTGATTTCCATTTGCATGGAATATCTTTTTCCCTCCCCTTAGTTTCAGTCTTTATGTGTCCCTAGGTCTGAAGTGGGTCGCTTGTAGACAGCATATATGCGGGTCTTGTTTTTGTATCAATTCAGCCAGTCTATGTCTTTTGACAGGAGCATTTAATCCATTTAAATTTAAGGTAATTATTGATATGTATGTTCCTATTACCATTTTCTTCATTGTTTTGTGTTTGTTTTTGTATGTCTTTTTCTTCTCTTGTGTTTCCTGCCTAGAGAAGTTCCTTTAGCATTTGTTGTAAAGCTGGTTTGGTGGTGCTGAAGTCTCTTAACCTTTGCCTGTCTGTAAAGGGTTTAATTTAACCGTCAAATCTGAATGAGATCCTTGCTGGTAGAGTAATCTTGTTTGTAGTTTTTTCCCTTTCATCACTTTAAATATGTCCTGCTAGTCCCTTCTGGCTTAGAGTTTCTACTGTAAGATCAGCTGTTAACTTTATGGGGGTTCCCTTGTATGTTATTTGTTGCTTTTCCCTTGCTGCTTTGAATATTTTTTCTTTGTATTTAATTTTTGATAGTTTGATTAATATGTGTTTTGGCGTGTTTCTCCTGAATTTATCCTCTATGGGAATCTTTGCACTTCCTGGACTTGATTGCCTATTTCCTTTCCCATATTAGGGAAGTTTTCAACTATAATCTCTTCAAATATTTTCTCAGTCCTTTTCTTTTTCTCTTCTTCTTCTGGGACCCCTATAATTCAAATGTTGGCGTATTTAATGTTGTCCCAGAGGTCTGTGAGACTGTCCTCAATTCTTTTCATTCTTTTTTCTTTATTCTGCTCTGCTGTTGTTATTTCCACTATTTTATCTTCCAGGTCACTTATCCTTTCTTCTGCCTCAGTTATTCTGCTATTGATTCCTTCTAGAGAATTTTTAATTTCATTTATTGTGTTGTTCATCATTGTTTGTTTACTCTTCAGTTCTCCTAGGTCCTTGTTAAACGTTTCTTGTATTTTCTCCATTCTATTTCTAAGATTTTGGATTATTTTTACTATCATTTCTTGAATTCTTTTTCAGGTAGAATGCCTATTTCCTCTTCATTTGTTTGGTCTGGTAGGTTTTTACCTTGCTCCTTCATGTGCTGTGTGTTTCTTTGTCTTCTCATTTTACTTAACTTGCTGTGTTTGGGGTCTTCTTTTTGCATGCTGCAGGTTCATAGTTCCTGTTGTTTTTGGTGTCTGCCCGCAGTGGGTGAGGTTGATTCAGTGGCTTGTGTAGGCTTCCTGGTGGCTGGGAGTAGTGCCTTTGTTCTTGTGGGGGCGGCTGGATCTTGTCTTTCTGCAGTGTTGCGTCTGGTGGTGTGTTTTGGGGTGTCTGTGAACTTAGTATGATTTTAGGCAGCCTCTCTGCTAATGGGTGTGGTTGTGTTCCTGTCTTGCTAGTTGTTTGGCATGGGGCATCCAGCACTGGAGTTTGCTGGCCGTTGGATGGAGCTGGGTCTTAGCTTTGAGACAGAGATCTCTGGGAGAGCTCTTGCTGATTTATATTACATGGAGCCGGGAGGATTTTGGTGGTCTAATGTCCTGAACTCGGCTCTCCCACCTCAGAGGCTTAGGCCTGACACCAGGCCAGAGCACCAAGACCTTGTCAGCCACACGGCTGCCGAATCAACTAGCCCTGAAAATGGATGGCACTGGAGCGTGGGGCCCACACCCTCCATTGCTGGCAGACGGAGCGTGTGGGAGAGGTCCAGGGTGACAATGCAGTGTCCTAACGTGTTTTTATATTTCTTAAGATTTTATTGTCATCATTTTCTATATTTTATTAAGCTTGTTATATATTTAGTACTTTTCAATTCATTGCAGTCATTATTTCTTCTATTGCTCAAACTGTCGAGTTTGGAAGGAGCCAGTTGGAACTCTTTCACATTGGCTTGTGTTTTTTTTTATTGTTGAAATTTTCAAATAGATTTAAAGTAGAAAATAGTAAAACACACACACACACAGAAAAACCGTGCCTGACTCTATTCCTAAGCTTCAACAATTAATACTATTTTGCCAATTTTGTTTGATCTTTTCTCCTCACCCACTTTTTTCACTGGGACATATTAAAGCAATCCCAGACATCCTGTCATTGCACAGATAAATAACTCATTCTGTATCCCTAACTCATAGGTGCGTTATATAAGGAACCAGTAGGCCATTATATTTACCTAATAAGATTAACAATAATTCTTTATATTATCTAATGCTCAGTCCATATTCAAATTTCCATGATTGTCTTAAAAATGTGTATTTACAGTAGCTCTGTTAAATATATATCCAAAGGCCATTTATTGCTACTGGATGTTTTTCTCTTGAGTCTCCTTTCCTGTAAATCCTCTATACACCCCTCCCCCCCAATTTTAAAGACCATTGATTTATTGGAGAAACGAAATCATTTGTCTGATTGACAAATGGATTTAGATGATTGCTTCTTTGAGGTGGTTTTTATTGTGTTTCCCCCTCCCCATGTTTCCTGTTCACTGGCATTTAGAGCTAGAGGCTTGAGTAGATTCAGTTTAATTATTTTTTAAGGGAAAGAATCATTTCAGGCAGTGTTACACACTTTTGCATTTCATCATGTGTCATTTTATCTTTTTAACTGATGCTGGGATTGATTTGTGTTTGCAGGTGATCTCAGCCTGATACCTCCACTGTAGCATTTCCTACCACCCTCTCTCCTGTTGATTTTAGCAGCCATTGAAGGTAATTGTCTAATTCATTATTTCAGTAGTGGTTGGAAAGTAGTGGTCTAATTCTAGCACTCATTCTGCATTTGTTAGCTGGGATTATTTTATAAAGGAGACCTTTTCCTTACCAGGTATCTTTTTCCTCCTGAAATATGTTTCATGAAAAGAAAGTCAAGATTTACAAACAGAAATAGACTCACAGACATAGAAAACTAACTTATGGTTACCAAAGGGGATAGCAGGGTTGGGGGGAGGGAGAGATAAATTAGGAGTTTGGGATTAATGTATGCATACTACTATATATAAAATAAGTAAACAACAAGGACCTACTGTATAGCACAGGGAGCCATACTCAATATCTTATAAAAACCTATAATGAAAAAAAAAAAACCTATAATGGAAAAGAATCTGAAAAATTATTTATATAATATATATATATATATACACTTACACATATGTGTGTGTAAATGAATCGCTTTGCCATACACTTGAAACTAACACAATATTGTAAATTAACTATACTTCAATTAAAAAATGAGTTAACGTTAAGAAACAAAAGGATAAATACTTTTTTATCATTTATTAATTTTCAGAGAATTGGTTTGCTAGAGACCTTCATTGTTTAATATCATTAGGAATTCATGGATTTGTATGTATTTAATGTGTATCCATTGTGATTAAAAAATGTTTTTTTACTGTAGTTGGTTTACAATATTGTGTTAGTTTCATGTACAGCAAAGTGATTCAGTTACATTTTTATTCAGATTATTTTCCATTATAGGTTATTACAAGATATTGAATATAGTTCCCTGTGCTATACACTAAATCCTTGTTACTTATCTATTTTATATATAGTAGTGTGTATCTATTAATCCCATACTCCTAATTTATCCCTCCTCCCCCCACCCCTTTCCCCTGTGGTAATTTTAAGTTTGTTTTCTATGTCTGTGAGTCTGTTTCTGTTTTTTTTAATTTATTTATTTTTATTTTTATTTTTGGCTGCATTGGATCTTTGTTGCTGAGTGTGGGCTTTAGTTGGGCGAGTGGGGGCTACTCTTCGTTGCGGTGCGCGTGTTTCTCATTGCAGTGGCTTCTCTTGTTGGGGAGCATGGGCTCTAGGCATGCGGGCTTCAGTAGTTGTGGCTCGTGGGCTCTAGAGCACAGGCTCAGTAGTTGTGGCGCACGGGCTTAGTTGCTCCACAGCATGTGGGATCTTCCCAGACCAGGGCTCGAACCCATGTCCCCTGCATTGGCAGGTGGATTCTTAACCACTGTGCCATTAGGGAGGTCTGTAGGTTGTTTATTTGAGATTTTTCTTGTTTCCTGAGGTAGGCGTGGATTGCTATAAAGTTCCATGTTAGAACTGCTTTTGCTGCATCCCATAGGTTTTGGGTCGTCATGTTTTCATTGTCATTTGTTTCTAGGTATTTTTTGATTTCCTCTTTGATTTTTTCAGTGATCTCCTGGTTATTTAGTAGCATATTGTTTAGCCTCCATGTGTTTGTTTTTTTTTTTACAGTTTTTTTTCCCTGTAATTGATTTCTAATCTTATAGCGTTATGGTCAGAAAAGATGCTTGATATGATTTCAATTTTCTTAAATTTACCAAGGCTTGATTTGTGGCTCAAGATGTGATCTATCCTGGAGAATGTTCTGTGTGCAGTTGAGAAGAAAGTGTATTCTGCTGCTTTCAGATGGAATGTCCTATTAATATCAATTAAGTCTATGTGGTCTAATGTGTCATTTAAGGCTTGTGTTTCCTTATTAATTTTCTGTCTGGATGATCTGTCCATTGGTGTAAGTGGGGTGTTAAAGTCTCCCGCTATTATTGTGTTACTGTCGATTTCCCCTTTTATGGTTGTTAGCATTTGCCTTATGTATTGAGGTCCTCCTATGTTGGGTGCATAAATATTTACAATTTTTATATATTCTTTTTGGATTGATCCTGTGATCATTATGTAGTGTCCTTCCTTGTCTCTTGTAACAGTCTTCATTTTAAACTCTATTTTGTCTGATATGAGTATTGCTACTCCAGCTTTCTTTTGATTTCCATTTGCATGGAATAGCTTTTTCCCTCCCCTTAGTTTCAGTCTGTATGTGTCCCTAGGTCTGAAGTGGGTCTCTTGTAGACAGCATACATACGGGTCTTGTTTTTGTATCCATTCAGCCCGTCTGTGTCTTTTGATTGGAGCATTTTATCCATTTGCACTTAAGGTAATTATCAATATGTATATCCTTATTACCATTTTCTTAATTGTTTTGGGTTTGTTTTTATAGGTCTTTTTTCTTCTCTTGTGTTTCACTCTTAGGGAAGTTCCTTTAGCATTTGTTGTAAAGCTGGTTTGGTGGTGCTGAATTCTGTTAGCTTTTGTTTGTCTGTAAAGTTTTTAATTTGTCCGTCGAATCTGAATGAGATCCTTGCTGGGTAGAGTAATCTTGGTTGTAGAAATTGTGCCTTTTTAGAAATTACGAGTCCTTTTTGTTTGGTTCCTGTGTCATTTTCACATGATTTCATTAGATCTTGACTTCACTGCTCTCTGATACATTTTCAACTCATCATGTATACTCCCTGCTTCAGCCCTGGAATCAGTCATTTTGCAAGGAATTGTGTATTCTTTCAGTAGGGATTGGTACTTAGAAAACAAGACGTGAATTCTCAGGGGATTTGTTTTTTTTTTTCAGTCCTGCTGCCTGACCTTTTTTTATGCCATTTTCCTCACTATTTTGAACACATTTGAATGACTCCATCAGCATTCCATTGAAAATTTGCTGAGCATGACTTTTATTTGTTTATGTACTCATTCATTCAGCAAAAATGTATGGAACACTTACAACCAGGTATATGGTCTTATGTTCAGTGCAGGAGATGTGAAGGTAAACCTGACTGGTTTCCAGTCCTTGATGAAGATTCATTATTGTGGGGATATGAGTAAATAAACAGGCAATGTCTAAAGACTATGATCAGTACTATGGTGGACATAGGCAAGTGGGATTGACAGTCTGTGGGAGCACAGAGCGGGCATCTGAAAATGCTTTGGAAAGGGGAGATAATGGCTGATATTGGATGAGTAGAAGTATGAAGGTGGAGGAGCCATGAAGGATGTTCCAGTCAGAGGAAGCTGGAAGAGGCAGTGGGATCTTGATGTGTTCAAGGAGAGGTATGTATGTAGTTAGTTATAAGTGGAACATAAATTTTATGTAGGGGAGGAAAGACAAAACTGGAGACATGGATGGGGGCCAGGACATTGAGAGCCCCAGAGGTCAGGTCAGAGAACTGGGATTTCATTCTGAAGGGTATGAGGGAGAAGTAATGCAGTTGTCTTAAGCAGATGAGATATATAATCACCCCTGTGATGTACTGATGATGCATTGGGTGGTGGATGGAGTGGGGCAGTATGAGAATGGTAAGGAGGAGAGAGGTGTAACTGTCAGGAGAGAGATAATGTCATGTTACAGTGCACTTTAGATGTATGTGTGATATGTGGGAGAATTGTGTGTGTGTGTGTGTGTGTTACAATAGGTTATAATATACATACCATAGGTTATATATACACACACAATAGGTTATATATATTATATATACGGTTGTATACAACCGGTTATGTATAAAACACATAATATATAATGTATATACATATATACCTACACATAACTTTCCCACATACCACACACATGTATAGAATAATATATAATATATACAAAATAGATCTGTGCATATACATGGATGTAGTGTTGTGTGTCTGTAATTCTGTTTGCTCATGTATATCCAGGGGCCGTCTCATTGCCACAGGTCTAAAACAGAGAATATTTCAGTGGAGAAACATCCCCCAAGGAAAGCTGAAGAGTGGGAAAGGGCTAGCAAAGACTGTCTCCTTGACCAAACTTTAGTCATGTTCCTTTGAGCCCTCTTTTCAACTAAACCTCATCCTTGGGCATTGTCTTTGGCCTGCTTAGCTCAGTTTTAGAAAGAATCCTGCTAATTCGATTTAGCCAGAATCCCCCAACCCTTGCTTGATATTTCAACACTCTGGTCTGCCTTCAGCGAGAATCCCAAGTCAGTTTAGCAACCATCACCTTGGTCTTGACGTTTCCTTTTAGTAATTTTCTATAGCTCCTTGGCTTTATATCCCCAGCTGTCTTTACTGTACTCAGAGTTGAGTCCAATCTCTCTCCCCTATAGGAATAGTCTTGACACCTATCACAATAGTCCTCAATAAAGTCTTTCTTACCATTTTAACAAGTGTCAGAATAATTTTTTCTTTAACAGGCCACACCAAAACTTTTGCCTATTGTGCTCTTCCTCTTCAAAGCTCCACCAGTTGGCACCGAGGCCCAGTTGTGTATCCTTGAGTAATCTGAGAATTCCTCTTCCTCCTCTCCTTCCTGGGATTTAAGGGTATGAGGGGGAGTGAGGTGATTTTTTTTCAGCTTCTCCCAGAGGTTAGAATGTAGCTTTAACAGTTATCTCTGGGAGGGTGGAATGATGATTGAAGATGCTTATCTCCTTTTATGTGTTTCTCTGTGCCAGGCACTGTTGTACACTAATGAACATGTATTGCACTTCTTTTTTAAAACTACTATCTTAAACTTTTAAAAATATAAAATGTGAAATTTATCTACATGGATATATAACATGTGGATTTGAGAGGGTTCTGTTAGGTTAAGGATTTAGGGGAAACCAGGGCAGTGAGCGTGTATGGATCAGTGCATTGATGAAGGCTAAAATACAGCAGGCCAGTAGTGTAATTGGCGAAAGTGTTGATGAAGTGAATGTAGACTACTGTGTCAAGACTCTTGTCTGTGAAAAGTAGAATAGATAACAAATGGTATATATATATTTTTAGGATGAGAGATTTGAGCATGTTTATATGTTCTGCAGAGGAGGAGCTAATAAAAACAGAGGTTATTGAAAATACAGGAGAGAAAGGGGGTAACTGGAGAAGCAAATGTGGAAAAGATGTGGTATAGAGAATACGTGGAAGGACTGGCCATGAACAAGAGAAAGGGCATCACTTCTGATATCAGAGTTAAAGAGGGTCAGAAAGGCTTGTTTGTGAGGTTTTGGAAAGGCAAGAGATTAAGGGAGTTTCTTTCTTGCCCCAATATAGTCTCTCTGAATAAGGCAGTAAGGGCATTCTGGAGTGTGAGAGGGGATGACCAGGAGCCAGAGGAAAGAGGAAGAAGGTTGCACCCTTCTTTGGGGAATGAGCGAAGATTGATGGGCAGTAATGAACACCTCTCTGAGCTGGAAATAAAATGTTTTTAGTCTTGTCCTTTTTTCCAGGTGTGTTCGGCTGCCAAAAAGTGGGAGCAAGGAAGGCAAACATTGGGTTTGATTTTAGACTTGTGAATGTGTGATGATGATTTTGGGTGGTGGGAGGTTTGAGGGGCTAAGTAGATTATTGAGGTTACCGATGAGATAACTTCAGGTTATAGACCATGGGATTTAGTATCATCAGGAAAAAGTGTGTTCTCAGGAGGATTCTGTAGAACCAGAGGAGAAGCTGTGTGAATATGTGGGTGGGTGTCAGTGAAGCTGTGTGGAGATTTCAAAGCTCAGAGTGGATGTTAGATAGAGCTGGAATGGCAGACAAGAAATCATGGTCAGAGTAAGATATAGGAGCTTAAGATTTCAGAGCGAAAGTAGTTCTGGATGATGAGAAGGTTCCGTGGGTGGGTGAGTTGGAGTAGAGGAGGTCAAGGAACTGTGAAGCTGGGGTGATGGACAAGTTAGCCATGAGATCATCAAAGATAGTAGGAAAGGTTTAGGGTGTAAGAGTAGAGAGGAAGGTGAGAAAGATGCTCTTTTGTGGAAGAAGGGGTGAGTGTAGCTAAGAGGCACATGGCATGACAAAGGAGTGAGGATTTTTACAGAAGGGAGGAAGAGTTAGGGAATGGAAGCAGAAATGGCCAGCGTAAGTAGTTGCTCTTAACCAGCTTTGCAGCAGATCCCTTGGATAGTCCTGGCTTTGTTTCAACTTTGTCGTTACTTCACAAACCTTATTTTATTTTTTATTTTTGCCAATAACCAGGGCCAAGAAAGGACTGGTGGTAAAATCTTGAATGTAAGGGGAGCTAAGATAGCATTCTATTCACTGATTCCTGTACCTGGAGGGACTTGAACAACTGCCCTTAGCAACTTTAAGGGAAATGGCACTGCTGGTAAGACCCTGGCCTGCCCAGGCTTCCCTTTCCAAGAATCCTATTGTAAATGAATGTGGATAACCAGTCCCCATAGCTTTTACAGAGGGGTGGATGCTTTTTATGTCATTCCTTATCTCAGAAAGGTTGAGAACACGTGCTCTTAGGGGATGCTTTAAGGGAGTTCCATAGGGAGGCCCGAATTCATTCTTTTCTTTTTTTTTTTAATGTTTTTCGAATTGTGCAATATAACAAAAATACCAAAAGTTGCATAAAATGTAAATGTACACTAAAATGAATAATTATAAAGTAAACACCCATAAAAGAACCTTCCAGGACCAAATATAGAGCATTGCAAGTTATCCAGAAGCCTCGTCTTATCCCTGTTTCTCTCCCAGAGGTAACCATTTATCCTGACTTGCCTTTTATGGTAATCATTTCTTTGCCTGTGTATACAGACACATGTGCACACACACATCTGTCTATACATTCTACTGTTTATGGACATTTGTATTGCTTTCAGTTTTTGGGTATTGTGAACGGTACTGCTGTTCTTATATATGTCTCCTGTTCCACATGTGCTTGAGTTTCTCTAAGATATATATCTGGGAGAGGGACTATCTGGTATTAGTTTATGCATATTTTCAGCTTTACTAGATAATGGGAAATTGATTTTCAAAAGGATTGCATCAATTTTAACTCCCACTTAAAGTATATGAGGATACATACCTTGGTTCTTTTCTCCCCCAGTCTTGAGGCCAGAAAACTATGGCTCAGAGATGATCAGGGATAGCCAGGACTTATAATTTGCTGTGGATATGGGGGTCTTGGTTACTATTTCACATTTCTCTTGGAACAGTTGCCCTTAGCTGCTTCAGTAGGAGAACCTTGGTTTGGTCCTATCTTTTCCAGAATTTCTAAGCCCAAGAGTTGGGCCCTAGAATTGAGTGTGGTTGCTCAGCCTTTGAGGCCATTTGAGAATGAAGACGGCTGGGTTAGCATCCTACAATGCTCCTCTTTCTTGGATGGTCCAAACAATTGATCTTAGCAATTAGCCAGGGGTTCTGTGGATGGGCTCTGACTCAATTAACTCTTCCTCAAACTCAAGGGTCAAGAACCAGAACCAGGAAATGATCAGAGATAATTAACATCTATGGATAGCAGAATATGAAGACTGGGGTAGTGGCTTAGATGACCCTATGTCTTCGGAGGATCCTTGAACAACCATCTTTAGCCATCTCCAAGGAGGGAGCTGGCTTGTTCCTTTCTTTTCCACAGTCTGTCCCTTAGGGAGTCTTTTCCTTAGGGAGGGCCCTGGCTTGTTTGTTTCTTTCCCAAAATCTCAAAGATTGAGAACCTTGGTTGGTTTATTTCTGTGGCCAGTTAGAAGTGAAGATGGCTGGGTAGGCATTTGGATTGCTTCCTAGAGTCTCATCTTATGTTTGTTTGTTTATGGCACACCTTTAATTTCCTGAATTTTGTAGAAATACACTTGTAGTGATCAAAAATTGCATATGAGTTTATCAACTTTCAGAAAATTGACAAAATGTTTTATATGAAGGTGTGAAATATTATACATATGTATTGTTTTTTAATTTTAAAACTAGTAATGGAATAATAAATAATTCCAAACCTTAATTAAAATTAGTATTTAATGTACTTATTGGACCTGATTTATTTCACTAATATTAGAGCATATTTAAAGTTAAGAGATGCTTATTTCGTATTTTAGTTCGCTGTTTCTTTACTTTTTACTACTGTTATTATTTTTGCTTTCTCTATGCATGTTGAGAATTTGAATTTTCAAGATATTGAAAACAGTGGCATATTTATTGTGGTTCTCCACTTGATGTCCTTTCATCCTTTGGCTTCTATTTGTGTCAATCTGTTTAATGCTCTTGGCTGCATTTCCATACATACTCACAAGGCAGAGTTATTCTAGAAAACATCATCCTTCTTTACTACCAGTTGAACACTACAGTGTAGTCCTACAATACAGTTAGTATAGGACCTTGTTATCTTTTACAACATGTTGGGCTCTGCCCTGTATCACAGGGCAAGCCACCTGAGGATGTCCATCTGACAGATACTGCTTGAGTAGCATGTTATGCAGAGGTTTCACATACCAGTGTGTGTCGTTTACCAGTTGGGAATTTTGAGGCCAGGGATGTGGGAGAACCAGCAGGCTCAGGAGAGAACTATTTCTTTTATGGCTAGAAGGTGAATGAGGTGTTCTATACATCACTGAAGGGTGTGGTAAGCTTATTTTTCAAGGAGGGGGATCCTGGAGGTCACAAAGGAAAGATTCTAGGTGGGAAGGAGAATAGTGAACTGACAGCTTCAAGAGGCAATGAGCGTGGCTTGCTACTTTTCATTCCCTCTGTTTTCTTGGTTATCAGAAAAATATTTTCCCAGGGCCCTGGTAGACACGAAGTATGAGTGAAGAAAGAGGGAAGTTATAGAAGGTGAGAGAGGAAAACATACATAGTCTGAGAATGTCAGAAGTGCTAGGATACCCGTGGGGAAGATAGATTGATTTCAAGCCTTAGAAAAGTTAGCTAGACCATTAATTAATTAATCAATCAAGAAAATAAGTAAAAAATGAAGTGATATAGATTCTTTGCTGCATAATGAGGACATGTTGTTGAATTAGATATATTTTCTACTGAGTCTGGTGGGTGAGATAGACACAGACATTACAACAGGGAGTGTTATGACAGAGAGACCAGGGTGTGGTGCTTTCATTAGAAATATGGAGGAGGGTATCTCTAACCCCGGGGCTCAGAGAAGGCCTCCTGGAAGGCACCATGGTAAGAACTTAATTTTCCATAGAAGTAGCAGTTAATCTGGCAGTGGCTGAGAATCCTCTGAGTGTGGGGACCAGAGAGCAGGTGGTCATTTAGACCATGTATGGTAGCTGCCTGGGTCTGTCATCTAGCCTTGAGCTTGGGAAGTACCTGAAGAAATGAGCAGTTGAGAGGCCACTCTGGTCTAGAAGAGCTAGGGAAAGGGGGCAAATAGAAATAGTTTCATAAATGGTTCAGTTTATGCTATAATATTGATCACCTTAGCCTTCATGGAAGAGCAGCTACTTCCATTTCCCCATGAAATTATCAGTTTCTCTTTATGACATGTTGTTTGCATCTTGTTTAGGGAATTCTTTCTCACCTTGATTTCATAAAGGTGTTTTACAGTATCTTCCTGTAAAATTTTTATAATTTTCTTTTCACAATCAGGTTTATGATTCACTTGGAATTTATTTTTATGTACTGTATGATGCAGAGATCTTAATTTTTTTTTCTGAATGATTAATTGGTGGTTCAAGGACTATTTACTGAGTTGTCTGTTCTTTCTCCACAGATTTATAATGCTGTCTCTATAATATACCAAGTTGTAATGTATGTATATATCTGTTTCTAGGCTTTCTGTTCTCTTCCACTGTTCTATTTGTCTATTTCTATACTAGTATTGCACTGTTAATTACTATAGTTTTGTAATGCATCTTAATATTTGGTAGGGAGAGACCCCTTCCTTAACTCTTCCTCAAAAGTATATTCTTTGAAAAAAAAAAGTATATTCTTTGCCTTTTACTTTTCCATATGAATTTTGAGATAAGCTTAATATGGTCTCTAAGAAACTGAAATTTTGATTAGAACTGCATTTTAGTTATATATTATAGATACAGAAATGGCATCTTTACAACAATGAACGTGGTTTATCTCTCCTTTTATCTAGGTTTTTTTTTTTAATTTATTTACTTATTTATTTTTGGCTGTGTTGGGTCTTCATTTCTGTGCGAGGGCTTTCTCCAGTTGTGGCAAGAGGGGGCCACTCTTCATCGCGGTGCACGGGCTTCTCACTATCGTGGCCTCTCTTGTTGCGGAGCACAGGCTCCAGACGTGCAGGCTCAGTAGCTGTGGCTCATGGGCCCAGCCGCTCTGTGGCATGTGGGATCTTCCCTGACCAGGGCTCGAACCCGTGTCCCCTGCATCGGCAGGCAGATTCTCAACCACTGCGCCACCAGGGAAGCCCTATCTAGGTATTTTTAACGTCTTTGAAAAAAGTTTATTATAATTTTCTCTGCAAGGGTCTCATGCATATTTTGTTAGGTATATTTCTGTGTACTGATAGTTTTTGTTGCTCTCACTAATATTTTTAAATTACATTTTGTAATTCATTGTGAGTGGTATATGGGAATGCTTATTTCTGGTGTATAGTTTTTAGATCCATTCACCTTACTAACCTCTTTCTCTAGATCCAATTGTTTGTTTGTAGATTTTATTGAGTTTTTATATAACATTTATGTAAATCATACTTAAAAGTACATGAATTATACCTGTACAGCTTAGTGAATTATCACAAAGTGGTTTTGGTTTGTTAATGTAATTTGTGAATAACTGTAATTATTTTTCCCTTTCAGTCCGTATACCTCTGTAAGTTGATATCATTGTGTATAAAGTAAAGTAGAATTCTTTTCTGAAACAATTTCACTTGAGCATCTCTGAGGCCTCATGCTCTAATGAGCTGTGTTTGACACGTAAATACTTTAGAAGTCATCAAAGAAAGGAAATTACCTTTATTTGGAAATTTTAACAGTACTTAATAAAAGAGTCTACAGGGTGGTAGTATTTCAGTTAATTGACTACTGTCCAGGATTTGGTCTTTAGCATTTGTGAAATGCTAAAATGAAACTTGGTGATGAACAAATACAAATTAACTTACTGAGACTAAGATAGGTTCAGAGAGAAAAGCACACACGTCTCACACTAATATTTTCTTGTGGCGAGAACACTCAGGTCCTCTCTCTAGGGTATGTCATTTGGGGTACTTGGGAAGTCAAACTAAGAAAACAGCATGTTGCTTACTGTGAGAGCATCGAGTTAAAGCAAAAAAGGTAGAGTATCTCACAAACATGGAGTCTTTTGTGCAGCTCTGGGTTGTTTGAGGAATACATTTAGATGTTCTACCCTGTCTTCATCACACCCCAAGCAGCTTGAGAGACGGCAAGATGTAGTGAAATAATACTGGACTTTGTAGCCAGTAGACAGGGGTTTAAATCCTAGCTTATAGTGTACTGACCTTAGGGGTTTCATTTTTCTCACTGATGAAATAGAAATCATGACACTGTTCATTTAAAAGAAATATATCCTCTCAAAGTATTTGTTATATAGTAAATCCAGCAGAATCATGGATTTATATTTGTTTATCCATGCCTATGGGTAGAGAGGAAAGTGCCAATGATCTTTTCCTAATTTGTCAGAATGGTCTTAGAAGTATTAATCTGTTTTTAAATATAGAGATGGCAATTTCAGCTTTACCAGATGTATTAGTTTCCTATTACTGCTGTAATAAATTGTGGCAAACATAGATAATAAACACAGATTTATTATCTTGTAGTTCTGGAGGTCAGCAGTCCTAAAATCAAGGTGTTGGCAGGGCCGAGCTCCCTCCAGAGGCTCTAGGGGGAAATCGGTTTCCTTGCTTTTTCCGGCTTCTTAAAGGCTACCGGCGTTCCCTTGGTTAATGGTCCTTTTCCCTATCTTCAGATCTACCAGTATATCATCTTCAACTCTCTGACTCTGACCTTCTACTTTCATGATCATATCTCCTTCTCTGACTCTCATCCTCCTGCTTCCTTCTTATAGACTCTTGTAATTACATTGAGCCCACCAGTATAATTTAGAATAATCTCTCCATCTCAAGATCCTTAATCACACATGCAAAGTCCCATTTGCCGTGTAAGGTGACATACTCACAGGATCAAGATGTGGACATCTTGGGAAAGCCATTATTCAGTCTACCACACCAGGTTAATGAATTACCAAATAAGATACTTAATTAGAATTACACATTTCTTTTGTGGGTTATTTTCATAGAAATAAGCATCAATTTCTAAAGTTGCAGGAGTCTTATAAAATGCTTTTCTTTAAATAATACTTCTAAGGAAAGATATGTATTAACAGAGAATAGAATTAGTTGGTAGCAGTTATGAATATTCATAAGTCTCCATATTGTAAAAGAGAACAAGATTGACATTCTCATTAAAATTCTCAATTTAACATCTTTCAAATTTAGATTATTTGAAATAATTGTGAAGCAAAATGGTTTCCACCCCTCCAAGGCTGTAGGGAGAGAGTACAGAGCCCACATCTCTTTTTGAGTTTCCTTTTGTTGATTGTGAACATTTGCATTTGTAAAGTTAGGCTCTGGAATTTCACTAGCTATTTTTAAAGAAAAAGCAGGTCTGGAGCCCAATTTTGCTTGTAGAAATGGAGAAAGGTCTGAAAAGGATTTTCTGTATTATCAGTGAAATTATATATTTTGTGCCTCGTAAAGTAGTTGTTAAGATTCAGTGTGATCACTTTTACAAAATCCTGACACCTGCGTCAGTGAGTGAGACCAGTTTGAGTCTCTTACACTCTTCTGTACTTTCCATCTTTTGTCTCTTATTAATTTCCTCTGACTTGTTTTAAATTTTCACAAATTATTTTCCTAATCTCCTGATTAAAGCTATCCCTTGAGTTTTTCATTTGGGGTATTGTATTTTTTTTTAAGTTGATTAGGTTTAATTATGATATACCACTTGTTAAGAGTTTCCTGTTGCTTGGAAATATCTTTAAGTTTGTTACTTATTTCTTTATCCATGGTAAAATACTGATTTTATGGTTTGTGTTTGCTAATCCCAGTGTTTGAAGTCTTTTCTGTTATCAGCTGATCCTGTTGATTTGCTTCTTTGTCTAATTCAAGGTTCAAGGATCCCAGGGCAAGTCCTATAGTTCAACCTGAGCTACAAAATGACCTGCTTCCCATTCATCCTACCCCGAGATGGTAGTCTTTGGGGTCCCAGCTTATTGTAGGGAGGGTCTCCTGATAGTTTTCCTACTCTGTGTAGTTCTGGGCTTTATCTGTTTCCTTTGCCTTTCAACGCAACTGAAATATAGAAAGTTAAATTTTGGGGGGATTGCCTCTCTGCTTATATTTACTTCTCTAGGTTCCCCTTTTCCCATGGTGTTGCTCTGATATTTCCATATTTTTATCGCCCTGTCTTTTTGTTGTTTTCAAGTAGTTGTTACTTCTTTTTCACCAAGATTTTTTTTAGTTGTTTTATCATGAGGGTTTGTCCAAACAAGCTGGGGGGCAGAACTAGCAAATTTTCCTAGAACTCTTTCATTTTCTTTTGAGATTAGGTTTAGGCTCAGAACGTCTCATTACCTTTTGGGTTTTTATTTTCTTTATTTTATAGAGGAAAGATCTGTTGGCTGAGGAAATATGTACAACCTAAAAGTAGGGAGTTAAGTTTGATTCGGGGACCTTACTAAGGGAGGAGACAGGGTATATAGGAGTTCTTTGCTGGAAAAAAATGTAGTCGAACATCAAAATATTACTGCTAATCACAAAAATAGACATCTCAAGTTAACGATTTTAGTACTTTTCTGTGTATGGGAAGATGCAAGAGTCTGGGCTCAAATTATTCCTTAGATACGCATCTTATAACTGTCTAGGGCCAGTATCCCCAGCACAGAATGCTTCCTGTTTTTCTCCATCGTGAATTCCCTTCAGGGCGCACCATGCGGGAGGGGTGGGAGGCGGCTGCAGTGGCTGCTGACTTGATGGCTGGCAACATTTGTTGTTTACTGGAATGGCAGGCAACACTCCCTTTGCACACATCCAGTGCTCAGAAAAGTAAGGATATTTGCCCAAGGTCCAATAGCAAGTAAGAAGTAACATTGGGATTTTAGCCTTGCTCTATTCAACCCTGAAGCCTATGTGCTTAACCAATTCAGTGCACTGTAACCTTTGGATTCCAGTGTTTTTTGTTCCTGGATTATGGAACAAATCCATGGAGAGTAAATGACTTGTGTTTTTCTTATCAGGTTTTCATCCCTCAAGGTCAGCGCCCTCTCCGTGGCTCTTGGGAACACAAGCATTTCTATGCCTCTTTCACAAGACCTTTGCCTGGTTCTAAAACATCTAATAAGTAAGAAACCCCCTTCCATCACCCCCCCCCCCGTACCCTTCAGAACTGAATTTAGGGACATGCAGTACCCCAGCTCTAACCACAAACTTTTATTTCCTTTTCAACTGCAGGATTTTCCACATCAAAAGACCAAAATAAATTCCCAGCTGAATTTGGAAAGAGCTAAGGACAAAAGAACCCAGAAAGAAATCCTCTTAGGTGAGCAAAGGAAGGAAACTGAGGTAGGGAGGGACTTGTGAACTTACAGCTTTATTAGATAGTGTTAGGATAGTTTTGGAATTTTGGTTGGTGAATGCCCACAAGGCCCCTTTGCATGGTGGAAAACACAGGAGCTTAAAAGCCAGGCATACTTGAATTGGCTGTCAGTTCCCCTACTTACTAATTCTAAAATATTGAGTAACTCAGTTTCCCTCTCTGACCATCAGTTTCTTCATCTATACATTTGTAATAATAATACCTATCTCTCAAGGTTTCCATGTGAAATATAGTATTTCAGTGAGTGTTTGTGCTTGGTATATGCTTACTAAACAGTTGTAGTAGTTGTTGTCTTTATTGTTGCAACTGTAGGGGCGGGAAAATTTTCCCTTCTTCCTTTATAGGTCCCTTGACTGGTCTAATAATTAAACTGACATAAGACAGATTAGCAGGAGAAAAACAAATTTAATTTTGTATGTACAGGAGTCCCACAAAAATGTGAGACTCAAGTGATCAGAGCAGAGAGCTGTTATACCTTGTAGATTAAAAAAACAATGTATTTGTGAAGACTCGACAAGGCAAAGGGGTTTGGCCTAGAAATAGTAAATAGTAAAGAATTAACAAGGTTTGTTTGTACAGCCTTCTCGGGCCCTAAATTCCCTATCTCTGGTGATAAGGATGCCTTCTACCCTTCTGGTACAGGGAGGATATCTTTCTCTTGAGAAAGTTTTCTCCTGCTTTCAGGGGGACAAAGGAGTGTCAGAGTATTGTTCTTGCACCAGCTGGTTCTCAAGTACCTTTAATTCAAAATAATCAATATGCCAACATGGCATATTTTGGGGTGACATATTCTAAACCCCTATACCCCTCTCAAACTCTCCATCTGGTGGGTGCCATAAAATCAGGCAAAAGAGAATCTTTCTTTTCCTATTTTCTTTTTGGTTACCTTTTTGTTAGCATGCCCAGTTACTTCTCCCTTCTCTATTGCTTCCCCTTCTTCAGTGCCCAGAAAATGAATCTCTTGCTGTCTCTCTTCTTCCAAATCCTTGCTTTTCTCTCTTAGTTCTACACATTCAACACCTCCTTTGTTCAGGTCATCTTCCCATTTCCACTCAGTTGAATCTCTTTCGTTGTCTCTGCCATTAGCCTCCAAACAAACTAGTCATCCTCACATCACTTTGCTTCTCCAAGTCCCTCTCTCCCTGAGTTGGGAGGCCACCTAAAAATGAGACAAAGCCATGAAGTCCCTAGACCTTAGTTTTCTGACTAATTTTCTTTCTACCTCATTTTGGCAGTTTCATTTCATCAGGTAAAAGTTATATGTGTTTTTTCTGTCTATTCTTTGTTTGCTTATGGATATCTTTATCTTTTTTTTTACATACTTTGTATTATAAAGGTAGACACATGCTCATCGTGAGGATTTTGGAGAACAACAAAACTTTATAAGGAAGGAAATAAAAATTGTCCATTTCATTACCCAGATATAAATCGTATTAACTAATTGATATATTTCTTTTGAGTATATACAATTTTGTATCCTGCTGTATTAGTTTGCTAGGACTGCCATAACAAAGTACCACAGGCTGGGTATCTTAAATGGCAGAAATTTATTTCCTCAGAATTCTGAGGCCTAGAAGTCTAAGATCAAGGTGTTGACTGGGTTGGTTTCTTCTCAGTCCTCTCTCCTTGGCTCATAGATGGCTATCTTTTCCTCCCTGTGTCTTCACATGGTCTTCCCTCTTTGTGTCTCTATGTTCTAACTTCTTCTTATAAGGACACCAGTCATATTGGATAAAGGCCTACCCTAATGATCTCATCTTAACTAAATTACCTCTTTAAAGGTCCTATATCCAGATACAGTCACATTCTGAGTTACTGGAGGTTAGGACTTCAACATGTGAATTTTAAAGGGACACAATTCAACCCATGCTTTCTCCTCTAAAACCTGCTTTCTTTAAAAATTATCTCACATGAGAATCTCCCTTGTCAGTAACAATTTTGGGCAACATTTTTGTTGCCTGCGTAATATCCCATCATAAGAGTATACTGCAATTTATTTAACCATTTCCATGTTTTTGGATATTTTGTGTGTTTCCATTTTTTCACTAATATAAATGCTTCAATGAATCGTTTTGTACATGAATCTTTATTTGCATATCTGACCATTTTGTTCGGTAGATTGTTTAAAGAGTAATTACTGGCTCAAAAGGTACGACTATTCTCTGGCTCATAATTACACACTGGAAAGTTGTTTTCTAGAAGTTTTTACCAGTTTACATTCATACCAGCAAGAACAACAGTCAAACATGCACTCATATAAACTGCTTGGTGAGAATGAGAGGAACAGTTAATCTCACATGGTTGTTTCAATTTACAGTTATTGATGACTGATAAGGTAAAATATTTCATGTATTTATTTTTTATATTTCCTTTTTTGTGACTGGTTTACTTATGTTTTTTGCCCATTTATGTTTGAGGATCTATCATTTTAGATGATAAGGTTATGACTAAGAGTAGGATCTATTTCAATGAGGGAAATCTCAGAAAAAGCCAAATTCCGAAGAATATTATGGATCCAGAATCCAAGAACAATTGGTCAGAGTCTTTTCTGTGGAGAAGACTTGGCATGTGATGACATAGGCTGCAAGAAGGCTTGGCAGGGAAGAATCTAACATATTCCTTTCTCCAGGCAAGTCTGTTGCGGGCACAATACTGCCACTTATAAAAATAATCCTACTGAAGAGAAAGGCTGAGAGTGCATTGGCTGAGAAAAGGCTGAGCTAGATGTCTGTTATATGAGGAAAGCCCCTAGGAGAAAGAGCATAGAGATATGGTTCATAGGACTATGACTCTGCAAAGTTTTTAGAATGTGTGAGACACTGGGAAATTTTTGATGCACAGAAGCCCTACATGTATGATTAGTGTCTAAAAGTCTTTTGTTAGTGTTCAAGGTTGATGCCTCAGAGTACTCTAGTAGAGAGAAATCCTGTGACGGTAATGAATATAAAGGAATTTTTAGTCATGAGGCCAATCTTAATTTGACATCTGAGGATTCACACCTGGGAACTTATTAATATGGCTGTAAAAATGTGGGAAGGCCTTCAGGCAGAACTCGGTTCTCTTTCAACACCAGAAGTTTCATAGGGTGGGGAAACTTTCCCAATGTGAAAGAAATTGCAGTGAATAATCAAGGTTTTTCCACCATATGAAAATGCATAGTGAAGAGAAACCCTATGAGGGTACAAACTGGGAGAGACTTCAGGACAAGCTCAGACATTTTCTTTTGAAATATGAGAGAGTTCCAAGGGAAGAAAAACCTCTCTGGTTGCAATGCCTGTGTGGAAGGCTTTTCAGATCTAGCTCAGATCTTATTAAGCCAAAAAAGAATTCATGGTGCAAAGAAAGCTTATACATGTAATGAATGTGGGAAAGGGGTTTTGTTGATATGAGTCCTTATAGAATATCAGAAAATTCATAGTGGAGATGGAAGGAGATCCTTGTTTATCATCTGCAAATTCATAGTGGAGAGAAACTACTAGAATGAATAAGCCTTCAATTAGAGGCTAAGTCTTATCTATCATTAAGTGATTCATAAAGGCAAGACCCTCAATGTATGTAAAAAATATGAGTATGCTTTCCTTAGGATTTAGCCTTATTTGGTATCAGTGAGTTCATAGTGCAGTGAATGTAGAAAGGCCTTCAATTTGAAGTGTAATCTTGCTCAGCATTAGACAGTACAGGTATCTGATTAATGTAATGCTGTGGAAAGGTCTTTGTGAGAAAAATCAGATCTTGGTAAAAATGAAAAAAAGATTCATAATAAAAGTTAATTAAAATACTTTCCATTTATTGCATATAATTATACACCTACCATGTATACTACTACTATAAGAACTTTACATAGTTTGTTTAATCATTTAATTCTTGGAACAATCGTATAATATAGGAACTCTCATCCTTGTTTTACATGTGAAGAAACCAAGAAAAAGAGATGGAAGAATTTTCCCAAGGTCACACAGCTATCACTGGAAGAGCCAGGGTTTGAATCCTAGACAGTTTAATTATTCTGGGTTTATACTGGCAATGTGTAAATCTTCAGAGATTTGTTAGCCTTTATTCATCATTAAGTGATTCATTCCAGAAATCACAATTCACTCTTCAGTGCAGTGAGTTTTGGTAGCCTTCAGTCAGTTTTGGAATCTGGTAAATACTCCCAGAAACTCCACATTGAGCTCCAGAAAATGGAGTAAAGGTTATAAAGAGTTTATCGCTTTGAATAGGGATCACCTCCAAACTTGAAAGATTTCATTAATAACTGGATTCTCTTCTCAAATGTTCACCATAACCACTTCTCATGGTGTAGGCTCTGAAATTGGCTAGGTCAGTTTCATCATCACGAAATACGGGAGAATTGTCCAGTTCTAAAAAAGACTGAGTAAGAATGGAGGCCAGACAGATGTGTGTGCTGGAAGCTTCAGGAAAGGTTCCAGATCATTTTAGGAATTATAACCAGAAAAGCCAAAATAAACCGAGAAAATCTAGCCGATAAGAAGTGGAGAAACTAGGGTATATGGAATGATTTTCCTCCCGGTATGGGTATAGACATAGGTTGCTTGTCTGTCACCCAGTATTCAGAGGAACTACTGCTTGAAATTGCCATAGGAATATTCAGTGCCTTAGCATTGACAGATCAGTGTGACTTCCAGAAACCCAAGGTATAAGAACTCTAATACATTGATTTTTATATCCTCTCACTTTAAGAAGGCAGCATGGGGATTTCCCTGGTGGTCCAGTGGTTAAGACTCTGCGCTTCCACTGCAGGGGGCATGGGTTCAATCCCTGGTTGGGGAAATAAGATCCCACATGCCGCGTGGCACGGCCAAAAGAATAAAAAAAAAAGAGGCAGCATGGTACAGCAGAAAAGTATTTATGTTCTAGAATCAGCTATACCTGGGTTTATTTACCAGCTTAACCACCTTCTAGCTGTGTGACCTTGGTTATATTTAATAAATCTCTCTGAGTCTCATGTTGCTCATTTTTTAGGTCAGAATATTAATACCACAACAAGTTGTAAAGATTCAAGGGATTTTAAGGGTTATAAAGTGTCTAGTGTAGTGCCTGGCACATAGTATACACTTAATGAATGTTTGCTATAATTTTTTTAGTTCTGCCAGGGCCTCAACCCTCTATAATACAGAGCTCCCCGACCCCAGTGTTTTACAGCTGTGTTGAGATATTAATCACTTTAGACCATGAGCTTCTGCTAAGTCATATGGTACCTTTGTGTGAATTGGAATATGGTATCTCTTCCTCAAAACATTTTATTAATACCTGCCAGAAAATTGTCATAATAAATGCAAATATCTATGATGTGCACAGTGTGAATGATACCCTGCAGAATCATGTGATGCAAAGCTTGCACAATCTGCAAATGGTAGGCTAAATAGTGGACCTCCAAAGATGTCTGTCTTAATTCCCAGAACCTGAATATGAACCTGATATGTTATTTGGAATGATAAAAGGTTAAGGATTTTGAGATATGGAGATTGTCCTAGATGATTAGGGTGGGCCCAGTATAATCACAAGGCTCTTTATAAGAGATAGGCAAGAGGGTCAGAGTTATAGAGAGAAGATATGTGGGCAGAAGCAGGGGTCAGAGAGGAAAGAAGATGCTAAGCTGATGGCTTTGATGATGAAGAAAGGGACCATGAGCCAAAAACTGTAGACTCTCTAGAAGCTAGAAAAAGCAAGGAAATGGATTCTCCCCTAGAGCTTCCAGAAGGAATGCAACCTTGTGAACCCATTTTAGACTTTCGACTTCTAGAACTGTAAAAGAATAAACTTATGTTGCTTTAAGCCACTAAGTTTGTGGTAATTTGTAGTGACAATAGGAAACTAATACACTGTACAGGCAGCCCAATTTGCCTGGAGCTTCCAGGCCAGTTACTTCTGGCAATGAACAGTCTTGTCCAGTATAGCCCCATGTCTGTACCTATGTTATCATTTTGTATGTGTGTTATGGTCTTAAGATTTGGAAACAGTGCTCCAATAGATTGTTGTTCCATTTGAGAAAGGAGTTTTTCTCTTCTGTACTTTCCCAGGGGTTCTGGATGCCGAAGGAATGAAGATAAGTTCATCCATTGTTTCTCCAAGTGTGATATGCCTGGTAGCTCAGGTGCAGCACTTTGCTTGTTATCAGATTTCTGATCCTTAGAGAGGAATATTTTCTGAATCAATTGAGGTGAAATTGAAGTATAAATCAGAATACCAATATATGGGGTTTTGTCTCTTCGGATGACAAGATGTCTCTTCAATGGGTAGTGCTGGATGTATACAGACAGAATTTACCTCCTGATACCAGTTTTTGCTACAACATACTGTTGCAAAGAGTGTTTAGGAGATACTCTGCCATTAGTTATGTTAATTCTCCCATGTTAATTCTCTTAGATCAACTCCAGTAATTACTGAGGCACTCCATTGTGACAGCCTACATTCCAGGATAAGAAATAAATTTTATATCTTGTGCCAATTCCAATTGATTGAAATCGGTTTTCATAATATGCTGGCTTGACAATGATTCTGAGGTGCAAGGGGACAATTCTATGGTAGATTACTGATGTCTGCCATAGATAGGAGATTGGCATCAGGCTGGCCTCATATATTACATCCTTATGATGATTCTTTTATTTATTCAGAAACATTTGTTAAGCATCTTCTTTATACCAGGCACTGTGATATATATTTTGAATAGAGAGATGAAAAAGATATGTTCCTGGTCCTAGAGAAGCTGATATTAGTAGAAGAGACACATAAACAAATCTACACAGCGAAATATCACAGATGCTTGATAAAAGTCTATATAGAATACATTAGAGACACAGAGGAGGACATAGTTAATTCTGTTGGGTGGGAGAGCATTCCAGAAAGAAATTAATGCTTAAGTCCTGAAAGGTGTGTAGATGTTGTCAGTTTTAACTGTTGGGGCTGAGAAATAGAAGAGAGTCATTCCAAGCGGTGGTGGTATGAGCAAAGACATTATATGAAATAACTCAATGTTTTCAGTATATTTATGGTATATTCAAGATGGTTAGTATACTTGAAACATAGAAAGTGAGAAGGTATTTAATGAGACGAAGATAGTGGCCAGATCATTGAGAGCCTTGAATGCTATACTAAGAACAGTGGGGAGATATTGGGATTTTAGTCAAGGGATAAACAGGATCAGTTTTGCATTTTAGAAATATCCAGTGGATGAGTTTTTTTTTAATTAATTTTTATTGGAGTATATAGTTGCTTTACAATGCTGTGTCCATTTCTACTGTACAGCAAAATGAATCAGCCACACACATACATATATCCCCTCTTTTTTGGATTTCCTTCCCATTTAGGTCACCACAGTGCATTAAGTAGAGTTCCCTGTGCTATACAGTATGTCCTCATCAGTTGTCTAGTGGATGAGATTTTGATGGATAGACTGGAGAAGACAGAACTGGGTACAGGGAGACCAGTTCAGAGGCTATTACAAAAGAGGAGAGATGTTGAAGCCTGAGTTAAGGCAGTGGGAATGAAATTAGAATACATGTATGTGAAAAATTAAGAACTCAGTGGCTGACTGGAGGATATAGGTAGGCCGATGAGAGGAAGGAATCTAGGATGATCTTCAGTTTTCTTTCTGCCTTGGGTGGTTGAAATGTAAAAGCCATTCCATGAGCTGGAGAACTCAGAATAAGGAACAGGTTTGAGGGGGAAAAATGATGAGTTCAATTTTGAACAGTCAAAGTCTGAAGCACCTTTGGAATGCCCAAGAGGAAGTATCCAGTAAGCAGTCAGGAATTTATTCTGCTGTGAAGCAAGTAGGGTTACAGATAGATTTGGAGGTCATCAAGCATAGAAGTGGTGGTTTTAATTAAGGTATGAATGAGCTTGCCCCAGGAGAGTGTGTAGAGTGAGAAAAGGTGGGGGCGGGGCAGAATCTCAGAAATACAGGCATTTGGGAGTGGGGATGGGGCAAAAAAGCTAAGAATGAGCAGCAGGAAAGGTAGGAGGGGAACCAGGGGAAATACTACATTCTTCTTGTGCCCTCTTGTGGCAGTCTGAGTTTCTTTCCCAGAATAAATTTCCCCTCTCCTGTCTTCAGTCTCCCCTGTCTCTGACTATCTTGGACCCATAATTTCCAATTCTACTCTACCTGTGAGACTGGGGCTACCAGGTCCTCTGGTGGTCACTTCTCAAGTGTAAAACTCCCCTTTGACTATTGCTACAATTTAAGAACAATTTGGAACACCCACTTCCATAAGTTGCAAAAGAATAAAAGGCAAACATTCATGTAGTGAATGAAGTGAAGGGGCCCTTCACTTTCTACATTTATATGTTCCTCACCTCTTGATCTATTCTGTTGGCCATATTAATTTCAGTAAGTCCCAGTTCTCATCATATCCCTTTCCTTTATAATTAACTAGCTCCCTTTATAATGAAAGTATATTCTATTTTGTATTTTTATTATAGTAAGTATAATGTTTAGATACAATATATTCTATATTATAATAAGGCCTATATATGGCTTAAAAATATATAGTCATAACAAAAAATAGCAGTATTTAGCTTCACCTCCCCACACTCACCAGGCTCAAATGCCTGAAGTAACCAACTTTGAAATGTGTTAGCTATTTATTTTGGTTTTTATCTCAATAGTTCTAAACAATACGGCTATACTATTATTTCTTGAGTTACTTATTTCAGGTATTAGCTGTTGACTTCCCATTATGGTAGATGAAGATTAAACTTTCACTTTTCCTCTCCTACTTCCCTTCTCCATCCTTTTAATATAGTTATAGCATACATTTTTAATGATAACGTTTACATTATTGTGTGTACATTGTTCACTAAAGAGACCAATAGTGAATTGTGATTACATTTTTCTTGTACACATTTTTATCAATTCTAGATTTAATAATTGCTTTTCACCTGCATTTTTTATATATTACTATCTTTTCCATCTAATCTGTATGTCTGTTGTTTAGTTTTTGTTTTTGTTTGGGTTTTTGCAACATGCTCAAGTAAGTTAGGTTATCCAGAAAATTTATTTTCTGGAAATCCCCTTTCTAGAGCTTTCTTTCCTGTTCCAATCTGGACTATTTCCACCCCCCAACTCCTGGAAACTTTTAGAATTTCTACTTTATCACTGATACTCTGAAATTTCATGGTGATGTGTGGATATTTGTGTATCTATTGTACTGGACACTTGGTAGACTCTTTCAGTGTGTATGTTCTTGTGCTTAAGCTCTGGAAAATTTTATTGCAAGCTCCATAAGGACGGAGATTTTTATCTAATTTATTTCTGTGTCCGCAGTGCCTGGAATAATGCCTGATACATGATAGGCACTTATTATTTGTTGAATGAATGAATTATTATTTACATTTAAAATAATATGAATAAAATAATGCCAGTAAACCCACCAGCCAGGACAAGAAATAGAACATTAGCCATACCTTAGTGCCCCCCCCTCCCATGTGCCCTTCTCCAATCACCCCTCCCGTCTACCTCCATCTAGAGATAACACTTCTCCCTGACTTTTGTATTAACAATCCCCTTGGTTTTCTTATAGTTTTATCACCTTATATGTATGTCCCTAAACAATATATTGTTAATTTTTTAAAAATTGAAAAGCACACATCTAATTGCATGAGAAAAGGATAGTATTGCCCCTGTTAGATAATGTGTCCTAGGAAAACATAGGTTCTGAGTCAAAGACTGACTTCAGCGTCCCTGAGAATTTAGTAAAGCCATTTCTGGGAAAATTAGTGATTGAGATCATGAAGTTTCGTGTAAAGTTCTTTGCCTGTCTGGCTTTAATTTTTCTATTGTAGATAATTTTTCTTTCTATCTGTAAGCTTGTAAGATGTTTTCTTTATTCTTTGAGTTCAGGAATTTGATCAGGGTATGCCTAAGTATGTTTTATAATGTAAGCTTCATGAAGGCAGGGATTTTTGTCTGTTTTGTTCACTGATATATCTCAAGGGCCTTAGAACAGTGCCAGACACGTAACAGGTCCTTATTAAATGTATTGATTAGATTAACATATAGCACCATAAAGTAATGAATGGATAGGTGAATGGATAAATGAATTAGTCAATGAATCAATCTTGTCTGGAATTCAGAGGGATCATATGGTAGTTCCATTTTTAGTTTTTTGAAGAGCTTCCATACTGTTTTCCATAGTGGCAATTTACATCCCCACCAACAGTGTACAAGGGTTCTCTTTTCTCCACATCGTTGCCAACATTTGTTATTTGTAGACTTTTTGATGATAGCCATTCTGACAG
Organism: Balaenoptera physalus; assembly: GCF_965194825.1. NCBI lineage: Eukaryota > Metazoa > Chordata > Mammalia > Artiodactyla > Balaenopteridae > Balaenoptera > Balaenoptera physalus. The sequence continues at coordinate 45,759,899 of NC_138903.1, forward strand.
GTGTGAGGTGATATCTCATTGTGGTTTCTTTTTAAATTGAGGTAGAGTTGCTGTACAATATATGTTTCAGATGTACAATATGCTAATTCACAATTTTTAAAGGTTATATTCCATTTATAGTTATTATAAAATATTGGCTATATTCCCTGTGTTGTACAGTATATCCTTGTAGCTTATTCACTTTATACCTAGTAGTTTCTGCCTCTTAAACGCCTACCTCTGTCTCACCCCTCCCCCTTTCCCTCTCCCCACCAGTAACCACTAATTTGTTCTCTATATCTGTGAGTCTGTTTCTTTTTTGCTATATTCACAAGTTTGTTTTATCTTTCAGATTCCACGTATAAGTGATATCATAGAGTGTTTATCTTTCTCTGTCTAACTTATTTCACTTAGCATAATACCCTCCAAGTCCATCCATGTTGCTGCAAATGGCAAAATTTCATTCTTTTTTTATGGCTGAGCAGTGTTTCATTGAATGTATATGTCACATCTTCTTTATCCATTCATCTGTTGATGAACACTTAGGTTGCTTCCATATCTTGGTAATTGTAAATAGTACTGCTAATGGATTAGCAGTATTGACCTTGTTGTATTTGGGTCAGTACCACTAGAACACCCAACTATGTGCAAGTATGAAAAGTGTTCTTATGCAAAAGAGGTCACATGTGAAGTCCAGTTCTCACACTGCTTTATTTCCAGAGAACAGTTGGCATTTCTGTACAACACAAATTGTCCTAGGGTAAAAACTGAAAATTCCAATATTTGGGCCTAGTTACCTTGGACACAAATTGTACTCTGAAATGGTGTTATTTCACTAATAAGCAGACAAGCACAGTATTTAAGTTTGTATGCAAGGGCTCAAAAGCTAGCCCAAAGCTAGCTAGCAAAAAGAAAAAAAAAGAAATAGCCAAAATGACTGTTAGAGTATAAATTTCCAGAAAACTTGTTAACAAGAACATCCTATCAGACTAAATTCTAGTATTTTATTAAAAGGGTTTTTTACCCCTTAAGAAATGGTTCACCGATGTATAATCTGTCTTTCTCTAGTAAGGCTTCCGTACATCTGGATGAATATCTAACTCCTTTCTAGTATTTCACATAAAGATTTGCCACCCTATCCCATGAAAGAGTTCTAAGCAATCTTAAGTGCTAATCAAAAACAAACTCCACCTAGAAACTTGTTTGTGTTAAAAGACGGATAAAGCCAGTAAAGAGAATTTACATGATTTCAGTGGTCTACATCGTGTGGGAATTGTAAGGGATCAATAAATAACACTTGTCTTCCCTGCCTAGGTTCAAAACCAATTAAAATATAAATGTAGGAATCAGATAGATGGAGATCAAAACATCATCTTCATTACTAATAAAGCTGGTTGGAGAAGATGGTTTTAGTGTGGAGTTCCAATTAGTGTGGACCACAGAATTAGGCAAATTTACCCAGACAACTGCAAAACCACAAGACTCCAGGCCAAAGTAGGCGCCTTATTGTATGGCAGGGAGCCAGTCAGAATGCATGTTCACTATAGGCACACAGATTCCTGAAAGGGAAGCAGAGAGCAAGGGCCCAAGCCAAGCCTACTCAGATATTTCTCCTAAACATACTAGTCATATAACTCATTTCTTTTCCCATGGACAGAAAAGCAGGAGTGTTAGTCTAGTTGAAGTTCTTCCACATGGAAAACATGAGAAGTAAAGATTAAGCATTCCATCTAACATAGCTCAGTGATATCTTCAGTATTGCCATTTGCTTGAACCTGTCTATCCTCTTCAGTACCAAAAATATCACAATTTTGCTTTTAGCTTCACAAAAAAACTGTTGGGATATTTAAGGAAGACTTAAGTATAGTGCACATAACTGCATAGTTTCATATTAAAGTCATATCAATGGAATATTTAAAAACTCCATCTAAATGCAGTAACAAAACATGAAGAAATGCTTCTTAAAGGCAAATATACCAAAAGGAATCCATTTACAACTAGCTAAAGTGCGAACACAAAATATTGTAACTTTTGAGCATGGTCTGTTCCTCTACTTACTAAAGCTCTGAAATGAAGCTTCAAGTAAGAAATTTCCCTACTATATCTGCATTCATGTAATACCCACATATTGGGAAAGTATGTGGTATGGGGGCAGGAGAGAAGAGAAGGGAAGGGAAAAAAGAGAGAGAAAATGAGAAAGATTGCAGGGGATGGGCACCATGTGTAAAATTGTGGATGATAGCTGTGTATTTGATGCAGAGATGGGGAGAGTATTAAGTGACAGTGGGATAGTGGGGGTGATGTGAGCAAGGTATGTGTGATCATGGTGGCAATGGGGACGGTGTGAATAATAGTGGAGGATGGTATGAAATCACTGAAAATGAAGTCAGGGGCAATGTGAATGATAGTGACAGGACAAGATCAGAAAGTATGTGATAATGATAGGGATGCAGTGTATGTCATACTGTGGAAGATGAGAATTGTGCATATGTATGGTTGTGTGAAAGAGTAGGGAGGGAGAGAAAATAGTGAGAAAGGACACGATGTTAATGAGACACTGGGATGCTTGTGTGTTTGAAAATGTGGATGGGGCATTTCAAGCAATAATAGGAGGACGTAGACAGTGGGTGGAATGGGGAAAATGTAGTGTGATGGTAGAAGATAGGTACATGGTGGAAGTGATAGGGTTAGTGTGTTTGTATGTTTGAGTGTGTGATGCTGGGGGCAATAAGAAGTGTATCAATTAGTGGGGGGCCGATAGGTACAGTGAGCATGCATGACAATGGGGAATGGTAATACTTATGATAACTTAGAGCATGGAAATCATGAGTGTCTGAGTGGAGTTGTTGAATAAAGTATGTGATGGGTAAATGCAGTTTCTGAGTGTCAGTGAGGAATGGCAAAAGAATGTGTGAGAATGGAGGTGATGTGGTTATTGATTGTGAGTGTGTATGATATGGAGATGGCATGAGCATGTGGGAAGGGGATTTTGGAGGATGATGGAGGTTTTATAGTGGGGATGTGGACTGTATGTATGTTAGTGGGTATGGATAGGCACTGTGTGATAGTGTAGGGATTGAGTAATGGTAGATGTGACTGAGTGATGGAGATGGTGTGTGTGATAATGGAGGTTGATTAGAGGTACTTGTATTTGACAGTGGGTGTCATGGTACTGTATGGACACTTGTGTGTATGATAGTACAGGATAGGATAATGTATGTGCAGAAATGGGAGTAATAAAGACAGTGTGTGGGTTAGTGTGATAGTTTGGAGAATTGGGACAGTGTGTGGAGATCATAAATCATAGTCATTATCATATAAGTCATAGAGGGAATCATGTATGAATGAGATAGTGTATTAAAGATTCTATGTGTGTGTTTGTCAGAGAGAGAGAGATTTCATGTTTTGTGATAGGCATTTGGAATTGCATTTGGATATGAGTAACAGAGATCTGAAAAGTAAGTTGCTTAAAATGACTAGGGGATATCTTTATCTTACTAAAACAAATCCAATGGTATAAAGCCCAGGACTTCCATGATTTCATCAGTGTCTCAGGTACCACATATTTTTTTGTTGTTGTTCCATGATCTTTAGCATGTGGCTCCCATCAGTTGCAGGATGGCTGCTGCAACTCTAGCCATCATTTATATGTTCCAGGTAGGAAGATGAGGAAGAGGAGAGGGCAAAATACCTTGTCAGTAGAATTCATCTCCTTTATACAGAGCTTTCCCCCAAATCCTACCCAACAACTTTCATCTACATCCAGTGGACAGAACTATGACACATGACCACCACTGTCTGCAAGAGTGTCTGGGAAATATGTTTACAATTGGGAACATTATCACCCATAATAAAAATCAAGGTTTATTTACTAAGAAAAAGGGATGTTGGGTAGGATATAGCCAGTAGAGAAAGAGGTTGAAGATATGGGAGAGAGGGTATAATTAATAGATTAAAATCCCAGAGGTGAGAGACACAGTATTCAGGGTACAGGAACACTATATGATTGGCACAGTTTGAGTTGCTGGGGATATCATAGTAGGCAAAAATAAACATGTTTTCTCTGCCCTCATGGAACTTACTGTCTTGTGAAGAAGACAGACATTAATCACAGACCAAATTTTTGTGAAGTTGACACTGCTGTGGAGGGGAAGTATGGGGTTTTGTGAGTAGGTTTAAAGAGGATTTGATCTACTCAGGGAGGTGAAAGATGAAGGAAGTGATGATTGAGCTGAGACTTGAAGGCAGATTCAGAGTTAACTGGATGAAGGATAGATGGATGGTTGGGATGGGGGGAAAGTGTTCCCAAAAGAGGAAACAGCATAAACAAGAGCATTTATGTGCTGTTTGTTTTTAAATTTTTATTTTTATTTAATTTAGAATATTTGCTATTGTTATGTCTTCAAGTTCACTAATCTTTCCTAGTTAATTCCATCCAGTGTATTTTTTCTTTCAATTATTCTGCTTTTTATCACTAAGCCTGTGATTTGCACCTTATTAACTATATCTCATTTCTCTACTTAACATGACCATTCTTTTTTCTAGCCTTTTGGACATATGGAACATAGTTATAATAACTTTTTTAATGTGCTTGTCTGCTAAATATAGCATCTGTGTAAGTTCTGGGTCAGTTTGGATCGATTGACTTTTTTTTTCCTCCTCACGATGGGTCCCATTTTTCTGTTTCTTTGTATGCCTGAGTTTTTTTTTTTTTTAATTGCATGCCAGGCATTATGAACTTTACTTTTTGGTAAAATTTTGGTGTAAAGGTTTACCTTTTGGTGCTATTATTGTATTATTATACATCTTCTTGAGCTTTATTATGAGAGAAGCAGTTACTTGGAAGCAGTTAAATCTTTTTCAGGCCTTGCTTTTAAGATTTATTAGGCAGGACCACAGCATTGTTCTGCTAAATGATCCCAGCCTACTGAGGCAAGTCCATCTGAATACCCCATGCCTCAGGAATTGAGTTTTTCTGCTCTGGATGGTGGGAACAGGCATGATCCCCAGACTTGTCTGAGCTTCTGACACTGGTTCCCTCTAACACTTTCAGGTGGTTCTTTTCCCAGCCTTGGATAATTTCTTTATATGCATTCACTAATCAGTACTCTCCTGAATATTTTATGGCAATCCTTCAAAGGTCTCTGGAGTTCTCCCTAAGTGCAGTGCTCTCCTTTTTGGTATTCTGTTCTCTGAACTCCAGCCACCTTGGTCTTTCTGGTCTCATCTCTGTCACCTAAACTGAGTGAATCCTCTGGACTTTGACTGCATTCTCCCTCATTGCACCACAAACTGGAAACTCCCCCAAGTCTTAAAGGTTCACCTCATTTTCCCTCATCTCTCAGGGATCACTGGTTTTCATTCCCAGATGTCCAGTGTCTTGAAAACAGTTATTTCACATTTTTTGTCCTCCCTTTTTTTAGTATTTTTGTCAGGTTGGAGGGTAAATCGAGTCTCCAGCTTGCCTCTTAGGAAGCTATATGGTGGAGACTTGTTTAAGAATTCTTTCCTTTCTTTTCTTTCCATTTTCGTTTCCATTTCCTTTTTCTCTTCTTCTTTACTCTTCCTCTCCTCTCCTTTGAGCTGGTTGGTTTCCTCATTACTGCCAAGTATCAGATATAAGTGATAGCTGTACTTTAAAAATTTGTGTTATCAGATGAGGAGAAAGAGCCTGAAAAAGAACAAGAAATTTATTCAAAATCAAGGATTTGAGGAAGATTTTGGATCATGGGGAATGTGACCACATATTCCAAGGATAGCTCTTCATGACTCTGAGTTTAAGAAACTTCTGAGTGTAAAGACAGGTTAAAGAGACAGATTAACCTCCCTTCAAAGGATAGATGTTTAAGCCTTAGGATAGATACTCACAGAATTGGCTCCCAGCCAGGGAGCTTCCAAGACTATAGTAAGTATTAGAGTAACTGTGCTCTAATCTTAGACACTGTCCTACATTAGGATGAATCTGTACATAGGACAGACAGCCCATGATGTGGGTCACATGATCATAGCTTCAGTCCAACTTCAGAGATCATAAGTCACCAAGAAGGTCATTATGGTGAGAAAACATGTGCAAAGAGTATTGAAGAGCCTTTAACCAGGCTTCAGATCTTGTTAACATCAGAAAATTCATCAGCAGAGATAAACCCTATGTATGTAGTGATCATGGATGATCTTTCAACCAGAGTTCAAGTTACTCAACATCGCTAATCATCAGAGAAATGCAAATCAAAAACACAGTGAGGTATCACCTTGCACCTGACAGAATGGCTATCATCAGAAAGAACACAAATAACAAATGTTGGCAAGGATGTGGAGGAGAAGGAACCCTCTACACTGTTGGTGGGAATGTAAGTTGGTGCAGCCACTATGGAAAACAGTATGGAGGCTCCTCAAAAAACTAAAAATAGGGCTTCCCTGGTGGCACAGTGGTTGAGAGTCTGCCTGCCAATGCAGGGGACACGGGTTCGAACCCTGGTCTGGGAAGATCCCACATGCCGCGGAGCAACTAGGCCCGTGAGCCACAATTACTGAGCCTGCGCGTCTGGAGCCTGTGCTCCGCAACAGGAGAGGCCACGATGGTGAGAGGCCCGCACACCGTGATGAAGAGTGGCCCCCACTTGCCGCAACTAGAGAAAGCCCTCGCACAGAAACGAAGACCCAACACAGCCATAAATAAATTAAAAAAAAAAAACAAACTAAAAATAGAACTACCATGTGATCCAGCAATTCTACTCCTGGGTATATATTCAAAAAAAACCAAAAACACTAATTCAAAAAGATATGTGCACCCCAGTGTTCATAACAACATTATTTACAATAGTCAAGATAAGGAAGCAACCTAAGTGTTCATCAACAGATGAATGCATAAAGAAGATGTGGTATATAAATACAATGGAATATTAACCATAAAAACAAATGAAAGTCTGCCATTTGCAACAACATGGATGGACCTAGAAGGTATTATGCTTATTGAAATGTCAGACAGAGAAAGACAAATACTGTATGTTATCACTTATATGTGGAATCTAAAAAATAAAACAAACGAATGAATATAACAAAACAGAAACAGACTCCCAGATACAGAGAACAAGCTAGTGGTTACCAGTGGGGAGAGGGAAGGAGGGAGGGGTAGGGGATTAAATAAGAGATATGAACTACCATGTATAAAATAAATAAACCACAAGGATATATTCTACAGCACAGGGAAATATAGCCATTATTTTATAATAACTTTAAATGAATATAATCTATAGAAATATTGAACCACTATGTTGTATACCTTAAACTAATATAATATTGTAAATCAACTATACTTCAATATAAAAAAAAGTTTTTAAGTGTAGTTGAATACATGGTGAAGAGAAGCCATAGAAATGCACTCAACGTAGAGAGGGCTTTAGGAGCAAGTCAAACCTTAGTAATCAGCAAATTCCAATCTGGAGGGAAACTGTTGACTCTCCAAAATGTGATAAAATACTCCCCTCTCTTCTTATCTCATGCAGATTCCCCCAATCCCTATATGTGGTTCTTTGGATCCCTCTTCACATGGCTTTGGCAAGGGAGTCACATGCCCTTCCCTTCCTCAAGGGAGGGAAAGACACTCTTTCCCAAGCCAAGGACTCACAACACTGTAAATTGTTCTCTAATTCTTTCTAGTCTCTAAGTACACTTGGGCTGAGAAAGAATGGAATAAGTATCAGTAGCATGAGTAGTCTGCCACCCCTGCCTAAGCCCTGTTGGATTGTGTTCAGGACTCCTTGGTGGCTCTCTTTAGAATATGGGGATACTTGGCATTTTTTTTTTATTTAGCTATGTGGCTTTAACCAAAATTCTGAGGCAACTGTAAAAGTCCCAGTGAATATCCTGCTGAATTTGTATTGTGTTTTCTTACTTTATACTTCATGGTTCTGTCATGAAAATCATCAAAATAATTCAGATTTTTATCATTTCCCACTTAGAGCATAGTCTTGAAAGGTAAGTTACTGAGAAAGTATTTTTAGGCCCTAAATACACATTTCCAAATTAATTTCCAGAAAAATGAATATTTATTTGGCTTTTGGATTGGGAAGGACATCTGTAGCATTAAAAATATAGAGTAAATGACAATGGAAAAGAAAGTAATGGTTTACATTTTTTCCTAGATCAAGAATTCATAAACAAAATTAAGAGGCAAGCCACAAACTAAAAAATAAATTGCAGCAAATGAGCTAGATATAAGGTTAATAATCTTAATATTTAAAGAACTCTCACAGCAGAAGTACAAATGTCTAATAAACACTGAAAGTGTGTTCCACTTCATTAATCATGAAAGAAATACAATTTAAATCAATTAAATATCATTTTGTCTATCAAACTGGAAAATATTTTTCAAGCAAACACTCAACACTATCAGAGGTACATGTGACCTCTTCTACATTACTAGTATTGATCAAAATCTTTCTGGAAAGCGTTTTGGTATTACTGAATAGCAACCTTAAAATAGTTCATACACCTTTGACCTAGTAATTCCATTTCTAATAATATACCATGAGAAAATAATTTGAAATATGCACCGAAGTTTGTGGGGAAAAAAATCACCACAATGATAATTTAATGAACAAAAATAAATAGAAATAATACTTCTGTTAATTAGTCATAGGTAAATTCATATCATTGGATATTGCGTAGTTATTATAAAGGAAGTTTGCAAAGGCTTTTTAATGTCATGGAAAATGTTATGTCAAAATAATTGTGATGTAACATCATGTACTAAAAAATAGTCTCAGGTGGAATATATCATTTACCATTGTGCATGTGTGTGTGTGTGTGTACAGTGTTGGAGTTGGTATGGTATCCCAGTGCTTTTCAGATTATCCTTGTTTCATAAAATGAAATCAGGAAATGCCATAAAGCTGAAGTATGTGATGACTTGTCTAAGCCCAGCTCCCTGTTATAGTTGTCGTTAAAGCTTTGTGATTCTCAAATTAGGCGGTTTAGAAGTTTTATATTGATGCTGAACATTAAAAGACACATATGGAGCTAAATCATATCCCAGGTATATGAGAACATTCAGATATACCTCTGGATTTGCCAATGCAAATGATAGAGGGCCTGTGTGTCACAAGATACCAAGAGCCCTTATGGCAAGATCATCTGGTAAACTATCAAATATCCTCAAACTGTGTGGAAGTTCTACTTGCAGGCTTCTTCCTCTTGTCTCTTCTGGTAACCCTCTGCTTATTAATGGAATATTAATTGCTAGGTGGTGGGAGGGAGGAATTAACTGGAAGGGAAATGTGGAGTATGAAGGAAGGTGTAACCTATTTAAGTTTATAAAAAAATCATTTGATGTAACCTCGAGATGTCAGTTTGGCTGATCCTGTGATACAAATTGGCATGAAAAACTCAGTAAGGTTTCTTAAAATTGTGTAAGTGTGACTGGGCTCAGTTTGTTTACATTAGACTGAGATCCATTAGTCCTTGAAAGCAGGTAATATGTGTGTTTTTGCTCATCATTATTTCCCCAGCACTTACCACAATACATAGCACCTCTTAAGCATACAGTACTTTAAAATTTCTTTCTACATTCTTACACATATGTAAATGAAAGAGATGAAATCAAGTTACCTCCATTCCAGAAAACATGGAAGAGGGATTTAAGAATTCCATAATGCTCATTTTGAGGCACCATAATGTTTTATGTTTGGGCCTCAATGAACAGTATCTTTGTAAGAGTTTTAAGAATCATATTTTGAATGACTAGTCTATCATTCACTTAGAAAGGGGTGTTATAATAGCATGATATGATTTTGGTTTTATTATTCCTTCTTGCACATCTATTAAATTATGATTTGTATATTATTCTGTTTACATTATGCAGTGAACTTTTAATCTAGAATGTTTTGCTTTAAAGTACTATGTCTAATATTAATACATCTTCTTTTGTTTATTAATTGTGTGCCATAACTTAATTCATCCTTTTATTTTATCCTTGCTATATGTTTATGGTTGAAATATTTCTATTGTGAATTGCATGTAGTTGTTTAATAATGGAAAAATGTATTGCATAAATTTCCTTCGATTAAAGCATCCCAGAATATGTATAGTTGTAGTTTTGATTTCCTCTTTGAAGGAAAGCTTCATTTATTCCCTCTCTGATGCTTTTCCTGTCTTTATGTAGTTCTACACTTCTGCCCTATATCATTTTCCTTGTGCCTGAAAAATCTTTTGACACTTCTTGCAGGGCAGATCTACTGGTGATGAATTCCTTCAGTCTTTGTTTGTCTGAGAAAGTCTTTATATCTCCTTCACTTTTAAAGGATACTTTTGCTAGACATAGAAATCTAGGTCACTGGATTTTATTCTTTTAACATTTTAAATATTTCACTCCACCCTCTTCTTGCATGCATGGTTTCTGATGAAGTCTTCCGTAATTCTTTTTTTTTTTTTCTTCTGTAATTCTTATCCTTGTTCTGATATAAGTATACTTAGAATTTTTTTTCCTCTGTCTTCTTTCAATATTTTTTCTTTGTTTTTGGTTTTCTGCAGTTAGAATATGATGTTCCTCAGTGTAAATTTTTTAGTATTTACCTGCTTGGTGTTCTCTGAGTTTCTTGGACCTGTGATTTGTTGTCTTCATTAATTTTGGAAAAGTCTTAGCCATTATTATTTGCAATATTCTTCTGTTCCATTCTCTCTCTTTTCTCCTTCTAGTGTTCCAGTTATGACATAGTTGTATCCTTTGAAATTGTCTCACAATTCTTGAATGTTCTATTCTGTTTTTTTCATTCTTCTTTCTATTTATATCAGTTTGAGAAGTATCTCTTGCCCTGTCTTCAAGTTCACAAATTCTTTCCTCAGCTGTGTCCAGTCTACTAATGAGCCCATCAAATGCAGTCTTTATTTCTGTCATGAGATTTTTTTATTTCTAGCATTGCCTTTTGATTCTTTCTTAGGATTTCCATCTCTCTGCTTACATTACCCATCTGTTCTTGCACGTTGTTTGCTTTTTTCAATAGAGCCTTTAACATATTAATTATAGTATGTTAAATTCCCTAATAATTCCAATAGCTCTGTCATATTTGAGTCTGATGCTTGCTTTGTCTCTTCAGACTTTTTCTTCCTGCCTTTTGGTGTGCCTTGTAATTTTTTGTTGAAAGCTGGACAAGTAATAGGAACTGAGAGAGAGAGAGGCCTCTATTGTGAAGATTTATGTTAATCTTGCTAGGAGTTGGGCTTTGTTTAAAATTTACTTTAGCAGCAGGTGGCAGAGGCTTCATATTCCTCTAGCGTCCTTGATATTGTCTCCTCTCTTGACTTTGGGCTTCGTTAGAAAGTCTCTGTCTTGCAGCTCATTCAGCTATAATCCACTATAATATAGTGGAGCCCTGTTGGTATGGTGGTATGGTGTGGGGGAAAGGGAGTGTTTTGTAATATTCCAATTAAATTTCAGTGTTTTAGTGGGCCTGTGACCCTTACAAGTACTTCTTGTATAGTCCCCACACCTCCACCCACACAACTCCCCCTCTGCCACACACACACCTTAGGTGAGACAAGAAAGCTAGAGAGGGGCTGGAGTGAGAAAAATAATGTCCTACCTTCATGGCTCTGGGACAGGGCTCTGGTAGTCCTTCCTCCTGGAAAGTAGGACGTTGTTATGGATAAGGCTCTGGGCATATTTCACAAGGATAATCACAAAGACTCTTACCCTCCTCCTGCTGGGGCTGCCAAGGTGTCTTTCTCGGATCTTTACTGTGAGAACCTGGTGAGATTCCTGGAAATAAAGCCCATGAAAATGTGCTTTCTCAACAAGACTACCACTCCCAGGAGTTTCTCACTCTCATTCTAGTCCATATTCAGCCTCTAGCAGTTTGTCAAAATTTTCATTTAAGAGTTCCTACAAGTTTATGGCTCTAGTGGCTTCTGCCTTAGGTAAGCAGATCTTGTCTGTGACTCTTGATTTGCCTGTCCCTCAATATTTCAGGATGGTGGTTTGCTCTGGAACCTTGTTTCTCTTTCAAGTCCAAGAAAAGTCATTGACTTTTAGTTTGTCTAGCTTTTTGTTCTTGTTAGCACTTCTTTTCAAGACTATCTCTAGCCTCATATTCATTCTTTTGGGAAGAAAAGCAAAGAAGAAGTAAGAAGTCGGTAGATATTGTGGGTTACTGAAAAAAGGAGAAACCTAGACCCTGTGTTCCAGGGATGGGAAGAAACCCAAGATAGGTTTGTAAGATCCTCTAGCAATGTGGCCTTGTGCCTCACTTCTTGGGTAAGGCCATGAAGAGGACAAGGACAAGACTACAAAATAAAAATGGTTGTGTGGTATCTATATGCTTTCTGAGCTTTGGGCTTCCTCACATAGTTTCTCTCAGCTCAGGATATCATGGGAGTATAAGAAGAATATGTTAATCAAAGACAGACTCACAGAGATGAACAAGCCTCAGCATATGATAAGAGTTAGCAGAATATTTCCCATGTATATGAGCGGGATATGACACCCTCAGAGAGAGTTAGACCCCAAAAGGGGCTTTGTGGTAAAGAATGAGGCTCAACTCAACAGCTACCTGCTTGGACAAACATTGGTAAACCAGATATGACATCATGTCATGCTGGCATGGATATGTGATACTCAACATATATCACCCATCCTGATGTTTTGCCACTAAGATACCATAACTTACACACAATCCCAAAGAATGGGGTGAGGAGAACTTCACACCACTGGAGTTGAGTTTCAACCACTCAATAGATCGGGAACTTGACAGAATTCAAGTTGAGTTGCAGCGAAAAAGAAAACTTACATTTCCTGCATACCTAAATTTGTCAGATAATATCCATACCTGATGAATAACGAGCAGCAGAAAGTATGTGATAAATGCTGAGTATCACACACAAATTTATCTATTCAAAACGTGGAGCACGTGGCTCTTACTGGTTGAAAACCACAGTGGTCTTACCTCCAGGCAAGAGTGACGTCCTGTGAGAAATGACCTCTGGCACTTTGATGGGTACCAAATATAAAGGGAACTAGGTATTTGAGGAGAAAACAAAAGAAGTTCTAACATTAAGCATTCTTCTCTCTGCAGAGTGAAATCTGCTAATAGTGAGGTGTGATTCCACATCATTCCTCCTTCTCCCTCTCCCCCCATCCCCCTTCCTCTTCCTCCTCCACCCTGCCCCTCTTACTTCAGACACTTCTCTTTTCTCCCTAGTTATTTCCTCTACACTCTCCTTCCTCTTTTTCTTCCTTACCCTTGTTTATTTTCCTTTCTTTTTCATTTACCCCTTAATCTCTCTATCTTCTTCCACCTCCCTTTCACACTCTTCCATCCTACATCTCTTCTCCCTTATGCATTCTACTTCCTCATTCTCTTTCCTCCTGCTTTGTCTATTTCAACTTAGTATCCATTCCTTCTCCATTCTCTTATTTCTCCTTATCTTAATAATTCCATTTACTTGCAACTGCTATTGTCACTCATTCTTTCTTTTATTACCATTTTCTTTTTTCTTCTTTCCTTCCTCCCTTCTCTTTCTCTTCATCCCCTCTCTTTTCAACTTTTTTCTCTCCATTTCTCCCTCTCTTCATGCGTCCTTCTAGCAACAGGATGATGAAAAGTGAGAGAATAGAATGGAATCGAGGTGTACTGAAAATGGTAGAATCAACAGGAATAGGTGATGGATTAGATTTGGGAACAAGGCAGAAAGAAACATGAGTAAGTAAAATAGGAAGAGAAATAAACTACTAAATATGTTGTTTGAAAGCTACTTATAAAAAAGCAACAAACATTCTAAATGGTGAAATGGTAAAATCATTTCAAGAAAAAGAAAGGGATGTTACTTTTTGAGATTATTACCCAATATTGTTTTTGATGTTTCAGATTATTGCCCAATATTGTTTTTGTTATTTCAACAAGTCATATAAGACATCGAAATGACTGCAATATGTATTGTTAATTAAGTGATCAAATTTTTTTTTCTTATAATATGATTTTACATTAGAAATCTCAATAGTTATAATTTTTTTAAAAGTCCCCAACTAGAATTGGGGACTTCTGCTTCCAGCAGGAAGAGGTAAATGGTATAGATGTACTCTTCCCTATTTGTCCCTGAGCATTATATATAAACCAAACATGAGATGACCCTGAAAGTAGGCGATAAGATGGCATGCTCTCTAGGGAACTTGGATCCCAAGCAATGACGTGGTGGTGAGTTCCCTGGCTATGTAATTAGGCACCCGGTCTCTCCCAATCAGGGTGGTATCAGTAAAAGCTTAATATGGAGCTGGAACTCTCACTTAGCCCTCAGTAACAAGAAGCCCCTCTCTCCCAGGTATCAGTTGAGGCTGAGTAGGAATGTGGACTTCCACCCACATGTGGTTAACCAGAAGATTTAAATAAGATTCAGATCCTTATAAGATGCAAAATATCCTGGATACAATTGAAAATCAATTGTCATATCAAGAACTATGATAATCACAACTGGAATGAGAAAAGACAGTCAACACACACCAACACCAAGATGACAGATATTAGAATCATCTACAAGGGTTTTTAAACAGCCTTGATAAAAATGTTTCAATGAGCAATTGTTCATAGGACACATGAAAGAATAGAAAGTCTCAGCCAAGAAATAGAAAATCTCCAAAAGAATAGAAGATATAAAGAAGAATTAAAAAGAAATTTAGGAACTGAAAAATCCAATAAATGAACTTAATCAATAGATGAACTCAACAGCAGAATAAGATGACAGAAGAATGAATTAGTGAACTTGAAGGCGAAATGATAGAAATTATATCTGACAGAGAAAAATAGACTGAAAAACAAAAATAAGAGAGCCTTCAGGTATTTGTTGGACTATTGCAAAAGATCTAACATAGTTGTCATCATAGTCACAGAAGGAGAGAAGGAGGAAGGGCTGAAAAAGCGGCTGAAAACTTCCCAAATTTGGAAAAAAGCATAATCAGATAGACTCAACATCATCAACCAACAGGATCTAATTGATATGTATAGAACACTCCACCCAACAACAGCAGAATACACAAAACTCTGATGAAAAAATCAAAGAAGATCAAAATAAAAGGAGAGACATACTGTATTCATGGATTAGAGCAATCAACATAGGAAAGATGTTAATTCTCCCTAAATTGGTATACAAGTTGAATGCAGTTGCTATCAAAATTACAGTAAGATGCTTTGTAGATATAAATTATTCCAAAATGTATGGAAAGACAGAAGAACTAGAATAATAGATAAAATAATTTTGAAAAAGAAGAATAAAATTCTATCCAACTTCAAGACTATTGTATAACTACAGTAATCAAGACTATTGCAGTATTGATGGATGAGTAGACACATAGACCAATGGAACAGAATAGAGAACTCAGAAATAGCCTCATGCAAGTATGGCCAACTGATTTTTGACAAAGGTGCAAAGATAACTCAATGGAAGGATTATCTTTTAAACAAACTGTGCTGGAATGATCGGATGGATTTCTGTAGCTCTGCCTCTCCCATCCCCCCAAATAAAACTCGACCTAGACCTCACATCTCATTCAAAATTTAAATCCAAATGGATGATAGACTCCCATATAAAAGTTAAAACCATAAGACTTTTAGAATATAATATAGGATAAAATCTTCAGATCCTTAGGGCTTGTTGAAGAGTTCTTAGAAATGCCACAAAAACCACAGTCTTTGAAAGGAAAAAAAATCAATAAATTGGACTTCTAAAAAGTTTGCCATGTGACTCTGTTAAGAGGATGAAAACACAAGCTACAAACTGGGAGAAACCAGTTTGCGAACCATATATCTGACAAAGGACTCACACATAAAATATATAAATTCTCAAGGTTCAACACTTAAAAAAGAAAGAAAGAAAACAATCAATTGAAAAATGGACAAAAGACATGAAGAAACATTTCGCCAAAGAGGATATATTGATGGCAAATAGGCACATGTTAAAAATGTTCAACATCATTAGCCATTAGGGAAATGTAAATTATAACCACAATGAGTTATTATTTCACATTTATCAGAATTCCTAAAAAAATACAACACATGCTGCCAAGGATTTGGAGAAAATAGATCCACTCACATATTGTTGGTGGGAATGTAAAATGATACAATCATTCTGGGAAAGTTTGGCAAGTTTCTTATAAACCTAACATGCTCTTATTACACAATCCAGCAATTGCCCTCTTGGGCATTTATCCCAGAGAAATGAGAACTTATGTTCACAGAAAAAACTGTACAAAAATGTTTATAGCAGCTTTATTCTACTAGCCCAAACTGGAAACCACACAGATGTACTTCAGTGGGTGAATGGTTAAACCAACTGTGGCACATCTATACCACTGAATAGTACTCAGCAATAAAAAGGAGAAAAACACACAACTTGGATCTATCTCACAGGCATTATGCTGAGTGAAAAAAGTCACTCAAAATGTGACATACTGTATGATTCCAATTTTATAACCTTCTTGAAATGTTAAAATTACAGAGATGGAGAACACATTAATGGCTTCCAAGGGTTAGGGATAGTGGCGGGAATGGAGGTAAGTGTGACTATAAAGGGGTAGTGCAGGGAAATCTTTGTGGTGACAGAATAGTTCTGTATCTTGGTTGTTGTGATTACTGTGGAAACCTCCACATGTGATAAAGTGACATAGAACTATACACACATGTGATACCAATGTCAATTTCCTGGTTTTGATATTGTATTATACTTATATAGATGTGCTCACAGAGGGAAGCAGCTAAAGGGTACATAAGACTTCTCTGTACTATCTTTGCAATTTTCAGTGTATCCATAATTAATTAAAATTTTTTAAAAATTCTTAAGTATGTTAAAGTGGTAGAATTAATAAAATAATTTGCTAAGAGCAGCTGGCCCAGCAGTATTTCAAAAATCATGCCATAAGTATTGGCATGGTTGGATACTATTACTGTCACCACTGAATACTGTATACTGGATGCTGCCCTTGGCCCTGCTACCAATGCTGCACCTAGAAACTGGATTTTCTTGCGGTTCCTGCTCCCACCATCACAGATATGGCATTGAATTCCATCATTGAATCTTTGAATCACTCCTTTCAGATCAAGTGTTATGTTGGAATTATGACTGTGCAGTAGAAGACTTGACTCGGCAGGTCTGGGGTGTTCAAACCCTGTGCATTCCGAAAAATGTCTGCACATTCCAAAGAAAGGTCCAGCTCTTGACAAACCCCTGGGAGATAACCTCTAAGCCTTTGGCATATCGTGCCTGATTAGAGTCTCTTTGTTCACCCGGGGCTTTGGGCTAACAGATGGTTTATGTTAAGAGTATGATTTATAGTGGGGCCTTGAGCCTTGCGGCATTAGTTTGACCTCTGCACAGGCTGAAGACTGAGTAAACTAAGGTAGCCACCCAGGTGTTCCATGCCTACGTGACTGACCTCCAGTAAAATCCCAGGTGCCAAGGCTCAGGTGAGCTTCCCTGGTTATCACACATCTTGCTGGGAGAATTAAGCACTGGCCATACAACTCCACTGAGAGAGGACAACTGTAAGCTCATCCCTGTTCTCTCCTGGACTTTGACTTATGCACCTTTTAGCTTTGTGGATTTAAATCGGTATCCTTTCATTGTAATAAACCATAGCCATGAATGTAACACCTGTCCTGAGTTCTGTGAGTGCTTCTAGTGAATCAATGAACCCGATGGTGGTCTTCAGGACCCCACCACACTGGTAAATCCTAGATCACATTCTCTTAGCTGCTAAGGGAATGTGCAAAAGTGAATATATCTGGCCTTTGTGGCTCTTGCAGTTGGAACTGTTACATAGTATAGAGTATACACACTTACTAAAATGTGAAAAAAACATTTGCAATACGTCTAGCTCTAAGGGATTTCAATAAGCATCTGTAGGACTGTACTGTACCCCAAAATAATTAAGACAAAGACAACACAAGAAAAATAGGTAAAAGACTTGCATAAGTACTTTCCAAAAGAAATCCAGTAGGTCCATTCTTATATGAATATGTGGTCCACTACTTACTTATCAGAAATGCAAATTAAAACCACAAGAAGATACCAATAAAATACACATAAGATTGGGAAAAAAATGGAAAAGTCTTATGACACCAAACGTAGAGTATATCAGTCTTACTCCTGGGCATCTGATGTCATAGGAATAAATATTGAGCATTAAAATATAAGGATATATGTACAAGTATTTTATTGCAATGTTGTTGGTATATGCTCCCTCCCTCCGCCAAAACACCTGAAACCAAAATGAATTACCATCAGTGAGGAAATGGTTGAATACATTGTGGTCCATCCCTATTATGGAATATTATGCAACAATGTAAAAGAATGAATCAGAGGTAGATTAGCATTAACTAAGATAAATCAGATGCATTAAAGTGTATATAATATGATCTTAATTTTTGTAAAACAAAACACATGGAACATGTTTGAACATGAAAGGATATTAAAATGGCTGTTAAAAATGCATGTCTCAGATGAGGGTATAGAGGTGAAAGAAAGTGGGAGGCAGTAAGTAAAAGAATGCAATTTAAAGTATGGCATATATAATGTAATCCTATTTATGTAAGAATATATATGCATAAAGTGTTGTATGAAAAGGTAGCATCAAAATCTTAATAGCAGTTATCTCAAGGTGGTGAGATTTGGAGTGATGGCTACTTAATTTCTAAAATATTTGGGTAATGTTTGAATTTTTAATGATGAATAATAATATGAATATTATTTGTGTAATGAGTAAAAGTAAGTGAATTCATCACAGGAAAGAAAAAAGAGTGCCTGTCAGGTTTCTTGCGTAAGCAGTAGGGTGGATGGTGGGATTCATTCATTCATTTTTGAGCATATAAAATATGCCAGGCATCATTTTAGGTGCTAGGGATACAGCAATGAATAAAACAAACAAAAATCCATCTCTCTAAAAGAGAGAGAAGGGCATGACTAAAGGAGAAACACAATGTGCTGAGGAGGAGGATATATGGGACCTGTTAATTGTAAAAGTACCGAGACAATTGCAGAAGTGAGGTAGGCTGTTGGATTATAGATCTAGAACTCATAAGCCAAGTCAAGAACTGGAGATACAGATTTGGGAGCAGAAAGCATATAACATGGTGTTTCAGACCTTTCCTGAGTCTGATCACGTCCCACTGCAGACACTTTACAGAGGAAGTGCTGAGGAAAAACAGGCAGCTGACAGGGGAGGTTGCTATGCAACAGATGAGGAAAGTCATCCAGCCAGGCAGAATTGATGTTGGCCCTTAGGGACCAAACGCTGCAGTTCTTCCCAGCATTAGCTTCCTTTCATATGTTGGCTCCTGGCAGGAGCTGATGCAAGAACAAATGTGAAGTGTACAAAGATCTACCTTGGATTTTTGGAGAGTATCAGTTCAATTTGCATCATTTCGCATCTGTATATCATTTTCTGCCTTTTTGAGCCTCTCCAGTCATTCTGGAAGTGCAGCATGTTTGTTGTTGGGTAGGACCCCAGTAAGTGCTACTTGTGCTTCCCATTGAGAAGCCGGGCTCAGAGAATTCCAGTGGCCTGAGTGGGCTCATGCAGCTAGTGACACACTGGTCCAGCACTCCATCCCACGAATTGAGGCCCAGCCCTGGAAGTAAGGAGGGCAAACGTTTACTCTCAATCAAGGCTTGCCATGGCTCATGCATACAGGTGCCTGATTGTCCTGGCTGCTCCAGCAGGCACCAGGAAGGCCTCAGGGACAGCGTTTGTGCCACTCATAGCAAAGAGGCCTGACGGAGCAGGGAGTGGACCCCAAGGAGCAATTTGCACACCGGGATGGACCCACGTAGAGCAGGCGGGGAGGAGGGCGCGGGGGACTTCCACCTGTGCCCTCCGGGATGCAGAGCGTGAGCTTAGGTCTCAGGGAACAGAACCCTTGCTTGTTTGGGACAGGTGTTGACAGAGCAGGGGAGGTGGGGCGGATCTGTTGCTCAAACTGGAGAAGGGAGGGTGCCTCAGTCCCCGGGCCAGCGATGGTGCAACAGGGGTTTTAGGGTCTGGAAGACCCAGGCCCACATTTTGCATTTTCTGTTTACTGGCTCAGTGTCCTTGTCTAGTTCATGTAATGTCTGTAGCTCAGCGTCTTTATCTGTACAATGGAGATGCTGACATCCACCTCCCAGGGCTGCTGTGAGAGGAAAACAAGCTCCAGCGTAGATCGTGCTGTGAAGTACACGTTGTGCCCTTCCCTCCCCTCCTCCCCGCCTCCACACACAAAATAAATAGCTGGAGCTGCAAAAGGGCAGGAAAGAAGCTAATGTTTATGAGTCTGGAAGCTGTTGGGTGGGGGGGAAGATCATGTAGAGTCACGTGGCAGGCACAGACTTTTTCTACCTCCATTAATGTATCCTCTCTGGCCATTCCTTTTCCTAGGCCCCCTAAGTGGATGAGCTTATTTTTAGCAGGAGCCTAGAACTTGTTGCAATTAGAGACCCCACACAGAGACCTCCTTAATAGTGACCTAAGTGCTGCTAGACTAGAGGGTGGAGTTGCATGCCCACCTGACAGGAGGGGCCTTGAGAGGGAGGGATAGAACAGAGACGCATTGCGGAAAAGGTAGGGGGCCGGTGTGTGGGGCAAGGGGTGGGATCTAGAGGCACAGCGCATCTGTTTGGGGGAGGGGATATAGAGGAAGGGGAGGGACCGCTGTAAACTGTCCACCTGGTTGGTGGTGGGGTGGTGTGTTGGCAAAGGGGCGGGACTGCTTCCCGCTGCACATGCGCAGCATAGTCTTCAGGGCGAAGCTTTTGTTGGGGAAACGGGAGGGACTCTTATTTGGTCGGTCAGTTCTTGCGCATGCGTACAACCATGTGAGGCGGTGGGAGGTATATTAGGCGAAGAGGCGGGGTCGTCCTAGCTGCCGCGCTGGCATTTTCTCCTGGACAAGGAGAGGGTGCGGCTGCTGAGAGCAGAACACTGCAATCCCGATCCTCTGAGTCGTGAAGAAGGGAGGCAACGAGGGGGTTGGGGTTGGGGCCTGAGGCAAGGTGAGAATTAGCCCCCAGACAGGGCATCTTGCCCCCTGGTGCGGGCCCCCCATTTTTCATCCCGATCCCTTTACCCCGGATTCTGATCCCTCTTCCACTCCCCGAACCCCGATTCACACACCCCTCACCTGATCCTCCCTTATTCAGAATCCCTGTTCGCTCTCTGAACCCCTCCCATCGTTCAGAATCTCTACAGATTTCTCGACCTCGATCTGTACTGTTATACGATTCCTCCTGATTCGAAAACTCCATTCAATTTCCCAAATGCGAATCCCAACGCAATCTGCCTGGATTCAGAACTCTTATCTGAACCCCGATTTGAAGCTTCTCCCCGTCGTAGCTTCTCGGGATTCAGAACCTCCATCCGGACACCCATTCACTTTTCGCACTCCGATCTGGCCCGTTCCCCTCACATTCAGCACCTCATCCGCCCCCACAATCAAACCTCAAACACCACCATCTCCCCAAATTTGTTCCTTCGCATTTGCCCTCTGTAGTATAACGCCCAACTCCTCCTCCTCCACACCCCCCAGGCTCTGCTCTTGCCAGAGGGACAAGAACCATGTCTCAGAAAATGGACTGTGGTGCGGGCCTCCTCGGCTTCCAGGTGAGATCTCCACTCCCCTCCCCACCATTTCCCTAGCCGACAGTTCCCCCCCGGGCCCCTTTGGCTGTCCAGACGCCTGGATCCGATTTTGCCTTCTTGGTGCCTAGATTCTGTCATTTTTCAAATTCCCATGGTTTAAGGGCGCGGGGTGGGGGGGGGGTCGTCCCTTTTCAGCCATCAGTCCCTGCTCAGAGAAAGGGGAGACCCTGTTAGTAGTCAGGGCAATCTGCCCAGAGAATGCTGGTTGGGTAAGGAACCTTTTTTTTCCATAGTCCTGAGGCTTGTAGAGCTCTCTGCCGCCCCCTCCCCCAACCTCCCGCCTCCACCCTCCCTTTCTCCAGCATTCCCCACCCCCTGCGACCCCCTTATTCTCCTCAACTCCTCAAGGCGGCACTCTTGCTCTGCCTCCTCCTCCTGAGCTCCTACCTCACTCTGCATTGCCCTGTTCTAACCTCACTCCTAGATCAGCACCCCCCCTCCACTTTGGCCCCACCCCTTGTTTAGCCCCTGCCCCACTCAGCCCCTACCAAAAGGTTTGTTATCCCTTAACCCACGCAGGCCGCTAGATCTCTTCCTCAGCCTTCCTCTTTTTGCACCAACCGCTCGCCTGCACCTCCCCTGCGTGTTCTCTCCCGTATCCTCCCAACCCCACTTCGCAGACCCAGAGATTTAATTTTTTTTCCCCTGTATTTGCAGGCTGAGGCCTCCGTGGAAGACAGCACCTTGCTTATGCAGACCCTGATGGAGGCCATCCAGATCTCAGAGGCTCCGCCTACCAACCAGGCCACAGCAGCTGCCAGCGCGCCGAATGCTAGTCCTCAGAGTTCACAGTCCCCAACAGCCAATGAGATAGCTGATATGCAGGCTTTAGCAGCTGCCACTAAGCCTAAGACAGCTTTTAAGGCCCAGAATGCCACCACAAAAGGCCCAAATGCTGCCTATGATTTCTCTCAGGCTCTTAATGCCAAGGAGACTCCCAACACGCCGCCTACAGCAGCCTTTAAGTCCCAGAATGCCCCCTCAAAGGGCCCAAATGCTGCCTATGATTTTTCCCAGGCAGCAACCACCAGTGAGTTAACTGCCAACAAGTCGGAGATGGCCTTTAAGGCCCAGAATACCACTACTACGGTGGGCCCAAATGCCACCTACAATTTCTCTCAGTCTCTCAGTGCCAGTGAGATGGTCAACACTCATCCCAAGACAGCCTTCAAGGCTTGGAATGACACCACTAAGGCCCCAGTAGCTGATACCCAGACCCAGAATGTTAACCAAGCCAAGATAGCCACTTCCCAGGCTGACATAGAGGCTGACCCATGCCCAAGTATCTGTGAATCTGATGGTGCAGCTGCACAGACATCAGCAGATGGTTCCCAGGCTCAGAATCTGGAGTCCAGGACTATAATTCGGGGCAAGAGGACCCGCAAGGTGAGATCCCTGCTAGTCCCACTTTGCTTTGGGGGCTCTCTTTTCTTCTCTGAGGTTGTTCATTTGTTCTAAACAAAACAAAACTGAATATATATAACTGTCTGTATTTGACCAGGTTGTAGGTGTTAATTCCTGTTCTCTGAGTGTCCACAGACTAATGGGGAGATGAGACATGGACACATAATATATACAGCCTGTATGTAATTCACTTTACATTTTGAAAGTAGCCACCATGTGTTAGGTCTTGGCCTAGGCACATTCACACAGGTTATCTCACTCACTAAATCTTCAAGGTACCTCATACCAGCTAGGGATCATAGTTTCAGTTTTATGAGAAGGAAACTAAGTCCCAGAGAGGTGAAGTGACTTGAGTGATTTGTCCAGGGTGGTACAAGCAGAGCCAGTGGTGGACATGGGAAGAGGAGAAGCCTCAGGCCCCACCCTTGGGTTGCTCCTGGCCTGGTTCAGAGATGAAACTCCTGCCTGGAAGACAGTGAAAGACAAGCCCAGGACTCAGGGTGACCATTGGCTAGTGGGTCAGGCTGTCACTACAGGTGAGGGTTTTAGGGGGCCTTCCTGGAATAGATATGGTGAGGACATAGAAACAGTTGGTGACCCTGACCTTCCTTTTCTCTGATGATGCAGATTAATAACTTGAATGTGGAAGAGAGCAGCAGTGGGGATCAGAGGCGGGCCCCACTGGCTCCAGGGACCTGGAGGTCTGCACCAGTTCCAGTTACCACTCAGAGCCCACCTGGCGCACCCCCCAATGTGCTCTGGCAGACCCCATTGGCTTGGCAGAACCCATCAGGCTGGCAAAACCAGCCAGCCAGGCAGACCCCACCAGCACGTCAGAGCCCCCCAGCTAGGCAGACCCCCCCAGCCTGGCAAAACCCAGTTGCTTGGCAGAACCCAGTGATCTGGCCAAACCCAGTGATCTGGCAGAACCCTGTGATCTGGCCGAACCCCATTGTCTGGCCTGGTCCAGTTGTCTGGCCGAACCCACTGGCCTGGCAGAATCCACCTGGATGGCAGACTCCACCTGGATGGCAGACTCCACCAGGCTGGCAGGGTCCTCCAGATTGGCAAGGCCCTCCCGACTGGCCACTACCCCCCGATTGGCCACTGCCACCCGATTGGCCGCTTCCCACTGACTGGCCGCTCCCACCTGACTGGATCCCCACCGATTGGCCAGTTCCACCTGACTGGCAGAACCTGCGCCCCTCACCAAACCTGCGCCCCTCTCCCAACTCGCGTGCCTCACAGAACCTGGGTGCCTCACAGCCCCGAGATGTGGCCCTTCTTCAGGAAAGAGTAAGAACTGTAACTCCCCAGTCACTTCTCCCCCCACCCCTTGCTCTTTTCATTGTTGTCTTTCCATCTATAATTCAACCAAGTGTTCTGTAAATATCTTATAACTTTAATGATTTCCTTTTTCCCTCCCAGGCGAATAAGTTGGTCAAGTACCTGATGCTTAAAGATTACACAAAGGTGCCCATCAAGCGCTCAGGTAGGTATCCAGTGCCCTTTCCTGGAGCTCTGCTCTTCCCCTCACCCTGTGCTCTGTGGACATCTCTTTGCTTATATGTCCCCTCCTCTTCAATCCCCTCCTTCCATGGTTGAGTCTTCCTTTTTCACTGACTGTGCTCCCCTGGGCAGGTCTGGCAAAGAGGTCGCAGCTCTGTGACCCCTGCTCAGCTCAGGTGCTCCCTCCTCTCTCCTACAGAAATGCTGAGGGATATCATCCGTGAATACACTGATGTGTATCCAGAAATCATTGAACGCGCATGCTTTGTCCTGGAGAAGGTGAGAAGGCAGCCCTGAGGAACAGAATGATGGGGAAAGGTTTCTGGTTTTTGTTTTTGATAGATATCACGGGAAAGTCTTGATTTAAAAGATTCATGGGATTCCTACTGGGAGTTTAGGGCAAGTCTCACAGGGAGGTGAAGGAGTAGCTGAGTGTGGGTAGTACTGAGTGTGGGTAGCTTATGCTAGATTTTGTAATTTCATAGTCTGTTTTCTTGTCCCTGTAGAAATTTGGAATTCAGCTGAAGGAAATTGACAAGGAAGAACACCTGTATATTCTCATCAGTACCCCTGAGTCCCTGGCTGGCATACTGGGAACGTAAGATGGGAAAGGAGGTGGAACATTGCCTTTCTCAGTGATGCTTTTTTCCTGGAGTTTCGAGTAGGTCAGGGTCCAGGATTCAGGGTCACATAGCAGGTCATGGGCAGACCTGGGGTAGAATTATCCCCTAGCTGAGGAATACTGGGGAAGCTAGATGGGTAAGCTGCCTGGGGTGTCTCATGCAAATGACTGCTGAAAATATATTCTTTTTGTACTTCTTTAGGACCAAAGACACACCCAAGCTGGGTCTCCTCTTAGTGATTTTGGGTGTCATCTTCATGAATGGCAACCGTGCCAGTGAAGGTGAGTGGCTGGGCCAGCAGCTGGGGGTTGGCTACCGCCTGATTTCCACGCTCATTTTCCGTCCCTTGTCTCCCCTTGCCTCCCATTGCAGCTGTCCTCTGGGAGGCACTACGCAAGATGGGACTGCGTCCTGGGTATGATTGGGCTCTCTCATCTCTTGCCTGTTTATATCATCCTTTGGCAACAGAGGATGGTCCCAGGATTGCATCAGCCTGGTGGTCTAAGGGAATTGGTTTGGGGAGGTACAGAGCCCAAGGATGTGACCTGGGTGGATGGGGAAATAGTCCTGACCTCTCTGCCTCTTCTCTTGTCTCTGACCTCTGTGCTGGAAAACTCTTTTCTTTCCTTGCAATGTCATAGTCTCTGATTATGGATCCCTTTTTTTGTTGTTGTTGTTACTATCAGGGTAAGACATCCCCTCCTTGGAGATCTGAGGAAACTTCTTACTTACGAGTTTGTAAAGCAAAAGTAAGTGATGCCTAAGCAGCTTTGTCTGGTCTTCATGAATTCTGTGTGCTGGTCAGCCTCAGAAAGCCCTTTCCATGCTCATTTCTTATACTAACTATACCTATACCTATGCATATACACACACATATGTACGCAGGAGTATTTATTGAGTATACTCCTTGTGGTTGGATTTTCCTGCAGTATAGTGATCTTGCAAGTGGAGCCTGTCCACCACGCCCACAGTAGATATTCCAAAGGCTGGGCTTAGCTGAGGCTTTGCAATGGGCCTATCTGTGGTTCAATGACAAGATTATAAGAACTTGGAGCTAGAGTTGTAACAGAGGGGGTGAAATTAAGTGTTGTCCTTTCTATGACCCTACACAAGCCACCCTCCAGGCCTAGGTGACTGCTTTGTGTAGAAGCACTGGCACAGGAATTCAGAGGCCTGATTATTAGAGGGTAAATCTGTGTTTAGGAATGAGACTGGGGCGAGTTGCTACCTGAAATCTGGGATGTCAGAATCTCAGATTATTATGCATTGATGGACTATCATTCTGCCTGGGTAGAAACAAAGGCCTTTCTCCTCTTTCTAAGGTACCTAGACTACAGACGAGTGCCCAACAGCAACCCTCCTGAGTATGAGTTCCTCTGGGGCCTCCGTTCCTACCATGAGACTAGCAAGATGAAAGTGCTGCGATTCATTGCAGAGGTAATAGAGGAACTGCAAGACTCGATAGGTTAAGGGATGAAGTATGACTGGCTGGGAAAAGTCCAGAGCAGGAATGAGATTTTAGGTACCGCACATGGTAGGTACCACATTATTGGTGGTATTTGTTGTTACTACATAAACAGTATCACAAAGTAGGATGCTAAATATATAGTAGGTGCTTCATAAATATTAACTAATACTATTATGGGTTTTATTTTCTACTCCTCATCTCAGGTTCAGAAGAGAGACCCTCGTGACTGGACTGCACAGTTCATGGAGGCCGCAGATGAGGCCTTGGATGCTCTGGATGCTGCTGCAGCTGAGGCTGAGGCCCGGGCTGAGGCAAGAACCCGCATGGGGATTGGAGATGAGGCCGTATCTGGGCCCTGGAGCTGGGATGACATTGAGTTTGAGCTGCTGACCTGGGACGAGGAAGGAGATTTTGGAGATCCCTGGTCCAGAATCCCATTTACCTTCTGGGCCAGATACCACCAGAATGCTCGCTCCAGATTTCCTCAGACCTTCGCCGGCCCCATTATTGGCCCTGGTGGTACAGCCAGTGCCAACTTTGCTGCCAACTTTGGTGCCATCGGTTTCTTCTGGGTTGAGTGAGATGTTGGGTAGGTATATCACTTTGGATTGGGCACTTAAGGTCATTGGGAGATACAGAATCCATGGGAATGTATTTATGTGCTCTAGCTGGGAGTCCTAGGAAACACGTGGTGGGGAGCTGAGGGAAGTATGGGGAAGCAGTATTTATTTATGTTCCTTACTATTTGGTATATAGCATTGATTTTTACATTTTTTTTCTTTTTTATATTCACAGATATTGCTAATCAGTTGCAATAGTCTTTCCCCTGAGTGAGGCTGAAGCCTCAGAATCCTTCTAAACACAGCTATCTAGAGAGCCACATCCTGTTGACTGAAAGTGGCATGCAAGATAAATTTATTTGCTGTTCCTTGTCTATTGCTTTCTTCCCCCCTTGTGTGCTGTCAAGTTTTGGTATCAGAAATAAACGTTGAAACTGCAAAGTGAATTAGATGTGCTCCCTGTTTTTTCTGTGTTTAGGGAGAGATCAACATGTTTATATGGGAGAGATGGGGCCTCAGTTCTAGCCTGAAGGGCGGATCAGCTTTCTGACTAATGGATAGGGAAACAAAGGAGGGATTGATGAACACGAATGTTAATGAGGTCTAAAAAAAAGTATGGTATTAAATATCACTGAAGTGACTCATATGTGATAGATATGCTGCTAGGTGTTTTGAAGTGACATTGAAAGATGAAATAATGAGAGAGGGTGTAGGTGGTCAGACAGTTGCATATAAGAAGACGGAGGAGGTAGAACTCCAGGTAATAATAATAAAGTTCGGAGAGTGGGTGGTTGAAGGTGAGGGAAGATAACTGTTCCTGGAGATAATGTTCTGGGGACTCCAGGGTGTTGGTTGTATTATCCATGTGGAAAGTGAAATGACCCCAGGATGGGGGCAGGAATAGGAGCAGAGAACATGATGAGCCAGGTGCCAGAGTTTCCTGTGTGAGAAGGAAGATCTCATACCCCTAGTCACATTGCCCATAAAGGGGCAGTCCCACTGGTGCCCCTTACCTCTGGAAATGCTGCCCAGGAATCTGCCTCTAGAAAGCCTTCACAGTCCCCACCCCCACAGGAACAGGGCCTCATCACAGAGACAAGGTCTCATGCATAGTGAAGGAGGCCTCACAATGGCCACTTCTCCCCCTCCTGCAGGGAGAAAGAGGAACCTTTGTTGCTCAGGGAACAAGAATTGAGAAAGTAAGACAAAGCTCCATGCAGAGCCAGACAGTCTTTTGGCTATGACTGTGAACGGGGATGGCTTGAGCTGCTGAGGTCTTGCTGGAAGCAGAGCTCTCTCACGGAGGATCAAGTTAGAGGCCATAACTTCCTCAGAGGTTTAGTGTTACCCAAGCATATGGGCAAGGGCAGACGCAGGAGCTCCTGGGGTAGAAGAAAGCAGGAGCAAAGGCAATTTAGCCTCCTGGGAAGGGCTCAGTAGTGGGCAGGGACAGTGTCCAGGGCTTCCTCAGGTTCCCGGCTGACGTCCACATTCTGAGAGGAGAGAACCCAGTATTAGCAGGAAGCAGCCAGCAGTGTGGAGCCCCCGCCCCTCCCTGCTTCTTGTCCTCACTGCCAGGCTCCCCTCTTTCAGCCAGGCCTGGATCCTGACCCTCTTCTCAGGCAAGCCTGGGGGAACCTCAGCCAGAGGCCTTTTAGGCAGGGTTGCTCTAGCTGTGTGTGTCTATGGTGCCTCGGGTCTGGGCTGCGGTTCCTGCATTTCTGGGTGCTGGTTATTCTACCTGTTGGTGGAAACACCCAAGCTCTGTGGGACTGGGGCTGCCTTTCTGCAGGGGAGGGTGCTTTCACCACGTGCCAGCTTAGGCCACAGAGTCCCTCACCTACCTCAGGCTTCTCCCGATGTGTGTTTACAGCCTCCACGTTCAGGTAGATGGACTCCACTTTGCAGCCTCAGAAAAGAACAACCCGTTCATCCATAAGCCACCCGGGTAAGCACAGGTCTTCCCTGAGGTGTCATTCCCTCCTCCACCCGTCACCACCGACACCCCCAGCTCCACGCTGTGTGCAGACTGTGACTGCCCTTTAGGGAGGGGAATTTAGATCACGTGTGTGATGTCAGGGGAAGACACTAGGCCTAAGAGACAGGGACGGGGCATCCCCCCAGCTCTGCCCCTAATAGTCTCAGACTTCTCTGAGCCTCCCTTGCCCAGTTGTCAGTGGGAATGAGAGATGGCAAGAGATGATTTCTGCACCCCTCCCCAGCTCTTGTCTGTGAGACAGAAACCTAATAATAACAATGGAGCTCTGTGCATCCTCCCAGCTGTGTTAGGTGCTAAAGTGGTGGAAGAGTCCTGGGGCCTCTGCCTTGCGGCGACCAGTCCCAGGTAAAGTTTATTTCCAGAACTATGCGGTTATGGCAACATCAGAGGTGTGGAAGGTCACAAGGGAGTTCTAGGGAGCCTGTAGAAAGAGGAGGGTGGTATCATTGGGGCCTGGAGCTGGCAGAGGAGGCCCAGTGCCTATGGAAGCCCCCTTAGCTCCATCCCTGTGGATTGAACCCTAATCCAGGCTTCAGTACACCATCTGCCCTGTTCATACCCCAGAAGAGATTTAATTCTTTCCCTTCACTGCTCATGAAATTCTGGTGCAATTTGGACAGTTGGCAAAATCTGAATAAGGTCAGTTAGTGGTCTGTTAGTATCAATGTTAGTGGTCTGGTTTTGATTATTATACTGTTTTCTATAAAAGAATGTGTTTGTAACTTATTCTCAAAATATTTTAAAATTTGTGTCCACATGTATGTGTGTATAGAGTGTGAGAGACAAGGAGAATAATACAAATATAGTAAAATATTTACATTGGAGAATCTAGGTTAAGTGTATACGGGAATTCTTTTTACTATCCTTGCAACTTTTTTGTAAGTCTTATCAGAATAAAAAGTTAAAAAATTATTTTTACTTTAACTAATATTTACTGAAGTTCACTTATCCAACATCTACACACACTCCTTGCCATTGCACCCTTTGGAAATATGTATGTATATATAATATGAATATATAGGATATTGCATCCAGATCTAAGTCCAGGGATAATGGTTCATCCTAATTAGCAGAGATTTTGAATGAGAACATTTGGGAAAATGGACACAAAACAGATCTAGGGAAGCGGTATATGGACTTCTTGGAACCGGTCAGGAGCATGAGGCTATTAGTGTTAGATGTGACCACTCACATCAATATGCTTTCAGTAATCAGGTGGGCAATATGACCCATTCAGTGGAGGTCAGTAAACCTCTTTTCTCAGCCACTCCTGTGCTTTCTTAATGGGCACCTGTAGAAAGTGGTCATGGTGGCGTGAACAGAGGCTATACATGACCTCAGCAACATGGTTTCACTTTACAAAGGCTGATGTGACCACCCCCGCTGCTGAATGCCCAACTTGTCAACACTGTACTGAATTCCTGTTACATACCAATCTCAAGGGGACCAGCTAGGTACCTGGGGGTAAGTTAATTAATTTGGAGCCATTATATCATGGAGGAGTTAGTTGGCTTTATAATTTCTCTGGAATAAGTGAGTATTCTAGACATGGATTTGCCTTCACTGCCTGCAGTACTTCTGTCAGTACCACCATCTGTGATCTTACAGAATGTTTTATCCATAGTTGTGAAATTTTATGCAGACTTGCTTCTGATCAAGGGACATTTTAAAACCAAAAAAGTGTGGTGACTGGCTTATACCTATGGAATTCATTGTTTTATCATGCACTCCATTACTCATAAAAAAAAGTTGTCCTTATATAGTGGAATAATGACTCTATTGAAGACAGTTATGCCACAAGTTGAGAGACAACACCTTGTGTGTTAGAGGTGCTGTCCTACAATATATACTATGTGTCTTGAACTAGCCACCAGTATACAATATATAATGTCATCTAGTCAACAACCAGAATTCCTAGGTCTAAGAACTGAAGAATGGAATTTAGAGTTGCTCCTAAAGACCTATTCACAAAATGTTTCTGGTCCCTGCAATTTTGGACTCTACTGGTTTAGAATTTTTAGTATCCAAGGAAGGCATGTTCCTATCAGATTATTCAACAATGACTCCATTGATTTGGAAGTTTAGATGGCCACCTGGCGATTTTGGAATCCTCATGCCGATAGACAAATAGGCAAAAATTGGGGCTTTCGAATTGGCTAAGATGACTGATTTCTTTTCTTTCTTTCTTTTTTTCAGAGTGTAAGGATTTTATTTAAAATAAGAGGTATAATTCTCCTTGTAGAAAGTAAAGGAAAAGATTGCCCTCCCTTCTTTTTTTCATTTACTTTAGAAACCCTAAAGTTGTAATTTTTCCTCTCTTTGAAATGTAGACAAATCCTTTCGAGAACTAGATAAGTCTTGTCAGCTATACAACCCAGAAATGCCTTTCTCAAAGACTGGGCTCCATCTCTTTAAAATGCAAATGTCCAGACAGATAGCACCCCTAACTCCCATTTTCTGGGAGGTGGGGTTAGGAGCCTAACTTCTGTGTGCACCTGGCTCCAAGCTGTATAGCTACCTTCAGTCATAAAGAGATGAAAAGTTTGCTTTTCCTCTGTATAAAGCCAATTAGCTGACGCAGATGGTCACCCCAATTACCGGATAAAGTTAGTGACAAATGGTGCTGTCAAGTGCTAAGATGACTGATTTCAATCTTCAAGGGGAAGTAGGGTTGCTGCTACATAATGGGCGCAGAAAGGAGTGTATCTGGAGACCAGGAGATCTTCTAGTGTGCCTTATCATGTCCCAACATGGTTAAAATTATTAGACAGCTACAGCAATCCCATACAGGCAAGGCTACCAATCTCTCAGACTGCACATAAATAAATGTTTGAATCATTCTTCTAGATAACCCATCCAACCCAGTCAACCCATGCTGACTGGATGAAAAGAAACATAACAGGAAGAGTGAAGAAAGAAAGTTTATATCAACTTTGACCTTGTAACCAGTTTTAGAAATGAAGGTTGCAGTAGTTACCATATTTGAGTCTTTGCAAAAATATGCATATATGTATATATTTTAGTGTGCCCCTTTTTATTACTTTCTTTTTACTATTACTCTTTTTTTACTATTTTATACATGGTGAGTTGGTGGTAGTTTTATTTTTTATTTATCCATCTTATTTCAGAATATTGATGCAGTATTGTATTGAACTAGAGGAAGAATGGATGCCATCTGAAGACCCTGAACTTGCACATGGATACTATGACTGATAACACTTCAGGTTTGGCTCCCTTTGGGGATGAGTGAATACATTTCTTCTTGTATGAGGAATAGTTGCATGTTGCCATTTTCCAAAGTATAAAATGGCAAAAAGTATGTGTAGATGTTGGACAAATGGACTGTAGAGAATATCTGTCTTGTTGGTATACATTCATTTTCCTAATGGCACTCAATTTCCTTTTAAGATAATAGAGTTCCCCCATTTTTGTGGTAGAAAGAATTCTAGGGTGACTCACAAGATCCCCACCCCTGGTGTACATACACCTTCTCACCGTTATTCAATAAAACACTAATCTAGACACTGCTGTGAAGGGATTTTCCACATGTAATAAGGTCCCAAATCAGTTGACCTTAAAACAGGACCATCATCCTGGGTGGGCCAGACCTAATCAGATGAGGTCTTAATGGGGCCTGCACTCTTCCTGTTAAGAGATATTTGAAGACTGAGAGGGATTTAATACATGGAAATTATCCATTCCTGGATTTGAAGATTGAGGGGCTATATGGCAAAGAAAATGGGTGGCCTCTATGAACTAAATAAGGCCTTCAGCTGATAGCCAGCAAAGAAACGAGGACCTCAGCCCTACAGCTCAAAGACAGGAGTTCTGCCAATAATCTGAATGTACATGGAAGTGGATTCTTCCCCAGAGGTTCCAGAAAGGAATGTAGCCCTGCTGACACCTTGATTTCGGGCTTGCCTGAACAGAGAACCCAGGCAAGCCATGCCTGGACTTCTGACCTACAATTACTATGAGATAATAAATGGATGTTGTTTTCCACTCAAATTGTGGTCATTTGTTTTTCATTAATAGAAAAATGATACATAGTCTTTGTGGGATGACATGTTCACATGTGTGCCTCCTCCCACTGAAATGTTATAAGCCAGATTCTTCCTCTCCCTGTCCTGGTATTGTCAAAGGACCGGCATGCAACCTACTCTTCTCAATCACATGTCCTTTCCTTGGACTTTGAAACTTAAATGATTGACACAAGAGTAAAAAAAAATGGTTTATGGGATTTTTATCCCCAGGGCAGAATTCTTATCAGACTATTTCTGTCTTTGTGCTCCCTATCCAGTTCTTAAGTTCCTTTCTCCAGTCTCCCTCCAGTTCTGTGAGTCTCTGATACCTTTCTAATAAAGCCTACTTATTTACTTTGGCAAGAAAGACTTCCTATTGCTTATGAGCAATGATGTGCTGGGGCCAGCTTGCCCCTGTGTGCACTTCATCCTGCCTTTACATTCAGTGAAACTGGTAACTTGAAGTTGACCATGGTGGGATTATGTACTCTATGAAAAGTGGCAAAGACTACCAATCAGGGATATTTTTGTTTTGTTTTGAGAACCAGTTGTTAACCATTTACCAGCATACCATTGCTTACAATAAAAGTCTTAAATGATGGAACATGTGAGTGCGTGGAAAAGGGCTGGGATACTGTGAGCTCTAGGAGGGCTGAGACAGCAGGATGTTGTAGAAAGAACTTGGACTTTGCCATCAGAGAGCCCTAGCTTCTAATTCTGCCTCCCCCAGTGGTGTCACTTGGGGCAAGTATTTTCTCTTCTCTGTGTTTTAGCTTACTTATCTATGAAAGTATATGAGATAGCCCATATACGACAAACCCACAGCAAACATCATTTTCAATGGTGAAAAACTGAAAGCATTTCCTCTAAGATCAGGAACAAGACAAGGATGTCCACTCTTGCCACTTTTATTCAACATAGTTTTGGAAGTCCTAGCCAGAGAAGAAAAAGAAATAAAAGGAATCCAAATTGGAGAAGAAGTAAAACTGTCACTGTTTGCAGATGACATGACACTATATGTGGAGAATCCTAAAGATGCTACCAGAAAACTACTAGAGCTAATCAATGAATTTGGTAAAGTTTTAAGATACAAAATTAATACACAGAAATCTCTTGCATTCCTATATGCTAACAATGAAAGATCAGAAAGAGAAATCAAGGAAACAATCCCATTTACCATCTCATCAAAAAGAATAAAATACCCAGGAATAAACCTACCTAAGGAGGCAAAAGACCTGAACTCAGAAAACTATAAGATACTGATGAAAGAAATCAAAGATGTCACAAACAGATGGAGAGATATACCATGTTCTTGCATTGAAAGAATCAATATTGTCAAAATGACTATACAACCCAAAGTAATCTACAGATTCAATGCAATCCCTATCAAATTAGCAATAGCATTTTTCACAGAATTAGAACAAAAACTTTTACAATTTGTATGGAAACGCAAAAGACCCGGAATAGCCAAGGCAATCGATTTTTTTGGTTTATTTTTTAAATTTAATTTTATTTTTTATACAGCAGGTTCTTATTAGTTATCTATTTTATACATAGTAGTGTATATATGTCAATCCCAACCTCCCAGTTCATTCCACCACCACCCCCTCCCTCCACGCTTTTCCCCCTTTGTGTCCATACGTTTGCTCTCTACATCTGTGTCTCTATTTCTGCAGCCAAGGCAATCTTGAGAAAGAAAAATGGAGCTGGAGGAATCAGGCTCCCTGACTTCAGACTATACTACAAAGCTACAGTA
Source organism: Balaenoptera physalus (assembly GCF_965194825.1). Classification (NCBI taxonomy): domain Eukaryota; kingdom Metazoa; phylum Chordata; class Mammalia; order Artiodactyla; family Balaenopteridae; genus Balaenoptera; species Balaenoptera physalus. Next base: position 45,794,868 of record NC_138903.1, read on the forward strand.
ATCACGACAGTATGGTACTGGCACAAAAACAGAAATATAGATCAATAGAACAGGATAGAAAGCCCAAATAAACCCACATACCTATGGTCACCTAATCTATGACAAAGGAGGAAAGAATATACAATGGAGAAAAGACAGTCTCTTCAATAAGAGGTGCTGGGAAAACTGGACAGCTACATGTGAAGGAATGAAATTAGAACATTCTCTAACACTATACACAAAAGTAAACTCAAAATGGATTAAAGACCTAAATGTAAGACCAGATACTATAAAACTCTTAGAGGAAAACATAGGCAGGACACTCTCTGCCTGATCTTTTTTGATCCACCTCTGAGAGTAATGAAAATAAAAACAAAAATAAACAAATGGGACCTAATGACACTTAAAAGCTTTTGCACAGCAAAGGAAACCATCAGCAAAATGAAAAGAAAACCCACAGAATGGGAGAAAATATTTGAGAATGAAGCAATTGACAAGGGATTAATCTCCAAAATATAAAAACAACTTATGCAGCTCAATATCAAAAAAACAAACAACCCAATTTAAAAAAATGGGCAGAAGGTCTAAATAGACATTTCTCCAAAGAAGACATACAGCTGGCCAAGAGGCACATGAAAAGATGTTCAGCATCACTAATTATTAGAGAAATTCAAATCAAAACTACAATGAGGTATCACCTCACACCGGTTAGAATGGCCATCATTTAAAAATATCTACAAACAAGAAATGCTGGAGAGGGTGTGGGGAAAAGGGAACCCTCCTATACAGTTGGTGGGAATGTAAATTGGTACAGCCACTATGGAGAACAGTATGGAGATTCCTTAAAAAGTAAAAATAGAGCTACCATATGATTCAGCAATCCCACTCCTGGGCATATACCCAAAGAAAACCATAATTCGGAAGGATACATGCACCCCAATGTTCATTGCAGCACTATTTACAATACCCAGGACATGGAAGCAACTTAAATGTCCATTGATGGAGGAATGGATGAAGAAGATGTGGTACATATATACCATGGAATATTACTCAGCCATAAAAAGAATGAAATAATGCCATTTACAGCAACATGGATGGACCTAGAGATGGTCATACTGAGTGGAGTAAGTGAGACAGAGAAAGACAAGTATCATATGATATCCTTTATATATGGAGTCTAAAAGAAAATGGTACAAATGAACTTATTTACAGAATGGAAATTGAGTCACAGATGTAGAAAACATACTTATGGTTACCAAGGGGGAAAGGGTGGGGGGATAGTGACATATAGACGCTACTATATATAAGAGATAACTAATTAAAACCTACTGCATAGCACAGGGAACTCTATTCGGTGCTCTGTAATGACCTATATGGGAATGGAGTCTAGAAGAGAGTGGATATATGTATATGTATGGCTGATTCACTTTGCTGTACAGCAGAAACTAAATCAGCTATACTCAGCTGTAAATCAGCTATACTCCAATAAAAAAATTAATTAAAAAAAAGAAAGTATATGAGGAAAATTCAGTATTTGGCAACAAAGCATAAAACAAACCAACCAACAAAAAAACTCACCAAAACCACTTAGTGCTTACTTTTCCCAGGCACCTTTGCAATTTTGTTGGGATCATCTGACTATGTCTAGCCAATGGATAAAAGTAATATGTGCATTTCCAGGACAACACCTAAGAACCCATATATCTTTGAAATAATGTGTACCCAGCAGACTCCTGGAGGAGGTTCCCTGCATGGGTAGTTGGATGTCATGGTGGAAGTGGGACTGATAGTAGTAGAATGAGAACATGGAAGGACTGGGGTGGCCTCTAAATCCGGGGTCTGGCCCCAACTTTCTCTATCTCTGCCAGACCACTGAAGTACAAAAAGGTTCACATGCAGAAGTAGTTGATTTTAGTAATTTGGTTTGTTATGGAGAGGTGCAAGTGAATGACATAGACAGACTGGATTGGGGGGTCCCAGTCCAAAGGGAAACAGAGGAACAAGTGTAAGCTGGGACCAGATTAAAGAAAATCCCCATAGACCACCCTGGCCAGCTTAGACTCTCTTCTGGGGTATTAGTCATCCACGCACATGATGCCAATTTTTTCACCCACTAATTTTAGTATCATTGATGATTCTTGCCTCATTCAGTTATTACCATGCTTATTGTCCAGAGATGACTTTCTATTTTCATCACTTTTTCTACTTTTTAAAAGTTGGATTTCTACTATTGAATTCTCTGCTATAAAGAAATTTCTTTCTCTTCTCATGTAAGAATGTATATACGTATGTATGTATGTATGTGTGTGTGTATGTATATCAGTGTTGACTCTGATTATTATTCTATTCAATACAGTATAAACCTTTACTAAGATTATTTATTTAGATATGCAAATACTTACAGATTTGATCAGTAGGAACCCCTTCTAGTTGACTCTTCAGTTCATTTGATGCATCCCCATCATTTATTGAGCATTTCTTACATTTGGCACAGCAAGATAATACAGACTCATTTTGTATGTTTCCTGCCTCAGCCATCATACATTTCACCATGGAGCTCTTACTTTTTTTTCTTCAGTGGGAAATGGTGTTTATAAACCAAGACCTGTGTGCTAAGTGTGCTCACTGCTATTGAGGTATCATTGCTACAGACCATCTCAGAAGACAGATCTAGGAGAATTGTGTGTGTGTGTGTGTGTGTGCATCCACATTTTAATCTATTGATATTTTACATCCATTTTAAAAACAATGAGTTCATACTGTTACCCCACTTCCAGTCCAACACAGGATTCATTTCAACCTTCTCCCTTTCAATAATTGTAATCTCCTTCTCCAACAGTGAGAAACCTGGTTCTCATTATCCACTAATTTATTTATTTGTTCAATGCTAGTCTACACAAAATTTAGTTTCAGAATTTTTAACCCATACTTCTTAAAGAAAAATCAAATCAACAACAAAAACGACAATAAAACCAATACTTAGAGTTCAATATTTAAGTTGGTTTTTGTTGTTAGTCCTAAGGCATACAATGCACTTTTCAAAAGTCACTTTGGGGGACTCTTGCTTCCAGAAATATGGAGTAGACGTACTTAAAAAAAATTCCTTCCAGAAATAAAACCTTTAGACAGTAACTGCAAAACATCATGAAAAAACTGCAGTGCACTCCAACACCCTCACCCCCATTGAAGGTCAAATGGAGAGCCTAGATGTCTACCCTCACATGGGTGTAGACAGGCACTCCAGACTCTGACCTTGCCAGGATGGTGTCAGAGAAAGGTAAATGGGGATCCAGAACTTTTGTCCTGTCTGGGTGGCAACTAGTTCCACTCCTCACCTCAGATGTCAAGACCATGTGCAGCAGTAATGAGTAGTCCTTCCCCCTTCTGATTGTGGTGATGTCAGAGAATACCTAAGTAGAGAGTCAGAAATTTCACCACCTCTAGGGTAAGGAGTCTACCATCATCTCTGGAAGCGTCAGTGAAGGCAATGTGAGGAGGCTGGACTTCTACACCTACCCAGAAATAATGAAGCACTCCTCCATCCCCACTGGGATGGTGTCAGAGAAGGTCTGTAGAGAGCCATGACTATCACTACCCCTTATCCTTAACAAGGCCACCATACCACTGTGTCAGTAGAAACCACATGGGGTGCAGTAACAAAACACTTCTGCCTCTACCAGCCAGGGTGATATCAGCAGAAGCCTAAAGAGGAGCCTGAATGCCTGCCCCTGCACAGTGGTAATAAGGAGTACCTCTTGCACTCTGGGTGTCAACAGAGGCCAAGTGGAGAACCTGCACTTCAACTCCTACCTAACAGGAATGAGGCAATGCCACCTTTCAACAGCTGGAGCAGTGTCAGAAGATGCTTGCTAAAACATAAATTTAAATAAGATATCGAGTCCCATCACAAAATACACCAAATTTCCAAATTTCAATATGAAATCACTCATCATAGTAAAACTCAATTTGTGTTTTAAATATCTTAGTTCAATTTTTTTTATTATGGCAAAATACACATAACATAAAACTTACTATCTTAAGCATTTTAAAGTGTACAGTTCAGTGGTATTAAGTACATCCATATTGTGCAACCACCACCATCATCCATCTCCAGAATTCTTCATCTTGTAAAACTGAAACTCTGTACCATTAAATGATAACTCCACATGACCCAGCCTCTGGTAACCACCACTCTACTCTTTGTTACTACAAGTTCAGGTTTTTTGTTTGTTTGTTTTTATTATATTCTACATATAAGTGAAATCATGTAGTATTTGTCTTTCTTTGACTTATTTCACTTAGCATAATGCCCTTAAGGTCCATCCATATTGTCACAAATGGCAGGATTACCTTCTTTTTATGACTGAGTAATATTCCATCATATATAATTGGCTATTGTGAATAATGCTGTAATGAACATGGGAGTGCTGATCTCTTTGAGATAGTTGATTGCATTTTCTTCAGATATATACCTAGAAGTGGGATTGCTGAATCATATGTTAATTCTATTTTTAGTTTCTTGAGGAATGTTCATACTGTTTTCCATAGTGGCTGTACCAGTTTACTTTCCCACCAAGAGTGCGTAAAATTTCCCTTTCCTTCACAGTCTCTCCAACACTTGTTGTTGCTTGTCTTTTTGATAATAGCCATTCAAACAGCTGTGAGGTGATAGCACATTGTAGTTTTGATTTGTATTTCCTTGATAATTAGTGAAGTTGAGCATCTTTTCATCTGCCTGCAGGCCATTTGTATGTCTTTGGGGAAATGTCTGTTCAAGTCCTTTGCCCATTTTTTAATAGGATTGTTTATTTTTTCGCTATTCAGTTGTATGCATTCTTCATACGTTTGGATATTAACCTCTTATCAGATAGATGGTTTGTAAGTATTTTCTCCCAGTCTGTAGTGTACCTTTTTATTGTATGGATTGCTTCTTTTTCTGTGCAGAAGCTTTTTTTGTTCCATGCAATGCCACTTGTTTACTTTTGCTTTTCTTACTTGTGCTTTTGTTGTCATATCCAAAAAAATCATTGCTAAGACCAGTTTCAAGGAGGTTTTTACCTATGTTTTCTTTTAGTAATTTTACAGTTTTGAGTCCTATGTTTAAGTCTTTATCTACTTTGAGTAAACTTTTTGTGAGTGATGTAAGATAGAGGTCTGATTTCATTCTTTTGCATGTGAATATACAGTTTTCCCAACACCATTTGCTGAAGAGACTATCTTTTCCCCATTGAATATTCTTGGCTCTCTTATCAAATATTAGTTGACCATATACGCATGGGTTTATTTCTGGGCTCTTGATTATATTCCTTTGGCCTATGTGTCTGTTTTTATGCCAGTACCGTATGGTTCTGATTACTATAAATTTGTAATAAAATTTGAATTCAGGAAGTGTGATGCCTCTGCTTTGTTCTTCTATCTCAGGGATTGCTTTGACTATTCGGGGTCTTTTGTGGTTCCATACAAGTTTTAGGATTATTTTTTCTTCATCTGTGAAAAATACCATTGGCATATTGATATGGATTTCACTGAATCTATAGATGGTTTTGGGTAGTATGGATATTTTAACAATATAAATTCTTCCCATACATGAACATGGAATATCTTTCCACTTGTTTGTGTCTTCCTCAATGTCTTTCATCAATGTTTCACAGGATTCAGTGTACACATCTTTCACCTCTTTCATTAAATTTATTCCTAAGTATTTTATTGTTTTTATGGTATTGTAAATGGGATTATTTTCTTCATCTTTTCAGATAATTTGTTGTTAGAAACACAAGTGATTTTTGTATGTTGACTTTGTATCCTGCAAATTTAGTGAGTTTGTTTATCAGTTCTAAAAGATTTTTTGTGGAGTCTTTAGGGTTTTCTATCATGTCATCTGCAAACGGAGACAATTTTATTCTTCCATTCTGATTTGTGTGCCTTTTATTTCTTTTTTCTTGCCTAATTGCTACAAGAACTTCCAGTACTATGTTTAATGGGAATGGTGAGAGTGGGCAACCTTTTCTTATTCCTGACCTTAGCAGAAAAGCTTTCATAGTTTCACCATTATGAGGTTAGCTGTGAATTTGTCATATATGGCCTTTATTATGTTGAGGTACATTTCTACTACAGCCAAGTTGTTGAAAGTTTTTATTAGGAAAGGATGCTGAATCTTGTTAAATGATTCTTCTGCATACATTGAGATTATGATATGATTTTTGTATTTCATTCTATTAATGTATGTTACATTTGTTGATTTGCATATTTAGACCCATCCTTGCATCACAGGGATAAATCCCACTTGATCGTGGCATATGATCCTTTGAATCTGCTGTTAAATTTGGTTTGCTAGTATTTTGCTGGGAATTTTTATAAATATATTCATCAGGGATATTGGCCTATGGTTTTCTTTTCTTGTATGTCTTTATCTGGCTTTGCTATTAGGGTAATGCTGGCCTCATAAAGTGAGTTTGGGAGTGTTTCCTTCTCTTCAATTTTTTTGGAAGAGCTTGAGAAGGATTGGTATTAATTCTTCATTGAATGTTTGGTAGAATTCTCCTGTGAAGTCATCTGATCATGGGCTTTTCTTTTGTGGGAGTTTTTTTGTTTGTTTTTAATTACTGATTCAATCTTCTTAGTCATTGGTCTGGTCAGCTTTTTTATTTCTTCATGATGCAGACTTGGTAGGTTGTATGTTTCCATAAATTTATCCATTTCTTTTAGAATATCTAATATGATGGCATAAGAGTGTTCTCTCTTTTTTTCTTAGTATAATTAAAAGTTTGTCAATTTTGTTTATGTTTTCAAAAAAACCAACTCTTGGTCCCAGTTCAGAAAGCTTCCTGGGCATGAAGGCTCGGGAGTTATTTCATAATAAGAGTGAGAGCCAATGCAATGAGGATCGCATGATCATCAGTAGCCTTTCTGAGACCCTAAAGACAGAGCTGGGCAAAGATTCAGGTATGGAAACCAAGACTCCCCTGAATCTAGATGGCCTGCACCCATCTCCCCGACACCTGGACAATGTTGGACGTTTCTATGTCCTGGACTACAATGAGACACAGCTAAAGATGATGGTAAATCAGTGTTAACTTGTGTATTGCTGGAAAAGAACAGGAGGTGTGAAAAAAAAAGACTCAGTTTCATTCATCTTTTATATTGTGTTTTTTGGTCTCTTTTTCATTTATTTGTGTTCTGATCTTTGTTATCTTCTTCCTTCTGATAACTTTGGGCTTAGTTTGTTCTTTTTCTATTTCATTGAGGTGTAAAGTTAGGTTGTTTATTTCAGATTTTCTTTTTTCCTAAGTCCCTCTTAGAACTGCTTTTGCTGCATCCTATAAAATTTGGAATGTTGTGCTTCTATTAGTGTTTTTTTTAATACATATTTTTTGTTTGCTTTTAGTTTCTTCTTTGATCTATTGGTTGTTCATAAACATGTTGTTTAATCTCTACATATTTTTAAATTTTTCTGTTTTCCTTCTGTTATTTAGTGTCATACCACTGTGGTCTGAAAAAATACATGATATGATTTCATCCATCTTAAGGTTTTTTTTACATATTTATTTATTTACTTAGGCTGTGCTGGGTCATAGTTGTGGCACACAGGATATCCACTGTGACATGCAGGAACTTTAGTTGTGGCATGTGAACTCTCAGTTGCAGCATGCATGCAGGATCTAGTTCCCTGAAGAGGGATCGAACCCAGGCCCGCAGCATAGGGAGCGCACAGTCCTACCCACTGGACCACCAGAGAAGTACCTCATTCATCTTTTTTTAAAAAAAACATCTTTATTGGAGTATAATTGCTTTACAATGTTGTATTAGTTTCTGCTGTATAACAAAGTGAATCAGCTATATGTATACATATATCCCCATATCCACTCCCTCTTGCACCTCCCTCCCACCCTTACTATGCCACCCTTCTAAGTGGTCTAAAGCACCGAGCTGATCTCCCTGTGCTATTCAGCTGCTTCCCACTAGCTATCTACTTTATATATGGTAGTGTATATATGTGAATACTACTCTCTCTCTTCGTCCCAGCTTACACTTACCCCTCCCTGTGTCCTCAAGTCCATTTTCTACGTCTGCAACTTTATTCCTGTCCTGCCCATAGTTTCATCAGAAAATTTTTTTTTAATATTCCATATATGTGTTAGCATATGGTATTTGTTTTTCTCTTTCTAACCTACTTCACTCTGTATGACAGACTCTAGGTCCATCCACCTCACTACAAATAACTCAATTTTGTTTTTTATGGCTGAGTAATCTTCCATTGTATATATGTGCCAGATCTTCTTTATCCATCTATCTGTTGACGGACACTTAGGTTGATTCCAAGTCCTGGCTACTGTAAATACTGCTGCAATGAACATTGTGGTACATGTCTCTTTTTGAACTATGGTTTTCTCAGGGTATATGCCCAGTAGTGGGATTTCTGGGTCATATGGTAGTTCTGTTTTTAGTTTTTTAAGGAACATCCATAATGTTCTCCATAGTGGCTGTATCAATTTACATTCCCACCAACAGTGCAAGAGGGTTCCCTTTTCTCCACACTCTCTCCAGCAGTTATTATTTGTAGATATTTTGATGATAGTCATTCTGACCAGTGTGAGGTGATACCTCACTGTTGTTTTGATTTGTATTTCTCTAATGATTAGAGATGTTGAGCAACCTTTTGTGTGTTTGTTGGCAATCTGTATATCTACTTTGGAGAAATGTCTATTTAGGTCTTCTGCCCATTTTTGGATTGGTTTTTTTTTTTTTTTATTTTGAGCTGCATGAGCTGCTTCTATATTTTGGAGATTAATCCTTTGTCAGTTGCTTCGTGTGCAGATATTTTCCCCCATTCTGAGGGTTGTCTTTTCGTCTTGTTTATGGATTCCTTTGCTGTGTAAAAGCTTTTAAGTTTCATTAGGTCCCACTTGTTTATTTTTGTATTTACTTCCATTTCTCTAGGAGGTGAGTCAAAAGGGATCTTGCTGTGATTTATGTCATAGAGTGGTGTGACTATGTTTTCCTCTAATAGTTTTATAGTGTCTGACCTTTCATTTAGTGCTTTAATCCATTTCAAGTTTATTTTTGTGTATGGTGTTAGGAAGTCTTCTAATTTCATTCCTTTACATGTAGCTATCTAATTTTCCCAGCACCACTTACTGAAGAGGTTGTCTTTTCTCCATTGTATATTCTTGCCTCCTTTATCAAAGATAAGGTGACCATATGTGTATGGGTTTATCTCTGGGCTTTCTATCCTGTTGAATTGATCTATATTTCTGTTTTTGTGCCAGTGCCACAGTCTTGATTACTGTAGCTTTGTAGTATAGTCTGATGTCAGGGAGCCTGATTCCTCCACCTCCATTTTTCTTTCTCAAGATTGCTTTGGCTATTCGGGGTCTTTTGTGTTTCCAAACAAGTTGTGAAACATTTTGTTCTAGATCTGTGAAAAATGCCATTGGTAGTTTGATAGGTATTGCATTGAATCTGTCAATTGCTTTGGGTAGTATAGTCATTTTCACAATGTTGATTCTTCAAATCCAAGAATATGGTATATCAATCTATCTATTTGTTTCATCTTTAATTTCTTTCATCAGTGTCTTATAGTTTACTGCATATAGGTCTTTTGTCTCCCTAGGTAGGTTTATTCCTAGGTATTCTATTCTTTTTGTTGCAATGGTAAATGGGAGTGTTTCCTTAATTTCTCTTTCAGATATTTCATTAAAAGTATATAGGGACGCAAGAGATTTGTATGCATTAAATTTGTATTCTGTGACTTTACCAAACTCACTGAGTAGCTTTAGTAGTTTTCTGGTAACATCTTTAGGATTCTCTATGTATAGTTATCATGTCATCTGCAAACAGTGACAGCTTTAGTCCTTCTTTTCCAATTTGGATTCATTTTATGTCTTTTTTTTCTCTGATTGCTGTGGCTAAAACTTCCAAAACTACGTTGAATAATATTCGTGAATCTGGGAAACCTTGTCTTGTTCCTGATCTCAGTGGAAATGGTTTCAATTTTTCACCATAGAGAACGATGTTGGCTGTAGGTTTGTATGGTCTTTATTATGTTGAGGTAAGTTCCCTCTACGCCTACTTTCTGGAGGGTTTTTTTCATAAATCGGTGTTGAATTTTGTCGAAAACTTTTTCTGCATCTATTGAGAAGATCATATGAATTTTATCCTTCAGTTGGTTTATATGGTGTATCACATTGATTGATTTGCATATATTGAAGAATCCTTGCATTCCTGGGATAAACAACACTTGATCATGGTGCATGATCCTTTTAATGTGTTGTTGGATTCTGTTTGCTAGTATTTTGCTGAGGATTTTTGCATCTATGTTCATCAGTGATATTGACCTGTAGCTTTCTCTCTTTGTGATATCTTTGTCTGGTTTTGGTATCAGGCTGATGGTGGCCTTGTAGAATGAGTTTGGGAGTGTTCCTCCCTGTGCTATATTTTGGAAGAGTTTGAGAAGGATAGGTGTTAGCTCTTCTTTAAATGTTTGATAGAATTTGCCTGTGAAGCCATCTGGTCCTTGGCTTTTGTTTGTTGGAAAATTGTTAATCACAGTCTCAATTTCAGTGCTTGTGATGGGTCTTTTTTTTTTTTTCTATTTCTTTCTGCTTCAGTCTCAGAAGGTTGTTGTTTTCTAAGAATTTGTCCATTTCTTCCAGGTTGTCCATTTTATTGGCATATACTTGCTTGTAGTAATCTCTCATGATCCTTTATATTTCTGAAGTGTCAGTTGTTACTTCTGCTTTTTCGTTTCTAATTCTATTGATTTGAGTCTTCTCCCTTTTTTTCTTGATAAGTCTGGCTAATGGTTTATCAATTTTGTTTATCTTCTCAAAGAATCACCTTTTAGTTTTATTGATTTTTGCTCTTGTTTCCTTCATTTCTTTTTCATTTACTTCTGATATGATATTTATGATTTCTTGCCTTCTCCTAGCTTTGGGTTTTTTTTGTTCTTCTTTCTCTTATTGCTTTAGGTGTAAGGTTAGGTTGTTTATTTCAGATATTTCTTGTTTCTCGATGTAGGATTGTATTGCTATATACTTCCCTCTTAGAATTGCTTTTGCTGCATCCCATAGGTTTTGGGTCATCATGATTTCACTGTCAATTGTTTCTAGGTATTTTTTGATTTCCTCTTTGATTTCTTCAGTGATCTCTTGATTAGAAAGTAGTGTATTGTTTAGCCTCCATGTGTTTGTATTTTTTACAGATTTCTTCCTGTAATTGATATCTAGTCTCATAGCATTGTGGTCAGAAAAGATACTTGATATGATTTCAATTTTCTTAAATATACCAAGGCTTGATTTGTGACCCAAGATGTGATATATTCTGGAGAATATACCATGAGCACTTGAGAAGAAAGTGTATTCTGTTGATTTTGGATGGAATGTCCTATAAATATCAATTAAGTCCATCTTGTTTAATGTGTCTCTTAAATGCTGAATTCTCTTAGCTTTTGCTTATCTGTAAAGGTTTTAATTTCTCTATCAAATCTGAATGAGATCCTTGCTGGGTAGAGTAATCTTGGTTGTAGGTTTTTCTCCTTCATCACTTTATATATTTCCTGCCACTCCCTTCTGGCTTGCAGAGTTTCTGCTGAAAGATCAGCTGTTAACCTTATGGAGGTTCCCTTATGTGTTATTTGTTGTTTTTCCCTTGCTGCTTTTAATATTTGTTCTTTGTATTTAATTTTTGATAGTTTCATTAATATGTGTCTTGGCGTGTTTCTCCTGGGATTTATCCTGTATGGGACTCTCTGTGATTCTTGGACTTGATTAACTATTTCCTTTCCCATATTAGGGAAGTTTTCAACTATAATCTCTTCAAATATTTTCTCAGTCCCTTTCTTTTTCTCTTTTTCTTCTGGGACCCCTATAATTCGTATGTTGGTGCATTTAATGTTGTCCTAGAGGTGTCTGAAAGTGTCCTCAATTCTTTTCATTCTTTTTTCTTTATTCTGCTCTGTGGTAGTTATTTCCACTATTTTTCTTCCATGTCACTTATCCTTTCTTCTGCCTCAGTTATTCTGCTGTTGATTCCTTCTAGAGAATTTTTAATTTCATTTATTGTGTTGTTCATCATTGTTTGTTTGCGCTTTAGTTCTTCTAGGTCCTGGTTAATCGTTTCTTGTATTTTCTCCATTCTATTTCGAATATTTTGGATCATCTTTACTATCATTATTCTGAATTATTTTCAGGTAGACTGCCAATTTCCTCTTCATTTGTTTGGTCTGGTGGGTTTTTACCTTGCTCCTTCATCTGCTGTGTATTTCTCTGTCTTCTCATTTTGCTTAACTTACTGTGTTTGAGGTCTCCTTTTCACAGGCTGCAGGTTCGTAGTTCCTGTTGTTTTAGGCATCTGCACCCAGTGGCTGAGGTTGGTTCAGTGGGTTGTGTAGGCTTCCTGGTGGAGGGGACTAGTGCCTGTGTTCTGGTAGGTGGGGCTGGATCTTGTCTTTCTGGTGGGCAAGGACGTGTCCAGTGGTGTTTTGGGCTGTCTGTGAACTTAGTGTGAATTTAGGCAACCTCTCTGCTAATGGGTGGGATTGTGTTCATATCTTGCTAGTTTTTTGGTATGGGGCGTCCAGCATTGGAACTTGTTGGCCGCTGGGTGGAGCTGGGTCTTAGTGTTGAGATGGAGATCTCTGGGAGAGCTGTCACCGATTCATATTATGTTTGGCGGGGAGGTCTCTGGTGGTCCAATGTCCTGGACTCGGCTCTCCCACCTCTGAGGCTCAGGCCTGACACCTGGCTGGAGCACCAAGACCCTACCAGCCACCAGGCTCAGAAGAAAGGGAAGAAAGAAATGGCAAAATAGTAATAATAAAATAAAAAAGAGAGCAACCAAACCAATAAACAAATCCACCAATGATAACAAGCACTAAAATCTAAACTAAGATAAATGTAAAACTCAGAAACAAATTCATCACAGAAAGCAAGCCCCAAGTCTACTGTTGCCCCCAAAGTCCACTGCTTCAATTTTTGAAACATTCCTTGTCCATTCAGTTATTCCACAGATGCAGGGTTTATCAAGTTGATTGCAGAGATTTAATCTGCTGCTCCTGAGGCTGCATGGAGAAATATCCCTTTCTCTTCTTTGTTTGCCCAGCTCCTAGGTTTCAGCTTCGATTTTGGTCCTGCCTCTGCATGTAAGACCCCTTCAGGCATCTGTTCCCCACCCAGACAGGAAGGGTTTAAAGCAGCGTCTAATTAGGGCTCTCTTGCTCAATCAGGCTGTGGAGAGGGAGGGGTACAGTAGTCATAATTGAGATGCGGGGCAAGCCTGCAGTGACAGAGGCTGGCGTGACATTGCCACAGCCTGAGGTGTGCCATGTATTCTCCCAGGGAAGTTGTCCCTGGATCTCGGGACTCCCTCCCAGGTAGTTGTGGCACACTAGCCCCCTTCAGGCTGTCATCACACAGCCAACCCCAGTAGTCTCCCTGGGACTCAGCAACGGGGGTGCAGAGGGCAAAGTGGAGAGATTCCTGCACAGAGGATCAGTGTCAACCAGCACTCATCAAACTGAGACACTTGTCTGCTCACCCACTGTGGTGGGTGAGCAATGGGTGTTGAGGGTCTGGCTTCGGAAGTCAGATCCCAGGGAGACTACTGGGGTTCGTTGCGTGAAGACAGCCTGAAGGGGGCCAGTGTGCCACAACTAGCTGGAGGGAGACTGGGAAAAAGTCTGGACCTGCTGAAGAGGCAAGAGACCATTGTTCTGGGGTGCACAAAGTAAAGGGATTCCTTCCACATGTGCCCACAGAAGGCAGAGCACCACCTAAGTGAGCTTCACAGACGGGCATGAGCCACAGCTATCAGCTCAGATCACAGAAACAGGCATGAAACGCTAATGCTGCTGCCACTGCCACCAATAATCCTGTGTGCAAACACAGGTCACTACCCACACCCCTCCGGGAGCCTGTGTAGCACACTGCTGCCTGGGTCCCGGGGAGAATACACAGCACATCTCAGGCTGTGGCAATGTCATGCCAGCCTCTGTCACCGCAGGCTTGCCCCGCGTCTCAATTATGACTACTGTACCCCTCCCATTCCACAGCCTGAGTGAGCAAGAGAGCCCTAACTAGACGCTGCCTTAACACCTTCCTGTCTGGTTGGGGAACAGATGCCTGAAGGGGACCTACATACAGAGGCAGGGCCAAATTCGAAGCTGAACCCCAGGAGCTGGGCGAACAAAGATGATAAAGGGATATTTCCCCATGCAGTCTCAGGAGCAGTGGATTAATTCCCTGAAATCAACTTGATAAATCCTGCATCGGGGGAATACTTGAATAGACAATGAATGTTTCAAAAACTGAAGCAGTGGACTTTGGGAGCAACTGTAGACTTGGGGTTTGCTTTCTGCAATGGATTTGTTTCTGAGTTTTACATTTATCTTAGTTTAGTTTTTAGTGCTTGTTATCATTGGTGGATTTGTTTACTGGTTTGGTTACTCTCTTCTTTTTTTAATTTTTTAAACTTTATTATTACAATTTTGCCTTTACTTTCTGCCTTTACTTCTGAGCCTGGTGGCTGGCAGGGTCTTGGTGCTCCAGCCTGGTGTCAGGCCTGAGCCTCGGAGGTGAGAGAGGCGAGTCCAAGACATTGGCCCACCAGAGACTTCCCAGCCACACATAATATCAATTAGCGAGAGTTCTCCCAGAGATCTCCATCTCAACATTAAGACCCAGCTACACCCAACGGCCAGCAAGCTCAAATACTGGATGCCCCATGCCAAACAATGAGCAAGATATGAACACAATTCCACCCATTAGCAGAGAGGCTGTCTAAAGTCATACTAAGTTAACACAGTACGTTAAGCAAAATGAGAAGACAGAGAAACACACAGCAGATGAAGGAGCAAGGTAAAAACTCACCAGACCAAACAAATTAAGAGGAAATAGGCAGTCTACCTGAAAAAGAATTCAGAGCAATGATAGTAAAGATGATCCAAAATCTTTGTAATAGAATGGAGAAAATACAAGAAACGTTTAACGAGGACCAGAAGAACTAAAGCGTGAAGAAACAATGATGAACAACACAATAACTAAAATTAAAAATTCTCTCAAAGTAATCAATAGCAGAATAACTGAGGCAGAAGAACGGGTAAGTGACATGGAAGATAAAATAGTGGAAATAACTACCACAGGGTAGAATAAAGAAAAAAGAATGAAAAGAATTGAGGACAGTCTCAGAGACATCTGGGACAACATTAAACACACCAACATTGGAATTATAGGGGTCCCAGAAGAAGAAGAGAAAAAGAAAGGGTCTGAGAAAATATTTGAAGAGGTTATAGTTGAAAATTTCCCAAACATGGGAAAGGAAATAGTCTACCAGGTTCAGGAAGTGCAGAGAGTCCCATACCGGGTAAATCCAAGGAGAAACACGCCAAGACACATATTAATCAAACTATCAAAAATTATGAAAAAAGAAAAAATATTAAAAAAACAAATGGAAAAACAGCAAATAACATACAAGGGAATTCCCATAAGCTTAACAGTTCATCTTTCAGCAGAAACTCTGTAAGGCAGAAGGGAGTGGCAGGACATATTTAAACTGATGAAAGGGAAAAAGCTACAACCAAGATTACTCTACTCAGCAAGGATCTCATTCAGATTTGACAGAGAAGTTAAAACCTTGGCAGCCAAGCAAAAGCTAAGAGAATTCAGCATTTAAATGATACATTAAAGAAGATAGACTTAATTGATATTTATAGGACATTCCATCCAAAATCAACAGAATACACTTTCTTCTCAAGTGCTCATGGACATTCTCCAGGATATAGCACATCTTGGGTCACAAATCAAGCCTTGGTATATTTACGAAATTTGAAATTGTATCAAGTAACTTTTCCAACTACAACGCTATGAGACTAGATATCAACTACAAGAAAATATCTGTAAAATACACAAAAACATGGAGGCTAAACAATATACTACTTAATAACCAAGAGATCACTGAAGAAATCAGAGGAAATCAAAAAATACCTAGAAATAAATGACAATGAAAACACGACGACCCAAAACCTTTGGGAGGCAGCAAAAGCACTTCTAAGAGGGAAGTTTATTGCAATACAATCCTACCTCAAGACACAAGAAACATCTCAAATAAACAACCAAAACTTACACCTACAGCAATTAAAGACATAAGAACAAAAAAGCCCCAAAGTTAGCAGAAGGAAAGAAATCATAAAGATCAGATCAGAAATAAATGAAAAAGAAATGAAGGAAACAATAACAAAGATCAGTAACACTAAAAGGTGATTCTTTGAGAAGATAAACAAAATTGATAAACCATTAACCAGCCTCATCAGGAAAAAAAGGGAGGAGACACAGATCAATAGAAGTAGAAATGAAAAGGAAGATGTAACAACTGACACTGCAGAAATACAAAGAATCATGAGAGTTTACTACAAGCAACTATATGCCAGTAAAATGGACAACATGGAGGAAATGGACAAATTCTTAGAAAAGCACAACCTTCCGAGACTGAACCAGGAAGAAATAGAAAAAATAAACAGACCAATCACAAGCACTGAAATTGAGACTGTGATATAAAATCTTCCAACAAACAAAAGCCCAGGACCAGATGGCTTCACAGTTGAATTCTATCAATCATTTAGAAAAGAGCTAACACCTATCCTTCTTAATCTCTTCCGAAATATAGCAGAGGGAGGAACACTCCCAAATGCATTTTACGAGGCTTCCATCACCCTGATACCAAAACCAGACAAAGATATCACAAAGAAAGAAAACTACAGGCCAATATCACTGATGAACATAGATGCAGAAATCCTCAACAAAATACTAGCAAACACAATCCAATAACACATTAAAAGGATTATGCACCATGATCACGTGGGGTTTATCCCAGGAATGCAAGGAATCTTCAATATATGCAAATCAATCAATGTGATACACCATATTAACAAATTGAAGGATAAAAACCATATGATCTTCTCAAAAGATGCAGAAAAAGCTTTGGACAATATTCAACACTAATTTACGAAAAAAAACCTCCAGAAAGTAGGGATACAGGGAACTAACCTCAACATAATAAAGGCCATATATGACAAACCCAGAGCCCACATTGTTCTCAATGGTGAAAAACTGAAACCATTTCCACTAAGATCAGGAACAAGACAGGATTGCCCACTCTCACCACTATTATTCAACATAGTCTTGGAAGTTTTAGCTGCAGCAATCAGAGAAAAAACAGAAATAAAAGTAATCCAAATCAGAAAAGAAGGAGTAAAGCTGTCACTGTTTGCGGATGTCATGATCCTATACGTAGAGAATCCTAAAGATGCTACCAGAAAACTGCTAGAATTAATCAATGAGTTTGGTAAAGTTGCAGGATACAAAATTAATGCACAGAAATCTCTTGCATTCCTATACCCTAATGATGAAAAATCTGAAACAGATATGAAGGAAACATTCCCATTTACCATTGCAACTAAAAAAAAAATACCTAGGAATAAACCTACTTAAGGAGACGAAAGAACTGTATGCAGAAAAGTATAATACACTGATTAAAGAAATTAAAGATGAAACAAACGGATGGAGAGATTTACCATGTTCATGGATTGGAAGAATCAACATTGTGAAAATGACTATACTACCCAAAGCAATCTATGGATGCAATGAAATCCCTATCAAACTACCAATGGCATTTTTCACAGAACTAGAACAAAAAAGTTCACAATTTGTATGGAAGCACAAAAGACTCTGAATAGCCAAAACAATCTTGAGAATGAGAAACGGAGCTGGAAGAATCAGGCTCCCAGACTTCAGACTATGCCACAAAGCTACAGTAATCAACACAGTATGGTACTGGCACCAAAACAGAAATAGAGATCAAAGGAACAGGATAGAAAGCCCAGAGATAAACCCACGCACATATGGTCACCTTATGTTTGATAAAAGAGGCAAGAATATACAGTGGAGAAAAGACAGTCTCTTCAATAATTGTTGCCAGGAAAACTGCACAGCTACATGGAAAAGAATGAAATTAGAACACTCCCTAACACCATACAGAAAATAAACTCAAAATGGATTAAAAACATAAATGTAAGGCCAGACACTATAAAAGTCTTAGAGGAAAACATAGGCAGAACATTCTATGACATAAATCACAGCAAGATCCTTTTTGACCCATCTCCTAGAGAAATGGAAATAAAACCTAAAATAAACACATGGGACCTAATGAAACTTCAAAACTTTTGCATAGCAAAGGAAACCATAAACAAGATGAAAAGTCAACCCTCAGAATGGGAGAAAATATTTGCAAATGAAGCAACTGACAAAGGATTAATCTCCAAAATATACAAGCAGCTCATGCAGCTCAATATCAAATAAACAAACAACCCAATCCAAAAATGGGCAGAAGACCTAAATAAACATTTCTCCAAAGAAGATATACAGATTGCCAACAAACACATGAAAGAATGCACAACATCATTAATCATTACCGAAATGAAAATCAAAATTACAATGAGATATCATCTCACACCGGTCAGAATGGCCATCATCAAAAAATCTACAAACAATAAATGCTGGAGAGGGTGTGGAGAAAAGGGAACCCTCTTGCACTGTTGGTAGGAATGTAAATTGATACAGCCACTATGGAGAACAGTATGGAGATTCCTTAAAAAGTTAAAAATAGAACTACTATATGACCCAGGAATCCCACTACTGGGCATATACCTTGAGAAAACCATAATTCAAAAAGAGTCGCATACCACAATGTTCACTGCAGCTCTATTTACAGTAGCCAGGACATGGAAGCAACCTAAGTGTCCATCGACAGATGAATGGATAAAGAAGATGTGGCACATATGTACAGTGGAATATTACTCAGCCATGCAAAGAAACGAAACTGAGTTATTTGTAGTGAGGTGGATGGACCTAGAGTCTGTCATACAGAGTGAAGTAATTCAGAAAGAGAAAAAAATATCGTATGCTAACACATATATATGGAATCTAGAAAAAAAATGGTCATGAAGAACCTAGGGGCAAGATGGGAGTAAAGACCCAGACCTACTAGAGAATGGACTTGAGGATACGTGGAGGGGGAAGGGTAAGCTGGAACAAAGTGAGAGAGTGGCATGGACATACATACACTACCAAACGTGAAATAGATAGCTAGTGGGAAGCAGCCTGATAGCACAGGGAGATCAGATCGGTTCCTTGTGACTGCCTGGAGGGGTGGGATAGGGAGAGTGGGAAGGAGGGAGATTCAAGAGAGAAGAGATATGGGGACATATGTGTATGTATAACTGATTCACTTTGTTATAAAGCAGAAACTAACACACCATTGTAAAGCAATTATACTCCAATAAAGATGTTTAAAAATCAAACAAACAAACAAACAACCCAATCCAAAAATGGGCAAAAGACCTAAATAGACATTTCTCCAAAGAAGATATACAGATTGCCAGCAAACACATGAAAGGATGCTCAACATCCCTAATCATTAGAGAAATGCAAATCAAAACAACAGTGAGGTATGACCTCACACCAGTCAGAATGGCCATCCTCAAAATATCTACAAACAATAAATGCTGGAGAGGGTGTGGAGAAAAGGGAACCCTCTTGCACTGTTGGTGGGAATGTAAATTGATACAGCCATTATGGAGAACAGTATGGAGGTTCCTTAAAAACTAAAAATAGAACTACCATACCATCCAGAAATCCCACTACTGGTCATATACCCTGAGAAAAGCGTAATTCAAAAAGAGTCATGTACCACAATGTTCTCTGCAGCTCTATTTACAATAGCCAGAACATGGAAGCAACCTAAGTGTCCATCATCAGATGAATGGATAAAGAAGATGTGGCACATATATACAATGGAATATTACTCAGCCATACAATGAAACGAAATTGAGTTATTTGTAGTGATGTGGATGGACCTAGAGTCTGTCATACAGAGTGAAGTAAGTCAGAAAGAGAAAATCAAATACCATATGCTAACAGATATATATGGAATCTTAAAAAAAAATAAAAGTTTCTGAAGAACCAAGGGGAAGGATAGGAATAACGATGCAGACCTAGAGAATGGGCTGTGAACACAGGGAGGGGGAAGGGTAAGCTGGGACGAAGTGAGAGAGTGGCATGGACTTATATGTACTACTTATATGTACTACTACTTTTTAATTATAAAATAGCCAGCTAGTGGGAAGCAGCCAGATAGCACAGGGAGATCAGCTCAGGGCTTTGTGATCACATAGAGGGGTGGGATAAGGAGGGTGGGAGGGAGATACAAGAGGCATGAGATATGGAAGTATATGTATATGTATAGCTGATTCACTTTGTTATAAAGCAGAAACTAACACACCATTTTAAAACAATTATACTCCAATAAAGATGTTAAAAAAAAACAGAAAAACAAAACAAAACAAAAAACTTAAATTTGAACACACCCTAAAGTTCTACATTTTACTCTCCCTCCCCACATTTTCTGCATTTGATGTCACCATTTACATCTTTAATATAGTATATTCATTAAGAAATTATTTAAGCTGTATTGAATACTTTTGCCTTATAAGTTTTATACTACAATTATAACTAATTTACACACCACCATTAGAATATTAGAGTATTCTGAATTTAACTATACATCTACCTTTACCAGTGAGTTTATACTTTCATATATTTTCATGACACTTATTAACTTCCTTTCATTTCAGCTGGAAAAACTCCCTTTAACCTTTCTTATAAGGCTCGTTTAGTTATGGTGAACTCTTTCATCCTTTGTTTGGCAAAATTTTTATCTCTTCTTCAATTCCAAAGAC
This sequence comes from Balaenoptera physalus, assembly GCF_965194825.1. Taxonomy (NCBI): domain Eukaryota; kingdom Metazoa; phylum Chordata; class Mammalia; order Artiodactyla; family Balaenopteridae; genus Balaenoptera; species Balaenoptera physalus. The sequence goes on from NC_138903.1 coordinate 45,815,632, forward strand.
AGCTTTGCCGGGTAAAGTATTCTTGTTTGGCATTTTTTTCTTTCAGTACTCCCTTTTGACCTGCAAGATTTCTGCTGAAAAATCCACTGATGTCCTTAAGGGGGTTCCCTTGTATATAACAAGTCAGTTTTCTCTTGTTGCTTCTAAGATTACCTGTGTCTTTAACTTTGGACAATTTCAATATGTCTCAGCATGGGTCTCGTTTGATTTATATTTTTGTTATCATTTGGGTTTCCTGCATCTGGATTTTTGTTTCTTTCCCCAGGTCTGAATAAGCTTCATAACCCTTTCTGTCTCTCTCTTCTCTTCTGAGACACTTATAATTCATATATTGATCCACTTGATAGTGTCTCATAAGTCCTTTAAACTATCTTCACTATTTTCATTCTTTTTTCTTTTTGCTCCTCTGATTGGAAGATTTCTCCTGGCCTGTCTTTTAGTTCTCTGATCTTTTCTTCCACTTGATCTAATCTGATTTTGAATCCTTCAATTGAAATTTTCAGTTTAGTTACTGTTTTCAACTCTATGATTTCTGTTTGGTACTTTTAAATATTTTCTCTTTGTTGAAATTCTCACTTTGTTCATGCATTGTTCTCCTGACCTGGTGAGTATATTTATGACCATTATTTTGAACTCTCTGTCAAGTAAATCGCTTATTTCTATTTCATTAAAGTTGGTTTCTGGAGATTTATCTTGTTCTTTTGTTTGGAACATACTCTCCCACTTCTTTATTTTCCTTGACTGTGTTGGGTTTTGCACATTAGGTGAAACAGCGATATCTCCTAATTTTGACAGACTGGCCTCATGTAGGTGATGAACTTCATCAATCAGCCCAGCCTGAGCTCCTGGTTGCTTTTCAAACCTTTCTGTTTGTCCAAGCTGCCATCTTTGTTCTTAGTGGCTCCCAGTAGATTAAGATTACCAAGACCTTTCAGGGTCCCAAATGCTTGGGAATGCCTACATTCTTGTTCAGGCTCCTAAAGGACTACTAATTGACTACCCCTTCAGCTTCCTGATGCAGATTAATTAGAAGTTCACCTTTTAGGATGCAGGTGGGAATGTCAGAAACTTAGATATGCAGTTTGGCCTCTGTCAGGGAGAAACCAAGAGCTGGGTGTTTGTACCTACTCACTTAGTCTTGAGCCAGAGGGAATAGACATTGGAGTGCTTATGCACTCTTATAGAACCACCTCTTTTTGTGTGTATTCCTAGGGGATTCGTGAATGCCAAGCCCCATCATCTCCCAGAAATAAGTAATTTGGGAGCTCATTCCCCAGGTGGCAGCCATAACAGTTAGGGTGCTAGATTTATGGGAAAATTCCTTCCAAAAAGAAGCTGGATATTTGATTGTACTGTTGGAGTGAGCCAGTGGGAGAAGGTGGGGAACATGGCCACCAGCTCTTTCTGGCTCCTGGGAGGATCACAGTCAGCTCTCACATGCAGGCTGATGAGAAGCCAGACCTTCAGGCAACAGCTGGGAAAGTATGCAGTCAAACTTCTTCCAGGGAGAACTTGGGAAATGGGTGTTTTTGTTGTTCCCTCTGTGCTGAGCCTGGGGATATAGCTTCAGGAAGTGCTTATGCACCCACTTAAAAACTGATTCTTTGTTTAATATGATTAATATGGTCCTGTGGCACTAGTGAGTGCCAAGCCCCATTGGCTATCAAAGCTAAGAAGACTCATCCATTGGGTGGAAGCTGTAAAAGTGGGGATGCTTGCTGTGTGCACAAGCTCCTTCCAGGAAAAAGCTAGTGACTTAGTTTTGTTGGAATGAACTGGAGAGAGAAGGTAGCGGATGTGCTCACCAGGTCTTTCAGGCTTCAGGGAGGATCTCAGTCAGCTCTCAGATACAGGCTGAGAAGAAGCTGGATCCTCAGGCTGCAGCTGGGAAAAGACACAGTCATAACTCTTCCAGGGAAAAACTAGGAGACTGGCATTTTTTTCCTGCTCCATCTGCACTGAGTTTGGGGAGGCGATAGCTGCAGGATGTGTTCATATGCCCATTTAACAACTGCTTTTCTCTTTGCTATGATCCTATGAGACTCATAAATGCTGAGCCCTATTGGATCTCAGAGCTAGGTGATTTGAGTGGCAGACTTAAAAACTGGACACTAAGAGGGGGATTAAGATGGTAGAGTAAGAGGATGTGGGACTCACCTCCCTCCACGAACACATCAAAAATACATTTACATGTGTAACAATTCTTATGAGAAACTAACTGGAAACTGGAAAAGTAACTCTTATACAACCAAGGCTATAAGAAAGATACACACGTAATTGGGTAGGATGAAAAGAAAAACATTGGGTCAGGACCTATGCCCCTGGGAGGGGACTAAGAGGAAAAGGGAGATTGCACAGGTGGACACTCACCCTGGAGAGTGAGTGGGTTAAGCCACAGACTGGGTGTCCCAGTCCTGGGGACCTATGCATAGGAGACAAGCCCTCTTGCCTGCTTGTAGAATCACTGGGATAGATAGAAAAGCTGGAGATGCATAGACTCCACTTATGAGGAGTGTGTAGGTGCTGGCTTGCCACCAGACAGGATGGAGAAAGGTGTGTCCTAGTGGCTGCCACCTCACTGCACTCCTCAATCCAAACTGAGCGAACACTCACTCCATGCCATAGGTTGGAACTGAATCTATGGTGGCCAGGACCTGGGAAAATACTCAATCTAGGAACAGAGGTAACCTGGGGGACCAAGGTGTGGTCCAAGTGAGGCATCAGTGGCCATTGTTGGCACTAGCTCAGACAGCATTACAGAAGCAGCCCAGACTTCTGACTGCCACTTGAATTCCCACAATCACCATGCCCGTTCCCCAGCCCCAGCCAAGCAAGTGCTCCAGTCAAGGCCACTCCATGCCGCAACCTAACACTAGAGCTAGGATGACCACAACAGGGGAGAAGGCTGTGTCTGAGCATAGCTACAGATGCCTATACAGGCAGACCATCAGACCTCAGTAAGCACTCCCCTCCTTTGGGGCAAAGGCCACAGTGCAGGAAGAAGGAAAAACACACAAAGGAAACAGAGCCAGTTTGAGCCTGATCCTCAAGGCTTCCACTCTAGCAATTTGGGAGCAGACCCTGCCCCTGACAGGGTGGTAATGGCCACTGAGCAGAGAGGAAATCCTGCCTCACACCCTGCACAGACTCTAGCTCCTCCATCAAAAGCCACACCCCCTACCAAAGTGGTGGTGGCCAGGACATGATGAGGAAAGACATGACTGGTGTCCACATCAAATCCATCCCTCACACCAGGGGCATTGGGCATATACAGTCTACATAGGGACATGTCCACCTAAGAACAACCCTTCAAGACCACAATAGATAACTCTTTCAGCTAAATTCTTAGAGACAGAGAAAGTTAAGTAGAATAAAAAGTCAGAGGAACTACTCTCAATTGAAAGAGCAAGAGAAAATCCTTGAAAAAATAAATAGTGAAATAGAGATAATCTGTCTACCAGACAATATATTGAAAACACTGATAATAAAAATGCTAAGTGAATTAAGAAAGAGAATTGATCTGAGCACAGGTCATTTTAACAAACAACTAGAAACTATAAAGAAGACCCAATCAAAAATAGATAATTCAATTTCTGAGATAAAAGGCACACTAGAAGCAATGAATGGCAGACTAAATGACACAGAAGAATGCATAAGTGATCTGGAAGATAGAATAATGGGAATCACCCAATCAGAACAGCAGACAGAAAGACAAATTTTAAAAAATGAAAGCAACATATGACATCTATGGGATAACATAAAACGTGCCAACGTTTGCATCATAAGAGTTCCAAAGGAGAAGAGAGAAGGGGATCAAAAATGTATTTGAAGAAATTATGGCTGAAAACTTCCCAAACTTAAAGAAGGAAACAGATACCCAGATACAGGAAGCACAGAGGGTTCCAAAAAAAGGTGACCCCAAACAAACCTACACCAAGTCATATCATAATTAGAATGGCAAAATTTAAAGATAAAGAGAGGTTCTGAAGGTAGCAAGAGAAGAACAAAGAGTCATATACAAGGGAATCCCCATAAGGCTATCAGCTGATTTCTCTGCAGAAACTTTGCAGAGCAGAAGGGAGTGGCATGATATATTCAAAGTCCTGAAATGGAAAAACTTACAACCTAGGATACCCTACTTAGCAAGATGATCAGTTAGAATAGAAGGAGAGATAAAGAACTTCTCAGACAAGCAACAATTAAAGAATTCAGCAATACTAAATCTATCCTAAAATAAATATTGCAGGATCTTCTCTAAATGGAAAAGAAGTAAGAATCTATAGAAAAGGGAAAATCCCAGTAGGAAAGGCAAATATATAGTAAGAATAGAAGATCACTTAAACCAGAACATAGATTAAAAGACAAAAAAATTGCAAAAGTAAATATAACTATAACAAAAAGTAAAGGTATAAGCATGAAGATGTAAAATATGACATCAAAAACACAAAATGTGGTGGAGGGGAGTAAAAAGTGTAGATCTTTTAGACTGTGTTTGAACTTAAATACTATCAGTTTAAAGCAAGTACCTATAACTATGGGTCAACATATGTGAACTCCATGGTAACCACAAATCAGAAACTTACAATAGATACACAATAACCACAAAGAAAGAAACTCAATCATACTACAAAAGAAAAGCATTAAACCACAATGGGAGGAGAAAAAGATGAAGAAATGAAGAGAGGAACTACAAAAACAACTGGAAAACAAGTAATAAAATGGCAATAAGTACATAACTATCAATAATTACTTTAAATGTCAGTGGACTAAATACTCTGATCAAAAGACATAGAGTGGGCTGATTGGATAAGAAAACTAGACCCTTCAATATGCTGCCTACAAGAAACTCACTTCAAGGTGAAAGACACACAGACTAAAAGGGGATGGAAAAACATATTTTATGCAAACAAATGACAAGGAAGCAGAGGTAGCAATACTCAGACAAAATAGACTTTAAAACAAAGGCTATAATGAAAGACAAAGAAGGGCATTATATAATGATAAAGGGATAAATACAAGAAGAGAATATTACACTTGTTAACATATACACACCCAATACAGGAGCACCTAAATACATAAAGCAAATACTAACAGACGTAAAGGGAGAAACTGACAATAATACAATAATAGTAGGAAAATTGAACATCCCACTGACACTAATGGACAGATCGCCCAGACAGAAAATCCATAAGGCAACAGTGGTCTTAAATGACACAGTAGACCATTTGGACTTAATTTATATCAAGACATTACATCTAAAAACAAAAAGCAGAATACATAATCTTTTCAAACGCACATGGAATGTTCTCCAAGATAGATCACATACTAGGTCTCAAAACAAGCCTCAGCAAATTTAAGAGGATAGAAATTATATCAAGCATTATTTCTGACCATGACAGTATAAAACTAGAAATCAATTACAGAAAGAAAAATGGGAAAAGAAAAAACATGTGGAGACTAAAATACACGCTACTAAAAAACCAACAGTCAATGATGAAATGAAAGAAGAAATCAGAAAATACCTCAAGACAAATGAAAATTGAAACACAACTTTCCAAAATTTCTGGAATGCAGCAAAAGCAGTTTTAGGAGGGAAGTTCATAGAGATATAGGCCTTCCTCAAGAAACAAGAAAAATCTCAAATAAACGACCTAAACTACCACCTAAAAGAATTAGAAAAAGAAGAACAAACAAACCCCAAAGTCAGCAGAAGGAAGGAAATAATAAAGCTCAGAGAGAAAATAAATACAATAGAAATTTAAAAAACAGAAAAGATTGATGAAACCAAGAGATATTTTTAATAAACATTTTATAAATTTGTTTTAAATTTTGTACTAATAGATGTCTCTAAATCTTGCATCCAACAAATGCAAAACACATATTCTTCCATGATGCATATACATAACAATTGCAAACAACTTGTCTATTAGAAAAATTTCAACAAATTTCCAAAGGTTGATATTGAACAGGAGGGGTTCTTCAACTACAATGGATTTAAGGGGTTTTTTAAATTTAATTTAATTTATTTTTTTATACAGCAGGTTCTTATTAGTTATCCATTTTATACATATTAGTGTATATATGTCAATTCCAATCTCCCAGTTCATCACACCACCACCACCCCACCTGCAAAGAGGTATTTTTTTGAAAGGATAAACAAAATCAACAAACTTCTAGACAGGATCACCAAGAAGAAAAGAGAGCACCCAAATAAACAAAATAAGAAAGGAAAGAGAAGAAATAACAACTGATACTACAGAGATACAAAAAATCATAAGAGAATACTATGAACAGTTATATGCCAACAAAGACTCAATATGATAAAGATAGCATTTCTTCTCATGTCGGTCTATAGGTTTAATGCAATTCCTATAAAAATCTCAGCAGGACATTTTGTAGATATAGACAAGCAGATTCTAAATTAATATGGAAAGGCATTAGAATATCAAAAATAATTTTGAACAAAGAATAAAGTTTGAGGAATAAGACAATCTGATTTTAAGAATGACTATGAAGTGTTTCTCAATCTCAGTACCATTGACATTTAGGCCAACTGACGTTTAGCAACCCCACCACCACCTCCAATTGTGACAACCAAAATATCTCCAGCTATTGCTAAATGTCTCTTAGGAGCAATATTATCTCTCATCAAGAACCACTTAGTATAGTAATAGAGACAGTGTGGTATTGGCAAATATATAGACATATAGACCAATGGAAGAGAATAGAGATTTGATAAGCTGAGAAACAGATCCACACAAATATGGGCATTTGATTTTAACAACAGTGCAAAACAAATAAATAAGAGAGGACAGTATTTTCAAAAAATGTTGTTGGAGCAATTAGACATCCATGTGCAAAAAAAAAATTGAACCTTGAATTAAACCACTCACCTTATACAATATTTAAGTTAATATAGATTATAAATCTAAATATCAATGTAATATTATAAAAAGGAGAGAACATAGAATAAATTGTTGCTTGAATTAGGCAAAGAGTTCTTATATATAACAGCGAAAGCATCATTTGATAAATTGAACTTCATTAAAATTTTAAAATTATGCTTTGCAAAAGCCACTGTTAAGAGAATTAAAACACAGGCTACAGACTGAGAGAAAATATACAAATCACATATTTAACAAAGAGCTTGTATCCAGAATATATTTTTAAAACCCTCAAAATTCAATACTAAAACAAACAAGAACATTTGAAAATGGGCAAGAGACTTGAACAGACACTTCAACAAAGACAAATAAGAATGTGAAAAGATATACAACATCATTAGGTAAATGCAAATTAAAACCACGATGAACTACTACTACTTGCCTGAATGTCAAGGATGTGGAGAAAATGGTTCTCTCGTACACTGTATGATAGAGATTTCTGTGGTGATGGAAAGGGAACACTTATTTGGCAATGACTCCAGACAATTTTGATTGTCACAACCCGGTGCAGGGGGGAGGTGGTGGCTGCTACTCGCACTTCGTGGGCATAGGCCAAGGATGCTTCTAAGCATCCTACAGTGCACAGAAAAACTCTCCACAACAAAGAAGTATCCCGCCCAATATATCAATAGTGCCAAGATTGAGAAATTCTGCTATGAAGAAATGGCACAAGGAAGTTTTGGAAATGATGGCACAGTTGTCTATTCTGACTGTGGCAGTGGTTACGTAAATGAGTGCGTGTTTTAAAATTCATAGGACAAAGGGAAGAGATCAATTTCAATGTATGACGATTTTTAAAATAAAATAAATTAAAAATGTTATACCACCTGAGTTGTAGCCCCAAATAAAGCAGATGGGAGCTATTCAATACTGGTCTAAATATATAAGAACAATAATCAGAGGGGCAAACCAGAAGGTGCAAAATGCTGTCAAAGTATGCACAATGTTCTATAGCCCAAGTCCAAGATTTTTATGCACAATAAGTTGAGAAACTTTGAACGCTAGCATACAAATTCATATCCAATGACTCTAAACCCATAATGTTTCTGAAAATCTATTGTTTTAAAAACTTAGAGGGCTCTTTCAGGATCTAATATCTCCCAAGTTAAAAAATATTTAAACAAATTTCTTCTCTTTCTTGTTTCACTTCCATTTATTTTATTATAGTCTTAAAATGTTACTTTAATACATTTGATTCTAAATAGAATGTAGGCTATGTAGGCTATAAGCCTATTGTTGTCAAATTCATTTCTGTCAAGTTATCTTTCTTTCTAGCTATCCACATATTAATCTATACTTTTATTTCACATGTGAAAAGAAATATGTATCAGTAAATTTTTTAAATTAAACTTTTAATTTTGAGGTGACTGTAGATGCTCATAAAGTAAGATTTTTAGATTTGCTTTTTAAAAATTTAGCATAATGCTTTTTTTTTCTTTCAGCATAATGCTTTTAAGATTCATACATGTCGTTGCTTATAAATTGTTAGCTCGTTTTTATTGCTGAGTAGTATTGCATGGTATGGATGTACCACCATTTGTTTACCCATTCACCCATTGAAGGACATCAGAGTCATGTCCAATTTTTAGCTACTATGAATAAAGGTTCTATGAACATGCATGTACAGGTTTTTGCATTATCCTAAATTTCCAATTCCCTTGGATAAATGCCCAAGAGTGGAATTTCTGAGTCATATGATAGTTGCAGATTTAGATATATTCACTGAGTTAAACTCACATATAATAGATTTCATCATTTTATAGTGTACAGTTGAGTAGTTTTTAGTATATTAACAAAGTTATGTATTCATCACCACTAACTTTTCCAAAAAATTTTCATCACCCCAAAAAGAAAGCCATCAGCAGTCATTTCCCATTCCCCCTTTCCTTTGTACCCTGGCAACCACTTGACTAGTTTCTGTTTTTGTAGTGACATGCTTGCATTACCTTCATTTCCTTTTGTGTATATTCTATAGATATTGTCTTTGTGATTACCGTAGGGATTATATAAACATCTTAAAGTTATAACTATCTAAGCTGATAACAACTTAACTTCAGTGGTATAAAAAACTCTACTCCTTTACAACTCCATCCCCACTTTATGTTATTCATGTCAAAATTTACATCTGTACATGTTGGGAACCCATTAACATAGATATATATAGTTGCTTTTTATACTTTAATCTTTTAAATCTTATAAAAGAATTAATACTGGATTTATGAACCAAAATTACAGCATTACAGATTTTTATATTTGCATATATATGCATTTTTGTATTTGTGTGTGTGTGTGTATATATATATATATATATATATATCCTTGATGGAGCACTTTATGTTTTTGTATGGCTTCAGGTTACTGTCTAGCCTCCTTTCATTTCTACTTTAAAGGACTCCTTTTGGCATTTCTTGTGGGTCATTTCTAGTGGTAATGAAATCCCTCAGTTTTTGTTTATGTGAGAAAGTCTTAATTAGTCCTTCATTTTTGAAGGACGGAGTTGCTGTATACAGTATTCTTTTTTTTTTTAACAACTGTTTTAATTAATTAATTTATTTATTTATTTATGGCTGTGTTGGGTCTTCGTTTCTGTGCGAGGGCTTTCTCTAGTTGCGGCAAGCGGGGGCCACTCTTCATCGCGGTGCGCGGGCCTCTCACTATCGCGGCCTCTCCTGTTGCGGAGCACAGGCTCCAGACGCGCAGGCTCAGTAGTTGTGGCTCACGGGCCTAGTTGCTCCGCGGCATGTGGGATCTTCCCAGACCAGGGCTCGAACCCGCGTCCCCTGCATTGGCAGGCAGATTCTCAACCACTGCACCACCAGGGAAGCCCTGTATATAGTATTCTTGGTTGATAGTTTTTTCCTTTCAGCACTTTGAATGTATTAACTCACTTCCTTCTAGTCTGCAAGGCTTCTGCTGAGATTTGCATTGATAATCTTACAGAGGCTTCATTGTATGTGATGAGTCAGTTTTTTCTTGCTGTTTTTAAGATTCTCTCTTTGTCTTTGAATTTTGACTGTTTAATTATAATATGCCTCAATTGAGTCTTTTTGAGTTTATCCTACTTAGAGTTCACTTAGCTTCTTGTATTTGGATATCCTTTTCCTTCCTGAGATTTGGAAAGTTTTTAACCAATTATTTTTTTAAAAAAGCTCTCAGCTCCTTTTTCTCTCTCTTCTCCTGCTGGGATGCACATAAAGAATATACTGATCCATTCAATAGTTTCTTATAAGTTTTTTAGGCTCTATTTGCTTTTCTTCATTCTTTTTTCTTTTGCTCTTCTGACTCAATAATTTCAAATGACCTGTCTTCACTGATTTTTTTTCTACCTGATCAAATCTGCTGTTGAACACCTCTAGTGGATTTTTCAACTCAGTTATTGTATTCTTCTTTTCTAAATTTTCTGTTTCGTTCTTCTTAATAATTTTAACCTCCTTACAGATATTCTCATTTTGTTGGTGTCATTTTCCTGATTTTGTTTAGTTATCTGTCTGAGTTCTCTTTTACCTCACTGAGTATTTTTTAAACAGTTGTTTTAAATTTTTTGTCAAGTAAGTCAGAGGCCTACATTTCTTTAGGCTGATTTCTAGAGATTTGTTCCTTTGAATGGGCCATCTTTTTCTGTTTCTTTGAATGCTTTGTGATATTTTGTTGAGATTTTGGCATTTGAAAAAATTGCCACCTCTCCAAACCTTTATGGACTAGTTTTGTGGAAGGGAAGAGCTTCACTGACCAGTCCATCTTAAAGGCTCAATGTTCTTTTAAGCCTTTTTTTAAAAAACATTTTTATTGGAGTATAATTGCTTTACAATGGTGTGTTATTTTCTGCTTTATAACAAAGTGAATCAGTTATACATATACATATATCCCCATATTTCTTGCCTCTTGCGTCTCCCTCCCTCCCACTCTCCCTATCCCACCATTCTAGCTGGTCACAAAGCACTGAGCTGATCTCCCTGTGCTATGTGACTGCTTCCCACTAGCTATCTATTTTACATTTGGTAGTGTATATATGTCCATATATACACTACCACTCTCTCACTTTGTCCCAGCTTACCCTTCCCCCTTCCCGTGTCCTCAAGTCCATTCTCTAGTAGGTCTGCGTCTTTATTCCCGTCTTGCCCCTAGGTTCTTCATGAACGTTTTTTTTTTTTTTTAGATTCCGTATATATATGTTAGCATACGGTATTTGTTTTTCTCTTTCTGACTTACTTCACTCTGTATGAGAGACTCTAGGTCCATCCACCTCACTACAAATAACTAAATTTCGTTTCTTTGTATGGCTGAGTAATATTCCATTGTATATATGTGCCACATTTTCTTTATCCATTCATCTGTTGATGGACACTTAGGTTGCTTTCATGTCCTGGCTATTGTAAATAGTGCTGCAATGAACATTGTGATACCTGACTCTTTTTGAATTATGGTTTTCTCAAGGTATATGCCCAGTAGTGGGATTGCTGGGTCGTATGGTAGTTCTATTTTTAGTTTTTTAAGGAACCTCCATATTGTTCTCCATAGTGGCTGTATCAATTTACATTCTCACCAACAGTGCAAGAGGGTTCCCTTTTCTCCACACCCTCTCCAGCGTTTATTGTTTGTAGATTTTTTAAAACATCTTTATTGCAGTATAATTGCTTTACAATGGTGTGTTAGTTTCTGCTTTATAACAAAATGAATCAGCTATACATATACATATGTTCCCATATCTCTTCCCTCTTGCATCTCCCTCCCTCCTACCCTCCTATCCCACCCCTCTAGGTGGTCACAAAGCACCGAGCTGATCTCCCGGTGCTACGCGGCTGCTTTCCACTAGCTATCTATTTTACGTTTGGTAGTGTATATATGTCCATGCCACTATCTCAACCTGTCACATCTCACCTCTCCCCCTCCCCATATCCTCAAGTCCATTCTCTAGAAGGTCTGTGTCTTTATTCCCGTCTTGCCACTAGGTTCTTCATGATCTTTTTTTCCCCCTTAGATTCCATATATATGTGTTAGCATACTGTATTTGTTTTTCTCTTTCTGACTTACTTCACTCTGTATGACAGACTCTAACTCCATCCACCTCATTACAAATACCTCCATTTCATTTCTTTTTATGGCTGAGTAATATTCCATTGTATATATGTGCCACATCTTCTTTATCCATTCATCTGATGATGGACACTAAGGTTGCTTCCATGTCCTGGCTATTGTAAATAGAGCTGCAATGAACATTTTGGTACATGACTCTTATTGAATTATGGTTCTCTCAACATATATGCCCAGTAGTGGGATTTCTGGGTCGTATGGTAGTTCTATTTTTAGTTTTTTAAGGAACCTCCATACTGTTCTCCATAGTGGCTGTATCAATTTACATTCCTACCAACAGTGCAAGAGGGTTCCCTTTTCTCCACACCCTCTCCAGCATTTGTTGTTTGTAGATTTTCTGATGATGGCCATTCTGACCAGTGTGAGATGATATCACATTGTAGTTTTGATTTGCATTTCTCTAATGATTAATGATGTTGAGCATTCTTTCATGTGTTTGTGGGCAATCTGTATATCTTCTTTGGAGAAATGTCTATTTAGGTCTTCTGCCGATTTTTGGATTGGGTTGTTTGTTTTTTTGATATTGAGCTGCATGAGTTGCTTGTAAATTTTGGAGATTAATCCTTTGTCAGTTGCTTCATTTGCAAATATTTTCTCCCATTCTGAGGGTTGTCTTTTCATCTTGTTTATGGTTTCCTTTGCTGTGCAAAAGCTTTTAAGTTTCATTAGGTCCCGGTTGTTTATTTTTGTTTTTATTTCCATTTCTCTAGGAGGTGGGTCAAAAAGGATCTTGCTGTGATTTATGTCATAGAGTGTTCTGCCTATATTTTCCTCCAAGAGTTTGATAGTGTCTGGTCTTACATTTAGTTCTTTAATCCATTTTGAGTTTATTTTTGTGTATGGTGTTAGGGAGTGTTCTAATTTCATTCTTTTACATGTAGCTGTCCAGTTTTCCCAGCACCACTTATTGAAGAGGCTGTCTTTTCTCCACTGTATATGCTTGCCTCCTTTATCAAAGATAAGGTGACCATATGTGCGTGGGCTTATCTCTGGGCTTTCTATCCTGTTCCATTGACCTCTATTTCTGTTTTTGTGCCAGTACCATACTGTCTTGATTACTGTAGCTTTGTAGTATAGTCTGAAGTCCGGGATAACTCTTTTTTGATATGTTTCTACACTGGGCTTATGTTTTTCTTTTATTCCAGTTCTCAGTGTATACAGCTGCTTTTAAATGGGTTGATTTCCTTAAGAGTTTCACCCCTGCTTCTTTTCAGAAGCCTTGGTTTTCTATTGTATTCCTCTGCTCATAACATCTACCCCCTGGTGCCTGTGGTTCTGCGGGTCCCCTAAGCTCTGTTGCATACATCACTACTCTCTGTCTCCCAAATTACTTTCCAAACCATGTCATAATACATATTAGTGCCCTCAGTCACAGGACACAAAAACTAGTCTCTTCGACATCTCTGAGCAGAGACCACTGCAAGCAAGTTACACCTCTTTTCCTTCCCTCCTGAGGGAGGAACTGGGAATTGGGAAGTTTCTTCCCGACCATGCTGTGCTGAGCTAAGGAGGAGATGGGGCAAGAGTGAACAAAATGTCATGAAATTTCTTACCATCTTAATTGTGGCTTTTCCTTATTTAGATGTTTGTTTGGTTGCTGCTGCTTCTCACCTGGTTTCTAGAGTTCTCAAAGTTATTTTGGTTTATATATTTTGGTTTACTCAGTGTTTCTGTGGAAGACTGAATGCTTAGAGCTTCTTAGTTAATCTTTTTGCTGACATCACTCTCTCTTCTTTAGGCTTTTGATATGGTGGATTTTATTGGTTGATTTCAGAATGCTGCACCAACCTTGAATACTTGAAATAAATCCTACTTGGTTATAATGTAGAATTCTCTTTATACATCTCTGAAATTGATTTGCTACTATTTCATGGAGAATTTTTGCCTCTACTCTCATGAAAGTTATTTATGTAGAGTTTTCTGGTTTTGTACTATTTTTGCCTGAATTTAGTACCAGAGTAATACTGGCCTCATAAAATTAGTTTGGAACTGTTTCTTCCATTTTCTGTAAGAGATTGTATAAAATCAATACTAATTGTTTAAATATTTGGTTATGTTCTTATGTGAAGCCCTCTGGGCTTATAGTTTTCTTCTTCAGGAGCTTTTACATTACAAATAATGTTCTTTAATAGTTATATATCTCTTTAACCTTGGTTTAATTTTGACATCTTGTAGTTTTGAGGAATTGATCTATTTCTTCTAAGTTGTGGATTTTATGAGTGTTAAGTTGTCACATTCCCTGTTATCCTTATAAAGCTTGCAGGATCTATAGTGTTATCCCTTATTTTATTCTTGATATAAGAAATTCATATCTTCTCTCCTTTTATATGTGTCACTTTTGCTAAAGTTTTGTCAATTTTATTGATATTTTCAATGAATCAACTTCTTGTTGCATTGATTTTCTGTATAATTTCCCTCTTTTCACTGTTACTGTTTTCTACTTTCTTCTTTATTATTTCCTTCCTTCCACTTATTTGTGTTAACTTTGTTCTTCTTTTCCTAGTTTCTGGAGATAGAAACTTAGGTCACTGATTTTAGACCTTCACTCTTTCTAATGTAAGCATTTAGTGCTATAAATTTCCCTCTCATCATCACTTTAGTTGTATCCCACATAATGTTGATATGTTGCATTTTTATTTTCTTTCACATCTGTGTATTTAAAATTTTTCCTTTGAGACTTATTTGATCCACAGATTATGTAGAAGTATATTGTTTGATTTCTAAGTATGCATACATTTTCTGTTGCTTTTTCTTTTATTGATTATTATTTTATTCCTTTATGGTTGGTGAACATACTCTGTATAAAGTCAATTCTTTTAATGTTGTTGAGGTTTGTCTCCAAGGTATGAGCCATCTTGTTGAAAATTCCACGGGTACTTGAAAAGAATGTGTTTTCTGCTGCTGTTAAGTGGAAAGTTCTCTGTATATACATCCATTACATTATTTTTGTTTATTATATTATTCAGTTCTTCTATATCCTTACAGATATTCTGTCTCATAGTTTTATCAATTGCTGAGAGTGTGCTGTTGAAATTTTATAGTATTATATTTTTGGATTTGTCTACTTCTCTTTTCATTTATATCAGTTTTTCCTTCATATATTTTGAAGCTCTGTTTGATACACACATATTTAAGATCACAATTTCTTCCAGGTGATTGACACTTTATCATTATATAGTGTCCCACTTTGTCTCTACTTTTGAAAATTCACATTTGTTTTTGTAAATAGGTCCACATTTTAACAGTTTCCAGGTTTGGTACATTTGAAATTTTAACAGCACAATCATTTTTTATGCATAGCCTAATATGTTTATGATCGGATTATTTTCTATTCAAGCATTAGTGATCTATGTCCCTGGGTTGGGGTGGATTTCTCTTACAACTGCTCCCTAGCCCAGGGAAACTCCCCTTCTTTCAAGCCCTTTCCTCACTCCTCCCTTAGAGGGAAGACTGGTGTGATGGGCTAGATTCCGGAGCACTGTGAGCAGTACCACCGTGCACTGTGAGGGGACACCCATATATGGAGGACATGTCTATGCCCTTCTCTCTCTCATGATACTAAGCAGTAGGTAAGCTAAGCCAGTGCCTACTAGCAAAGGCTGGGTGCTGCCACGTCACTCTCTCCTCTTTTCTTCTCACTGGAGATTTTGGGCTCTGTCAACCTTGCACATTAGGGAGCAGATGGTGGTAAGATGCAGAATTAGAGCCAAAGAGATTCTGCTTCATTTGTGAGCCCAAGCAGTGCAGTGCTTCAACCCAACTCGACCAGAAGACTCTTTTTTTTAACTCCCCTGTGAACTGGCCATGCTCAGTTACCTATCTGCACATTATGTTCCCTTTCTAGGCAGTTACCCTTTCTTCCGTTGATTTTCTTGATTAATTCTGCCCTCTTTGATCCCCGTCTTTTCTGCTCAGTTCCAGCATTGATGTCCAGAAGACACAATTAGCACTCCATTATATTCATACATTTCATCCGTGCTGCACTTTACCAAATTTTCTTAGTGTTTGACGTATTATATGCTATTTTGTATTGGTTTCTACTTTTAAAAGTTGTCACACATTATTCTACACTCTGTTATAAAATGTCATTTAATGAAAAAATCATGTGATCTGAATTCTGACTTAACAATTTTCTAGTTGTGCAGAAGGCTCTACATTGAGGGGTACTGGGAACTGGCCTAGTGACTGATATTCCAGGTTCTTGTGTGTATGTCTCCTGTAGGTAAAGGCCTGGGTGAGGGTAGAGTGGCAATGTAGGATGGGAGTGAGGCATTCTTGTGTCCCCTGGACAAATACTAGCCTCATATAGTCAGATTCTCACTAGGAACCTCACACTCTATTGCAGATCATGAAAACATCCACCCAAAAGTCATAACCCACATTGAAATGTCACAGGTACCCATTCAAATAGACATGCCCTCAGGTGTTGCCATGCTCTCATCCAGAGGCCAGCACATGGTGTTTGCAGATATGGCTGGTGGACCCCATGTATAAAAAGACAAGGTAAGTTTCTGCAGTTCTTAGTTATTTCAACGATTTGCAGAGTCATTATTTCCTCCCTGTTCTTCTGCTTCTTACCCATTCATGCCTTTGGTGATTCTATTCTATTTGGCCTTTTTGTCACCTGCTTTCATTTTCTGGGTTCATATCAGGATGTCTTCAGTACCCTTCTGCCTTCCTAGGGCTGATGGTAATATAAAGACAGGTCTACCAATAACCTGAGTGGGAGGACTGTTGATAGGAGGACTGGTCAAGGCCTCCTGAGCTCTGGTTCTTAAACTGTTTTCACAATAAGCAGATTGTCCTTATTTGGACATCATTTCATCTCTCAGTAGTTTGACCTTGACATTTAAGTTGTTCAAACTGGCAAAACATATCCCAGGCCAACTTACTAGTTTCTGCTGTTTCTCAGTTGTCTTAATTACAGTAAAAATTAGACACATCAGTTCATCTTCAGTAACTATGTCCACATAGCTAACTAATTATTGCTTTATGTACCTCACATTTTACAATTGCCTTGAAATAGATAATACATAATGAGAAATGCATTTTAGCTATCACTATTATATATTTTAAATTTTGTCCTGCAGCATCACTACCACTTTCAAATATATATTTCCCTTGAACAAAAGTCTCACACTTACAGGCTGATACCAGCTATTAATATAAGCATAGTCAAAATGGGACGAGATAAAATTTTCTTTGGTGATCAGGTTTCAAATATGCCTTCACATGAGCAGGTGGAGTCTACTGTATAGTCCCTATAATCCACCCTAAACTGCCATTACACAACAGTTTCCCCACCACTAGAAAATCAATTCTCTGTTCCCATAGGCTCCGGTAAAGTTACATTCCTCTGTGTCCCAAAATAAATCCACCACTGAGATCACACCCATATCACATGGTGCCATCACTCAAATTCAGCCCTAATGGAATGATCATCAACTAAGTGTTCCCTAACACATGTTCAGGAAAGGGAATGGAACATGTAATGATGAAGATAAGCTCGATGCAGTAAAGTGGTTTCAGAATGGGAGGCACTTTTGCCTTTCAGTTTATCTGCATACTGAAAATCTTGGCTAAAAGACTTCTTATTATCCTGTGTTAATTGATTGACATATATGCACTGCCATGTGTAAAATAGCTAGTGGGAACCTGCTGTACAGCATCAGGGAGCTCAGCTCGGTGCTCTGTGATGACCTAGATGGGTGGGATGGAGAGGAGTGGGAGGGAGGTCCAAGAGGAAGGGGATATATGTATACATATAGTTGATTCACTTCGCTGTAGAGTAGAAACTAACTAAACTTTACAACATTGTAAAGCAACCATACTCCAGTAAAAAAAATAATACTGGCTCATAGTGAATTATAACCAACATATAACTTGAGAAATATATAACACAATCTTACAGCTTGCACCAAGATTGCCTTGGTGTTTAATTGCCATAGTTGATAATATTTATATATACCAGAGGACTAACATGTTCATGGATCTTGAATGTAAGTTCCCTATTTAGTAGATTTATTTTTATCTAATGAATTAAGAATACCAGTGTGAGTATTTTGCTAATAGAAAGGTCTAGATAATATCCCAGTGTCTCAGAAAGGGGTATGGATACTTCATCCTGAAATATTCAAAAGATTCTCAAGAGAAACATTTTAGCAATAACAAATGCAGCAGTTTTTGCTACTCACTATGTGAGAGATGAGGCATCCACCACTCTTGCCCATTCCCTACAACTGCTATTAGCATGAGTTTTGTAAAACTACACTGCTGTTAAAATTCTTTCAATGATCACCTGTGGGATAAAGTTAAAACTCCTTGGCGTGTGACTTTTAACACTCTATGTTTTGACCAAACTGCGCTAGCAGCCCCACCTGTCTCACCATTCTCCTGAGAGTCACCACCCCCTCTTACTTGGCACCCACAGCAACACAGAACTCTCTGTCCTTCTCTAAGTCACTGATGCCTTCTCCCCTAAGTGTCCTGGGCCATGCCTCATATTTGATGGCTCTGTCTTCCCTGCAGCTGCTACAGTTTGGTGCTTGTCTATGCTAAATTGTCAGTGCTCCATGGTTATTTGCTCTGGAACCTGTGGGGGAAGAATGATGCTGTTCTTGAGTCAGGAAGGAAAGGTAGCCCTCTAAGTAGTGCTGCTCTGGGCAGGGTTGAGGGCTAAGCAATGTTTATGAAAAAATTAATTAGTCACTCTAAGAAAGAAATGGAAAATTTTATTTGAGCGAAATTGAGGGTTATAACTTGGGAACGGCCTCTCAAAAAGCTCGGAAAACTCTTCCACCCATTAGAAGTCAAAGCACAACTGTGTAAGTATTTTTGAGACAGAGGGTTGTACATTAAATGATGTATTATTGAGAGTTTACACAATCCAGATCTGCAAGTACAAAGTGGTGGGTAATTGTGACCTCTTACAAGATCAAGAAGGAATGTAATCTTTTAAGCAGTTATCTTGTTGATGTTTGGAGAATGTTGCTTTTTATGGTTGAGCAGATATTTCTGCTGATGGGGGAGGTTTGGTGGATGCACAGTGCAGATATACAATGCACAGTAGAG
This sequence comes from Balaenoptera physalus, assembly GCF_965194825.1. Lineage (NCBI taxonomy): Eukaryota > Metazoa > Chordata > Mammalia > Artiodactyla > Balaenopteridae > Balaenoptera > Balaenoptera physalus. Next base: position 45,834,738 of record NC_138903.1, read on the forward strand.
GGAAGAGAAGAGGCCAAAGGGCAGAGAAAATTTTTTTATGTTTAAATTTTTCTTGTTTTTCCATAAAATATGAATTTTATTCCATGATTTCCCACTTTTGATTATTAATCTTTCTATAGAAAGCATTAAGAAATCAAATACTTGATCCCCCAATGCCAGGGTGGTTGCTTGCCTCCTCTAGGTGCATCATGACACTCAGTGCTGGGTCCTAATACCCCAGGTATCTCTTTTTGGGTGGATTATATTAGCAGAATGCTTGGCAAGAACTGACAGTCAATTCTAGGTTATCCAGTAAGATACATAAGACAATTTTCCTTGCATGTGCATTGTGTGTGCCCATTATCTTCTAGAGAGCTATAGATCTGGTCTATAGTTTCAAGTTATTTAGACATAATTATCTTACTACAAGCAGGTGACACGCAGCATTAAAGGCAAGAAACTATCACCTTAGAAGTTCCAAAAAATAATTAAAATTGCTAGTAAGACAAACAACATCATCAGCAAAGATTTAATCCAATATCCTACTGAACCAAATAATTTTCCTAGTATTTCCCCTAAACTGGGAAGAGGATTGTTCAGAGCAATAATTTGACTCTTCACATGGGTCATAAGATTGATTACATTTGAAAACTCATCAGGTATAAAGACATAACATTAAGTACATATTACAGCACAAGGTTCCCCATGGGAAGCAGTTAAAATATTGAGGGCCATGCGATTCTGTAGGAATGGTTTTCACATCATGGAGACTTCTGAATTGTGCAAGCTAATGGCTTACTATCATTCAAAGCTTGCTGAGTGAATTTTGTTAAACCCTCTATGTTAGTAATAACCTTTTTATCCAAGTGGAGGAACAGATATCCAGATCAAATGATCATAGAATTGGAAAATTGATCAAATCCAATGTGCCCACATTAAAGGCAGTTTGGCAGGGGCTGTTTCCAAGATCACTAAAAAGTGACCTTGGGGAGAGGGCAGATAGGAGAAGCAAGAAGAACTACAATCCTGCAGCCTGTGGAAAAAAACCCACTTTCAAAGAAAGATAGACAAGATGAAAAAGCAGAGGGCTATGTACCAGATAAAGGAACAAGATAAAACCCCAGAAAAACAACTAAATGAAATGGAGATGGGCAATCTTCCAGAAAAATAATTCAGAATAATGATAGTGAAGATGATCCAGGACCTCGGAGAAAGAATGGAGGCAAAGATGAAGAAGATGCAAGAAATGTTTAACAAAGATCTAGAAGAATTAAAGAACAAACAAACAGAGATGACCAATACAATAACTGAAAAGAAAAATACACTAGAAGAAATCAATCGCAGAATAACTGAGGCAGAAGAACGGATAAGTGACCTGGAAGGCAGAATGGTGGAATTCACTGCTGTGGAACAGAATACAGAAAACAGAATGAAAAGAAACGAAGACAGCCTAAGAGACCTCTGGGACAACATTAAATGCAACAACATTCACATAATAGGGGTCCCAGACGGAGAAGAGAGAGAGAAAGGACCCAAGAAAATATTTGAAGAGATTATAGTCAAAAAGTTCCCTAACATGGCAAAGGAAATAGCCACCCAAGTCCAGGAAGCGCTGAGAGTCCCATACAGGGTAAACCCAAGGAGAAACATGCCAAGACACATAGTAATCGAATTGGCAAAAATTAAAGAGAAAGAAAAATTATTGAAAGCAGCAAGGGAGAAACGACAAATAACATAAGGGAACTCCCATAAGGTTAACAGCTGATTTCTCAGCAGAAACTCTACAAGCCAAAAGGAAGTGGCATGATATACTTAAAGTGATGAAAGGGAAGAACCTACAACAAAGATTACTCTACCCAGCAAGGATCTCATTCAGATTCAATGGAGAAATCAAAAGCTTTACAGACAAGCAAAAGCTAAGAGAATTCAGCACCACCAAACCAGCTCTACAACAAATGCTAAAGGAAGTTCTCTAAGTGGGAAACACAAGAGAAGAAAAGGACCTACAAAAACAAACTGAAAACAATTAAGAAAATGGTAATAGGAACATATATATCAATAATTATCTTAAACGTGAATGGATTAAATGCTCCAACCAAAAGACAAAGACTGGCTGAATGGATACAAAAACAAGACCCATATATATGCTGTCTACAAGAGACCCACTTCAGGCCTAGGGACACATACATACTGAAAGTGAGGGGATGGAAAAAGATATTCCATGCAAACGGAAATCAAAAGAAAGCTGGAGTAGCAATACTCATATCAGATAAAATAGACTTTAAAATAAAGAATGTTACAAGAGACAAGGAAGGACACTATGTAATGATCACTCCAAGAAGAAGATATAACAATTATAAATATATATGCACCCAACATAGGAGCACCTCAATACATAAGGCAACTGCTAACAGCTATAAAAGAAGAAATTGACAATAACACAATAATAGTGGAGGACTTTAACACCTCACTTACACCAATGGACAGATCATCCAAACAGAATATTAATAAGGAAACACAAGTTTAAATGACACAATAAACAAGATAGATTTAATTGATATTTACAGGACATTCCATCCAAAAACAGCAGATTACACTTTCTTCTCAAGTGCACACGGAACATTCTCCATGGTAGATCACATCTTGGGTCACAAATCAAGCCTCAGTAAACTTAAGAAAACTGAAGTCATATCAAGCATCTTTTCTGACCACAACGCTATGAGATTAGAAATCAATTACAGGGAAAAAACCATAAAAAACATAAACACAGGGAGGATAAACAATACATTACTAAATAACCAAGAGATCACTGAAGAAATCAAAGAGTAAATCAAAAAATATCTAGAGACAAATGACAATGAAAACACGACGATCCAAAACCTATGGGATGCAGCAGAAGCGTTGTAAGAGGGAAGTTTATAGCTATACAAGCCTACCTCAAGAAACAAGAAAAATCTCAAATAAAAAATCTAATGTTACACCTAAAGGAACTAGAAAAAGAAGAACAAACAAAACCCAAAGTTAGCAGAAGGAAAGAAATCATAAAGAGCAGAGCAGAAATAAATGAAATAGAAACAAAGAAAACAGTAGCAAAGATCAATAAAACTAAAAGTTGGTTCTTTGAGAAGATAAAAAAAATTGATAAACCATTCGCCAGACTCATCAAGAAAAAGAGAGAGACGACTCAAATCAATAAAATTAGAAATGAAAAAAGAGAAGTTACAACAGACATGGCAGAAATACAAAGCATCCTAAGAGACTACTACAAGCAACTCTATGCCAATAAAATGGACAACCTGGAAGAAATGGACAAATTCTTAGAAAGGTATAACCTTCCAAGACTGAACCAGGAAGAAATAGAAAATATGAACAGACCATAACAAGTAATGAAATTGAAACTATGATTAAAAATCTTCCAAAACAAAAGACCAGGACCAGATGGCTTCACAGGTGAATTCTATCAAACATTTAGAGAAGAGGTAACACCTATCCTTCTCAAACTCTTCCAAAATATACAAGAGGGAGGAACACTCCCAAACTCATTCTATGAAGCCACAATCACTCTGATACCAAAACCAAAGATGTCACAAAGAAAGAAAATTACACACCAATATCACTGATGAATATAGATGCAAAAATCCTCAACAAAATACTAGCAAACAGAATCCAGCAACACATTACAAGGATCATACACCATGATCAAGTGAGATTTACCCCAGAGATGCAAGGATTCTTCAATATACGCAAATCAATCAATGTGATACACCATATTAACAAATTGAAGAAGAAAAAACATACGTTCATCTCAATAGATGCAGAAAAAGCTTTTGACAAAATTCAACACACATTTATGATAAAAACTCTCCTGAAAGTGGGCATAGAGGGAAGTTACTTCAACATAATAAAGGCCATATACGACAAACCCACAGTAAACATCATTCTCAATGGTGAAAAACTGAAAGCAGTTCCTCTGAGATCAGGAAAAAGACAAGGATGTCCACTATCACCATTATTATTCAACATAGTTTTGGAAGTCCTAGCCACAGCAATCAGAGAAGAAAAAAATAAAATGAATACAAATTGGAAAAGAAGAAGTAAAACTGTCACTGTTTGCAGATGACATGATACTATACCTAGAGAATCCTAAAGATGCTACCAGAAAACTACTAGAACTAATCAATGAATTTGGTAAAAGAGTAGGATACAAAATTAATGCACAGAAATCTCTCGCATTCCTATACACTAATGATGAAAAATCTGAAAGAGAAATTAAGGAAACACTCCCATTTACCATTGCAAAATAGAGAATAAAATACCTAGGAATAAATCTACCTAGGGAGACAAAAGACCTGTATGCAGAAAACTATAAGACACTGGTGAAAGAAATTAAAGATGATACAAACAGATGGAGAGATATACCATGTTCTTGGATTGGAAGAATCAACATTGTGAAAATGACTCTACTACCCAAAGCAATCTACAGATTCAATGCAATCCCTATCAATCTACCAATGGCATTTTTTTACAGAACTAGAACAAAAAATCTTAAAATTGTATGGAGACACAAAAGACCCTGAATAGCCAAAGCAATAGTGAGGGAAAAATACGGAGCTGGAGGAATCAGGCTTCCTGGCTTCAGACTATACTACAAAGCTACAGTAATCAAGACAATATGGTACTGGCACAAAAACAGAAATATAGATCAATGGAACAGGATACAAAGCCCAGAGATAAACCCACACACCTATGGTCAACTAATCTATGACAAAGGAGGCAAGGATATACAATGAAGGAAAGACAGTCTCTTCAAAAAGTGGTGCTGGGAAAACTGGACAGCTACATGGAAAAGAATGAAATTAGAACACTCCCTAACACCATACACAAAAATAAACTCAAAAGGGATTAGAGACCTAAATGTAAGACCGGACACTATAAAACTCTTAGAGGAAAACATAGGAAGAACACTCTTTGACATAAATCACAGCAAGATCTTTTTTGATCCACCTCCTAGAGTAATGGAAATAAAAACAAAAATAACCAAATGGGACCTAATGAAGCTTAAAAGCTTTTGCATAGCAAAGGAAACCATAAACAAGACGAAAAGACAACCCTCAGAATGGGAGAAAATGTTTGCAAATGAATCATCGGACAAAGATTAATCTCCAGAATATATAAACAGTTCATGCAGCTCAATATTAAAAAAACAAACAACCCACTCCAAAAATGGTCAGAAGACCTAAATAGACATTTTCCCAAAGAAGACATAGAGATGGCCAAGAAGCACATGAAAAGCTCCTCAACATCACTAATATGAGAGAAATGCAAATCAAAACTACAGTGAGGTATCACCTCACACCAGTTAGAATGGGCATCATCAGAAAATCTACAAACAACAAATGCTGGAGAGGGTGTGGAGAAGAGGGGACCCTCTTGCACTGTTGGTGGGAATGTAAATTGATACAGCCACTATAGAGAACTGTATGGAGGTTCCTTAAAGAACTAAAAATAGAATTACCATATGACCCAGCAATCCCACTACTGGGCATATACCCAGAGAAAACCATAATTCTAAAAGACACATGTACCCTGACGTTCACTGCAGCGCTATTTACAATAGTCAGGTCATGGAAGCAACCTAAATGCCCATCGACAGACAAATGGATAAAGAAGATGTGGTACATATATACAATGGAATATTACTCAGCCATGAAAAGGAACGAAATTGGGTCATTTGTACAGACGTGGATGCATCTAGAGACTGTCATACAAAGTGAAGTAAGTCAGAAAGAGAAAAACAAATATTGTATGTTAACGCATATATGTGGAACCTAGAAAAAGGTACAGATGAACCGGTTTGCAGAGCAGAAATTGAGACACAGAAGTAGAGAAAAAATGTGTGGACACCAAGGCAGGGAAAGTGGCGGGGGTGGGGGTTGTGGTGTGATGAATTGGGAGATTGGCATTGACATGTATACACTGATGTGTATAAAATTGATGACTAATAAGGAAAAATAAATAAAAAATAAACATAAAAAAAAGATCCACCTGGATAATTCAGGATCGTCCCCTCATCACAAGATCCTTAACTTAATCGCATCTGCAAAGATCCTTTTTTCAAATAAGGCAACCTTTATTAGATTCCAGGGATTAGGACCTGATATAACTGGGGGCCATTATTAAGCTTACTACAGACTGGTATTGATTTTGGTGTGTTAACCTTGGATTCAGCAACATTTAAAGGGTAAAATTAAAATGAAATAAAATAAAAATTTTAAAAAGTGACCCTGGGCCCAAGGGAAACCAATTGTGCGTCTCCCTAACCAATCTGGGAGAAGCTAAGGCCAAAATTTTTTGCACAAGTCCATTGGGCCCCATTAAGAGCTACCCAATATTTAACATTTAGTGAAAAGAAAGTATTTATGGATAGGTTCAGAACAAGCATCATTAATTGGCCGGGTAAGGGCCTCTCACTTTGTGATATTGATGGTAACATTAGCTTGCACACTGCTAGAGTTTCTTTCTTTTAAAATAAAATTTCTAAGAGATTTCTCCTTGGAGAGGAAAAATCTACCAAGGTAACCTGGGAGTACTGGACATAGGTAATTGGCCACAAACCCAGCAATTGGATTGATTTTTGAAACTTGGAAATGTTTGAGCCCAAGGAAGCAATACATTTGGTTCATAAGCAAAAGTGTGAGCAAATTGTCAAAGTAATCAGTATATAAGCCTGGTCTAGTATCTTGGGTCATCTGTCTACTTCAGATGTTTGTTGTCTTCTTGTCCCACTCTGGTAGTGCTGACCTTATTTAGTCATAGTCAGGTGTCAGAAGCAGGAGCTGCAGTCCATCCAGGTGAGGCCTGATATGGTCCCTTCCAATGTGGCTGTAAAAAGTCCTTTATTTGATGTTGTTTCCAGTACGCATAATCTCCTGGTTGCAGGTCATGCCGAATCTGATCTTCATCCAAAGATAGATTACTGTGATAAACATCGGAAACAAATTTAGAATGTCCTTTTAATAATTTAACTAAACTTTACAATAATAGCATAACAACAAGGACCTATCTGGGAAGTAAGTATTCGGCAGTAAATACAGACCTCAATTAAAAAAACTAGAATTTATATCCACAGAAACATAATCTTTTTCTGTCTAAAATTACACTAGTTTCTACCAAATATAACAAAATTAAGATAATTTGTTTGCAAAATAAATCTGGTTAATTGATCATATAGGCTCTTTTAAATTGTCTTTGCTGGAACCCTTCATAAGGAATCTCAGATTGAACTTTTAAAGACCTCTCAAGGCCAGGAAGGCCACGCCAAAGGTGTGTCACAGATTCCACCTGTGATATCTATAGGTTTGGGTGAATTCCTCTCTTCTTGTGGCCCCCAAAATACCTTTAGATTCATGCACATGTTAGGAGGTGGCCTTCTTTATTTACCTGATAAAGCAACGGGAAACCTAAGAATTTCCAAATTCTGGAGGGATCAGGTAGAGAGAAAAAATAAATGCTCAATTTTACTTACAAAGGTATAATTTACCAAATTCCTACAAGTCATAATTAGCTGTAGGGGAAAGGTTTCCTTATATCTGGAAAACACAGATTAAAAACCAATAATATTTCAGACAAAACCCCAAAATTATAACCATACTCATCAGTTTGCTCAGTCCTATGTGGCTAATCCTTGATCTTAATCTTCTGTTAACAGTTTTATAAAGCTATCAGGTTTTCCATTAGAATTCTTTAATTTCTTACCCAGTTCAGCTGTATGATCTGAGTTATCAGAAACCTATACTTATCAAAAAGTCCTTTCTATGAATCTTCTTGAAGATGAAGCATTTTTTGAAAAAGCATCAGAGTACAACAATAACTGTCTATAAATAACAAAAGACTTAAAAATGCAAGGTTAAAGACCTTTGTCAATTACAATGCGATTGACAAATAAATTTTGTTACTGATGTGACACACAACAATTTAAGATAATTACTAGAATTATGACTGATAACAATTTACCAGGACATACCAGATTTTTAGGAGTTCCATATAATTTCTAGACTATCTATATTAATAACATTTACCCATATGATACAACCTAAGAAGTTTTATCACCACTCATTTGAAAATGCTTCCCATGTATTGATAATGACATACCAAATAAGCCTAACTGGTTTAATATTTCTCTCTGTGAGATGGAGAGAAAACAAATATTTTGAGGTGTTCCATGGACCCTTTGGAAAACCTCAAAGTTAGCTAGAGGTCAAATGAATTTCACTCAGAATTTGATCTTTGGAAAGTTTGTAAAAAATATCAAAAATTTTAAAACACCTGGTCAAATTATATCATCGGTCACTGTGAAATAATACTCATTCACTTAATCAATGTGACAATAAAAGATCTCAAAGGTTGTAATAAATCACTTAAAGACGAAGAACATCACACAATCTACTACCAAAGCAGCTCAATATTTTAAGGATGCTGTTTTCCCAGCAGAGAGAGAAAATCAAACTCCAGGCTTGCATCAGCCTACTCTTAATAATGAGATTTATTTACCTAATTAAATTCAACCTAATTTTAGCCAATCTTAGACATGCATAAAACGCTTCTCTGTTTTCCTCCTCCACAAACCTTCCATAACTTTCCATATCTATATTATTCTGTCCCTCACTTTCTTTTCCATTCAGAAACCACCAAATCTACGATAAAACCACCCTTTTTCTCCCCTTTAGCAAAATGCATTTCCATTCCTCATACATTCTTTTACTGAAAACACGCTTCTTGTTTTCCTTGCATACTGAAATGTTTCCTTTATTACTTAGTAGCTTTAGTTACATATTATAATTATTAATCTTAAAACCTAGTTTCTAGCAAAAACTAGGAAGTAAGTACTTGTTAACTGTACTTTACATTAGCATTCTGTAGATTGGCAAGCTTATAAATACTATTTATGGTTTCTAGAAAACAGGTGCTTTCTTGCAGAAAATGTCTTAGTATGGCACAAAACATTAATAGTCCTAAATATCTTCTCTGTAAAAGAAAGCCTATGTTCAGTAATTAATGTTCCAGTATCCTATTTGGAAATGATCTGGATATTCAGTGGATTCCCATCATTTATCTTAATTTAGCAAAACTCTAAAGTTTCAAGTTACTAAAATCCAGAGAGACTATTTTAGATAGACATTCCCCAAGCATAATTATTCCTAAAGAGTTTTCCTAAAAGCTCTTATCTCATTTACCTCTATTTTACTTACTTAAAATTTCATCATATCATTCTTTTCTTGCTGACAAACTTTGTAACAGGAATAATAAAGTCTTATTTGATTTCTAGTAAACCTAGGTACAATAAAAGTATTATACTTAAAGTTGATGACTCTAAAGACATGTCTGTATTAATTAAATCAACAAGCTTAGGCTAAATTTAATACCAGAGATTAATTCAATACTGAATATTTCCCAGACCACGTGAACCCAATATCCATTCTGGCCAGTTTCTTCTATATTTCTGAGTATTTATATAAGTGCTTATTTTTTTACAATAGATCTTTATTGGAGTATAGTTGCTTCACAATACTGTGTTAGTTTCTGTTGCACAGCAAAGCGAATCAGCCATATGCATACACATGTCCCCATATCACCTCCCTCTTGAGCCTCCCTCCCATCCTCCCTATCCCACTCCTCTAGGTCATTGCAAAGCACCGAGCTGATCTCTCTGTGCTATGCTGCTGCTTCCCACCAGCCAAATATTTTACATTCGGTAGTGTATGTATGTCGATGCTACTCTCACTTCGCCCCAGCTTTGCCTCCAACCCCATGTCCTCAAGTCCATTTTCTATGTCTATCTCATTATTCCTGCCCTGCAACTATGTTCATCAGTACCATTTTTTTTAGAGCACTTAATTTTCTTTAAGCCAATTCAATAGAGTTTTACAAATTAATTTTGCAAATACCACACATCTACAACACACATATATAGATACATACAAACACACAGACACCCCATAGTTCCCATTCCAAAATTTCAGCCATGAATCAGGTTCAATAATATAAACCCCATCAGTTTCAAAAGAAGTTGGATTCAAATTGGGTTTCTGGCAGATGGAACAAATCAAGATCACCTGTCTAGATGGCTAAACCCTTTTTACTAATATTTATGGAGAAGACCCTTATGATTTCTATTTGTCCTTGACAAGTCAAGTGCCATATTACTTATCCCCTTTCCTGAAATTTACATTTTAAAAAGATGGCAGACATAAAGTTTTCTGGAGAATACTAGGTAGAACATTTGCATCTCAAAGGCATAGAGGAAAGGCAAGTTCCTTCTAGGAGAACTTTGTTTCCTTAAGGCCAGAATTTTTTTCCCTCAATATTTACAAGCCTCTTAAGATAAATAGGGGAGGTTTTGGGAGTGGTAAAAGGATTGGTGGATTTTGATTATTTCTAGAGCCACAGAAATCGTCCTGTAAAGCCTAGATTTATAAAACAAGGACAGTTGGTTTTTTCCTTGAAGAATTGGGTGGCCACCTCAATGATATCAAAGGACTGACATACCCATTTGCCTATGTTGGAATGTTTTACTTTCCCTCATTTAGCATAGGTGTAGAAGCCCCCCCCCCCCAATATTCCTATCAGGCTCCAAGTATCAGCTATGGTCAGGTTAGTCAGACCATGCCCTCCCATCTTGGTAATCCATTTACAAACACTTTTGTGGATCCTCCCTGGGCTTAAGAAATTCTTTAATTATCATCCTCAGTTCAGCCTTTGATCTGAAGAGGCTCACCTACAGCTTCAGGTGCTCCCATTTCTAAAGGTAACCATCTAATAATGTCTTCAGAGTGGAAAGGTAATTCAGGCGGAAGATTACTAGAATGAATACTCAAATAAAGGAGGATAATATGATCATCTCAATAGATGCAGAGAAAGCTTTCGACAAAATTCAACACCCATTTATGATAAAAGCCCTGCAGAAAGTAGGCATAGAGGGAACTTTCCTCAACATAATAAAGGCCATATATGACAAACCCACAGCCAACATTGTCCTCAATGGTGAAAAACTGAAACCATTTCCACTAAGATCAGGAACAAGACAAGGTTGCCCACTCTCACCACTATTATTCAACATAGTTTTGGAAGTGTTAGCCACAGCAATCAGAGAAGACAAAGAAATAAAAGGAATCCAAATCGGAAAAGTAGAAGTAAAGCTGTCACTATTTGCAGATGACATGATACTATACATAGAGAATCCTAAAGATGCTACCAGAAAACTCCTAGAGCTAATCAATGAATTTGGTAAAGTAGCAGGATACAAAATTGATGCACAGAAATCTCTTGCATTCCTATACACTAATGATGAAAAATCTGAAAGTGAAATTAAGAAAACACTCCCGTTTACCATTGCAACAAAAAGAATAAAATATCTAGGAATAAACCTACCTAAGGAGACAAAAGACCTGTATGCAGAAAATTATAAGACACTGATGAAAGGAATTAAAGATGATACAAATAGATGGAGAGATATACCATGTTCCTGGATTGGAAGAACCAACATTGTGAAAATGACTCTACTACCCAAAGCAATCTACAGATTCAATGCAATCCCTATCAAACTACCACTGGCATTTTTCACAGAACTAGAACAAAAAATTTCACAATTTGTATGGAAACACAAAAGACCCCGAATAGCCAAAGCAATCTTGAGAATGAAAAATGGAGCTGGGGAAATCAGGCTCCCTGACTTCAGACTATATTACAAAGCTTCAGTAATCAAGACAGTTTGGTACTGGCACAAAAACAGAAATATAGATCAATGGAACAGGATAGAAAGCCCAGAGATAAACCCACACACATATGGTCACCTTATCTTCGATAAAGGAGGCAAGCATATACAGTGGAGAAAAGACAGCCTCTTCAATAAGTGGTGCTGGGAAAATTGGACAGGTACATGTAAAAGTATGAAATTAGAACACTCCCTGACACCATGCACAAAAATAAACTCAAAATGGATTAAAGACCTAAGTGTAAGGCCAGACACTATCAAACTCTTCGAGGAAAACATAGGCAGAACACTCTATGACATACATCACAGCAAGATTCTTTTTGACCCAGCTCCCAGAGAAATGGAAATAAGAACACAAATAAACAAATGGGACCTAATGAAACTTAAAAGCTTTTGCACAGCAAAGGAAACCATAAACAAGACCAAAAGACAACCCTCAGAATGGGAGAAAATATTTGCAAATGAAGCAACTGACAAAGGATTAATCTCCAAGATTTACAAGCAGCTCATGCAGCTCAATAACAAAAAAACGAACAACCCAATCCAAAAATCGGCAGAAGACCTAAATAGACATTTCTCCAAAGAAGATATACAGATGGCCTACAGACACATGAAAGAATGCTCAACATCATTAATCATTAGAGAAATGCAAATCAAAACTACAATGAGATATCATCTCACACTGGTCAGAATGGCCATCATCAAAAAATCTAGAAACAATAAATGCTGGAGAGGGTGTGGAGGAAAGGGAACACTCTTGCACTGTTGGTGGGAATGTAAATTGATACAGCCACTATGGAGAACAGTATGGAGGTTCCTTAAAAAACTACAAATAGAACTACCATACGACCCAGCAATCCCAATACTGGGCATATACCCTGAGAAAACCATAGGTCAAAAAGAGTCATGTACCAAAATGTTCATTGCAGCTCTATTTACAATAGCCAGGACATGGAAGCAACCTAAATGTCCATCGACAGATGAATGGATAAAGAAGATGTGGCACATATATACAATGGAATATTATTCAGCCATAAAAAGAAATGAAATGGAGGTATTTGTAATGAGGTGGATGGAGTTAGAGTCTGTCATACAGAGTGAAGTAAGTCAGAAAGAGAAAAACAAATACAGTATGCTAACACATATATACGGAATCTAAGGGGGAAAAAAAAAAAAAGGCCATGAAGGACCTAGTGGCAAGACGGTAATAAAGACACAGACCTACTAGAGAATGGACTTGAGGATATGGGGAGGGGGTGGGGTGAGATGTAACAGGGTAAGAGAGTGTCATGGACATATATACACCAGCAAATGTAAAATAGATAACTGGTGGGAAGCAGCCGCATAGCACCGGGAGATCAGCTCGGTGCTTTGTGACCACCTAGAGGGGTGGGATGGGGAGGGTGGGAGAGAGGGAGATGCAAGAGGGAAGAGAAATGGGAACATATTGTATATGTATAACTGATTCACTTTGTTATAAAGCAGAAGCTAACACACCATTGTAAGGCAATTATACTTCAATAAAGATGTTTTAAAAAAATAAAAATAAAAATAAAGGAGGATAGAGGGGAGCAGTAGTTAAAGTTTCAGGTACCTTTTTTATGACTAATATTTAATTAGCCTTCTACAACAAATCTTTCAATGAGGTTATTTTGGAAATTTTGAAGACTGTTGGGACTTCTGCATATCAATTAAAATAGATACAATAGTTTAAGATGAAAGATCTCTAAAATTTTAACAATTTAAAAGTTTTCTAATTCAAAGGATCCAAGGAGCTAGCCCTACAAATATTTTCCCTGCTAATCTAATTTTAGAAAAAAGGAAAACTCTTACCACTGTTGTTTCCAATAGACCCTGCAGGCACAGATCCAGAAGGCTGCTGGCTTTACACACAAAAAATCAGTTTTGGAGTGCCAAAAGAACACCATCTTGACCATTTCAGTGCCTGATTTCCTTTAATTCCCAATTAGGTACTTGCAAGTATACACAGACCCAGCTGGTATTCCCACAGGTGGCTGTTTGAACAGGAGCTATTTCGTCTTTGAGGAATAGTTCCCCATTATTAACTTCATAGCCTAATTAAAATATGAGATATAAATTATGATCTGAACAACTTTCTGAAGGCAGTGTGGTGGATCACATGTGTGCTGCTTCTGAGTCTAGCACCCCAAGGAGTTACCCTTGGGATGGTTCAACTCTTTAACGTGTCTTGGTTTTTCCCTGCAACAATCTAAAACCACCACGGGTGCTCAGAGCACTAGGTTATCAGCCTCTGTTATGCTCACTGGATGAGCAGTATTTACCTAATTGTTGTAGTGAGTCTCCTTTATTCTTCAGCGCTGAATAATTCAGTCTCTCATTTCACTAGCAAAAGTTTTGTTCAGAGCATATATCAACTCACTTTTAAAAATTTAAGTATAATTTAACAAAAACCCAACCATCTATGTTTCCCTGGGCTTCTTGCCCAGATCCCTCTAGTTCCCTGACTAGGAAACATACCAGTGCCCCTTAAGACTCCAAGTCTTGAGTAAAGCAGCTGGAATAAAATTTTCAGGATCATCACTCAGATGATGCGATCTGGATATCAGAACTCACCAGAACACCTGAGGAATACCAAGAAGCCGGTGGCTCAATGGACCCATGCTTGGTGTGCTCTGGTGGGTGTCTCTGATATCCTGCCAGCTGTATCAAGTACACGTCAACGAATTGATCAATCACATACACGTGATTGATTAATCAATCAATCTAAGAAAGAAATGGAAAATTTTATTTGAGCCAAATTGAGGATTATAACCCAGGAACAGCCTCTCAGAAAGCTCTGAAAACTGTTCTGCCCATTAGAAGTCAAAGCACAGTTATATAAGTTTTTTTTTTCGGGATGCACAACTGTACATCAAATGACATATTATTGACAGTTTACACAATCCAGATCTGCAAGTACAAAGTGGTGGGTCATTATGACCCCTTACAAGATCAAAAAAGAATGTTATCTTTTAAGGAGTTGACTTCTTGGTACTAGGAGAATGTTGCTCTTTATGGCTGAGCAGATATTTCTGCCATTGGGGAAAGTTTGGTCGATGCATAACGCAGATACACAGCAAACAGTAGAGGGGAGAGACGAGGCCAAAGGGCAGAGAAAATCTTTTTATGTTTAAATTTTTCTTGTCTTGCCATAAAATATGAATTTTATTTCACAGCAATAAAACTTTTCCTTACTTTATTGTGTAAGTAAACCTTCTCTTCAGAAACATTATATCTCTTGTCTTAAATATTCTCACTTTGGAGAAACTGTACACATTGGAACACCCCCAATAATGGAAGACTTTATCAGGAACCTTCCAAGATAAAAGCCTCCCAGGCTGATTCTTCTATTCTGTCCATTGAAGAAAACCCACAACCTAAAAGCTATGAGTTAAGTTTTATTTGGGGACCTTACTGAAGACTATAGCCTGGGAGACAGCCTCTTAGATATCTCTGAGGAACTGCCCCAAAGAGGTAAGTGAGGAACCAGAATATATAGGATATTTTGCTAAAAACAAACAAACAAACAAAAAAATCCCATGTAGTCAAACATCAAAAGATTACTGCTAATCACAAAAACAGACATCTCAAGTTAATGATTTTAACACTTTTCTATGTATGAGAAGATGCAAAAGTCTGGGCTTATTGAAATTATTCCTTAGATATTCATCTTGAATATCTAGGGCCAGATCCTGAATTCCCCTCAAGGCCTACAGTCACGAGTGAGGATGCAGCTGCAGCGACTGATGACTTGATCCTTGTAGAACTGAAATGACAGGAAACATCCTTTGTTTATTGAAATGGCAAGCAACATTCCCTTTGACAGTTCTCATGTGAATTTCTTCTGGTCTTGCTGTATTTCTAATCTTTTGTGTTTCCTTGACGCTCCTAAATCCTCTGTGAGTGGTGTTGGTATACGAAGGAGTAAACAAAAATAAGTCAAGGTACGAGGCAGGTGACATCAGTTCCCTGCAGAACAGTGTATATAATAGATGAGGACTGAGTCCATGTCCTCATCTCTTTCCATCTCCATTGCACCTGGCTCTTAGATAATCTAAGCTACTTTTTAATCTGTAATTGAATGACAGGAGAGGTCCCAAGGAGGCCTCAGGGTTACTTGAACCCCTAGTTTTTGGTGACCTATTGTTCTGCACAACCACTAATGCTTCAGTTTTTAATCCCAGCAAGACTATCTTTTATTTTCCAATAATTATAAAAAGTACTAATTATTTAAAGCAAAAAATTTAATTATGGGGTCTATAATATTGTTGAAATAAAATACATGACCATGATCACACAATGGCGAGGGGAGAAAAGAATTATAATGTTTTAAATTTATTACATTTATGAGATATGGTAAATATTAACTTTAACAGACTGTGATAAGTTAAAGATGCATATTGTAACCCTTGAGAAACTACTAAAAGTCATGTGAAAAGTTATAGATTTATCTATATATTTAAATAAAATAGAGGTATTAAATAAAATACAAAAATATTGATTATCCTTAAGGAATTAGGAATGTGATATAGAGGAATAATATACAAATAAGACAAAGAGAAAACAAATAGCAAATTATAGATTCAACCATGTGCAAAATTACATTAAATAAAGATAGACTAGGCACTTCCCTGGTGGTCCAGTGGTTAAGACTCTGTGCTCCTAATGCAAAGGGCCTGGGTTTGATCCCTGGTCAGTGAACTAGATCCTGCATGACGCAATGAAGATCCCGCATGCTGCAATGAAGTCCCAGCACAGCCAAATTTAAAAACAAACAAACAAACAATAGACTAAACACTCCAATAAAAGACAGAAATTATTAGATAGGCTAAGAAATCAAGACCCAACTGCTGAATCTCCCCTTCCCTCCACCCCGTGAGCAAAGAAGGCCATGAGTGGTGCTTCAGGACCTGGCTTCAAAGTGTTTCTTTTCTCCATGGAAAACTCCAAAGCCTAAGTGGAGATATAATTTCGCATATTTTTCAAGTACAATAACTGGCTTAATTAAATAACACGGCTGACTGAAGTTTGAATAGCTACCATATTGGGCAGAGCAAATCAGGAAAATCCAAATATCGAGTTTGTGAGGTACTGAGAAGAGTCCTGGAGGACAGGGCAGTTTGTTGTACTTGCTACTGAGAGTGTACAGTACACCCTTTTTGGCAGAAATTCAGCTGTTAGAATTCCAGACAGCTTCTTCCTAACCCCTTCCACCAACCCTAGATCATAAATAGATCAGCTCAATCTAAGGTGAAGGCAAAGAACTGCTAAACCTGAGCCTGACAGATTGAGACACTGGATGCTCCAAATGATTTAGGGGGAAATGTCACTGTCAGAATTTTTGTCTTGGTTTCTTAAAATTGTAATATGGAGGAGACCTTAAGATGGTGGAGGAGTAAGACGTGGAGATCACCTTCCTCCCCACAAATATATCAAAATACATCTACATGTGGAACAACTCCTACAGAACACTTACTTACCCTGGCAAAAGACCTCAGACTTCCCAAAAGCCCTGTAGCTGACAGGGACTTTGTGCTCTGGCAGGTGTCAGACCTGTGCCTCTGAGGTGGCAGAGTCAAGTTCAGGACATTGATCCAAGAGAGACCTTCTGGTTCCACATAACATCAAATGGCAAAAGCTCGCCCAGAGATCTCTTTCTCAATGCTAAGACCCAGCTCCACTCAACGACCAGCAAGCTACAGTGCTGGACACCCTATGCCAAACAACTAGCAAGGCAGGAACACAACCCTACACGTTAGCAGAGAGGCAGCCTAAAATCATAATAAGGTCACAGACACCCCAAAACACACCAACAGATGCGGTCCTGCCCACCAGAAAGACAAGATCCAGCCTCATCCACCAGAACACAGGCACCAGTTCCCTCCACCAGGAAGCCTACACAACCCACTGAAGCAACCATAGCCACTGGGGGCAGACAGCAAAAACAATGGGAACTACGAACCTGCAGCCTTCGAAAAGGAGACCCCAAACACAGTAAGTTAAGCAAAATGAGAAGACAGAGAAACACACAGCAGAAGAAGGAACAAGGTGAAAACCCACCAGACCAAACAAATGAAGAGGAAATAGGCAGTCTACCTGAAAAAGAATTCAGAGTATTGATAGTAAAGATGATATAAAACCTTGGAAATAGAAGGGAGAAAATACAAGAAACGTTTAACAAGGACCTAGAAGAAATAAAGAGCAAACAATCGATGAACAGCACAATAAATGAAATTTAAAATTCTCTAGAAGGAATCAATAGCAGAATAACTGAGGCAGAAGAACGGATAAGTGACCTGGAAGATAAAATAGTGGAAATAACTACTGCAGAACAGAATAAAGAAAAAAGAATAAAAAGGATTGATGACAGTCTCAGAGACATCTGGGACAATATTAAACACACCAACATTCGAATTATAGGGGACCCAGAAGAAGAAGAGAAAAAGAAAGGGACTGAGAAAATATTTGGAAAGATTATGGTTGAAACATTCCCTAATATGGGAAAGAAAATAGTCAATCAAGTCCAGGAAGTGCACAGAGTCACATACAGGATAAATCCAAGGAGAAACATGCCAAGACACGTATTAATCAAACTATCAAAAATTAAATACAAAGAAAAAATATTAAAAGCAGCAAGAGAAAAACAACAAATAACGTACAAGGCAATCCCCATAAGGTTAACAGCAGAACTTTCAGCAGGAACTCTGCAAGCCAGAAAGGAGTGGCAGGACATATTTAAAATTAAGAAAGGGAAAAACCTACAAACAAGAATACTCTAACAACAAGGATCTTATTCAGATTTGAGGGAGAAATTAAAAACTTTACAGACAAGCAAAAGCTAAGAGAATTTAGCACCACCAAACCAGCTTTACAACAAATGCTAAAGGAACTTCTCTAGGCAGGAGACACAAGACAAGGAAAAGACCTACAATAACAAACCCAAATCAATTTAAAAAATGGTAATAGGAACATACATATCAATAACTACCTTAAATATAAATGGATTCAAAGCTCCAAGCAAAAGACATAGAATGGGTGAATGGATACAAAAACAAGACCCGTATATATGATATCTACAAGAGACCCACTTCAGACCTAGGGACACATACAGACTGAAAATGAGGGGATGGAAAAAATTATTCCATGCAAGTGGAAATCGAAAGAAAGCTGGAGTAGCAATTCTCATATCAGACAAAATAGACTTTCAAATTAAGACTAGTACAAGAGACAAAGAAGGACACTGCATAATGATCAAGGGACCAATCCAAGAAGAATATATAACAATTGTAAATATTTATGCACCCAACATAGGAGCACCTCAATACATAAGGCAAATGCTAACAGCCATAAAAATGGAAATTGATAGTAACACAATCATAGTAGGGGACTTTAACACCATATTGTCACCAATGGACAAATCATCCAAAATGAAAATAAATAAGGAAACACAAGGTTAAATTATACATTAAACAAGAGGGACTTAATTGATATTTATAGGACATTCCATACAAAAACAACAATATACTTTCTTCGCAAGTGCTCACAGAACATTCTCCAGGGTAGATCATATCTTCGGTCACAAATCAAGGCTTGCTAAATTTAATAAATTTGAAATCATATAAAGTATCTTTTCTGACCACAATGCGATGAGACTAGACATCAATTAGAGGGAAAAAATCTGTAGCAACTACAAACACATGGAGGCTAAACAATACACTACTTAATAACCAAGAGATCACTGAAGAAATCAAAAAATACTTAGAAACAAATGACAATGAAAATACGACGATGCAAAACATATGGGATGCAGAGAAAGAAATTCTAAGAGGGAAGTATATAGCAATACCAGCTTACCTCAAGAAACAAGAAACATCTCAAATAAAGAACCTAACCTTACACCTAAAGCAATTAGAGAAAGAAGAAGAAAAAAACCCCAAATTTAGGTGAAGGAAAGAAATCATAAATATCAGATCAGAAATAAATGAAAAAGAAATGATGGAAACAATAGCAAAGAAGAGTAAAACTAAAAGGTGATTCTTTGAGAAGATAAACAAAATTGATAAACCATTAGACAGACTCATCAAGAAAAAAAAGAAGACTCAAATCAACACAATTAGAAATGAAAAAGGAGACAACAACTGACACTGCGGAAATACAAAGGATCATGAGAGATTACTGCAAGCAACTATACGCCAATAAAATGGACAAACTGGAAGAAATGGACAAATTCTTAGAAAAGCAAAACCTTCCGAGACTGAACCAGGAAGAACTAGAAAAAATAAACAGACCAATCACAAGCACTGAAATTGAGACTCTGATTAAAAACCTTCCAACAAACAAAAGCCCAGGACCAGATGGCTTCACAGGTGACTTCTATCAATAATTTAGAGAGGAGCTAACATCTATCCGTCTCAAACTCTTCCAAAATAAAGCAGAGGGAGGAACACTCCCAAACGCATTTTACAAGGCCTCCATCACCCTGATACCAAAACCAGAAAAAGATGTCACAAAAAAAGAAAACTACAGGCCAATATCAATGATGAATATAGATGCAAAAAACCTCAAAAAAATACTAGCAAACAGAACCCAACAAAAAATTAAAAGGATTATGCACCATGATCAAGTGGGGTTTATACCAGGAATGCAAGGATTCTTCAATACAAAAAAATCAATCAATGTGATACGCCATATTAACAAATTGAAGGATAAAAACCATATGATCTTCTCAAAAAATGCAGAAAAAGCTTTCGACAATATTCAGCACCCATTTATGAAAAAAACCTCCAGAACGTAGGGATAGAGGGAACTTACCTCAACATAATAAAGGCCATAAATGACAAACCCAGAGCCCACATCGTTCTCAATGGTGAAAAACTGAAACCATTTCCACTAAGATCAGGAACAAGACAAGGTTGCCCACTCTCACCACTATTATTCAACATAGTTTTGGAAGTTTCAGCCACAGCAATCAGAGAAAAAAAAGAAATAAAAGTAATCCAAATCAGACAAGAAGGAGTAAATCTGTCACTGTTTCCAGATGACATGATACTATACTTAGAGAACACTAAAGATGCTACCAGAAAACTACTAGAGCTAACCAATGAGTTTGGTAAAGTTGGAGGACACAAAATTAATGCACAGAAATCTCTTGCATTCCTATACACTAATAATGAAAAATCTGAAAGAGATATTAAGGAAACACTCCCATTTACCATTGCAACAAAAAGAATAAAATACCTAGGAATAAACCTACCTAAGGAGACAAAAGACCTGTATGCAGAAAACTATAAGACACTGGTGAAAGAAATTAAAGATGAAACAAACAGATGGAGAGATTTACCATGTTCTTGCATTGGAAGAATCAACATTGTGAAAATGACTCTACTACCCAAAGCATTCTACAGATTCAATGCAATCCCTATCAAACTACCAATGGCATTTTTCACAGAACTAGAACAAAAAATTTCACAATTTGTATGGAAACAAAAAAGACGCTGAATAGTCACAGCAATCTTGAGAAAGAAAAAAAGAGCTGGAGGAATCAGGCTCCCTGACTTCAGACTATACTACAATGCAACAGTAATCAAGAGATTATGGTACTGGCACAAAAACAGAAATATAGATCAATGGAAGAGGATGGAAACCCCAGAGATAAACTGACACATATATGGTCACCTTACTTTTAATAAAGGAGGCAAAAATATACAATGGAGAAAAGACAATCTCTTCAATAATTGGTGCTGGGAAAACTAGACAGCTACATGAAAAAGAATGAAATTAGAACACTCCTTAACACCATACACAGAAATAAACTCAAAATGTATTAAAGCCCTAAATATAAGGCCAGACACTATAAAACTCTTAGAGGAAAACATAGGCAGAACAATCTATGACATAAATCACAGAAAGATACTTTTTGACCCACCTCCTAGAGAAATGGAAATAAAAACGAAAAAAAACAAATGGGACCTAATGAAGTTTAAAAGCTTTTGCACAACAAAGAAAAACATAAACAAGATGAAAAGATGACCCTCAGAATGGGAGAAATTATGGGCAAATGCAGCAACTGACAAAGGATTAATTTCCAAAATTTATAAGCAGCTCATGCAGCTCAATATCAAAAATACAAATAACCCAATCCAAAAATGGGCAGAAGACCTACATAGACATTTCTCCAAATATGATAGACAGATTGCCAACAAACACATGAAAGGATGCTCAACATCACTAATCATTAGAGAAATGTAAGTCAAAGCTACAATGAGGTATCACCTCACACCATTCAAAATGGCCATCATCAAAAAATCTACAAACAATAAATGCTGGAGAGGGTGTGGAGAAAAGGGAACCCTCTTGCACTGTTGGTAGGAATGTATATTGATACAGCCACTATGGAGAACAGTATGGAGGTTCCTTAAAAAACTAAAAATAGAACTACCATATGACCCAGCCATCCCACTATTAGGCATATACCCTGAGAGAACCATAATTCAAAAAGAGTCATGTACCACATTGTTCATTGCACCTCTATTTACAAAGCCAGGACATGGAAGCCAGCTAAGTGTCCATCGACAGATGATTGGATAAAGAAGATGTGGCACATATATACAATGGAATATTACTCAGCCATAAAAAGGAACGAAATTGAGTTATTTGTAGTGAGGTGATGGACCTAGAGTCTGTCATACAGAGTGAAGTTAGTCATAAAGAGAAAAAGAAATACCGTATGCTAACACATATATATAGAATCTAAAAAATAAAAAATAAAAGTTCTGAAGAACCTTAGGGCAGGACAGGAATAAAGATGCAGACGTAGAGAATGGACTTGAGGACACAGGGTGGGGGAAGGGTAAGCTGGGACAGAGTGAAAGAGTGGCATGGCCATATATACACTGCCAAATGTAAAATAGATAGATAGTGGGAAGCAGGCGCAAAGCACAGGGAGATGAGCTCGGTGCTTTGTGACCACCTAGAGGGGTGGGATAGGGAGGGTGGAAGCAAGATGCAAGAGGGAGGAGATATGGGGATATATGTATATGTATTGTTTTTTTTCACACACACACAGTGTATTTTATTTTTACAAGAGATAAATAGACTGACACCAAGCATTGTACATGGTTGACCACAACAAAAGCAACAATGATTGCAATTACCAAACATGAAACACACTCATACTATGTCATAATATTGACATTCAGTCCAGTAATCCTCCACTATAGCAGCTCCTTTACTTTGCAGTGAAAATTGATTTGTATATTCTTTGCCTCTGAGTCCTTGTGGGATTTTTTTTTTTTTAATTCAAACAGAAAGTCACAAAAATTATACTCATCCTCATCAGTTCACTCAGTCCCATGTAATTAATTTTTTTTCATCTTGATCTTTTGTTAGCACTTTTATGAGTTCATCAGCTTTCATTAGAGTTCTGAAAATGCTTATTCATTCAGTTCAGCAGTACAGTCAGTTACCAGAAACCTGTACTTGTCAGAGTCTTTTCCATGAATTTCTTGAAGATGAAACCCTTTTATAGGAACATATTTGCAAAAGCATCAGAGTACACCCAGAACTGTCTGTAAATGACAAAAGACTTAAAAATGACCATGGTTAAAGATTTGATGAAAGTTCATAATAATGCAGTTGACAAGAAAATTAGTTATTTCTGAAATATACATTTTAAAGTAATAACTAGGATTATGACTTACAACATTATACCACAACATATAAGATTTTTAGAAATTTCATGTAATGTCTGAAACATTTATATTAACATATTTCCATACAAATAACCCAATGAAAGTTTAGTATTAGTTGTTTTGTTTGTTTGTTTTTTTATACTGCAGGTTCTTATTAGTCATCAATTTTATACACATCAGTGTATACATGTCAATCCCTATCGCCAAATTCATCACACCACCATCCCCACCCCACCACAGTTTTCCCCCTTTGGTGTCCATATGTCTGTTCTCTACATCTGTGTCTCAACTTCTGCCCTGCAAACCGGCTCATCTGTGCCATTTTTCTAGGTTCCACATACATGTGTTAATATACGATATTTGTTTTTCTCTTTCTGACTTACTTCACTCTATATGACAGACTCTAGATCCATCCACGTCTCAACAAATGACTCAATTTCGTTCCGTTTTATGGCTGAGTAATATTCCATTGTATATATGTACCACAACTTCTTTATCCATTCGTCTGTTGATGGGCATTTAGGTTGCTTCCATGACCTGGCTATTGGAAATAGTGCTGCAATGAACATTCGGGTGCATGTGTCTTTTTGAATTACGGTTTTCTCTGGGTATATGCCCAGTAGTGGGATGGCTGGGTTATATGGTACTTCTATTTTTAGTTTTTTAAGGAACCTCAATATTGTTCTGCATAGTGGCTGTATCAATTTACATTCCTACCAACAGTGCAAGAGGGTTCCCTTTTCTCCACACCCTCTCCAGCATTTGTTGTTTGTAAATTTTCTGATGATGCCCATTCTAACTGGTGTGAGGTGATACCTCATAGTAGTTTTGATTTGCATTTCTCTAATAATTAGTGATGTTGAGCATCTTTTCATGTGCTTCGTGGCCGTCTGTATGTCTTCTTTGGAGAAATGTCTATTTAGGTCTTCTGCCCATTTTTGGATTGGGGTGTTTGTTTCTTTACTATTGAGCTGAATGGGCTGTTTATATATTTTGGAGATTAATCCTTTGTCCGTTGATTCGTTTGCAAATATTTTCTCCCATTCTGAGGGTTGTCTTTTCATCTAGTTTATGGTTTCCTTTGCTGTGCAAAAGCTTTTAAGTTTCATTAGGTCCCATTTGTTTATTTTTGTTTTTATTTCCATTACTCTAGGAGGTGGATCAAAAAAGATCTTGCTGTGATTTATGTCAAAGAGTGTTCTTCCTATGTTTTCCTCTAAGAGTTTTATAGTGTCCAGTCTTACAGTTAGGTCTCTAATCCATTTTGAGTTTACTTTTGTGTATGGTGTTAGGGAGTGTTCTAATTTCATTCTTTTACATGTAGCTGTCCAGTTTTCCCAGCGCCACTTATTGAAGAGACTGTCTTTTCTCCATTGTATATCTTTGCCTCCTTTGTCATAGATTAGTTGATCATAGGTGCGTGGGTTTATCTCTGGGCTTTCTATCTTGTTCCATTGATCTATGTTTCCGTTTTTGTGCCAGTACCATATTGTCTTGATTACTGTAGCTTTGTAGTATAGTCTGAAGTCAGGGAGTCTGATTCCTCCAGCTCCATTTTTTTCCCTCAAGACTGCTTTGGCTATTCGGGGTCTTTTGTGTCTCCATACAAATTTTAAGATGATTTGTTCTAGCTCCGTAAAAAATGCCATTGGTAATTTGATAGGGATTGCATTGAATCTGTAGATTGCTTTGGGCAGTATAGTCATTTTCACAATGTTGATTCTTCCAATCCAAGAACATGGTATATCTCTCCATCTGTTTGTATCATCTTTAATTTCTTTCATCAGTGTCTTATAGTTTTCTGCATACAGGTCTTTTGTCTCCTTATATAGGTTTATTCCTAGGTATTTTATTCTTTTTGTTGCAATGGTAAATGGGAGTGTTTCCTTAATTTCTCTTTCAGATTTTTCATCATTAGTGTATAGGAATGCGAGAGATTTCTGTGCATTAATTTTGTATCCTGCAACTTTACCATATTCATTAATTAGCTATAGCAGTTTTCTGGTGGCAGTTTTAGGATTCTCTATGTGTAGTATCATGTCATCTGCAAACAGTGACAGTTTTACTTCTTCTTTTCCAATTTGTATTCCTTTTATTTCTTTTTCTTCTCTGATTGCTGTGGCTAGGACTTCCAGAACTATGTTGAATAATAGTGGTGAGAGTGGACATCCTTCTCTCGTTCCTGATCTTAGAGGAAATGCTTTCATTTTTTCACCGTTGAGAATGATGTTTGCGGTGGGTTTGTCATATATGGCCTTTATTATGTTGACGTAGGTTCCCTCTATGCCCACTTTCTGGAGAGTTTTTATCATAAATGTGTGTTGAATTTTGTCAAAAGCTTTTTCTGCATCTATTGAGATGATCATATGGTTTTTATTCTTCAATTTGTTAATATGGTGTATCACATTGATTCATTTGCATATTTTGAAGAATCCTTGCATCCCTGGGATAAATCCCACTTGACCGTGGTGTATGATCCTTTTAAGGTGTTGTTGGATTCTGTTTGCCATTATTTTGTTGAGGATTTTTGCATCTATATTCATCAGTGATATTGGTCTGTAATTTTCTTTTTTTGTAGTATCTTTGTCTGGTTTTGGTATCAGGGTGATGGTGGCCTCATAGAATGAGTTTGGGAGTGTTCCTTCCTCTGCAATTTTTTGGAAGAGTTTGAGAAGGATAGGTGTTAGCTCTTCTCTAAATGTTTGATAGAATTCACCTGTGAAGCCATCTGGTCCTGGACTTTTGTTTGTTGGAAGATTTTTAATCACAGTTTCAATTTCATTACTTGTGATTGGTCTGTTCATATTTTCTGTTTCTTCCTGGTTCAGTCTTGGAAGGTTATACCCTTCTAAGAATTTGTCCATTTCTTCCAGGTTGTCCATTTTATTGGCATAATGTTGCTTGTAGTAGTCTCTTAAGATGCTTTGTATTTCTGCGGTGTCTGTTGTAACTTCTACTTTTTCATTTCTTATTTTATTGATTTGAGTCCTCTCCCTCTTTTTCTTGATGAGTCTGGCTAATGGCTTATCAATTTTGTTTATCTTCTCAAAGAACCAGCTATTAGTTTTATTGATCTTTGCTATTGTTTTCTTTGTTTCTATTTCATTTATTTCCGCTCTGATCTTTATGATTTCTTCCCTTCTGCTAACTTTGAATTCATTCATGAATGAATGAATGTATATGTATTGTTGATTCACTTTGTTATAAAGCAGAAACTAGCACTCCATTGTAAAGCAATTATACTCCATTAAATATGTTTAATAAATAAATTAATTAATAATATAGCTTTAAAATTTAAAAAAAAATTCCCAAGTCCTGACAAAAAAACATGCACTTTAATGTAAATACTCAAATAGTTTGACAATAAAAGGATGGAAAATGATATATCACGCAAAATGTAAAATTAAGAACAATGTTGTAGCTATATAAATATCAGGCAAAGAGGACTTCAAGAAAAATAATAGCACATGAAATAAAGCGAGAAAATTCGTAAAGATAGTGGGTTAATACACAATAATGCGAAATATGTGTGCACCTAAAAACAGCAGTTTAAAATTCATGCGACAAATGCAGATAGTGCTAAAGGTAGAAACAGACACATCCACAATTGTAATTGATAACTTTTATCACTCTTCACTCAGTAATTAATAGAAGCTACACAAAAAATTAGTAAGGATTTAGAAGATTTCAATAATAATGTCATCCAAGTTTTTGGAATTGACGTTTTATAGAACACTACAATCAATAACTACAGAATTCATGTTATTTTCAAGGGCACATGAGATGCTCACCAAGCTAGACTATACTCTAGGCCACAAGTTATCCATATATATTTTTGGATATATACATATATTATCCACGTTTGTCCATAATTATAAAGTAAGTGTAAGTTTGAAATCTTGCAGAGTATGTTCTCTGGTTGCAACATAATTGTTAGAAGTAAATAACCATGAAATAGCTAGAAGATATGTAGAAATGGCCCCAAATATTTATAAATGAAATGACTCACTCCTAAATGAAATATTAATCAGAGATAAAATCAGAAAGAGAATTAGAAGATATTTTGAATTGAATATTATGTAATCACAATATATCAGAATTTTTAGGATATAGCTCGAGCAGTACATAAATGGAAATTTATAGTTTTAAAAGCTTATACTGGAAAAGCAGAGTCTAAAAAAATCAGTCACCTAAATTTACATCTTTAAAAAGAAGAGCAAATTAAATCCAAAATAAGTAGAAATAAAAATAGAATAAGGAGAATAGAAACAATAAGAATAGAAAACAGACCAAAAATAGAGAAAATTAATAAAGTCAAAAGTTTGTTCTTTGAAAGAATTAATAAAATCTATAAATTCCTAGTGAGACCGATCAAGGAACAAAGAGAGAGAAAACTCAAAACATCAATATCAAGAACGAAAGTGTACATCACTACAGATTTTATAAATATTAAAAGTTTTATAAGAGTATGTTCTCTGGTCATACAAAATTAAATTAAACATCAATATTATTAGTAATAATTAGGATTTCCTCTAAGAATGTGAGACATATTTTCTTCCTCAGTTGTATGTCTGATTAGCCTATGTACTTATTGATCAGGTCCCATATTACTTGAGTAGTGACAAAGAAAACTAGAGAAAGATGGCATTATGAGAATTGTCTAGTCGAGAGGGTTTAGTATTGTCATAGCACTGGTGAGTAAGAGAAGCTGAGATTGAGGACTATCATCTTTCTAATGATACCACAATGTGTAGGTGGGTAGCCAAGAGGCACAAATAATAGAGGGAAGCTATATGAAACTCACCAGTTGGAGGTCAATGGGGAATGATGACAAAATTTTTCAAAGAACTTTTAATAATTTAGGGGACCTGCACTGGCATCAGCTCCTTGTCAATAAGGCATTGGTATAGTTACAACCCATTCTCATTAAGCTCTTGAAAAGAGTAATATGAATCATAGAGTGGGACTGAAAAAGCCAGTTGAGTAGAGTTGCTTGTCCTTTTTTCTCTCTCTCTCTTTTTTTATACTACCACGTCATGGAGGAGGAATTAAGTGCCTTGAAGGGAAGATGACAAGGGGAGAGAATGTGCATCCCTTGACTTCTCCACTTTCTCTTATACACTATAAATGAGGTCGAAATCACAGCCTGGTCTAGCATGACCTGGTGTAGGCAAAAACCTCTGAGATTTAAATTGAGTTCAAAAATCAAATTGTAAAATAAATGGGACTATGTTATAAATATCAATAGGAGATCATTCTAATAACCTAATAACACCAGCAAGTTTTGGAATTTGGCCAAGCCACACAAGTGTGAAGGGAATGTTTTCAACTTTGCTGTATGGAGAGCAGTTACTGGAAAAAATTAAATCATTTCATGGTTGCACGCCAACAAGTTGAGAATTCTTAATACATCTACTTAGAGTTGAGACATAGCTTTACCTCAGACATTATTCCTCTTCCTGTCCCTGTACTTTTGCTTGTTCCTCAGTTTGTCCATTTCTCTTTTCTTGGTATTTAGTCCTTCATCCCCCCTTCTCAGTCTTTATTATCCTTCATAATCTTCTCTCCTCTCTCTTTATATATCCTTCCACCCTTCTTACTCTTAAACTTTTATTCCATGCTCCTATCATCCCTTCCTCTCCTCTATCTTGCCTTATTCTGACCCTTTCTTGGAGTATAGGATCTCTGCCTAGAGTTGACTAAATACTTAACCAAATTGTGTCACTTTTGTGAGTAAATGAGGATGCCAATTATAATTTTTCTAAGGCAACAAGCATAGACCAGTACTGTCATAGACAACTTGGGATTATGATCTCACTATCTATAACAAAGCCCCAGATTAGATAAATCAACATGGTCAGGGAAGGCCACTATGGGAAAATGATATTAAGTTAATTTCTGTAGGATGCATAAGAGGTAGGTGAAGAATGGAGAGAAATATGTTACTGATAAAACAAATGGGGATGCAGAGGCCCTGAGGTAAGAATGAAGAAGTTTGGAGTAGCTGGGGAATAGAAAGAGTGGCATGGACTGAATGAAATAAGAAGTCATATCAGGAGAGGAATTGAATAAAGGGGTTTCCAGAATT
Organism: Balaenoptera physalus; assembly: GCF_965194825.1. Lineage (NCBI taxonomy): Eukaryota > Metazoa > Chordata > Mammalia > Artiodactyla > Balaenopteridae > Balaenoptera > Balaenoptera physalus. Next base: position 45,864,286 of record NC_138903.1, read on the forward strand.
CCTCCATTTGTGGGGACTTAAATGAAGCCTTCTGGTTGAAAGAGCTGGTGGTACTAAATTACTTGTCACCAAGCTACATTTTTATAGCAAGCATAGGGATTTTATTTAGAATTGTGTGTTATCGGTCAGTTAAATAGCACTGTTTTTCCAAAGATGCTTTTAATTACAAATTACATGAGACAAAGAAACATGATTTTTTGTTGAAGGATATTATTAGTATTTGGATGAAGTGACTGGGGAATGTAGATGAATAAAACCAAAGGAGGAGAAGGTTAAAGCCCTGCACAAGGCACTGCTTGGCCAGGGTAGGGAGTTTGACGTTTATCCTAATTGCAATCGGAATACAGCGAAAGATTTAAGCAGGAAAATAGCATAATATGATTTACATTTTAAGACGATTACTCTAGTTACTGTGTAGAGGACTTATTGTAGTAGGAAAAAGAAGAAATAGGGAGGTCAATTAAGAGGCTCCTTCAGTAGGCCAGGTTAGAGAGGTAATAGTGGCTTAGTCTAGGATGATGAAAAGTGAGAGGAGTTGGTATATATTTGAGGTAGAATATTCAGGATTTGGTGGTTGTTCGAATATGGGAAAGGAAATGAGGGAAAGGAAGTGGTGAGGGAAAGGAAGTGGTGATGGAAGACTCATAAGTTTCTAGACTGAGAATCTGAATGCATGTTGGTGGTATTTATTGAGATGGAGGAGTCAAGTGAAGGAATACATGATGATTGTGAGAGGGAGGATATACTACAAGAAGTCAGTTTGGAACATGTTAATTTTGAGAACACCAAGAGATATCAATTGGAGAAATAAGGTATGCAATTGGACTATGGGTCTAAAAGTCATAGGCCAAGTTAGAACTGGAGATATAGATATGGGAGCAGAAAGCATATAAAATGGTGTTTCAGACCTCCTTTTATGAGTCTGATCACATCCCACTGCAGACACTTCACAGAGGAAATGCTGAGGAAAAACAGGCAGCTGACAGAGGAGGTTGCTATGCAACAGATGAGGAAAGTCATCCATCCAGGCAGAACTGATGTTGGCACTTGGGGACCAAATGCTGCAGTTCCTCCAACATTAGTTTCCTTTCATATGTTGGCTCCTAGTGGGAGCTGATGCCAGAACAAATGTGAAGTGTACAAAGATCTTGGACTTTTGGAATGTATCAGTTCAATTTGAGTTATTTCATATCTATATGTCATTTTCTGCCTTTTTAGTCTCTCCAGTCATTCTGGAAGCACAGCAGTATGTGTGTCATTGGGTAGGACCTCAATAAGTGCCCTTTACACTTTCCATTTTGTATGGCTCAGAGATGTCCAGTGACCTGAGCAGGCTCAAACAGTTAGTCAACAAACTGGTCTGGCACCCATCCCTGGAATTCAGAAGTCCAGCCCAGCTTCTATTCCACAAGACTACAGTTGCCCCAGGTCCCAGCCATGGAAGGAACCAGGCCAAACATTTAATCTGAATCAGGGCTTGCCATGGCTCAGACACACAAGTGCCTGATTGTCCTGGCTGCTCCAGTGGGCACCAGGAAGGCCTCAGGGGCAGCATGTTTGTGCCACTCACAGCAAAGAGGCCTGAGAGTCGGAGCAGGGAGTGGACCCCCAGGAGCAATTCACACACCTGGATGGACCCACATAGAGCAAGCAGGGATGGGGCTGGGGTCTCTACTTGTGTCTTCCGGGATGCAGAACATGAGCTTAGATCCCAGAGAACAGAAACCTTGCTTGTTTGGACAGACGTTGACAGAGCAGGGGAGGTGGGGTGGATCTGCTTCTCAAACTGAAGAGGAGAGGGTGCCTCAGTCCCCGAGCCAGCACTAGTGGAACATGGGTTTTTGGAGTCATGAAGACCCAGGCCCAAATTCTACATTTTCAACTTACTGGCTCTGTGGCCTTGTCTAGTTCATGCAATGTGTCTGTCTGTGCCTCAGCTTCCTGATCTGTAAAATGGGGATGGCATCTACCTCCCAGGGCTGCTATGAGAGGAAGACAGACCTCAGCACAGATCCTGCTACAATGTCCAAACTGTACCTTACCTTGACCCCTTTTCTCAATACACACAAAATGAGTCCATAGCTGGAGCAGGAAAAAAGAGCAGGGAAGAAGGATATAGGCAATTCATGAATAAGGGGCTCACATGGAGCAAGTTGGTGGTCACTGAGGTAACTGCCATCCCAATTAGTGTGTTTTCCCTAGGTCCTTCCTTTTCCTTAGCCCTAGAGCTGAGAAGATGCTTAGCATGTGTTTGGTGTAGCAGTTGTTCCCTCACCGAGATCTATTTCAGAGATGCAGATGGCTTCTTGGACTGGCTACCCTTATTGCTAGTCCTACTGGCCACCATGATTCAAGTTGTGGGCACTCTGCAGAGGTTCAGCCTGGGGAGGCTGGCCCATGGCAATCAGACTCTCAGGAGACTAATGTATAACAAAAGCCAATACATTTACAAAAATTCATTTTGACTGGCTGTTGTATACCTTCTGTATACCTGTTGTATATCTTTTCTCTCAATAAAGGAAAATAGTCACAGGCAGCTTAGAGTCTTCAACAACAGAGTGAGGGAAGTTGGTTGGTCATCTCAGTGGCTGGAAATCTTGAATTAGGATTCTTTATACATACAGAGCCTGTATAGGGAATTTCTGGTCACAAGTTCAAATGCTCCTATCAGCAGCCAGAACACTCTCTCATAGGTAGACTGTCTCACACAAAGGGACACGTCTTTTCTGCTGCTTGGATAACCCCACCACAGATTCCATGCATCCCACCCCCACTTCTGTGTATATAATCCTTCTTCATACAGGATGCAATGTCACTATTAGGTATTAACATCAATGTAGCCCTGCCACCTCCACATGACACTCTGACCCAGGCTTCTCACTTCTAACAGATGCTTTCTGGGGTCAACCCTAAAGAGTCTCATGTCACTACCTAAATGGTGATTTTTCTCACCATTCCTTAAGGCCATGAAAATATTATTCAAAAACAGCATAAAAGTATTCTAACTATGGATTCACATTATAGATAAACTAGTTTTTAAATCTCATAATGTTGGACTCTTAGCTGTTTTCCAATTTTCACTATTGCATATGAAAAATGAATAATTTTGCTCCTAAATATTAAAGTAAATCTCTGATTATTTTATTGAAGTTAGTTCCTAAAACTGGAATCATTGAGGAAAATATATGGTTTTTCTAAGGCTTTCATGTGTATATTTCTCTCCAGAATGGTTTTACCAATTTATAGTGCTACAGCTATGTGTGAATGCCAGATTTATTGCATTATCACCAACACTGGCCACTATTTTCTTAAAAAATCTGCCAATCCCTATTTTCAAAAATAAGTGATTAATATTATTTTCTTTAAAAATATCTTACTCTTTTCTGATTATAGAGACAATTCATAATCTATGTAGGAAATTGGGAAATACAGAAAGAAATGAAGTAGAAAATTAAAATGTTATATAATTTCACACCAATATAACCACTATTATAATTTTAAAGATTTTCTTTACACTTATTTATTTATTTATGACTTATTTCTTTCTCTCCACATCACACATCCAACCAATCTGTCAGAAAAATATTTTGGTTCTAGCTTCAAAATATATACTTTTAATTTGACAACTTCTTACCAGCTCTATAGTTACCACCTTGGTTCAAACCACCACCATTTTTCATATGGACCATTACTACAGCATCCTCACTGGTCTCCCTATTTCCAACATGTCCTGTACAGTCTATTCTCCATGCAGTACTCAGAAGGATCCTGCTAAAACCTCATGTCCCTCCTCTGCTCACAAAGTCTAAAGTCCTTAGAGTGATCTATAAAGTCCAACATGATTCATTCCTCACCTCTCTGATTTAATTACCTCACCACCCACACATATTCTAGTTATGCCACATTGGCTTCTTTATGGATCCTTAAATATACCTTTCTCTCTTACTCTTACTTTAGGTGTTCACTCAGCTGTTTCCATTACTAGGAATAATCTTCAACAATATAGCTGCATGGCTAATCCCTTCATAGTGAAAAATTTTCTCAAGTAGGCACCTCCAGACTATTCTGATCGCCCTTACTCTGCTCTATTTTTTCTTTTTTTCATAACTCCTATTTTGTAATGCACTATGTAATTTAGTTATCTTTCGTGTTTATTGCTTATAATCTGTTTCACCCACTAGAAAATAAGACCCACAAGGGCAGAGATATTTATGTGTTTTGTTTTGTTTCCAAAGAACACTGTATAAAAGAATGAAATTAGAACACTTCCTAACACCATACACAAAAATAAACTCAAAATGGATTAAAGACCTAAATGTAAAGCCAGACACTATAAAACTCTTAGAGGAAAACATAGGCAGAACACTCTGTGATATAAATCACAGCAAGATCCTTTTTGACACACATGCTAGAGAAATGGAAATAAAAACAAAAATAAACAAACAGGACCTAATGAAATAAAAAAGCTTTTGCACAGCAAAGGAAACCATAAACAAGAAGAAAAGACAACCCTCAGAATGGGAGAAAATATTTCCAAGTGAAGCAACTGACAAAGGATTAATCTCCAAAATATACAAGCAGCTCATGCAGCTCAATGTCAAAAAAACAAACAACCCAATCCAAAAATGGGCAGAAGACCTAAATAGACATTTCTCCAAAGAAGATATAGGATTGCCAACAAACACATGAAAGGATGCTCAACATCACTAATCATTAGAGAAATGCAAATCAAAACCACAATAAGGTATCACCTCACACCATTCAGAATGGCCATCATCAAAAAATCTACAAACAATAAATGTTGGAGAGGGTGTGGAGATAAGGGAACCGTCTTGTACTGTTGGTGGGAATGTAAATTGATATAGCCACTATGGAGAACAGTACGGAGGTTCCTTAAAAAACTAAAAATAGAACTACCCTACGACCCAGCAATCCCACTACTGGACATATACCTTGAGAAAACCATAATTCAAGAAGAGTCATGTACCACAGTGTTCATTGCACCTCTATTTACTATAGCCAGGACATGGAAGCAACCTAAGGGCCCATCGACAGATGAATGGATAAACAAGATATGATACATATATACAATGTAATATTACTCAGCCATGAAAAGAAACGAAATTGAATTATTTGTAGTGAGGTGGATGGAGCTAGAGTCTGTCATACAGAGTGAAGTAAGTCAGAAAGATAAAAACAAATACCGTATGCTAACACATATATCTGGAATCTAAAAAAAAAAAAAAAGAGGTCATGAAGAACCTAGCGGTAAGATGGGATTAAAGACACAGACCTACTAGAGAATGGACTTGAAGATATGGGGAGGGGAAAGGGTAAGCTGTGACAAAGTAAGAGAGTGGCATGGACATATATACACTACCAAACGTAAAATAGATAGCTAGTGGGAAGCAGCCGCATAGCACAGGGAGATCAGCTCGGTGCTTTGTGACTACCTAGAGGGGTGGGATAGGTAGGGTGGGAGGGAGGGAGATGCAAGAGGGAAGAGATATGGGAACATATGTATATGTATAACTGATTCACTTTGTTATAAAGCAGAAACTAACACACCATTGTAAAGCAATTATGCTCCAATAAAGATGTTAAAAAAAAAAAAAAGAAAGAGGAAAAAGTGGAACCAGCTTTGCCAATATAGCAAGTTCAGCCAGTAGACTGGGTTCTCCATGGGGGGAAAAAAACTCTTATGAAGAACCTAGGGGCAGGACAGGAATAAAGACACAGACGTAGAGAATGGACTTGAGGACACAGGGAGGGGGAAGGGTAAGCTGGGATGAAGTGAGAGAATAGCACTGACATATACACACTACCAGTGTAAATTAGATAGCTAGTGGGAAGCAGCTGCATAGCACAGGGAGATCAACTCTGAGCTTTTTGACCACCTAGAGGGGAGGGATAGGGAGGGTGGGAGGGAGACACAAGAGGGAGGGGATGAAGGGATATATGTATACATATAGCTGATTCACTTTGTTATAGAGCAGAAACTAACACATTGTAAAGCAATTATACTCCAATAAAGTTGTTAAAAAAAACCAAAACTGTGCTTGCCCTGCACTATCTTTGGTGCATAGCAAATAATTAATAACATGGGAAATGTTACATTATTTCCTCTTTGAGAACTTTTTTCATCATCCTCCAACCTGACCAAATCCTAATAATTACCCTTCAGTTTATACTCCTGATATTAATATATTTTCATAAATATTCAAATATATACATATTTTAATTTTCTATATAAGCTTAAAATTCTGGAATTCTTATAATCTTCAGTGTTCATTTTGCCATTTACCCTATGGTTATCCATTTCACCCCATATCAGTTTTGTATAATTTTCATCTATGTTTATCCCCTCCTTGAGGAAGTCAAGGACTATATCATATTTATCTCCTTCATTCCCTCTAAAATGCCCTTGATAAGTATGTGTCAAATGAATGAGTGAATAAAACAAAGGAACACAATGCAAAGAAAAAGAAAAGGCACTCAATAAATATTTGCTGAATCTATTTATATATCTTTCTATCTATCTATCTATATTAATAAATGCTTAGGATAAGTAATGAGCCTGAGTGGGCGTAAGACAAGAGGAAGTTTATTTTGTTGCTCCATAAAGGTAGAGTTGATGCAGGATTTAAAAAAGTAAACTAGAAGCCAAGGAGTGGTGGAAAGTTGTCTAAGTGTTTGATGTAACTCCTTTTATTCAACTCCAAGATCTTTAATAAATTTCACAAAATCTCATGTACTGTTTGGCCTGTGTGAATATTTTGGAGGTTGGGGTTGGGATGTGTGGAAGGCAGAGTTGTGAGTTCAAGAGTCATGAAGCAAAACAGAGGCAGTATGAGAGTGACCTCAACAAGATGGCAAACTAGAAAGTTCCAGGTCTTAATTTCCCTACAGAGAAACAAAGTAAGTACCAATAGATGGGCCAGGATACCTTTGTGAGAACTCCAGAGACCAGTTGAGAAGCACCGAGGCCAATGTAAAGCCAGGAAGGGATTCCAGCAATAGGGGTAGGAAAATTCACACCATTTTGTGTGCTTGTCTGAGTCTCTTCCCCTACCTGCCATAGTGAGGCACAACCAAGAGAAAACCTTCTGTACTGGGGCTCTTCCTTCAGGATGGAAACAAAACAGTGGACCATGTGTCAAATGTTCTAGCTTGTCTGGAGGTTCACTAAGGGATGGATTTCTCTCTTGTTTTACTCAGAGCACTGACAAGATGGGTGGCATAGTTTGTAAACCACTGAAAATGATATGACCAGTGTGACACATGAGAGCTGCAGTTCCACAGGCAAATACTGGGGGAAGCAAAAGATTATGGGCTTCTGGGAAGAAACCAAGATGAGCTGCTTAGGGAATTTGAGACAGTTACAAACACACACATAGTCAAGAGAAGGCACATCCCCAGAAAAGGCGTGAGAAGTCCTTGAACCTACAGGTTGTCTGATGGGTAAGGGTCTTATTCTGCACAAAAACCAGTACATAGAGATAGGGAGATGTGGTTGTTTATTCAAATGCCCAAATCTCAATAAAAGTTCACAACGCATACCCAAAAAAGAGAAAGATAGACCAATAAAAGGAACAAAATAAAACTCAAGACACCAACCCTAAAGGAACAGAGATCTATGAGCTGCCTGACAAAAAATGTTTTAAAACTGTCTTAAAGGTACTCAATGAGCTAAAAGGAATACAGAATGACAACTAAATTAAAGCAGGAAAGTGATGCATGGACACAATGAGAATATCAACAAAGCAATAGAAACCATAACAATAACAAGGAAACAAATTCTGGAGCTGAAAAATACAATAAATGAACTGAAAATTTTACTAAAGGTATTAAACAGCACAGTAGACCAGGCAGAAGAAAGAATCAATGAACTTGAAGATAGGTCTTTTGAAATCATTGAGTCAGAGGAGCAAAAATAAAGAATGACCTGGCTATTGTAAATAGTGCTGCAATGAACATTGTGGTACATGACTCTTTTTGAATTATGGTTTAAGCAACCTGTGTCCATTGACAGATGAATGGATAAAGAAGATGTGGCACATATATACAATGGAATATTACTCAGCCATAAAAAGAAATGAAATTGAGTTATTTGTAGTGAGGTGGATGGACCTAGAGTCTGTCATGCAGAGTGAAGTAAGTCAGAAAGAGAAAAACAAGTACTGTATGCTAACATATATATGTGGAATCTTTAAAAAAAAACTGGTTCTGATGAACCTAGGGACAGGACAGGCATAAAGATGCAGACATAGAGAATAGACTTAAGGACACAGGGAGGGGGAAGGGTAAGCTGGGATGAAGTGAGAGAATAGCACTGACATATACACACTACCAGTGTAAATTAGATAGCTAGTGGGAAGCTGCTACATAGCACAAGGAGATCAGCTCAGTGCTTTGTGACCACCTAGAGGGGTGGGATAAGGAGGGTGGGAGGGAGATGCAAGAGGGAGGGGAAATGGGGATATATATATACATATAGCTGATTCACTTTGTTATACAGCAGAAACTAACACAACATTGTAAAGCAAGTATACTCCAATAAAGATGTTAAAAAAAATAAAGAATGAAGAAAGTGAACAACATATGCATTATGTGAGCCTCAGAAGGAACAAAGTGAGAAAAGGGGTCAAAGAGACTATTTGAAGAAACAATGGCTGAAAAATCCCCAAATCTGCAGAAATAAACATACAAATCCAAGAAGCCCAACAAATTCCAACTAGGAAAAACCCAAAAGAGATCCACACCAAGACACATTATAAACAAACTGTCAGAAATCAAAGACAAAGAAGAAATCTTGCAAGCAGCAAGAATAAAGCAACTTATGATATATAAGGGAACTTCCAAAACATTATAAACAGATTTCTGAGCAGAAAGCTTTCAGGCCAGAAGAAAGTGGGACGATATATTCAAAGTGCTGAAAGAAAATAAGAAAACTCTATCAACCAAAATATTGTATTTGGCAAAAAATGTCATTCAAAAATGAAGGATAAATTGAGCCTTTCCCAGATAAACAAAAGCTGAGAGTTCATTAACACAAGATCTGCTCTACAAGAAATGCTAAAGGGAATCTTTCAAGTTGAAATGAAAGAAAACTATACAAAGCAACATGAAGCCATATGGAAATATAAAATTCTCCAGTAAAGGTAAATACATGGACAAATATAGTAACATGTATTATTGTAATTTTGGTGCATAAATTCACTTTCAGTTTAATTGAAATGAGAAAACATAAAAATAACAATAAATCTATGTTAATGGGTATATAATATATAAAGATTAATTTGTGACATCAATAGCATAAAGTGAGGCAAGGGAGTTGTAAAGGAGTAGAGTTTTGGTATGCATTTGAAGTTAAGTTATCACTTTAAGATAGATTGTAATAACTTTAAGATGTTTTCTGTACCCTCATGGTAACCACAAAGAAAATAACTATAGAATATACACAACATAAAATGAGAAGGGAATCCAAACATGTCACTATAAAATATCAATTAAACACAAAGGAAGTCAGTAAGAAGGGAAAGGAGGGTCAGTTAACAAAACTCCCCAATCAAAAGATAGATTGGCAGAATTGATTTTTAAAAAACAGGATCTAACTATATGCTGTGTACAAGAGACTCACTTTAGGTCTAAAGACACACAAAGGCTAAAATTGAAAGGATGGAAAAAGATATTCCATGCAAATGGTAAACAATATAGATCAGGGGTAGCTTTACTAATATCAGATGGGATAGATTGTAAGTAAAAAACTGTTAGATGAGACAAAGAAAGACATTATATATTCTAAAAGGGTCAATTCACTATGAAGATATAACAATTATAAATATTTATGCACCAAATATTAGAGCTTCTAAATGTACGAAGCAAACTTTGACAGGATTGAAGGGAGAAATAGACAGCAACACAATAGCAGTAAGAGACTTCAAAACATTTTTAATAATGGATAGAACAATCAGAAAGAAGATCAATAAGGAAATAGAGGACTTCAATAACACTCTCCACTAGTTGAACCTAAGAGGTATATACAAAATACTCCACCCAAAAACAACAGAATAAACATTCTCCAAGAGACAGCACATGTTTTAGGTCACAAAAAAAGGCTTAAAGGATTGAAATTTTAAAAGATCAAAATTAAAAATTAAAAATCAGTGTCTTTTCTGATCACAATGGAAGAAAACGAGAAACCAAAAGCAGAAATCACACTGGAAAATCCATAAGTATGTGTAAATATACTCTTCAACAACAAATGCATTGAAAAAGAAGTCACAATGGAAATTAGAAGTACTTTGAGACAAATAAAAATAAAAACATAACATACCAAACTTATGGGATGCAGTGAAAGCAGTTTTCAGAGGGAAATTTATAACTGTGAGCACCTACATTAAAAAAAGAAAAAAAATTCAAATCAATAACTTAACCTTCTACCCTGGGACACTGGGGAAAAAAGAACAAGCTCAATTCAAAGATAGGACAAGGAAGGAAATAATAAACATTAGAGAGGAAACACATGAAATACAGAATAGAAACAAAAGATAATCAACAGAACTAAAAGTTGGTTATTTGAAAAGATCACTAGCATTTACAAACCTTTAACCAGACTGGTAAAGCAAAAAGGAGAGAATATTGAAATTATTAAGATCAGGAATGAAAGAGGAAATTACTACCAACATTACAGAAATAAAAAGGATAATAAGAGCGTTATGAACAATTGAATGCCAACAAATTAGATGACACAGATAAAATAGATACATTTATATAAATATATGAACTAGAGAAAGTGATTCAAGGAAAAACAAAATCTAAATACCTATAATAAATAAAGAGACTGAATTAGCAATCTAAAATCTTCCAACAAAGAAAAGCCCAGGATAAGATGACTTTACTGGGAAATTTTCCCAAGTTTACTTCTAAAACTCTTACAAAAAGTAGAAGAGGAGAAACACTTCCTAGCTCACTCTGGAAGTCATCATTACCCTGACACCAAAGCCAGATAAAGTCCTCACAAGAAAAGAAAACTACAGACAAATATTAGTTATGAATATAGATTCAAAAACACTTAATTAAATGCTAGCAAAACATATACAACAGCATATTAAAAGAATTATACAGCATTAAGTGGGATTTATCTCAGGGATGCAATGGCAGTTCCACATATGAAGATCAATGTAATACACAATATTCATAGAATAAAGAAAAAAACAAAATCTGTTAATAGACACAGAAAAAGAATTTGACAAATTCCAATGTCATTTCATGATTAAAACACACACACACACAGACATACCCCAAACTAGGAATAGAAAGAAAATTTCTCAACCTGATAAAGGACATCTATGAAAACCTTACACCTAATATCGTACTTAATGGTGAAAGACTGAAAGTCTTCCCCCAAATATCAGGAACAAGACAAGGATGTCTGATCTTACAACTTCTATTCAGCATCATACTGGAGATTCTATCCAGGGCACTTAGGCAGGAAGAAGAAATAATAAAGCGTCTAGATTGGAAAGGAAAAGGTAAAACTATCTCTATTCACTAATGACATGATACTATATATGCAGAAAACCCTGAAGAATCTACAAGAAAAGCATTAGAGCTAGTAAAAGAGATCAGCAAATCAGTTTGCTGATTTGCAATTCTATACACTAGCAATGAACAATCTAAAAGTGAAATTTAAAAATCCCACTTACAACAGCATCAAAAATTACAAACTATTTAGGAATAACTTTAACAAAAGAAAAGCAAGACTTGTAGAGTGAAAACTACAAAACACTGTTGAAAGAAAATAAAGATCTAAATAAATGGAAAGACATCTTGTGTTTATAGACTAAAAAATTTAATATTGTTAAAGTGGTAATACTAGCCAAATAGATATATATATTCAATACAATCCCTATCAAAATTCTGCCTGTTTTTTTCCAGATATGGACAAATGGATCCTAAAATTCATATGGAATTACAAGGGATACATAGTAGCCAAAATAGTCTTGAAGAAGAACAAATTTGGAAGATACACACTTTGAAATTTCAAAACCTATTACAAAGCTACAATAATCAGGATAATGTGATACTGGCATAAAGACAGACATATAGACCAATGGAATGGAAGTGAGAGTCCGGAAATAAACCTTTATATTCTGGGCCAGTTGATTTTCAACAAGGGGGCCAAGACTATTCAAAGGGGAAAAGAACAGTCTTTTCGACAAATGGTACTAGTATAACTGGATATCCACATGCAAAAGAATGAATTTGCACCTCTATATAAGAATATTTACAAAAATTAACTCAAAATGAATCAAGGATCTAAATGTATTAAGAAGCTACAAAAATCTTAATGGAAACAGGTAAAAAGCTGTGTGATGTTGGATTAGGCAAAAGTTTCTTAGATATGACACAAAAAGCACAAGCAATCAAGAAAACATAAATAGGACTTGATCAAAATTAAAAACATTTGTGCATCAAAAAATACAATCAAGAAAGTGATGAGAATCTACAGAATGGGAGAAAATATTTGCAAATCATATATTAGATACGGGTCTAGTATCCAGAATATAAAGTCTTACAACTGAACAGCACAAAGCCAAATAAGCCAATTTTAAAAATAGGCAAATGATTCGAATAGACATTTCTCTAAATAAGGTCTACAATGGCCAACTGACATGGGAAAACATCCTCAACATCTTTCTTTACCTGTTAGGGAAATGCAAGTCAAATCTACAATGAGATGCAAGTAACACGAAGATGGCTATAATTTAAAAAATAAGACAAAGCCTCTATGGAAAATAATTTGGCAATTTGGCAGTTTCTCACTAAGTTAAATAAAGAATTACCATGTATCCCAGCAAAACAACTCCTACGTATAAATCCAAGAATATTGAAAACATATACTCACACAAAAACTTGTATATTAAAGATCCTAGCAGTATTATTCATGATAGTCAAAAAGTGGAAACAAATTAGTGGTTACCAGTAGGGAAGAGGGAAGGGGGTGTAACATAGGGGTAGGGGATTAAGAGGTACAAACTACTATGTATAAAATAAATAAGCTACAAGGATATATTGTACAACACAGGGAATGTAGCCAATATTTTATAATAACTATAAATGGAGTATAACCTTTAAAAATTGTGAATCACTGTGTTGTACACCCAAAACTTATATAATATTGTACATCAACTATACCTCAATAAAAAAGAAACATATACAAAAATCATGATTAGGGAAAAAAAATAAATAAATTGGTAAGCTTTTATGTATTAAAAAAAAGTGGAAACATTAACACCCATCAGCTGATGAATAGATAAACAAAATTTGGTATATCCATACAGCCATAAAAATAATGAAAACACAGATGAACCTTGAAAATATTATGTTAAGTTAAAGAAGCCAGACACAAAAGGCCACATATTGTATGATTCCATTAATATGAAATGTCCAGAATAGGCAAATCCATAGAGAAAGAGAGAATATTGGTTTCCAGGCAATTGTAGGAGGGCAAATTGGTACAAACCGCTAGTAGGTATGGGGTTTCTGTTTAGGGTGATGAAAATACTTTGGAATTAGATAGTGGCAAAACTTATACAATATACTGAATATTGTATTTAAAAACCCTTTGAAGTGTACACTATAAAACAGTTAGTTTTATGTAATGTGAATTATATCTTGGTAAAAATTATATGACAGCACATTCTGTTTTGGTGAGACTGTAGGAAACAGGCAATCTCTCAAAAATTACCAGGAGAAATGTGTCCCTGTGCACACTTGGGAGGTGGTGTGGCACCAACCCCTCTGACCTTGACCCAACCTCTTATCAAGGCATGTACACAAGTGGGAAAAAGTGAAACCAGCACAGAAGTGCAGCCCCAAGCCCTCAGGCTCCAGCCATGTCCCCAACCAAGGCAGAGGTTAGGTCTCCATCACACACAGGAGAAACCCAATTCCCTCACGCTCCTGCTTTAGCTCCTCAGACCCTGACCCCATTCCCAATAGGGCAGTGACAGAACCTGAGCATAAGAGTAGGCCTGAGTTGCACCTGGCTCTGGCACTAGCCTCTCCAATTCCAACCCTACCTTCCACCAAGATGGTGGCTGCCAGAACACCCTGGGGGAAGACACAGCCTGTGCACACTTCAGACCCAGCCCTCCCACCAAAGCATGTGCAGACTGCATAAGGATGCTCCCAAACAAGGATATGATTTCAAGACCAGGACATATAATTGTTTCACGTAATTTCATAGAGGCAAAGAAAGTTAAACAAAATGAGAAGACAGAGGAGTGTTTCAAACTAAAGAACAACAACAACAACAACAAAAACCCAGAAAAAATCCTAATGAAACAGATAAATACTTTACATGATAAAGAGATCAAAGCAATGGTAATAAGAATGCTAACTGAACTGGGGAAAAGAGTAGATGAACACAGTGAGAATTTTAACAAAAAACTACAAAATGAAAAAAGAACTAGTCACATCTGAAGAATACAATAGTTGAAATGAAAAAAAAAAACACTAGAAGGAATTAACAGCACATTAGGTGATACAGAAGAATGCATAAGCAATCCAGAAGATAGAATAATGGAAATCACTCAACCAGAACAACAAAAAAGAAAAAAAATTTTTTTTAAATGAGAATAGTTTAAGGGACCTCTGGGGCAACACCAAGTGTATTAACATTCTCATTATCGGGATCTCAGAAACAGAAGCGAGAGAGGAAGTGGTATAAAATGTATTTCATGAAATTATGGTTGAAAACTTCCCGAACCTAAAGAAGGAAGATATACAGGTACAGGACGCACAGAAGGTCCCAAACAAGATGAACCCAAAGAGACCCACACCAAGACATACCATAATTAAAACAGCAAAATTTAAAGATAAAAAGAGAGTTCTAAATGCAGCAAGAGAAAAACATAGTCAGTTACAAGGGAACCCACATAAGGTAATGAGCTAATTTTTCTGCAGAAACTTTGCAGGCCAGAGGGAGTGGCATGATATGTTTAAAGTGTTGAAAAGAAAAAAGCCTATAACCTACTTTACCCTATGCAGCATGGTTATTATTCAGAAATGAAGGAGAAATAAAGAGCGTCTCAGAAAAGGAAAAAATTAAGAGTTAATCAATACTAAACTGACCTCACAAGAAGTATTAAAGGATCTTCTTTAAGTGAAAAAGAAAAGACTACAACAAGAAGTAAGAAATTACAGATTGGTTCAAGATGGCAGAGTAGAAGGACGTGTGCTCACTCCCTCTTGCTAGAGCACCAGAATCACAACTAACTGCTGAACAATCATCAACAGGAGCACATTGGAACTCACCAAGAAAGATACCCCACATCCAAAGACAAAGGAGAAGCCACAATGAGATGGTAGGAGGGGTGCAATCACAATAAAATCAAATCCCGTAACTGCTGGGTGGATGACTCACAAACTGGAGAACACTTATACCACAGAAGTCCACCCACTGGAGTGAAGGTTCTGAGCCCCACGTCAGGCTTCCCAACCTGGGGGTCCAGCAACGGGAGGAGGAATTCCTAGAGAATCAGACTTTGAAGGCTAGTGGGATTTGACTGTAGGACTTCAACAGGACTGGGGGAAACAGAGATTCCACACTTGGAGGGCACACACAAAATAGTGTGCGCATCAGGACCCAGGTGAAGGAGCAGTGACCCCAGGGGACACTGAACCAGACCTACCTGCTAGTGTTGCAGGGTCTCTTGTAGGGGGGGGGTGGCTGTGGCTCACCGTGAGGACAAGGACACTGGCAGCAGAAGTTCTGGGAAGTACTCCTTGGCACGAGCCCTCACAGAGTCTGACATTAGCCCCACCAAAGAGCCAGGTAGGCTCAACTGTTGGGTCGCCTCAGGCCAAACAACCAACAGGGAGGGAACCCAGCCCCACCCATCAGTAGACAAGCGGATTAAAGTTTTACTGAGCTCTGCCCACCAGAGCAACAGCCAGCTCTACTCACCACCAGTCCCTCCCATCAGGAAACTTACACAAGCCTCTTAGATAGCCTCATCCACCAGAAGGCAGACAGCAGAAGCAAGAAGAACTACAATCCTGCAGCCTGTGGAACAAAAACCTCATTCACAGAAAGATAGACAAGATGAAAAGGCAGAGGGCTATGTACCAGATGAAGGAACAAGACAAAACCCCAGAAAAACAACTAAATGAAGTGGAGTTAGGCAACCTTCCATAAAAATAATTCAGAATAATGATATTGAAGATGATCCAGGACCTCGGAAAAAGAATGGAGGCAAAGATCGAGAAGATGCAAGAAATGTTTTAAAAACACCTAGAAGAATTAAAGAACAAACACCTAGAAGAATTAAAAAACACACAAACAGAGATGAACAATACAATAACTGAAATGAAAAATACACTAGAAGGAATCAGTAGCAGAATAACTGAGGCAGAAGAACGGATAAGTGACCTGGAAGACAGAATGGTGGAATTCAGTGCCACAGAACAGAATAAAGGGGAAAAAAATGAAAAGAAATGAAGACAGCCTAAGAGACCTCTGGGACAACATTTAAACGCAACAACATTCACATTATAGGGGTCCCAGAAGGAGAAGAGAGAGAGAAAGGACCAGAGAAAATATTTGAAGAGATTATAGTTTAAACTTCCCTAACATGGGAAAGGAAACAGCCACCCAAGTCCAGGAAGCACAGAGAGTCGCAGGAAGGATAAACCCAAGGAGAAACATGCTGAGACACGTAGTAATCAAACTGACAAAAATTAAAGACAAAGAAGAACTATTGAAAGCAACAAGGGAAAAATGACAACATACAAGGGAACTCCCATAAGGTTAACAGCTGATTTCTCAGCATAAACTCTACAAGCCACAAGGGAGTGGCATGATATATTTAAAGTGATGAAAGAGAAGAACCTACAACCAAGATTACTCTACCGGGCAAGGATCTCATTCAGATTCAACAGAGAAATCAAAAGCTTTACAGACAAGCAAAAGCTAAGAGAATTCAGCACCACCAAACCAGCTCTACAACAAATGCTAAAGGAACTTCTCTAAGTGGGAAACACAAGAGAAGAAAAGGACCTACAAAACAAACCCATAACAATTAAGAAAATGGTAATAGGAACATACATATTGATAATTACCTTAAACGTTAATGGATTAAATGCTCCAACCAAAAGACACAGGCTCGCTGAATGGAAATTAAACACAAAACCAATATATATGCTGTCTACAAGAGACCCACTTCAGACCTACAGACGCATACAGAGTGAAAGTGAGGGGATGGAGAAAGATATTCCATGCAAATGGAAATCCAAAGAAAGCTGGAGTAGCAATACTCATATCAGATAAAATAGACTTTAAAATAAAGAATGTTACAAGAGACAAGGAAGGACACTACATAATGATCAAGGGATCAATCCAAGAAGAAGATATAACAATTATAAATATTTATGCACCCAACATAGGAGCACCACAATATATAAGGGAACTGCCAGTGGCTATAAAAGAGGAAGTCGACAGTAACACAATAATAGTGGGGGACTTTAACACCTCACTTACACTAATGGACAGATCATCCAAACAGGAAATTAATAAGCAAACGCAAGCTTTAAATGATACAATAGACCAGATAGATTTAACTGATATTTATAGGACATTTCATCCAAAAACAGCAGATTACACTTTCTTCTCAAGTGCACACAGAACATTCTCCAGGATAGATCACATCTTGGGGCACAAATCAAGCCTCAGTAAATTTAAGAAAATTGAAGTCATATCAACCAGCTTTTCTGACCAAAATGCTATGAGATTAGATATCAATTACAGGGAAAAAACGTAAAAAACACAAACACATGGAGGCTAAACAATACGTTACTAAATAACCAAGAAATCACTGAAGAAGTCAAAGCGGAAATCAGAAAATACCTAGAGACAAATGACAGCGAAAACACGACGATCCAAAAACCTATGGGATGCAGCAAAAGCAGTTCTAAGAGGGAACTTTATAACAATACAAGCCTACATCAAGAAACAGGAAAAATCTAAAATAAACAATCTCACCTTACACCTAAAGGTAGTAGAGAAAGAAGAACAAACAAAACCCAAAGTTAGTAGAAGGAAAGAAATCACAAATATCAGAGAAGAAATAAATGAAATAGAAACAAAGAAAACAATAGCAAAGATCAGACCCAACCCTCCCACCAAAGCATGTGCAGACTGCATAAGGATGCTCCCAAACATGTCATATGGAGACTGTCATATGGAGAACTAAAAGCTAGTTCTTTGAGAAGATAAACAAAATTGATCAAACATTAGCCAGACTCATCAAGAAAAAGAGGGAGACGAATCAAATCAATAAAATTAGAAATGAAAAAGGAGAAGTTACAATAGACACCACAGAAATACAAAGCATCTGAAGAGACTACTACAAGAAACTCTATGCCAATAAAATGGACAACCTGGAAGAAATGGACAAATTCTTACAAAGGTATAAACTTCTATGACCAAACCAGGAAGAAATAGAAAATATGAACAGACCAATCACAAGTAATGAAATTGAAACAGTGATTTAAAATCTTCCAACAAGCAAGAGTCCATGACCAGATGGCTTCACAGGTGAATTCTATCAAACATTTAGCAAAGCAGTAACACCCATCCTTCCCAAACTCTACCCAAAAATTGCAGAGAAAGGAACATACCTAAACTGATTCTATGCGGCCACCATCACCCTGATACCAAAACCGGACAAAGATACTACAAAATAAAATTACAGATACCTTAAGACCCC
The DNA here is from genome assembly GCF_965194825.1 of Balaenoptera physalus. NCBI lineage: Eukaryota > Metazoa > Chordata > Mammalia > Artiodactyla > Balaenopteridae > Balaenoptera > Balaenoptera physalus. The sequence goes on from NC_138903.1 coordinate 45,883,062, forward strand.
ATACTTGGGAGAGGGGCAAGATGGCGGAAGAGTAAGACACGGAGATCACCTTCCTTCCCACAGATACAGTAGAAATACATCTACACGTGGAACTGCTCCTACAGAACACCCACTGAATGCTGGCAGAAGATGTCAGACCTCCCAAAAGGCAAGAAAATCGCCACGTACTTGGGTAGGGCAAAAGAAAAAAGAAATAACAGAGACAAAAGAATAGGGACGGGACCTGCACCAGTGGGAGGGAGCTGTGAAGGAGGAAAGGTTTCCACGCACTAGGAAGCCCCTTCATGGGCAGAGACTGCGGGTGGCAGAGGGGGGAAGCTTCGGAGCCACGGTGGAGAGCGCAGCCACAGGGGTGCGGAGGGCAAAGCGGAGAGATTCCCGCACGGAGGATCAGTGCTGAGTAGCACTCACGAGCCCGAGAGGCTGGTCTGCTCAGCCGCCGGGGCGGGCGGGGGCTGAGAGCTGAGGCACGGGCTTCGGTGCTAGCTGGGAGGGAGTCTGGGAAAAAGTCTGCAGCTGCCGAAGAGGCAAGAGACTTTTTCTTGCGTCTTTGTTTCGCAGCGTGCAAGGAGAGGGGATTCACAGCGCCACCTAAATGAGCTCCAGAGACGGGCGTGAGCTGCGGCTATCAGTGCAGACTCCAGAGGCGGGCGCAAGCCGCGGCTGTCAGCGCGGACCCCAGAGATAGGCGGGAGACGCTGGGGCTGCTGCTGCTGCCACCAAGAGGCCTGTTTGCGAGCACAGGTCACTATCCACACCGCCCCTCCCGGGAGCCTCTGCAGCCTGCCACTGCCAGGCTCCCGTGATCCGGGGACAACTCCCCCGGGAGAGCGCACAGTGCGCCTCAGGCTGCTGCAACATCAAGCCGGCCTCTGCCGCCGCAGGCTCGTCCCGCATACATGCCCCTCCCTCCCTCCCGGCCTGAGTGAGCCAGAGCCCCCGATGCAGCTGCTCCTGTAACCCCGTTCTGTCTGGCAGGGAACGCCCAATGGACAGATCATCCAAAATGAAAATAAATAAGGAAACACAAGCTTTAAATGATACCTTAAACAAGATGGACTTAATTGATATGTATAGGACATTCCACCCGAAAACAACAGAATACACATTTTTCTCAAGTGCTCATGGAATATTCTCCAGGATAGATCATATCTTGGGTTACAAATCAAGCCTTGGTAAATTTAAGAGAGTTGAAATCATATCAAGTATCTTTTCCGACCACAACGCTATGAGACTAGATATCAATTACAGGAAAAAATCTGTAAAAAATACAAACACATGGAGGCTACACAATACACTACTTAATAACGAAGTGATCACTGAAGAAATCAAAGGGGAAATCAAAAAATACCTAGAAACAAATGATAATGGAGACACGACGACCCAAAACCTATGGGATGCAGCAAAAGCAGTTTTAAGAGGGAAGTTTATAGCAATACAAGCCTACATCAAGAAACAGGAAACATCTCGAATAAACAACCTAACCTTGCAACTAAAGCAATTAGAGAAAGAAAGGCAAAAAACCCCAAGGCTAGCAGAAGGATAGAAATCATAAACATCAGATCAGAAATAAATGAAAAAGAAATGAAGGAAACAATAGCAAAAATCAATGAAACTAAAAGCTGGTTCTTCGAGAAGATAAACAAAATTGATAAACCATTAGCCAGACTCATCAAGAGAAAAAGGGAGAAGACTCAAATCAATAGAATTAGAAATGAAAAAGGAGAAGTAACCACTGACACTACAGAAATACAAACGATCATGAGAGATTACTACAGGCAACTCTATGCCAATAAAATGGACAACGTGGAAGAAATGGACAGATTCTTAAAATGCACAACCTACCGAGACTGAACCAGGAAGAAATAGAAAATATGAACAGACCAATCACAAGCACTGAAATTGAAACTGTTATTAAAAATCTTCCAACAAACAAAACCCCAGGACCAGATGGCTTCACAGGTGAATTCTATCAAACATTTAGAGAAGAGCTAACACCTATCCTTCTCAAACTCTTCCAAAATATTGCAGAGGGAGGAACACTCCCCAACTCATTCTACGAGGCCACCATCACCCTGATACCAAAACCAGACAAATATGTCACAAAGAAAGAACACTACAGGCCAATATCACTGATGAACATAGATGCAAAAATCCTCGACAAAATACTAGCTAACAGAATGCAACAGCACACTAAAAGGATCATACACCATGATCAAGTGGGGTTTATCCCACGAATGCAAGGATTCTTCAATATACGCAAATCAATCAACGTGATACATCATATTAACAAATTGAAGGAGAAAAACCATATGATCATCTCAATAGATGCAGAGAAAGCTTTCGACAAAATTCAACACCCATTTATGATAAAAGCCCTGCAGAAAGTAGGCATAGAGGGAACTTTCCTCAACATAATAAAGGCCATATATGACAAACCCACAGCCAACATTGTCCTCAATAGCGAAAAACTGAAACCATTTCCACTAAGATCAGGAACAAGACAAGGTTGCCCACTCTCACCACTATTATTCAACATAGTTTTGGAAGTGTTAGCCACAGCAATCAGAGAAGACAAAGAAATAAAAGGAATCCAAATCGGAAAAGAAGAAGTAAAGCTGTCACTGTTTGCACATGACATGATACTTTACATAGAGAATCCTAAAACTGCCACCAGAAAACTACTAGAGCTAATCTATGAATTTGGTAAAGTCGCAGGATACAAAATTAATGGACAGAAATCTCTTGCATTCCTATATACTAATAATGAAAAATCTGAAAGTGAAATTAAGAAAACACTCTCATTTACCATTGCAACAGAAAGAATAAAATACCTAGGAATAAACCTACCTAGGGAGACAAAAGACCTGTATGCAGAAAACTATAAGACACTGGTGAAAGAAATTAAAGATGATACAAACAGATGGAGAGATATACCATGTTCTTGGATTGGAAGAATCAACATTGTGAAAATGACTCTACTACCCAAAGCAATCTACAGATTCAATGCAATCCCTATCAAACTACCACTGGCATTTTTCACAGAACTAGAACAAAAAATTTCACAATTTGTATGGAGACACAAAAGACCCCGAATAGCCAAAGTAATCTTGAGAATGAAAAATGGAGCTGGAGGAATCAGGCTCCCTGACTTCAGACTATATTACAAAGCTACAGTAATCAAGACAGTTTGGTACTGGCACAAAAACAGAAATATAGATCAATGGAACAGGATAGAAAGCCCAGAGATAAACCCACGCACATATGGTCACCTTATCTTTGATAAAGGAGGCAAGCATATACAGTGGAGAAAAGACAGCCTCTTCAATAAGTGGTGCTGGGAAAATTGGACAGGTACATGTAAAAGTATGAAAGTAGAACACTGCCTGACACCATACACAAAAATAAACTCAAAATGGATTAAAGACCTAAATGTAAGGCCAGACACTATCAAACTCTTAGAGGAAAACATAGGCAGAACACTCTATGACATAAATCGCAGCAAGATCCTTTTTGACCCAGCTCCTAGAGAAATGGAAATAAAAACACAAATAAACAAATGGGACCTAATGAAACTTAAAAGCTTTTGCACAACCAAGGAAACCATAAACAAGACCAAAAGACAACCATCAGAATGGGAGAAAATATTTGCAAATGAAGCAACTGACAAAGGATTAATCTCCAAGATTTACAAGCAGCTCATGCAGCTCAATAACAAAAAAACAAAAAACCCAATCCAAAAATGGGCAGAAGACCTAAATAGACATTTCTCCAAAGAAGATATACAGATGGCCAACAGACACATGAAAGAATGCTCAACATCCTTAATCATTAGAGAAATGCAAATCAAAACTACAATGAGATATCATCTCACACCGGTCAGAATGGCCATCATCAAAAAATCTAGAAACAATAAATGCTGGAGAGGGTGTGGAGAAAAGGGAACACTCTTGCACTGTTGGTGGGAATGTAAATTGATACAGCCACTATGGAGAACAGTATGGAGGTTCCTTAAAAAACTACAAATAGAACTACCATATGACCCAGCAATCCCACTACTGGGCATATACCCTGAAAAAACCATACTTCAAAAAGATTCATGTACCAAAATGTTCTTTGCAGCTCTATTTACAATATCCAGGACATGGAAGCAACCAAAGTGTCCATCACTGGATGAATGGATAAAGAAGATGTGGCACATATATACAATGGAATATTACTCAGCCATAAAAAGAAATGAAATGGAGGTATTTGTAATGAGGTGGATGGAGTTAGAGTCTGTCATACAGAGTGAAGTAAGTCAGAAAGAGAAAAACAAATACAGTATGCTAACACATATATATGGAATCTAAGGGGAAAAGAAGGTCATGAAGAACCTAGTGGCAAGATGGGAATAAAGACACAGACTTACTAAAGAATGGACTTGAGGATATGGGGAGGGGGAGGGGTGAGATGTGACAGGGTGAGAGAGTGTCATGGACATATATACACTACCAAATGTAAAATAGATAGCTAGTGGGAAGCAGCCGCATAGCACAGGGAGATCAGCTCGGTGCTTTGTGACCACCTAGAGGGGTGGGATAGGGAGGGTGGGAGGGAGGGAGATGCAAGAGGGAAGAGATATGGGAACATATGTATATGTATAACTGATTCACTTTGTTTTAAAGCAGAAACTAACACACCATTGTAAAGCAATTATACTTCAATAGAGATGCTAAAAAAAAATTACAGACCAGTATCACTGATGAATATAGATGCAAAATCCTCAAGAAAATATGAGGAAACAGAATCCAACAACACATTAAAAGGATCATACACCATGATCAAGTGAGATTTATACCAGGAATGGAAGGATTCTTCAATATGCACAAGTCAATCAATGTGATACACCATATTAACAAATTGAAGAATAAAAACCATATGATCATCTCAATAGATGCAGAGAAAGCTTTCGACAAAATTCAACACCCATGTTTGATAAAAATTCTCCAGAAAGTGGGCATAAAGGGAACCCACCTCAACATATTAAAGGCCATATATGACAAACCCACAGCCAACATTGTTCTCAATGGTGAAAAACTGAAACCATTTCCCCTAAGATCAGGAACAAGATAAGGATGTCCACTCTCACCATTATTATTCAACATAGTTTTGTATGTCCTAGCCACAGCAATCAGAGAAGAAAAAGAAATAAAAGGAATCCAAATTGGAAAAGAAGAAGTAAAGCTGTCACTGTTTGCAGATGACATGATACTATACCTAGAAAATCCTAAAGATGCTACCAGAAAACGACTAGAGCTAATCAATGAATTTGGTAAAGTAGCAGGATACAAAATTAATGCACAGAAATCTCTTGCATTCCTATACACTAATGATGAAAAATCTGAAAGAGAAATTAAGGAAACACTCCCATTTACCATTGCAACAAAAAGAATAAAATACCTAGGAATAAACCTACCTAGGGAGACAAAAGACCTGTATGCAGAAAACTATAAGACACTGGGGAAAGAAATTAAAGATGATACAAACAGATGGAGAGATATACCATGTCCTTGGCTTGGAAGAATCAACATTGTGAAAATGACTCTACTACCCAAAGCAATCTACAGATTCAATGCAATCCCTATCAAACTACCAATGGCATTTTTTACAGAACTAGAACAAAAAATCTTAAATTTGTATGGAGACACAAAAGACCCCGAATAGCCAAAGCAGTTGTGAGGGAAAAAAACGGAGCTGGAGGAATCAGGCTCCCTGACTTCAGACTATACTACAAAGCTACAGTAATCAAGACAATATGGTACTGGCACAAAAACAGAAATATAGATCAATGGAACAGGATACAAAGCCCAGAGATAAACCCACACACCTATGGTCAACTAATCTATGACAAAGGAGGCAAGGATATATAATGGAGAAAAGACAGTCTTTTAATAAGTGGTGCTGGGAAAACTGGACAGCTACATGGAAAAGAATGAAATTAGAACACTCTCTAACACCATGCACAAAAATAAACTCAAAAGGGATTAGAGACGTAAATGTAAGACCGGACACTATAAAACTCTTAGAGGAAAACATAGGAAGAACACTCTGACATAAATCACAGCAAGATCTTTTTTGATCCACCTCCTAGAGTAATGGAAATAAAAACAGAAATAAATGGGATGTAATGAAACTTAAAAGCTTTTGCAAAACAAAGGAAACTACAAAGAAGCCGAATAGACAACTCTCAGAATGGGGGAAAATATTTGCAAACGAATCAACAGACAAAGGGTTAATCTCCAAAATATATAAACAGCTCATTAAGCTCAATATAAAAGAAACAAACAACCCACTCCAAGAATGGGCAGAAGACTTAAATAGACATTTCTCCAAAGAAGACATACAGATGGCCAAGAAGCACATGAAAAGCTGCTCAACATCACTAATTATTAGAGAAATGCAAATTAAGACTACAATGAGATATCACCTCACACTAGTTAGAATGGACATCATCAGAAAATCTACAAACAACCAATGCTGGAGAGGGTTTGGAAAGGGACCTCTTGCACTGTTGGTGGGAATGTAAATTGATACAGCCACTCTGGAGAACAGTATGGAGGTTCTTTAAAAAACTAAAAATAGAACTTATGACCCAGCAATCCCACTACTGGGCATATACCCAGAGAAAGCCATAATTCAGAAAGACACATGTACCCTGACGTTCACTGCAGCACTATTTACAATAGTCAGGTCATGGAAGCAACCTAAATGCCCATCAACAGATGAATGAATAAAGAAGATGTGGTACATATATACAATGGAATGGAAAAAGGAACGAGATTGGGTCATTTGTAGATACGTGGATGGATCTAGAGACTGTCATACGGAGTGAAGTAAGTCAGAAAGAGAAAAACAACTATCGTATATTAACGCATATATGTGGAACCTAGAAAAACGGTACTGATGAACCGGTTTGCAGGGCAGAAATAGAGACACAGATGTAGAGAACAAACTTATGGACACCAACGGGGGAAAGTGGTGGGGGGGGGATGGTGGTGTGATAAATTGGGAGATTGGGATTGACATATATACAGTAATATGTATTAAATGGATAACTAATAAGAACCTGCTGTATAAAAAAATAAATAAAATTTTTAAAAAAATAAATAAGAAATTATTGGAAGGGGAAAACCCCACTGGTGAAGAGAAATATATAGTAAGCACTGTGGATCAACATTTAAATAAGCTAGTACAAAAGTTAAATGACAAAAATTATAAAATCAATATAACTACAGTAAATAGTTAAGGGATAGATATGGAGATGTAAAATATGACATCAACACCACAAAACATTGGGGGGTGTAGTAAAAATTGTAGAGCTTTTAGAATGTGTTTGAACTTAACTAATTGTCAGTTTAAAATCAGTATTTAGATATGGTTATAGGTCAACATATATGAACTACATAGCAACCACAAATCAAAACCTAAAATTGATATTCAAAACTTAAGAGAAAGGAACACCAGCAAACCACTAAAGAAAATCATCAAACCACAAGGGAAGAGACTAAAAGAAGAAAAGAACAGAGAGCTACAAAAACAAACAAACAAGTGAACAGTAAACAAATTGCAAATAGCAATAAGTACACACCTATCAACAATAATCACTTTAAATGTCAATGGACTAAATGCTCCAATCAAAAGACATAGGATGGTTGATTGAACAATAGGATAAGACCCATCTATATGCTCTTTGCTAGAGACTCATTTCAGAGCTAAAGACACATACAGACTGAAGTCTGGGGATGGAAAATGATATTTCATGAAAATGGAAATGACAAGAAAATGAGAGTAGTAACATTCATATCAGAAAAAGACTATTTTATTTTTAAGTTTTTAATTGAAGTATAGTTGATTTACAATATTATATATCAGAGAGGTACAGCATAGTGATTCAGTATTTTTCCAGATTATACTCCATTAAAAATTATTACAAGGTAATGGCTATAGTTCCCTGTGTTATACAATATATCTTTATTGCTTATCTAGTTTATACATAGTAGTTTGTATCTCTTAATCCCATTCCCCTATCTTGCCCCTCCCCTCTTCACTCTCTCCACTAGTAACCTCTAGTTTGTTCTCTATATCTGTGAGTCTGTTTCTGTTTTGTTATATTCACTAGTTTGTTTTATTTTTTAGACTCCACATATAAGTGATATCACATAATATTTGTCTTTGAATTATTTCACTTGGCATAATACCCTCATATATAGATAGATAGATAAGGATATAGATATAGACATAGATATATACACACACATATATATATGATTGTTTTAACTTGCTGTTCTCTTAACTCCAAATGAATCTTAACAATCCTGCATTTGTACCTTCCTCCCCTTATGATGACTATTTTTGTAGTATGATAGTTTTATATTATTGGTTCCTTATTTTAAAAAATACATCCATTCATTTTTTTCATTTATTCAACAAATATTTATTAAGTGCCTGTCACGCATGTACCTTACTTAATGCTGTATATACCTTCATGTAGCCGATCTTCGTATCCTGAATTTCTTTGAATTCCTAGAAATGAAGTAACCCTTCTCACATAAATATAAGAGTTCCCTATTCCCAGTACCTCAGGAAGAACCTTGGAGTTTTTTTGAAGATGATGTGCAAGGCAAGTGCTGGATTCTTCTAAACACAGAAGAATCACTTGTGTTCACTTCCCCACAAACTGAAAGTAACGCACCTTGCTGCTAGTGGCCTGATAAAAAATACGAGGTGAGGTATTGAAGAACTAGGTCCACCTCTGAGATAACGGTGTTAAGACATTAGAATTACTTCACTTCCACTCTGTCCTCCCACCACATTATCTAAGTTGTTTCAAAAGATTTATGCAAAATAGCACAAGGACAGAGTCTAGAACCTGAAAGAATTTAGAACATGTATTAAAACAACCTAACTTCATGCCAGATATTATAACCTCTAAAGGCATATGCATATACAAGATAGATAAATGCTGGTACATTTTTTCAAATTGTTTCTGTCCATTAGTATTAGCTCTGTGATTTCCTTTATCCAGAGAAACAAAGAAAATCAGAGAAAGCATTATATATGTGCAATAGAGCCAGCAAAGTTACTTGCAAAGTTGGTTAAAAGGCTTATTAACACATTTTTCTCACACTTTTTAATGAAAATCCATAAAACATTGTGGCCAAGCAAGTTAATTTAAGATTTAACTAGAGATGTTAAAAATGAGATTCTGGACTAATACAAAAGAGATCAGAAAGAAAGTTATTTTCACTGTAGTAATATGATAACCAGCTGATTGCAGTTTATCTTAACTAACCAAACAAATTGTTTCATCCTATGCTCATTTACTTTTGATATAATCACTCATGGCTTTCCAGAACATTGCTAAGGATATTTTATAAAGATAACTGGACCAGTGTTGTTGTGAGGGACCCTTCTGCTGTAGAAAATATCCTAGTGAGGGCATGCTTTCTGATAACCATAAAAACCCAAACCATGAACTGCTCAGAATTAGAAGTAGAGGGAGGGGGCAGGGTTGCCTTGAGGTATCATGATGACTGTTCTTGATATCATACTCTACATCTAATTGTTTTGTGTATCCCTTAACTGCTTATTTTAGATATAGATGATTTTACTGCTTTTGTCTTTTAACCTTCCTGCTAGCTTTCCTACATTTACTATGTTTGCTTTAGTGATGAGCTTTCTCCTTTTGCAATTTTCATGTTTCTTTTTTTTATAGACTTTTTAAATTTATTTTTTTATACAGCAGGTTCTTATTAGTTATCCATTTTATACATATTAGTGTATATATGTCAATCCCAATCTCCCAATTCATCACAACAACACCACTACCCCCCGCCACTTTCCCCCTTGGTGTCCATACGTTTGTTCTCTACATCTGTGTCTCTATTTCTGCCCTGCAAACCGGTTCATCTGTACCATCAATTTTCATGTTTCTGGCTTGGCCTTTTCTTTTTCACTTGGAGAAGTTCCTTTAATATTTCCTGTAAAGCTGGTTTGGTCATGCTGAACTCTTTCAGCTTTTGCTTGTCTATAAAGCTTTTGATCTCTCCATCAAATCTGAATGACAGCCTTGCCGGCTAGAGTATTCTTGGTTATAGGTTTCCCCCTTTCATCACTTTAAATATATATCATGCCACTCCCTTCTGGCCTGCAGAATTTCTGCTGAAAAGTAAGCTAATAACATTATGGGAGCTCCCTTATATGTGATGTGTTGTGGAAAAGGGAAAAGGAAAACTTGCTGCTTTCAATATTCTGTCTTTAATTTTTGCCATTTTAATTACACTGTGTCTTAGTGTGTTCCTCTTTGGGTTAATCCTGTATGGGACTCTTTGTGCTTCATGGATGTCTGTTTCCTTTCTCAGGTTAGGGAGGTTTTCAGCTATTGTGTCTTCAATTATGTCCTCAGCCCCTTTCTCACTCTCTCTTCTCTTTCTGGGACCCCTATAATGTGAATATTAGTGCATTTGATGTTGTTGCAGAGGTCTCCTAAACTGTCTTCATTTCCTTTTTTTCCTTTTTCTGTTCAGCATCTGTGATTTCTGCTACTCTGTCTTCCAGGTCATTGATCTGTTCCTCTTTATCATTTAGTCTACAGTTGATTCCTTTTAGTGTATTTTTCATTTCAGTGATTGTATTCTTCATCTTTGTTTGGCCATTCTTTATACTTTCTAACTCATTGTTAAAAACTTCTAAATTCTCGCTCTGTGCATCCATTCTTCTCCCCAGTTCTTTGATCATCTTTACAATCACTACCTTGAATTCTTTCTCAGGTAGATTGCCCATGTCCATTTCACTTAGTTCTTCTTCTAGGGTTTTATCTTATTCCTTCGTTTGGAACATGCTCCATTGTTGCCTCATTTTGTCTAACTTGCTGTTTTTATTTCTGTGTATCTGGTTGGTTGTTTACATTTCCCCACCTTGGAGAGGCGGTCTTTTGTAGAAGACATCCTATGCATCCCAGCAGTGCACTTCTCTCTCATCACCGGAGCTATATGCCCTAGGGGTTCTCCCTTTGAGGGCTGTATGGTTCCTTCTGTTGTGATGGGCTGACTATGTGGGTGGTCTGGTAGGCGTAGCTGGTCCCTGGTCTGGTTGGTTGCCAGGCCCTACCTTATGTGGATGCTGCTAGCCACTGATTGGTGGGAATGGGTCACTGGTGACTGACTGCAGAACACCGGGGGCGCCCCAAGGCTAGTGCTGGGTTACTGGTGGGCAGAGTCAAAGTCGAGAAGACCACAGGGGATGTTGCCAGCCCACTGGTGGGTGAAGCCGGGTCCTGGCACTAGTGTCAGCCTACTGGCTGGAAGAGCTGTGTCCTGGGGTCTAATTGCACACCAGGGGTGCCAGACCAGGTGTTGGATTACTGGTTGGTGGGGCCAGTTACTGAGACAGTTGGCTGTGGGGTCTGAGGTTTCTTGAAGCTTGTGTTGGCCTGCTAGTGGGTGGGGCCAGGTCCCAGCTGGTTCCAGGGCAGAGTCTCACCTGCTAGTGGGTCGGTTGAATCCATAGGCTATGGGGCTATGGTTTTCTTGTGCCTGCTGGTGGGTAAAGCTGTGCCTAATGATAGAGCAGCCTCACTGTGGGGCATGGCTGGGGTCCAGCTGGTCCCAGGGCAGAGTCTGGCTAGCTGGTGGGTGGGCTGGGTCCACAGACTATGGGGCTGCATTTTTTTGTGGCTGGTGTGTGCCCTCTGGTGGGTGAGGCTGGTCCCAAGGCTAACACAGGCTCCCTGGAGTGTGGGGCTGGAGACCAGGAGATTATGGGGCTGGTGCCTGCCCACTGGTTGTTGGAGCTGTGTCCCAGGGTCTCTTCCTGGAGAGTCCTAAGGGTCTCGAGTCTAGTGCCTGCACACTGGTGTGTGGGTCCCAGTCTTGGGCCCTCTCATGTGCAGGGCCATGTCCAGGGACAAATGTGGGCTCAGTGGCTCTTAAGGCAGCCCATACACTGGGGGGTAGGACTATGTCTGTATAGAGTTGCTTGGCCTGAGGTGTCCCAGCACTGGTGCCTATAGTCTGTAGGGCCAGGGCAGAGATGGGTACTGGTGCTAATAAGTTGTCAATAGAAGGAGGATTCCAAAATAGCATTTCTCAGCACCAGTGTCCACGTCATAGAAGGAACTCCCCAAAATGGCTGCCACCAGTGTCTATGTCCCCAGGGTGAGCTGCAGTTTCCTCCTGCTTCTCTGGGAGAATCTCCAAGATGAGCAGGTAGGTTTGACGCAGGCTTCTATCAAATTACTGCTTCTGTCCTAGGTCCTGGAGCTTGTGAGATTTCAAGTGCACTCTAAGAGTGAAGTCTCTATTTCTCCCAACCCTCTGGGATTCCCAAAAGTAAGCCCCATTTGTCTTCAAAGCCAACGTTCCGGGGGCTCACCTTCCTGGTGCAGGACACCCACTCCTTTGGGAGAACCTCTGCAATTGTAATCTCCTGTATGTGGGTTGCCCACCCAGTGGAATGGGACTTGAATATATCACAACTCAGCCCCTCCTACCCATCTCATTGTGGTTCCTTCTTTATACCTGTAGTTGTAGAAGATCTTTTCTGGTAGGTTCTGGTCTTTTTCATTGATGGTTGTTCTGCAAATAGTTGTGATTTTGGCATGCCTGTGAGAGGAGGTGAGCTTGGGGTCTTTTTACTCCACCATCTTGGCTAATCCCTCTACTATTAATTTTATTATCAGAATGTTAATCTATCGCATAAAGAAACACAATTTATTTCTGTATATTTATCTTGTATCCTCTGACCTTTCTGTAGTTGTTTGTATTTCTAATAATATTTTGTGAATTCCTTACTTTTTTCTACATATAAGATCACATTGTCTGTGAATAAAGGGTTTTCCTTCTTTCTTTTCAAACAGGATATCATTTATATCTTTTTCTTTTCTGCTTGCATTGGTTATAACTTCCAATCCAACGTTAAACAGAAGAGTTGAAAAAGTATATCCTCATCTTGCTTGTGATCTTGTGAGGAAAGCATTCAATCTTTCCCTTCTAAGTATAATGTTCCTTTAAGGTTTTCTATAAAGTTCTTTTTTTCACATTGAGCAAGTTACCTTCCACTCTGAGTTTTCTAGGCCTTTTAAAAAATTCTGAATGGGTGTTAGGTTTTGCCAAGTACTTTTTCTATGTCTATTGATGCCACCAGGTTGTTTTTGTCCTTTATTCTATTAATATGGGCTGTATATCAATAGATTTGGGGATGTAAATCTACCTTGAATTCTTGAGTTAAATCCTACAGTGGAAATAAAAAATTAACCAATGCATAATAGCAACAGAAAATGGTTTCATTTGAGCCAAACTGGGGAATGTAGTCCAGGAGACACAAATTCAAGAAGCAAACTAGCAGATATTGTTTTGAGAATGGCTGGTGTCATCCTTCAGTTCAGAAAATTCAATTTCTTGGTAATACAGGAACATGTCTGAAACTACATCCACAATGGCCACCCAGCTCTATTTTGAATGCCTGAATGATAGTTACTCCATTTTGATTGTTAAAATGCATTTTCCCTTTAATGATTAAAGCAGATGTACAATGCATGTTTTACAGGACACAAACAGACTGTTTTAGTTAGCCTCAAGTGCAAGTTAAATCATGTATAAGCCATAATGACTTCCCCGTACCTTAATATGTGAAAATTTCTTCCATCAGTATGTTGTAAGATTCATACTGCTAATATTTTATTGAGGAAATTTTCACCTACATTCATGAGCATTGTTCTTTTTGTTTGTTTAATTTTTATTGAAATATATTTCATTTACAATGCTGTGTTAGTTTCAGGTATGCAGTAAAGTGATTCAGTTATACATATGTACATATATATATTCTTTTTTTACATTCTCTTCCATTATAGGTTATTCCAAGATATTGAGTATAGTTCCCTGTGCTATACAGTAGGTCCTTTTTGGTTATCTATTTTATATGTAGTAGTGTGTATATTTTAATCCCAAACTCCTAATTTATCTCTTCCCCACCCCTCTTTGGTAACCACAAGTTTGTTTTCTATGTGTGCGAGTCTATTTCTGTTCTGTAAATAAGTTCATTTGTATCCTTTTTAAAGCTCATCAATGAATTCAATAAACCTGCAGGAAACAAAATTAATACACAAAAATCTGTTGCATTTCTATGCACTAACAACAAAAGGTCAGAAAGATAAATTAAGGAAACAATCTCATATGCCATTGCATCAAAAAAAAAAAACCTAGGAATAAACCTACTGAATGAGGCAAAAGACCTGTACTTTGAAATCTATAAGACACTGATAAAAGAAATCAAAGATGATACAAACAGATGGAAAGATATACCATGTTTTGTATTGGAAGAATCAACATTATCAAAATGACTATGCTACTCAATTCAATCTACAGATTCAATGCAATCCTTATCAAATCACCAATGGCATTTTTCACAAAATGAGAACAAAAAAATCTAAAATTTGTATGGAGACACAAAAGACCCCAAATAGCCAAAGCAATCTTGAGAAAGAAAAACAGAGCTGGAGGAATCAGGCTCCCTGACTTCAGTCTATACTACAAAGCTACAGTCATCAAAACAGTATGGCACTGGTACAAAAATGGAAATATAGACCAATGGAACAGGATAGAAAGCCCAGAAATAAACCCATGCACCTATGGTCAATTAATCTATGACAAAGGAGGCAAGAATATACAATGGAGAAAAGACAGTCTCTCCAATAAGTGGTGCTTGGAAAACTGGACAGCTACATGTAAAAGAATGAAATTAGAACTTTCTCTATCACCATACACAAAACAAACTCGAAATTGATTAAAGACCTAAATGTAAGACCAGATGCTCTAAAACTCCTAGAGGAAAACATGGAACAGTCTTTGACATGAATTGCAGCAATATCTTTTTGGATCCGTCTCCTAGAGTAATGGAAATAAAAACAAAACAAACAAAAAAAATGGGGCCTAACTAAACTTAAAAGATTTTGCACAGCAAAGGAAACCATAATAAAAAAACAAAAAACAACCTACAGAATGGGAGGAAATATGCAACTGACAAGGGATTAATCTCCAAAATATACAAACAGCTCATACAGCTCTATATAAAAAAACAAACAACCCAATCAAACATGGGCAGAAGATCTAAAAAGACATTTCTCCAAAGAAGACATACAGATGGCCAAAAGGCACATGAAAAGATGCTCAACATCGCTAATTATTAGAGAAATGCAAGTCAAAACTACAATGAGGTATCACCTCACACCACTCAGAATGGCCATCATCAAAAAGCTACAAATAATAAATGCTGGAGAAGGGTGCAGAGAAAAAAGAACCCTCTTACACTGTTGGTGGGAATGTAAATTGGTACAGCCACTATGGAGAACAGTATGGAGGTTCCTTTAAAAACTAAAAATAGAGCTACCACATGATCCTGCAATCCCACTCCTGGGCATATAGCCAGAGAAAACTATAATTCGAAAAGATATATACATCTCAACATTCATAGCAACACTACTTACAATAGGTGAGACATGGAAGCAACCTAAGTGTCCATCAACAGAGGAATGGATAAAGATGTGGTACATATATACAATGGAATATTACTCAGCCATAAAAAAGAATGAAATAATGCCATTTGCAGCAACATGGATGGACCTAGAGATTATCATACTAAGTGAAATAAGCCAAAGACAAATATCATGTGATATCACTTATGCATGGAATTTTTTTTTAAAATGGTACACATGAGTGTTGTTCTGAAATGTTCTTTTCTTTGTATTCTCTTGACTGGCTTTGCTATCAGGGTGATTTGGTCTTCTAGAATTAGTTGGGATATGTTCCTTCTTCCTCTATTTCCTGGAAATGTTTGTAGCATATTGGCCACCTGGGCCTGGGCTTTACTTTCTGCAAAGGTTTTATATACTAATGCAATATCTTTGTTATAGGTTTATTCAGAGATTCTATTTCTTCTAGAGTTACTTTTAGTAATGTATAGCTTTCTAAGAATCTGTCTATTTAATCTGAGTTGTCAAGTTTGTTATCACAAAGTTGTTCATATGTTCTTTTCTAATCCTCTTCACTTCTGAATGTTCAGTGATAATGTCCCACTTTCACTCTTCAATGGTGATCTGTGTTTTCTCTCTGTTTTCCTTGATTAGTCTACTTAACAGTTTGTGTATTTTCTTTATATTTTCAAAGAACCAAATTTTGGTTTCACTTTTTTTGCTTTCTATTTCACTGATTTCTGTCTTAATCTTTATTTCTTCCCTTATGCACATTCTTGGTTTATTTGCTCTTTCAAGATTTTTGAGGTAAGACCTGAGATTTTTGACTTGAGATATTATTTCTTTTTTAATATAGGCATTGAAAGCTATAAATTTGCCTATAAACACTGCTTTAGCTTTATACCACAAATTTTCCTATGCTGTGTTTTCATTTTCGTTCAGCTCAAAATATGTTTTCCCTTTCCACTTGTAGTTTCTTCTTTGGTTGATTTTTAACTTAACTCCATTGTGACTGTATAACTTTCTGATTGTATAATTTTCATTGTATGATTTCTTTCCTTTTAGAACTATTGACTTGTTTTAGTGTCTCCCATATGACCTATTCTGGAAAATGTTCATGTGTGCTTGAGAAAAATATTTAATCTGCTGTTCTTTGGTGGAGTGTTCAATATATGTCCCTTAGGTCAAATTGGTTGATAAGTGTGTTAGCATGTTTGGAGTGTTATGCCAAAAATACCGTAGACTGGATGACTTAAACAACAAACATTTATTTCTCACAGTTCTGGAGGCTGGGAAATCCAACATCAAGGCACTGGCAAATTTGGTGTCTGGTGAGGACCTGCTTCCTGGTTCATAAATGGCTGTTTTTTACTGTGTCCTCATGAAGTGGATGGGACAAAGTTTCCCTTTGCAGTCTCTTTTATAAGGGTACTACATCCCTTATTAATGAAGGCTCCATTGTCATGACCTACTCATCTCCCAAAAGTCCCACCTGCAAATACTATCACATTGAGGATTAGGTTTCAACCCTTGAATTTGGAGGGGAAATCACAAATATTGTCTATAGAAATAGGGTTAAGTCATCTATATCTTTATTAATTCTCTGTCTAATTGTCCTATCCATTACTGAAGGTGAGTTATCATTGTTGAATGATCTACTTCTTCTTTCATTTCTGTCAGTGTTTGCCTCATGTGTCTTGGAGCTCTGTTGTTAAGTGCATATATGTTTATTATTGTTATATCTTTCTGCTGAATTGACTGTTTTATCATTATAAAACATCTTTCCTTGTCTCTAGTAACATTTTTCTGTCCTAAAGTCTACTTTGTCTGATATTAGTATAAACAGTTCCTCAGTATTTTTTGCATAGTATATTTTTATCCTTTTATTTTCAAGGAGTTATAGCTAATATAGGATATTAGCTATATAATATATAATATAACAAAGATTTATAGCTAATATAGCTCAAAAGAGAAAATAAAATACAACACGGACACCTCTCAATTCATCTAAAAAGGAAATGAGAAACTGAGAAGCAAGGGAAAAAATTCATGAATAGAAAAGAAATAGCAAGATGGTAAACTTAAACACAAATGTGTCAGTATTTGCATTAAATGGAAATGGAATAAACACTCCAATTAAAAAGCATATATTTTTAGGTTGGACAAATAAGCAAGACCCAAATACACACTGCATACATGAAAAACACTTGAAATATAAAGACACAGAATTTAAGAGTGTAGGAAAGAGCTATACTATGAAAAATCACAAAATATAGAGTCGTATGTTTAACAAGGTTGCAGGATACAAGGTCAATAAACAAAAATCAAATGTATCTCTATACACTAGTAATAAACAAACATTGGACAATAGCTTTTAAAATAATGCCATAAAATTATGCCATTTACTTTCCTTGTTTCTTATTTTTTAAAATGCATTCTACAATCAAACTTTGTATCCTATTTTTTCACTTAATATTTTATCAAGAGTGTTTTCTCTGTCTTTAAATATCATTTGTAGATAAATTATTAATGGATACAGAGTACTCTATTGTATGGATGCAAAGTAATTTAGTCAGTCGACCATTGTTTGACACTGGATTGCATACAGGGTAGATTCCTAGAGTTGGGATTTTGGGGGAAATTGGGATATTTTAGACACCTCCTATATAGTGCCCAATTCTTTAAAGAAAGGTTGTCCCAATATGTACTCATAGCAGAGCTACCTGGGAATGCACATCTAACTGCATCCACAAAGCATTCAGTTCTATTCTAATCTTTGCCAATTACATAGATAATAAAGAGCAATTCCTTGAATCAATCAATTCATTAATCAATCAGTGAGTGTTTATGAGTCTCAGCTCTGCCATTTACTATTTGTATGACCTTTGGCATCCAGCCCCTTTCTCTATAACAACAAAATGGGAATTTAATAGAACTTTCAATAAAATGGGTACAGTCAAAAAATGCCATTTACAATAACACCAACAAAATCAAATACATAGAAATAAATCTAGTGAAAGTGTATAAAACATCTACACTCTAAACTACAAAATATTGCTAAGAAAAATTTTAAAAAGACCTAAGAGAGTCATGGGGTATCTCAGGAAGAGAGGTTTAGAAAGAACGTATCATAGGATTGGGGCTTTGGTTGGAAGATTTGTGGGAGGGTCTAAGGAAAGGAGAATTCACTCTATTTTGGATGCTTTTAGAAAGCAGGGGCAACTCTATGATTAAGTAGCTAAATAAATCTTAAGTAAAGGGAGTTCAGACTAGAATGAAGCTAAATTTGTAACTGGTAAAGTAGTAGCATTCAACTAATTATGATCAAGAGAGGAATGTATGATATTTTGTGGGTGGCAGAGTGACCTTGTTTGCCTATACTTAGACAAAATTATGAAGCATCAACACTTTGTATTATTTTATCATGGAAATGGCCTATGTAATTGTGTGGACTGGCAAGTCCAAAATCTAGAGAATAGGTTACAGACTGGACTCTCTCTGGTAGGAGCTGATGTTACAGTCTTCAGGAATAATTTCTTCTTCCTATAGGTAAACAAGCAAGGAATCCTGAGTTTTTGCTCTTTAGGCTTTTACATTGATTGAATGAGGCCCACCCTTGTTATCAAAGGTAATCTCCTAATTCAAGTTAACTGATTGTAGATATTAACCACATCTCAAAATACCTTCACAGCAACATCTAGATTAGCATTTGATTAAATAACTGGATACTATAGCCTAGGCAAGTTGATACATAAAACCAACCATTACACTCATTAAGCAACTACCATTCATGCCCCTTCCACCCATCTCCTAGCAACAATCAATCTGTTTTCTGTTTCTATGTATTTACCTATTTTGGATATTAGATTCATTTATCACAGTCTGCATTCCTTACTAGAATATCACAACTTCTTAATTTTTAAAAATTTTACATACAATAATATTCTCTAGACAGATTTTTACAAATGCATGATATCATGTGTCTACCACTCCAAGACCATATACAACAGTTCTAGCTCTATAAATCTCCCATTTTAGTCAACCATTCCCCTCCCATAACTCCTGGGAGACCTCTATATATTTGATATTTCCACAATATCATATAAACAGAATCAGACAATAGGTAGCCATCTAGATCTGGCTACTTTCACTTAGTAAAAGGCATTTAAGATTTAACCATGTTTTTGTGTGAATCAATAGCTTCACAGTCAATAGTTTGTTTCTTTCTATTTCTCAGGGTGTACCACAGTGTCTATTTCCAAATATCTATTGAAAGACATTTTAGTTATTTTCAGTTTTTGGCAATTATAAATAAAGCTGCTTTAAACATTTGCATATAGGAACTTTGTGTGTGCATAAATTTTCAATTCACTTCAATAAATACTCAGGCGTGGGACTGTTCAGTCAAGTGGTAAATGTATGTTTAACTTGATAAGAAACCGTTAAACTCTTTGTCAAAGTGATTGTACTGTTTTGAATTCTCACCAGCAGTGAATGGGAGTCCCTGGTCTTATGCATTTTCTTCAGCATTTGGTATGTCAGGTGTGTTTTTCTTGTTTGTTTTGTTTTGTTTTTAGCAATTGCAATGGCATATAATGGTATACTATTGTAACGTTAACTGCCATTTACCTAATGACAAATGATTTTGAGCATTTTCCATATGCTTGTATGAAATCTGTAAATCTTTGGTGAAGAGTCTGTTCAGATCTTTTGCCCATTTTTTAATTGGATTGTTTCTTCTTTTTTTTTGGTAGCATTGGGTCTTCGTTGCTGCGCATGGGCTTTCTCTAGTTGTCGCGAGCAGAGGCTACTCTTGGTTGCGGTGCGCAGGCTTCTCATTGTGGTGGCTTCTCTTGTTGCAGAGCACAGGCCCTAGAGCATGTGGGCTCCAGTAGCTGTGGTGTGTGGGCTCAGTATTTGTGGCTCATGGGCTCTAGAGCACAGGCTCAGTAGTTGTGGCACATGGGCTTTGTTGCTCTGCGGCATGTGGGATCTTCCCAGACCAGGACTCAAACCCGTATCCCCTGCATTGACAGGCAGGTTCTTAACCACTGCACTACCAGGGAAGTCCATATTCTTGCATTTTAAGAGTTCTTATATATTATGAATATAAGCCTTTTATCAGATATATGCAATATTTTCCTCTAGTCAGGCTTTTTATTCTCTTATAAGTGTCTTTCACAGAGCACGTTTTAAAATTTGGTAAGATGCATTTAATCATCTTTAAAATATTTTATATATCATGATATTGGTGTGATATCTAAAAACTCACTGCCAAACCCAAGGTCAGACAGATTTTCTCCTATATTTTCTTAGAAGTTTTACCTCTTACATTTGGGTCTATGACCCATTTTGAGTTAAATTGTGTATAAGGTGTGAGATATATGTTGAGAGGCTTTGTTGTTGTTGGGTTTTTTATTCTTATGGATATACAAATTTACCAGCATCTTTTGTTGAAAAGACTATCTTTTTGAATTGCCTTTCCATCTTTGTCAAAAATCCGTTGATAATATTTCTGTGAGTCTACTTCTGGACTGTATTCTGTTCCATTGATCTATGTGTCTATCCATTTGCCAGTGCCACACTATCTTGATTATTGTAGCTTTACAATATGGCTTAAAATCAAATGGTATAACACTTTCAACATGATTTATTTTTTCTCAGGAGTTCCTTCACTATTCTGCTTCCTTTGCCTTTTTGTGAAAACTTTATTTTTTAGAAAGTTTTGTTTTATATTGGAGTATAGTTGATTAACAATGTTGTGATAGTTCCAGGTGTACAGCAAAGTGATTCAGTTATACATATATATGTATCTATTCTTTTTCAAATTCTTTTTGCATTTAGTTAGTTACTTAATATTGAGCAGAGTTCCCTGTGCTATACAGTAGGTCCTTGTTGGTTATCCATTTTAAATACAGCAGTGTGTACATGTCAAGCCCAAACTCCCTAACTATCCCTTCTCACACCCTTCCCCCTTGGTAACCATAAGTTTGTTCTCTAAGTCTGTGAGTCTGTTTCTGTTTTGTGAATAAGTTCATTTGTATCATTTCTTTTTAGATTCTGCATATAAGTGATATAATATGATATTTCTCTTTCTCTGTTTGACATACTTCATTCAGTATGACAATCTCTAGGTCCATCCATATTGCTGTAGATGGCATTGTTTCATTATTTTTTTTATGGCTGAGTAATATTCCATTGTATATATGTACCCATCTTCTTTATCCATTCCTCCATCGATGGTCATTTAGGTTGCTTCCATGTCCTGGCTATTGTAAACAGTGCTGCAATGAACATTGGGGTGCATGTATCCTTTCAAACCACGTTTTTCTCCAGATATATGCCCAGAAGTGGGATTGCAGGATCATATGGTAGCTCTATTTTTAGTTTTCTAGGGAACCTCCATACTGTTCTCTATAGTAGCTGTACCAAATTACACTCCCACCAACAGTGTAGGAGGGTTCCCTTCATTCCACACCCCCTTCAGCATTTATTGTTTGTGGATTTTTTGGTGATAGCCATTTTGACTGCTGTGAGGTGATATTGTAGTTTCGATTCGCATTTCTGTAATAATTAATGATGTCGAACATCTTTTTTTTTGCCTCTTGGCCATCTGTATGTCTTTAGAGAAATTTCTATTTAGGTCTTCTGCCCATTTTTGATTGGGTTCTTTGTTGTGATGATATTAAGCCACAAGGGCTGTTTGCAAATTCTGGAGACTAATCTCTTGTCAGTCACATCATTTGCAAATATTTTCTCCCAATTTATGGGTTGTCTTTTTGTTTTGTTTATGGTTTCCTTTGCTGTGCAAAAGCTTTTGAGTTTAATTAGGTCCCATTTGTTTATTTTTGTTTTATTTCCATTACTCTGGGGGACAGATCAAAAAAGATATTGCTGTGATTTTTGTCAGAGTGTTCTGCCTAAGTTTTCCTGTAAGAATATTATAGTGCTTGGTCTCATATTTAGCTCTTTAACCCATTTTGAGCTTACAGTTGTGTATGATGTTAAAGAATGCTCTAATTTTATTTTTTTACATGTAGCTGTCCAGTTTTCCCAGCACCATTTATTGAAGAGACTGTCTGTCCCCCATTGAACAGTCTTGCCTCCTTGGTTGTAGATTAATTGACCATAGGTGCGTGGGTTTATTTCTGAGCTTTCTATCTTGTTCCATTGATCTAAATTTCTATTTTTGTGGCAATACCATACTGTTTTGATGACTATAGCTTTGTAATATCAACTGAAGTCAGGGAGCGTGATTCCTCCAGCCCGGTTTTTCTTTCTCAAGATTGCTTTGGCTATTCAGGGTCTTTTGTATTTCCATACAAATTTTAAGATTTTTGTTCTAGTTCTGTGAAAAATGCCATTGGTAATTTGATAGGGATTGCATTGAATCTGTAGATTGCATTGGGTAGTATAGTCATTTTGACAATATTGATTATTTCGGTACAAGAACATGGTATATCTTTCCATCTGTTTGTGTCATCTTCGATTTCTTTTATCAGTGTCTTATAGTTTTCAGAGTACAGGTCTTTTGTCTCCTTAGGTAGGTTTATTCCTATATATTTTATTCTTTTTGATGGGATGGTAAATGGGATTGTTTCTTGAATTTCTCTTTCTGATCTTTCATTGTTAGTGTATAGAATGCAACAGATTTCTGTGTATTAATTTTGTAACCTGAAACTTTACCAAATTCATTGAGGAGCTCTAGCAGTTTTCTGGTAACATCTTTAGGATTTTCAATTTATAGAAAATGTCATCTGCAAACAGTGACAGTTTAACTTTTTTTTTCCAATTTGGATTCATTTTATTTCTTTTTCTTCTCTGATTGCCATAGCTAGGACTTCCAAAACTATGTTGAATAAAAGTGGTGAGGGTAGACATCCTTGTCTTGTTCCTGATCTTAGAGGATATGCTTTCACCATTAAGTATCATGTTAGCTGTGGGTTTGTCATATATGGCCTTTATTATGTTGAGGTAGGTTTCCTCTATGTCCACTTTCTGGAGAGTTTTTATCATAAATGGGTGTTGAATGTTGTCAAAAGATTTTTCTGCATCTATTGAGATGATCATATGGGATGATCATGTGGTTTTTATTCTTCAATTTGTTAATATGGTGCATCACATTGATTGATTTGTGTATCTTGAAGAATCCTCGCATCCCTGGGATAAATCCCACTTGATCATGGTGTATGATACTTTTAATGTATTGTTGGATTCAGAGTGCTAGTTTTTTTTCATTTCTCCATCAAATCTTAATGAGAGCTTTGCTGGGTAGAGTAATCTTGATTGTAGGTTTCTCCTTTTCATCACCTTAAATATATTCTGCCATTCCCTTCCAGCCTGCAGAGTTTCTGCTGAAAAATCAGCTGATAACCTTATGGGGATTCCCTTGTGTGTTATTTTTTGCTTTTCCCCTGCTGCTTTTAATATTTTTTCTTTGTATTTCATTTTTGTTAGTTTGATTCATACTTGTCTTGGCATGTTTCTCCTTGGGTTTATCCTGTATGGGACTCTCTGCACTTCCTGGGCTTCATAGACTATTTCCTTTCCTATGTTAGGGAAGTTTTTGACTATAATCTCTTCAAATATTTTCTCAGACCCTTTCTCTTTCTCTTCTTCTAGGACCCCTATAATTCAAATGTTGGTGCGTTTAATGTTATCCCAGATGTCTCTGAGACTGTCCTCAATTCTTTTCATTCTTTTTCTTTATCCTGCTCCTCGGCAGTTATTTGCACCATTCTATCTTCCAGCTCACTTATCCATTCTGCCTCAGTTATTCTGCTATTGATTCCTTCTAGAGTATTTAGATTTTCAGTTATTGTTTTGTTAATCATTGTTTGTTTGTTCTTTAGTTCTTCTAGGTCCTTGTTAAACGCTTCTTGTATTTTCATTCTATTTCCAAGATTTTGGATCATCTTTCCTATCATTACTCTGAATTCTTTTTCGGGTAGACTGCCTATTTCCTCTTCAGTTGTTTGGTCTTATGGGTTTTTACCTTGCTCCTTCATCTGCAGCACATTTCTCTGTCTTCTCATTTTGTTTAAATTAATGTGTTTGGGGTCTCCTTTCTGCAGGCTGCATAGTTGTAGTTCCTCTTACTTCTAGTGTCTGCCCCAAGTGGGTGTGTTTGGTCCAGTGCCTTGTGTAGGCTTCGTGGTGGGGGGTGACTGGTACCTGCATTCTGTTGGGTGGAGCTGGATCTTGTCCCTCTCTTGCTCAGGGCCACGTCCAGTGGCAAGTTTTGTGGTGTCTGTGAGCTTAGTATGACTTTAGACAGCCTGTGTGCTAATGGGCGGTTTTGTGTTCCTGTCTTGCTAGTTGTTTGGCATGATGCGTCCAGCACTGGAGCTTGCTGGCTGTTAGGTGGAGTCGGGTTTTGGTGTTGAGATGGAGACCTCTTGGAGAGCTCTTGCCAATTAATGTTCCCTGGTTTCAGGAGCTCTCTGGTGGTCCAACGTCCTGGACTCGGCTCACCCACCTCAGAGGCTCAGGCCCTACCCCTGTCTGGAGTACCAAGACCCTGCAAGCCACACGGCATGGAAGAAAAAGGAAAAAAAAATGAACAGATGAACAAGACCCCAAGACAAATGGTAAAAGCAAAACAAAACAGACAAAAACACACAAAGAAACACACACACACACACTAAATAAATAAATAAATAAATAAATTTTAAAAAGAGAAAACAAAAAAGAGAGCAACTAAACAAAGAACCCTAAAATGAAAGCAAATGCTAAAAACTAAACTAACAAAAACAAAAAACCAAAAACAAATCAAAAACAGAATGCAAACTCTAGGGAGGTCTCTGGGCCTGCTGTGGGCACTGTGGAGCCAGCTCAGACTCTGAACTGGCCTTACTGCTGTGTGTATTTGCCTCCAAAGTCCACAGTTGCCCCAAAGTCCACAGCCTCAGTTGTAGGAACACTCATTGTCTATTCAGGTATTCCACAGATTCAGGGTTTACCAAGCCAATTGCAGGGGTTTAATCCACTGCTCCTGCAGCTGCATGGATAGATTTCCCTTTCTTTTCTTTGGTCTCACCGCCCCTGGAGTTCAGCTTTGGTTTTGGCCCCACCTCTGCATGTGGGTCACCCTCAGGCATCTGTTCCCCACCCAGGCAAGAGGGGGAAAAGCCAGCCGCTGATTAGGGCTCACTTGCTCACTCAGGCTGGGGAGAGGGAAGGATACGGCAGTCACAATTGTGATGTGCGGGGAGTGCCTGTGGCAGCAGCGGCCAGCAGGAAGTTGGAAATGCCTGAGGCGTGCCGTTCACTCTCCCAGGGAAGTTGCCGCCTGATCACAGGACCCTCGGCAGTGGTGGGCTGCACAGGCTCCCAGGAAGGTGTGGGTAGTGACCTGTGCTTGCTCACAGGACCCTTGGGTGGCAGCAGCAGCAGTGGTAGAGGACCCGCCTCTGGGGTCCGAGGTAACAGCTGTGGTTCACACTCGCCCCTGGAGCTCATGTAGGCGGTGCCCTGCATTCTGTGAGCACAGGGAGAAAGAAGCTCCTATAGCGGGCCTACCCCTCTCCTCATGCACCCCTGAAACAATGGTCTCTTGCCTCTCCAGTAGGCCCAGGTCTTTTCCTGGACTCCCCCCCCCTAGCTAGCTGTGGTGCACTAGCCCCCCTCAGACTGTCTTCACACAGCCAACCCCAGTTCTCTCCCTGGGGTCTGACCTCCAAAGCCTGAGCCTCAGCTCCCAGCCCCCACCTGCTCTGGCAGGCGAGCAGACAAGAGTCTCAGGCTGCGGAGTGCTGGTCAGCACCGATCCTCTGTGCGGGATTCTTTCCACTTTTCTGTCCACAACCCTGTTGCTGCGCTCTCCTCTGAGGCTCCAAAGGTCCCCCCACTCCCTTCCCTGCCAGTAGGGGCTTCCTAGTATGTGGAAACTTTTCCTCTTTCATAGCTCCCTCCCCAGAGGCACAGGTCCCTTCCTGATTCCTTTGTCTCTTTTTTTTTCCTTTTTTCTTTTGCCGTACCCAGTTACATGGGGATTTTCTTGCCTTCTTGGAAGTCTGAGGTCTTCTGCCAGCGTTCAGTGGGTGTTCCACATGTAGATGTATTATTGATGTATCTCTGGGGAAGAAAGCAATCTCCACATGTTGCTCCTCTGCCATCTTCCCCAAACCACCTGGCTTTAGGTTTTATATAGGTACTTTTTATTATCTTAGGAAACTTCCAATGTTTTCCTAGTTTGCTGGGCATTTTTATCATGAATGGATGTTGAATTTTGTCAATTGTTTTTTCTGTATTTATTGAGGTAATAGTTTTTTATTTTTAGTCTAATTTGATGAATTATATCTATTCATTTTCAAATGTTGAACCAGCTTCCATTCCTCAGATGAATTGAATTTCATTGCAATGTATTATCTTTTTATATATTGTAGGATTTGATTTCCAAATATATTGTTGAAAATATTTGTGTGTATGTTCAAGAGGACTACTGTTCTCTACTTTTATATTCTTGCAATATTATGTCTGGTGGTTTATTATTGGAATGCTAACTACATAAAAAGTTTTAAGAAGTGTTACTTCTTTTTTTACTTTCTGGAAGATAATGCATAACGTTGGTAGCATTTCTTTGTTAAAAGTTTGGTAGAAATTCCCAGTGAAATAATCTGGTCCTGGAGAAATATTATTTGAAAAGTATTTAACTAAAAACTTAATTTATTTCATAAAGTTATTCAGACATTCAGTGAATTTTGGTTGTTTGTATCATTCAAGGAATTGGTCCATTTCATCTAAATTATTGAATTTATCGGTATAGGGCAGTTGACAGTATCTCCTTAATATCCTGTGGAATCAGTAGTAATTTTCCCTGTTTCATACTTGATAGTGGATTTGAGTTATTTTTTTTCAGCCTCATTAGAGGTTTATCACATTGATTTTCTCTGTTTTCTGCTTCCCATTTCAGTAATTTCTACTCTAATCTTTATTATTTCCAGACTTATGCTTATTTTAGGTTTAATTTGTTCTCCTTTCTCTACATTATTGAGGTTGAAGTCTAGATTACTGGTTCTTAGATATTCCTTCTTTTTAATACGTGCATTTAACATTATAAATTTCCCTGTAAGCATGGATTTAGCTATATTCCACAAATTTTGATATACTTTCACTTTCATTCAGTTCAAATTATTTTTAAATTGAGACTCATTTTTTGACCCATGAGTTATTAAGAAATTTGTTGTTTAGTTTACAAATACTTGAGGATTTCTATGTTTTTGTTATTGATTTTTATTTTAATTCAATTATGATCTGACCATGTACTTTCTATAATTTGTATTCTTGCATGATTCATGATGAGAATTCCGATGTAATTATTATTCCTATTTCTTTACAGGCAATGTGCCCCACCCAATCCTTGGCTACCTTCAAGATTTTCTCGTTGTCTTTGGTTTTCAACAGTTTGGGTATGATATGCCTGACGTGGTTTTATTTTGGTATTTACCCTATAGGAGGTGCTTTCTGAGCCTCTTGGATTAGTGACTTCTTGTCTCTCATTGATTTTGGAAAATATTGGTCGTTATTTTTTCAAATATTTTATGTCTTTTTATTCCTTCTCCTTCTGGAATTCTAAGTATGAATTATAAAAAGGGGGAAATTGACAGTAACACAATAATAGTAGGGGATGTTAACACCCAACATCCACCAATAGACATATCATCCAAACAGAAAATAAATAAGGAAACACGAGCTTTAAAAGACACATTAGACCAGATAGACTTAATTGATATTTATAGGACATACCATCCAAAACCAACAGAATACACTTTCTTCTCAAGCGCTCATGGAACATTATCCAGGATAGATCATATCTTGGGTCATAAATCAAGCCTTGGTAAATTTAAGAAAATTGAAATTGTATCAAGTATCTTTTCTAACCACAATGCTATGAGACTTGATATAAATTACAGGCAAAAAAAAACCTGTAAAAAATACAAACACATGGAGGCTAAACAATAAACAACTAAATAACGAAGAAATCATTGAAGAAATCAAAGAGGAAATCAAAAAATACCTAGAAACAAATGACAATGAAAACATGATGACCCAAAACCTATGGGATGCAGCAAAAGCAATTCTAAGAGGGAAATTTATAGCAATACAATCCTACCTCAAGAACAAGAAAAATCTCAAATAAACAACCTAACCTTACACCTAAAGCAATCAGAGAAAGAAGAACAAACAAAAAACCCTCCAATGTTAGCAGAAGGAAACAACCCATAAAGATCAGAGCAGAAATAAAGGAAACAATAGCAAAGATCAAAAAAACTAAAAGCTGATTCTTGGATAAGATCAACAAAATTGATAAACCATTAGCCAGACTCATCAAGAAAAAAAAAGGAAAAGACTCAAATCCATAGAATTAGAAATGAAAAAGGAGAAGTAACAACTGACACTGCAGAAATACAAAGAACCATGAGAGATTACTACCTAGCAAATATATGCCAATAAAATGGAGAACCTGGAAGAAATGGACAAATCCTTAGAAAGGAGTAACCTTCCAATACTGAACCAGGAAGAAATAGAAAATATGAACAAACAATTCACAAGCACTGAAATTGAAACAGTGATTAAAAATCTTCCAACAAACAAAAGCCCAGGACCAGATGGCTTCACAGTCGAATTCTATCAAACATTTAGAGAAGAGCTAACACCTATCCTTCTCAAACTCTTCCAAAACATAGGAGAGGGAGGAATACTCCCCAACTCATTCTACGAGGCCACCATCACCCTGATACCAAAACCAGACAAAGATGTCACAAAAAAAGAAAACTACAGACCAATAACACTGATGAACATAGATGAAAAAATCCTCAACAAAATATGAGCAAACAGAATCCAACAGCACATTAAAAGGATCATAAACCATGATCAAGTGGGGTTTACCCCAGGAATGCACGGATTCTTCAGTATTCGCAAATCAATCAATGTGATACACCATAGTAACAAATTGAAGGATAAAAACCATATGATAATCTGAATAGATGCAAAAAAAGCTTTTGACAAAATTCGCCACCCATTTTTGATAAAAACTGTCCAGAAAGTAGGCACAGAGGGAACTTACCTCAACATAATAAAGGCCATATAAGACAAACCCACAGCCACCATCGTTCTCAAAGGTGAAAAAGAGCACCATTTCCTCTAAGATCAGGAACAAGACAAGGTTGCCCACTCTCACTGCTATTATTCAACATAGTTTTGGAAGTTTTAGCCACAGCAATCAGAGAAGAAAAAGAAATAACATGATTCCAAATCAGAAAAGACGAAATAGAACTGTCACTGTTTGCAGATGACATGATACTACACATAGAGAATCCTAAAGATGCTACCAGAAAACTGCTAGATCTAATCAATGAATTTGGTAAAGTAGCAGGATACAAAATGCACAGAAATCTCATGCATTCCTATATACTAATGATGAAAAACCTGAAATAGAAATTAAGAAAACACTCCCATTTACCATTGCAACAAAAAGAATAAAATACCTAGGAATAAACCTTCCTAAGGAGACAAAAGATCTGTATGCAGAAAACTATAAGAAACTGATGAAAGAAATTAAAAATGATACAAACAGTTGGAGAGATATACCATGTTCTTGGATTGGAAGAATCAACATTTTGAAAATGACTATACTACCCAAAGCAATCTACAGATTCATTGCAATCCCTGTCAAACTATCAATGGCATTTTTCACAGCACTAGAACAAAAAATTTTACAATTTGTATGGAAACACAAAAGACCCCAAATAGCCAAAGCAATCTTGAAAAAGAAAAAATGGAGCTGGAGGAATCAGGCTCCCTGACTTCAGACTATATTACAAACCTACAGTAATCAGGCAGTATGGTACTGGCACAAAAACAGAAATATAGATCAGTGGAACAGGATAGAAAGCCCAGAGATAAACCCATGCACATGTGATCACCTTATCTTTGACAAAGGAGTCAAGGATATACAATGGAGAAGAGACAGCCTCTTCAATAAGTGGTGCTGGGAAAACTGGACAGCTACATGGAAAAGAATGAAGTTAGAACACTTCCTAACACCATACACAAAAATAAATTCAAAATGTATCAAAGAAGTAAATGTAATGTCAGACACTATAAAACTCTTAGAGGAAAACATAGGAAGAACACTCTATGACATAAATCACAGCAGGATCCTTTTTGACCCACCTCCTAGAGAAATGGAAATAAAAACAAAAATAAACAAATGGGACTTAATGAAACTTAAAAGCTTTTGCACAGCAAAGGAAACCATAAACAAGCCAAAAAGACAACTCTCAGAATGGGAGAAAATATTTGCAAATGAAGCAACTGACAAAGGATTTATCTCCAAAATATACAAGCAGCACATGCAGCTCAATATCAGAAAACAAGTAACCCAATCCATAAATGGGTGGACGACCTAAATAGACATTTCTCCAAAGAAGATATACAGATTGCCAACAAACACATGAAAGGATGCTGAATATCACTAATCATTAGAGAAATGCAAATCAAAACTACAATGAGATATCATCTCACACCGGTCAGAATGGCCATCATCAAAAATCTAGAAACAATAAATGCTGGAGAGGGTGTGGAGAAAAGGGAACCCTCTTGCACTGTTGGTGGGAATGTAAATTGACACAGCCACTATGGAGAACAGTCCAGAGGTTCCTAAAAAACTAAAAATAGAACTACTGTATGACCTAGCAATGCCACTACTGGGCATATACCCTGAGAAAACCATATTTCAAAAGCAGACATGTACCACAATGTTCATTGCAGTACTATTTACAGTAGCCAGAACATGGAAGCAACCTAAGTGTCCACTGACAGATGAAGGGATAAAGAAGAAGTGGCACATATATACAATGGAATATTGCTCAGCCATAAAAAGAAACGAAATTGAGTTATTGGTTGTGAGGTGGATGGACCTAGAGTTTGTCATAGAGAGTGAAGTAAGTCAGAAAGAGAAAAACAAATACCATATGTTAACACATATACATGGAATCTAAAAAAAAAGATGGTTCTCATGAACCTAGGGGCAGGACAGGAATATAGACGCAGACTTAGAGAATGGACTTGATGACACGGGAGTGGGAAACGCAAGCTGGGACGAAGTGAAAGAGTAGCATTGACATCTATACACTACCAAATATAAAATAGATAGCTAGTGAGGAGCAGCCACATAGCACAGGGAGATCAGCTCGGTGCTTTGTGACCACCTAGAGGGGTGGGATAAGGAGTGTGGGAAGGAAGCGCAAGAAGGAGGGGAAATGGGGATATATGTATACATATAAGTGATTCACTTTGTTATACAGCAGCAACTAACACAACATTGTAAAGTAGTTATACTCCAATAAAGATGGGGAAAAACAACCCAACTTAAAAAAATTAAAAAAGAAATGTGCATTATATTACACTGTTTGATACTATCTCACAGATCTTGGTTGCTCTGTTTTGATTTTTTTACTCTTTTTCCACTTTGTGCTTTAGTTTCCAATATTTCTAAGTACATTTGGCAAGTTCATTAGTTCTTCTCTTGGGTATATTGAGCCTACTGACAAGTCCATTGAAAGCATTCTTCATCTTTGTTACTGTGTTTTTATTTCTACCATTTCCATTTGATTTTTTTCTCATAGTTTTCAGCTCCCTGATAAAATTATTTATCTGATACTTAGTGTGTCTGCTTTTCTTCTTACAGATTTTAATATATTAGTCATTGTTATCTTTAATTCCTTCTGATAGTTCCAACATCTGTGTCAAACCTAGGTCTGGTTCTACTGTTTACCTTCTGTCTTCAGAATATGTCTTATTTTGTTTTTGGGGGGTATATTTCATGCTTTTTTAATGAAAGCTGGACATGTATAGGGCAGTAGATACAAGAGTAGACATAAATAATATTTTTATCCTTGTTAATGAGCATGATTTTCCTTTTTCTAGGCCTTTATTATGGGAATTTTTGCCAATGTACTGCGGAATTGGGATGGGATTGAAGTTTGTTGTTGCTGTGGATATTCTATGTGAACCAGAAACATAATTTGCTACATTGATATCTTGATTTTGTCTTTGCATCTTCCTTTTGTGCTACTCCCCAGAGAGATTCTATCTCTTTGCAGCTCTACCAACTGTTTTCCACTGTTGTTTTTATTCTAGGTTTTATAGCATGGTAGTAGGGGATCAAGGAGGTGGTGTTAAGGTTGAATTTTCTAAGGATTCTCCCACATCTTCCTTGTGGGCACCTTAGAGAAAAACTTCATAAGACAGTGTGGGGCCTCCAATGGACCTCACACTCTGCTGGTAGCCCCCACTCAGCGTTTAGTAATGTGCTACAAATTTCTAATTTAATCTTCCTTCTGGCTTACTTGGTATTTGGGCAGTGTCTGTCCCAGGTAAGCAAATGCATGGGTTATCTTTCTACCTGCAAGAATCTGTCTATCACTAGATTTTGTGGTAGAAGTTCTGTTTTCAGAAAGGTTCCCAAAAAGTCATTATTTTGAACTTTTCCTAGCTCATTGTCTTGTTTTATGGGTAAGAATGATGCTCCTTCCAGCTCTGTGCATCTCAAACCTGAAGTACTTAGGAAAGACTTTTTAACAGATAATGCTGGATCAATGCAAAACTCATATGAAAATAAATTGGACTCAACTCCTGCTAAACTTCAAATGCACCCTTATCATCCTTCCTTGCTTGGGCCTCCTACAGACACCAATCTATTATGCCACTCTACATGCTCATTTAAAGTTCTACTGGTTTCTTCTTACTCTAGCAGTGTCCTTCTGAGTAGGATCAAAGTAAAATAAGCAGGTTATTTAAGCCCAAATTTCATATTTCTGTTATTATTATATGAGAATCTAACTTGGGAGAGGGTGGCATGCTTTTCTTAGTGGTTCATTTGATTTGGTGGGAGTTGTTAGCCATTATGGTGGTCTGCTGTCTTACCTGCTCTTCTTGACACCTGCTGCTGCCAAAAATGGTTAATTTATCCATAGAAGGTTGAATGGGAATAATTGAAAATTCTTACATAGACAATTAATTTGTAATATTTCATTTTCTAAATACAGTTGTAACAGGTATTTTGTATATAAACTTCTTATTCATATCTGACTTTTTTCCCTTAGGATTAATTTCCAGAAGTTGTGCTGCCAGGTTAACTTCTCTTTTCTTATTCTCAAATTGTACTGGAGATTCCTCTTATAATGATCAATGCTGAGAAATTTCTACAGAATTTATTATCCCTCCAATAGAGTACAAGTGGCAAGGACATTACATGAAAAGAAAGTTACAGGATAATCCTTGTTCTTAAAATAAATTCGATTGCAAAGGAAGGAATTAAAATGTTTTTATTCACAGTTGACATACTTATGTACATATACAATCCCAAAGAACCTACAAAGCTCTTAGAATAAATGAGTTTAGAAAGGTCACAGGGTCAGGGTTAATATATAAAGACTATCATTTTTCTGTAGATCAGCAACCAACAAATGGGAAAAAATTGAAACCACACCACATAAAATAGCATGAAAACACCAAATACAAATGAATGAATGAATCTAATGAAAGGAGTGCAAGGTTTCTGCACAGTAATGTACAAAATATTACTCAGAGAAATTTAAGAATTTCCAAATAAATACCATGTTCTTGATTGGAAGATTCAATTGTAAAGATGTAAGTATTCTCCAAATTCTCACTACAAATTCTATACAACTCCAATAAAAATCCTAGCAGCTTCTTTTCGCAGTGGAAATTGGCAAGGTGATTCTAAAATGGACTTACAAATACAAAGGGAGAAGAAAAGCCAAGACAAACTTGAAGAATAGTAACAAAGCTGGGAGATTCACATTACTACAGATAAACAAAAGATTATCTATATATAAATAAAAGAGATCTATATATAGATAAAAGATATCTATATCAAAAGATTATCTCATACTACTAAAGATAACAAAACTTGCTGTAAATTTATAGTAATTAGAAGACTGTGTTGCTCCTGTAAGGATAAACAACAGACCAAATGAACAGACTAGGGAGTACAGAAATACATGTGCACATATAAGGTCACTTGATTTATGACTATGTACCATTACACTGCAGTAGGTAAAACATGGTCTTTCTAATAGTGCTTTGTCAATTGAATATTGCTATGGGAAACAATAAATCTTAACTCCTTCAATACAAAAATATCATAAAAGTAATCAAGGGAGAGGAGCTTCAAGATGGCAGAAGGGTAAGACGTGGAGATCACCTTCCTCTCCACAAATACATCAGAAATACATCTACATGTGGAACAGCTCCTATAGAACACCTACTGAACACTGGCAGAAGAACTCAGACCTCCCAAAAGGCAAGAAACTCCCCACGTACCTGGGTAGGGCAAAAGAAAAAACAGAGAAAAAGAATAAGGACGGGACCTGCACCAGTGGCAGGGAGCTGTGAAGGAGGAAAGGTTTCCACACACTAGGAAGCCCCTTCGCAGGCGGAGACTGCAGGTGGCAGAGGGGGGAAGCTTTGGAGCCACAGAGGAGACCTCAGCAACACGGGTGTGGAGGGCAAAGCGGAGAGATTCCCGCACAGAGGATCGCTGCCGACCAGCACTCACCAGCCCGAGAGGCTTGTCTGCTCACCCGCCCCGGGGTGGGTGGGAGTTGGGAGCTGAGGCTCCGGCTTCAGTCGGATCCCAGGAGGAGGACTGGGGTTGGCTGCGTGAACACAGCCTGAAGGGGGCTAGTGTGCCACAGCTAGCTGGGAGGGAGTCCAGGAAAAGGTCTGGAGCTGCCGAAGAGGCAAGAGACTTTTTCTTGCCTCTTTGTTTCCTGGTGCTCGAGGAGAGGGGATGAAGAGCACTGCTTAAAGGAGCTCCAGAGACGGGCACAAGCCGCGGCTATCAGAGTGGACCCCAGAGATGGGCATGAGACACTAAGGCTGCTGCTGCACCCACCAAGAAGCCTGTGTGTGAGCACAGGTCACTCTCCACACCTCCCCTCCAGGGAGCCTGTGCAGCCCGCCACTGCCAGGGTCCCGTGATCCAGGGACAACTTCCCTGGGATAACACACAGCACGCCACAGGCTGCTGCAATGTCACGCTGGCCTCGGCCACTGCAGGCTCACCGTGCATCCGTACCCCTCCCTCCCACACGCCTGAGTGAGCCAGAGCCCCCGAATCAACTGCTCGTTTAACCCCGTCCTGCTTGAGCGAAGAACAGATGCCCTCAGGCGACCTACACGCAGAGGTGGGTCCAAATCCAAAGCTGAACCCTGGGAGCTGTGCGAACAACGAAGAGAAAGGGAAATCTCTCCCAGCAGCCACAGGAGCAGTGGATTAAATCTCCACAATCAACTTGATGTACCCTGTATCTGTGGAATACCTGAATACACAACAAATCATCCCCACATTCAGGGGGCGGACTTTGGGAACAAAGATATATATATATTTTTTTCCCTTTTTCTCTGTTTGTGAGTGTGTATGTGTATGCTTCTATGTGTGATTTTGTCTGTATAGCTTTGTTTTTACCATTTGTCCTAGGGTTCTGTCTGTCCTATTTTTCTTTTTTTTTACTTAAAAATTTTTTTTTCTTAATAATAATTTTTTATTTTAATAACTTTTTAATTTTATTTGACTTTTGTTTTATGTTATTTTATCTTCTTCCTTTCTTTCTTTCTATTTTTTTCTCCGTTTTATTCTCAGCCATGTGGGTGAAAGTCTCTTGGTGCTCCAGCCAGGTGTCAGGGCAGTGCCTCTGAGGTGGGAGAGCCAACTTCAGGACACTGGTCCACAAGAGACCTCCCAGCTCCACGTAATATCAAACGGTGAAAATCTCCAAGAGATCTCCATCTCAATGCCAAGACCCAGCTTCACTCAATGACCAGCAAGCTACAGTGCTGGACACCCTATGCCAAATGACTACCAAGACAGGAACACAACCTGATCCATTAGCAGAGAGGCTGCCTAAAATCATAATAATGCCACAGACACCCCAAAAAACACCACCAGACATGGACCTGCCCACCAGAAAGACAATGTCCTGCCTCATCCACCAGAACACAGGCACTAGTCCCCTCCACCAGGAAGCCTACACAACCCACTGAACCAACTTTAGCCACTAGGGACAGACACCAAAAACAACGGGAACTACGAACCTGCAGCCTGCAAAAAGGAGACCCCAAACACAGTAAGTTAAGCAAAATGAGAAGACAGAAAAAAACACAGAAGATGAAGGAGCAAGGCAAAAACCCACCAGACCTAACAAATGAAGAGGAAATAGGCAGTCTACCTGAAAAAGAATTCAGAATAATGATAGTAAAGATGATCCAAAATTTTGGAAATAGAATAGAGAAAATACAAGAAACGTTTAACAAGGACCTGGAAGAACTAAAGAGCAATCAAACAATGATGAACAACACAATAAATGAAATTTAAAAATCTCTAGAAGGGATGAATAGCAGAATAACTGAGGCAGAAGAACGGATAAGTGACCTGGAAGATAAAATAGTGGAAATAACTACTGCAGAGAAGAATAAAGAAAAAGGAATGAAAAGAACTGAGGACAGTCTCAGAGACATCTGGGACAACATTAAACACACCAACTTTCGAATTATAGGGGTCCCAGAAGAAGAAGAGAAAAAGAAAGGGATTGAGAAAATATTTGAAGAGATTATAGTTGAAAACTTCCCTAATATGGGAAAGGAAATAGTTAATCAAGTCCAGGAAGCACAGAGAGTCTCATACAGGATAAATCCAAGGAGAAACACGCCAAGACACATATTAATCAAGCTATCAAAAATTAAATGCGAGAAGCAAGAAAAACTACAATCCTGCAGCCTGTGGACCAAAAACCACAGTTACAGAAAGATAGAGAAGATGAAAAGGCAGAGGGCTATGTACCAGATGAAGGAACAAGAAAAAAACCCAGAAAAACAACTAAATGAAGTGGAGATAGGCAACCTTCCAGAGAAAGAATTCAGAATAATGATAGTGAAGATGATCCAGGACCTCGGAATAAGAATGGAGGCAAAGATTGAGAAGATGCAAGAAATGATTAACAAAGACCTAGAAGAATTAAAGAACAAACAAACAGAGATGACCAATACAATAACTGAAATGAAAACTACACTAGAAGGAATCAATAGCAGAATAACTGAGGCAGAAGAACGGATAAGTGACCTGGAAGACAGAATGGTGGAATTCACTGCTGCAGAACAGACTAAAGAAAAAAGAATGAAAAGAAATGAAGACAGCCTAAGAGACCTCTGGGACAACATTAAACGCAACAACATTCGCATTATAGGGGTCCCAGAAGGAGAAGAGAGAGAGAAAGGACCAGAGAAAATATTTGAAGAGATTATAGTCGAAAACTTCCCTAACATGGGAAAGGAAATAGCCACCCAAGTCCAGGAAGCGCAGAGAGTCCCATACAGAATAAACCCAAGGAGAAACACACCGAGACACATAGTAATCAAAGTGGCAAAAATTAAAGACAAAGAAAAATTATTGAAAGCAGCAAGGGAAAAACGACAAATAACATACAAGGGAACTCCCATAAGGTTAACAGCTGATTTCTCAGCAGAAACTCTGCAAGCCAGAAGGGAATGGCATGATATACTTAAAGTGATGAAAGGGAAGAACCTACAACCAAGATTACTCTACCCGGCAAGGATCTCATTTAGATTTGATGGAGAAATCAAAAGCTTTACAGACAAGCAAAAGCTAAGAGAATTCAGCACCACCAAACCAGCTCTACAACAAATGCTAAAGGAACTTCTCTAAGTGGGAAACACAAGAGAAGAAAAGGACCTACAAAAACAAACCCAAAACAATTAAGAAAATGGTCATAGGAACATACATATCGATAATTACCTTAAACGTGAATGGATTAAACGCCCCAACCAAAAGACATAGACTGGCTGAATGGATACAAAAACAAGACCCATATATATGCTGTCTACAAGAGACCCACTTTAGACCTAGGGAC
Source organism: Balaenoptera physalus (assembly GCF_965194825.1). Lineage (NCBI taxonomy): Eukaryota > Metazoa > Chordata > Mammalia > Artiodactyla > Balaenopteridae > Balaenoptera > Balaenoptera physalus. The sequence goes on from NC_138903.1 coordinate 45,921,528, forward strand.
ACATACAGACTGAAAGTGAGGGGATGGAAAAAGATATTCCATGCAAATGGAAATCAAAAGAAAGCTGGAGTAGCTATACTCATATCAGATAAAATAGACTTTAAAATAAAGAATGTTACAAGAGACAAGGAAGGACACTACATAATGATCCAGGGATCAATCCAAGAAGAAGATATAACAATTATAAATATATATGCACCCAACATAGGAGCACCTCAATACATAAGGCAACTGCTAACAGCTATAAAAGAGGAAATCGACAGTAACACAATAATAGTGGGGGACTTTAACACTTCACTTACACCAATGGACAGATCATCCAAAATGAAAATAAATAAGGAAACAGAAACTTTAAATGACACAATAGACCAGATAGATTTAATTGATATATATAGGACATTCCATCCAAAAACAGCAGATTACACATTCTTCTCAAGTGCGCACGGAACATTCTCCAGGATAGATCACATCTTGGGTCACAAATCAAGCCTCAGTAAATTTAAGAAAATTGAAATCATACCAAGCATCTTTTCTGACCACAACGCTATGAGATTAGAAATGAATTACAGGGAAAAAAACGTAAAAAACACAAACACATGGAGGCTAAACAATACGTTACTAAATAACCAAGAGATCACTGAAGAAATCAAAGAGGAAATCAAAAAATACCTAGAGACAAATGACAATGAAAACACGACGACCCAAAACCTATGGGATGCAGCAAAAGCGGTTCTAAGAGGGAAGTTTATAGCTATACAAGCCTACCTAAAGAAACAAGAAAAATCTCAAGTAAACAATCTAACCTTACACCTAAAGAAACTAGAGAAAGAAGAACAAACAAAACCCAAAGTTAGCAGAAGGAAAGAAATCATAAAGATTAGAGCGGAAATAAATGAAATAGAAACAAAGAAAACAATAGCAAAGATCAATAAAACTAAAAGTTGGTTCTTTGAGAAGATAAACAAAATTGATAAGCCATTAGCCAGACTCATCAAGAAAAAGAGGGAGAGGACTCAAATCAATAAAATCAGAAATGAAAAAGGAGAAGTTACAACAGACACCGCAGAAATACAGAACATCCTAAGAGACTACTATAAGCAACTTTATGCCAATAAAATGGACAACCTGGAAGAAATGGACAAATTCTTAGAAAGGTATAAGCTTCCAAGACTGAATCAGGAGGAAACAGAAAATATGAACAGACCAATCACAAGTAATGAAATTGAAACTGTGATTAAAAATCTTCCAACAAACAAAAGTCCAGGACCAGATGGCTTCACAGGTGAATTCTATCAAACATTTGGAGAAGAGCTAACACCCATCCGTCTCAAACTCTTCCAAAAAATTTCAGAGGAAGGAACACTCCCAAACTCATTCTATGAAGCCACCATCACCCTGATACCAAAACCAGACAAAGACACTACAAAAAAAGAAAATTACAGACCAATATCACTGATGAATATAGATGCAAAAATCCTCAACAAAATACTAGCAAACAGAATCCAACAACACATTAAAAGGATCATACACCACGACCAAGTGGGATTTATCCCAGGGATGCAAGGATTCTTCAATATACGCAAATCAATCAATGTGATACACCATATTAACAAATTGAAGAATAAAAACCATATGATCATCTCAATAGATACAGAAAAAGCTTTTGACAAAATTCAACACCCATTCCTGATAAAAACTCTCCAGAAAGTGGGCATAGAGGGAACCTACCTCAACATAATAAAGGCCATATATGACAAACCCACAGCAAACATCATTCTCAATGGTGAAAAACTGAAAGCATTTCCTCTAAGATCAGGAACGAGACAAGGATGTCCACTCTCACCACTACTATTCAACATAGTTCTGGAAGTCCTAGCCACGGCAATCAGAGAAGAAAAAGAAATAAAAGGAATACAAATTGGAAAAGAGGAAGTAAAACTGTCACTGTTTGCGGATGACATGATACTATACATAGAGAATCCTAAAACTGCCACCAGAAAACTGCTAGAGCTAATTAATGAATATGGTAAAGTTGCAGGATACAAAATTAATGCACAGAAATCTCTTGCATTCCTATACACTAATGATGAAAAATCTGAAAGAGAAATTATGGAAACACTCCCATTTACCATTGCAACAAAAAGAATAAAATACCTAGGAATAAACCTACCTAAGGAGACAAAAGACCTGTATGCAGAAAACTATAAGACACTGATGAAAGAAATTAAAGATGATACCAACAGATGGAGAGATATACCATGTTCTTGGATTGGAAGAATCAACATTGTGAAAATGAGTATACTACCCAAAGCAATCTACAGATTCAATGCAATCCCTATCAAATTACCAATGGCATTTTTTACGGAGCTAGAACAAATCATCTTAAAATTTGTATGGAGACACAAAAGACCCCGAATAGCCAAAGCAGTCTTGAGGCAAAAAAATGGAGCTGGAGGAATCAGACTCCCTGACTTCAGACTATACTACAAAGCTACAGTAATCAAGACAATATGGTACTGGCACAAAAACAGAAACATAGATCAATGGAACAAGATAGAAACCCCAGAGATTAACCCACGCACCTATGGTCAACTAATCTATGACAAAGGAGGCAAAGATATACAATGGAGAAAAGACAGTCTCTTCAATAAGTGGTGCTGGGAAAACTGGACAGCTACATGTAAAAGAATGAAATTAGAATACTCCCTAACACCATACACAAAAATAAACTCAAAATGGATTAGAGACCTAAATATAAGACTGGACACTATAAAACTCTTAGAGGAAAACATAGGAAGAACACTCTTTGACATAAATCACAGCAAGATCTTTTTTGATCCACCTCCTAGAGTAATGGAAATAAAAACAAAAATAAACAAGTGGGACCTAATGAAACTTCAAAGCTTTTGCACAGCAAAGGAAACCATAAACAAGACGAAAAGACAACCCTCAGAATGGGAGAAAATATTTGCAAACGAATCAACGGACAAAGGATTAATCTCCAAAATATATAAACAGCTCATTCAGCTCAATATCAAAGAAACAAACACCACAATCCAAAAATGGGCAGAAGACCTAAATAGACATTTCTCCAAAGAAGACATACAGACGGCCACGAAGCACATGAAAAGATGCTCAACATCACTAATTATTAGAGAAATGCAAATCAAAACTACAATGAGGTATCACCTCACTCCTGTTAGAATGGGCATCATCAGAAAATCTACAAACAACAAATGCTGGAGAGGGTGTGGAGAAAAGGGAACCCTCTTGCACTGTTGGTGGGAATGTAAATTGATACAGCCACTATGGAGAACAATATGGAGGTTCCTTAAAAAACTAAAAATAGAATTACCATATGACCCAGCAATCCCACTACTGGGCATATACCCAGAGAAAACCGTAATTCAGAAAGACACATGCATCCGAATGTTCATTGCAGCACTATTTACAATAGCCAGGTCATGGAAGCAACCTAAATGCCCATCAACAGACGAATGGATAAAGAAGTTGTGGTACATATATACAATGGAATATTACTCAGCGATAAAAAGGAACGAAATGGAGTCATTTGTTGAGACGTGGATGGATCTAGAGACTGTCATACAGAGTGAAGTAAGTCAGAAAGAGAAAAACAAATATCGTATATTAATGCATGTATGTGGAACCTAGAAAAATGGTACAGATGAGCCAGTTTGCAGGGCAGAAGTTGAGACACAGATGTAGAGAATGGACATATGGACACCAAGGGGGGAAAACTGCAGTGAGGTGGGGATGGTGGTGTGCTGAATTGGGCGATTGGGATTGACATGTATACGCTGATGTGTATAAAATTGATGCCTAATAAGAACCTGCAGTATAAAAAAACAAACAAAACAACTAATACTAAACTTTCATTGGGTTATTTGTATGGAAATATGTTAATATAAATGTTTCAGACATTACATGAAATTTCTAAAAATCTTATATTTGTATTTGTATGGAAATATGTATGGAAATATGTTAATATAAATGTTTCAGACGTTACATGAAATTTCTAAAAATCTTATATTTGTATTTGTATGGAAATATGTATGGAAATATGTTAATATAAATGTTTCAGACATTACATGAAATTTCTAAAAATCTTATATGTTCTGGTATAATGTTATAAGTCATAATCCTAGTTATTACTTTAAAATGTATATCTCAGAAATAACTAATTTTCTTGTCAACTGCATTATTATGAACTTTCATCAAATCTTTTACCGTGGTCATTTTTTAAGTCTTTTGTCATTTACAGACAGTTCTGGGTGTACTCTGATGATTTTGCAAATATGTTCCTATAAAAGGGTTTCATCTTCAAGAAATTCATGGAAAAGACTCTGACAAGTACAGGTTTCTGGTAACTGACTGTACTGCTGAACTGAATGAATAAGCATTTTCAGAACTCTGATGAAAAACTGATGAACTCATAAAAGTGCTAACAAAAGATCAAGATAAAAAAAAAACAACAATTAATTACATGGGACTGAGTGAACTGATGAGGATGAGTATAATTTTTGTGACTTTCTGTCTGAATTTAAAAAAAAAAAAAAAATCCCACAAGGACTCAGAGGCAGGGAATATACAAATCAATTTTCACTGAAAAGTAAAGGAGCTGTTACAGTGGAGGATTACTGGACTGAATGGCAATATTATGACATAGTATGAGTGTGTTTCATGTTTGGTAATTGCAATCATTGTTGCTTTTGTTGTGGTCATCCATGTACAATGCTTGGTGTCAGTCTATTTATCTCTTGTAAAAATAAAATACAGTGTGTGTGTGTGTGTGGAAAAAAAATAAATAAATAAATAAATAAATAAAAAAAGAAAAAAAAAATTAAATGCAAAGAAAAAATATTAAAAGCAGCAAGGGAAAAATAACACACAAGGGAATCCCCATAAGGTTAACAGCTAATCTTTCAGCAGAAACTCTGCAAACCAGAAGGGAGTGGCAGGACATAATTAAAGTGATGAAGGAGAAAAACCTACAACCAAGATACGTCTACGCAGCAAGGATCTCATTCAGATTTGATGGAGAAATTAAAACCTTTACAGACAAACAAACGCTAAGAGAATTCAGCATCACCAAACCAGCTTTACAAAAAATGTTAAAGGAACTTCTCTAGGCAGGAAAAAGAAGAGGAGGAAAAGATCTACAGTAACAAACCCTAAACAATTCAGAAAATGGTAATAGGGACATATATATCGATAATTACGTTAAATGTAAATGGATTAAATGCTCCAACCAAAAGACATAGACTGGCTGAATGGATACAAAAACAAGTTCCGTATATATGCTGTCTACAGGAGACCCCTTCAGACCTAGGGACAAATACAGACTGAAACTGAGGGGATGGAAAAATATATTCCATGCAATTGGAAATCAAAAGAAAGCTGGAGTAGCAATTCTCATATCAGACAAAATAGACTTTAAAATAAAGACTGTGGGAAGCATGCAGTCTTAGCCGGAGGTAACTCCTGGAGGAGACAGTATGTCTCTCACAAAAAGCAAAGCCCTTACCCTTGACTTGGAATGCACTCTTTTTCCCAGGCCTGAGGAATGTAAAAGAGATTAGCAAAGCTATCTCAAGCCAGGAGACCTCAGGGAACTGAGAGTCCTGGTTGTTCCTTATGGCTGGGGGCTGTGTGTGTGCCTGGTTAAGGGAAGATAATGTTCAAGGATAGTCGTTGTAAACTTGTTTACGTCCTTGGTGGTGACTGAACTGAGACGATAAGCAATTCTATGGGTTCATTGTCTAATAATGAGTTCCTCTTCTTTCTATATAAGATTCAGTAAATTCTAAATAAAGTGCCTTGCAACCATCAGTTGTCTTGGTCCTTCTGACCCCATACTCGTGGTGCTATTCAGTCCCTTACCCTTCTCTGTCGGGACCTGGAAGACCCCCTTCAGTGGCTTGACCGTCGCAAGTGGCACCTAACGTGGGGCCTGACGGTTGAGTATAACTTGATTAAAAGGTAATCAAAATCTGGCTAAATATATTAAAAAGGAGAGGTAAGTGGATCCTTATGCGGGGAGCAAGTGGCCGCCATGAATCATAAAAAGGGAAAATAGGAGGCATAAGGCAAATAAGAGTCAGAAGTAAAATAAGATGGGACAAAAAGGCTCCAAGGAGCGTGAGTTGTTCGCCCACGTGCTTTTGTCTATGCTAAAGGCCTGGGGAACGAAAGTATCTACCTCACAAATTTCTGAGTTTTTACAGCATGTATATGAGGTTTCTCCCTGGTTCCCTGAAGGGGGATCTATTGATATTGCTATACGGGAGAAGGTAGGAGAAGATTTAAAAGCACATTATTGGGACAATGGCCCTGCTCAAGTTCCCGTTGTCACCTTTAGTTTATGGAATTTAATTAAAGAATGTTTAGAGCCTATTTATGACTCTGTGCCGTGGCTGTCAGAAGAAGGAAAAATGAAATCTGTTCCTTCTGCCCCGCCGCTCGCCATTCGAGCAGCGGCTGATTCCTCTTTTTCTGATGAGGATGTTCCTTTCGATTTGGCTGATAAAGCCGCACAATGTAAAAAAGGTAAATATCCTAATGATGTTTTGTTAGCTATGGTGGAGAAATCACTTAAAAAACTGAATATGGTTTAGTCATTGCAGAAGAAAAAGTACAAAGAACCTCTCCTTTTGCGTATTTAGGAAAAATCATTAATGATTCTCGTATAGTTCCTCAACGGATTGAAATTCGTACTGATCATTTACGAACTTTAAATGATTTTCAAAAGCTTTTAGGAGATATTAACTGGCTTCAGTCTTCCTTAAAATTAACCACTGCTCAATTACAACCTTTATTTGATATTTTAAAGGGAGATCCTAATCCTCAATCTTCTCGTCTGCTTACCCCCTCAGGGGCAAAAGCTTTGCAATTAGTTAATTATGCTATTCAACAAGCTCAGTTAGTCCAGGTGCACTTAGAATTACCTATTCATCTAATAATTTGTCCTACTCCTCATGTTCCTACAGGCATTCTATGGCAATCAGCTGGTGTTCTTGAATGGTTACATATGAAGGTCACTCCTTCTAAAGTTATCACTCCTTATTATGAATTAATAGCTTCTTTAGTCCAGATGGGTAGGACTCGTTGCATACAACTTTTAGGCATGGAACCTGCTGTTATTATTTTGCCCTATCATAATAATCATTTTTCCTGGCTGTTGCAGCATTGTAATGCCTGGGGTCTAGCTTTCTGTGGCTATTCCGGTTCCATTGAAAACCATTATCCTGCTGATAAATTAATACAATTTAGTCTCACTACTCCTTATATTTTTCTTGCTATTATCAAACGTGTTCCACTTTCTAATGTTTTTACTATATTTACTGATCGTTCATCCAATGGTATGGCCACTGTAGTTACCAGCACTGTAATACATATAAGAGAACAAACTACTTTACAATCTGCCCAGCGTGTAGAATTACATGCCATTATAATGGCTTTTCAAAAATTCCCTACTGCTTCTTTTAATCTCTATTCTGATAGTAGGTATTTAGTTGAAGTCTTACTCAATTTGGAAACCGCTACTCTCGGTCATACTAATGATAATCAATTATTTCATACTTTTCTTACTTTGCAGCGTTTAATCCATTCCCATATAGGTCCAGTGGCCGTGTTACATATTCGAGCTCACTCTTCTCTACCTGGAACCCTAGCCGAAGGCAATCTTAAGGCTGATTCTTTAACTAAACTAATTACTTTTGCCATTACAGACACTCCTAATCATCAAGCACAAGCCTCTCATTCCTTGCATCATCAGTCTTCAGCTATATTACAAAAACAGTTTCATATTCCACGAGAGGCCGCATGACAAATCGTAAAACGATGTACCCCATGTTCACCACATCTCCCTGTTCCTCATTTGGGAGTTAACCCTCGTGGTCTCCATCCTGCACATATTTGGCAAATGGATGTTACCCATGTTTCCTCCTTTGGAAAGCTCCAATTTGTTCATGTAACTATTGACACTTATTCTGGCTTCCTATGTGCTACTGCTCAGGCAGGAGAAGCCACAAAACATGTCATTACTCATTTTTTCCATTGTTTTGCTTTTATGGGCATGCCTCGTATTCTAAAAACTGATAATGCCCCTGGCTATACAAGTTCTTCTTTTGCCTCTTTTTGTAATACTTTTGGCATTACACATTTAACAGGCATTCCTTATAATCCTCAAGGACAAAGTATTGTCGAACGTGCCCATCTTACCTTAAAACTTACACTTCTAAAAATACAGAAGGGGGAATATACTAAGACACCCCATGCCTTATTGAATCATGCCTTGTTTATTTTAAATTTTTTGACAGTTGATCGAGCAGGTAACACAGCTTTTGAACGTCTGATGGCCACTTCCACAGCTCAAGGAGCTTCGGCACAGGTGCTGGGGAAGGACTCTCTGACAAATATATGGAATGGACCTGATTCAGTTTTAATCTGGGGTCGAGGTCATGTTTGTGTTTTTCCTAGAAGTGCTGACTCCCCTCGGTGGCTTCCTGAACGTCTTGTTAAACAGATAGATGACAAGAAAGACCCCGCAGCTGATTCGGAGGATGCGGCGCCTCTCGCTGAATGTGAAGACTGCCCCAGGGATGGATCCCAAGAGAAGAGGTCGGAAAAGGAGGCGTCCAGCACGAAGGACTCGACAAAGTGATCCTCCGACTTGGGGTCAATTGAAGAAATTGGTGGCTCAAGCTCAGAAATTAGTGACTGCTCAAAGGACTCCTTTTACCCCTATGACAATGTTTTTGGCTATGTTGTCTGTTCTTTCTACCTCTTCTGTTCAAGCTGATGATTTATACTGGGCTTATGTTCCTGAACCCCCTTTGCTACAACCTGTTTCCTGGATTGATGCTGAATTCCCTGTATTTTATAATGATACTGTTTTTGGAGACTTTATGGGAAATATTAAGATGGCAAATATGTGTGTGAATTATTCCAATTGGTTTAATTATTTTCCTGTATGTTTAAGTCCGCCAAATTTGGAATCAGGCTGTATTAAAACTATAGCTTTTGAACATACTGTACTATATACTGGAAAGGTAGAATCACAATATGCAACTAATAATAGAGTTATATATCGTTTTACTGGTTCTTCTCTTACTTTATATTGTAGGCAGATAGTAAAACAAGAAGATTTATCTACATTTGTGCATTGGTATAAAGATCGTCAATTAATTAACATTCAGGAACGTATTACCCGAGTTAACCCTAAAGAGCCTTTTAATCATTCTATACTTATTAAGAATTTACAGCCTTCTGATTCTGGACATTATCTATGTGTAGAAAGTTCTACAGGAGGGCAAGGCACCTTATTGGTGGGCCATCAAGTGACTGTGGTTTCCTGGCATTTGCCGGGTCGTTTGCCATCTTTTATTCCTACTGCTTTTCCTCAGTCAAGTTTTGAGGTTTGTAATTTTACTTGGACTAATTCTCAAATATGGTGTACGTTAAGTTTTGAGGGTGGCTCTATATTTGTTTCTTCTATACCTGTCCTCAATAATGGTTTGGTGTTTCATAAGAACTGGGAAGTATGGGAATTAGCTTTATCTTATTCTTATCAAACAGTTATTATGTGTGTAGGTCCACCCTATGCTCTGTTAATGGGAAACATATATATAGTACCCCTTCTTACTGGAGGTTATAATATTACTTGTCATAATTGTATTTTTAGTAGCTGTATGTTGCCCTCTCGTGGCTCTTATTCTGTTATGGTTATGAAACAACCTACGTATATTATGCTTCCAGTCAAACTGCATGAGCCTTGGTATCAAAACACTGGAATACAAGCTTGGCTTGAATTGTCTAAAGCCCTAAAGCGTACTAAGAGATTTTTGGGATTACTTATTTGTAGTATTTTAGCTTTGGCTGCTTAATCTGCTATTGCAGCCACGGCCGGATTGCTCTATCCAAAAGCGTGAATGAAGCCCATTTTGTCAACCAGTTATCTAAAAATACCAGTGTGGCTTTGGCTCTTCAAAGTCATATGGATTCCCAATTGAAAACTGAACTTGATGAATTAAAAGATGTGGTCTTAAGTCTGGGAGATCAAATTAATGCTCTAAAGATTAAAATGAAATTGAAATGTCATGCTAAATATTCTTGGATCTGTGTAACGGTGCATAAGTACAATGAATCTGACTGGGATTGGGAAAGAATCAAAATGCATATTCTTAGTGTATGGTCTGATAGCAAAATTAGTTTAGATATACGTAAATGAAATTCAAGCTATACAAGAATCGCAGCTAGATGAAAATGATCCAACAGAAATTATAAAAGCGTTGCTTAGTCAACTACATTGGCTCAATCCCCCAAACTGGATTCAGGGTGGCTTGTCTCTAACCATTATGTGTTTTCTTATGTTGGCAATTATCCCATGCTTTGTAAAAGTTGTTCTGAAAAGATATGTTCATCTCAGTACTGAGCTCCATGGTTTGCATTTACAACAACATGCTTTAAAAAAGAAAAAAGGGGGATCTGTGGGAAGCATGCAGTCTTAACCGGAGGTAACTCCTGGAGGAGACAGTATGTCTCTCACAAAAAGCAAAGCCCTTACCCTTGACTTGGAATGCACTCTTCTTCCCAGGCCTGAGGAATGTAAAAGAGATTAGCAAAGCAATCTCAAGCCAGGAGACCTCAGGGAACTGAGAGTCCTGGTTGTTCCTTATGGCTGGGGGCTGTGTGTGTGCCTGGTTAAGGGAAGATAATGTTCAAGGATAGTCGTTGTAAACTTGTTTACGTCCTTGGTGGTGACTGAACTGAGACGATAAGCAATTCTATGGGTTCATTGTCTAATAATGAGTTCCTCTTCTTTCTATATAAGATTCAGTAAATTCTAAATAAAGTGCCTTGCAACCATCAGTTGTCTTGGTCCTTCTGACCCCATACTCGTGGTGCTATTCAGTCCCTTACCCTTCTCTGTCGGGACCTGGAAGACCCCCTTCAGTGGCTTGACCGTCGCAAGTGGCACCTAACGTGGGGCCTGACGGTTGAGTATAACTTGATTAAAAGGTAATCAAAATCTGGCTAAATATATTAAAAAGGAGAGGTAAGTGGATCCTTATGCGGGGAGCAAGTGGCCGCCATGAATCATAAAAAGGGAAAATAGGAGGCATAAGGCAAATAAGAGTCAGAAGTAAAATAAGATGGGACAAAAAGGCTCCAAGGAGCGTGAGTTGTTCGCCCACGTGCTTTTGTCTATGCTAAAGGCCTGGGGAACGAAAGTATCTACCTCACAAATTTCTGAGTTTTTACAGCATGTATATGAGGTTTCTCCCTGGTTCCCTGAAGGGGGATCTATTGATATTGCTATACGGGAGAAGGTAGGAGAAGATTTAAAAGCACATTATTGGGACAATGGCCCTGCTCAAGTTCCCGTTGTCACCTTTAGTTTATGGAATTTAATTAAAGAATGTTTAGAGCCTATTTATGACTCTGTGCCGTGGCTGTCAGAAGAAGGAAAAATGAAATCTGTTCCTTCTGCCCCGCCGCTCGCCATTCGAGCAGCGGCTGATTCCTCTTTTTCTGATGAGGATGTTCCTTTCGATTTGGCTGATAAAGCCGCACAATGTAAAAAAGGTAAATATCCTAATGATGTTTTGTTAGCTATGGTGGAGAAATCACTTAAAAAACTGAATATGGTTTAGTCATTGCAGAAGAAAAAGTACAAAGAACCTCTCCTTTTGCGTATTTAGGAAAAATCATTAATGATTCTCGTATAGTTCCTCAACGGATTGAAATTCGTACTGATCATTTACGAACTTTAAATGATTTTCAAAAGCTTTTAGGAGATATTAACTGGCTTCAGCCTTCCTTAAAATTAACCACTGCTCAATTACAACCTTTATTTGATATTTTAAAGGGAGATCCTAATCCTCAATCTTCTCGTCTGCTTACCCCCTCAGGGGCAAAAGCTTTGCAATTAGTTAATTATGCTATTCAACAAGCTCAGTTAGTCCAGGTGCACTTAGAATTACCTATTCATCTAATAATTTGTCCTACTCCTCATGTTCCTACAGGCATTCTATGGCAATCAGCTGGTGTTCTTGAATGGTTACATATGAAGGTCACTCCTTCTAAAGTTATCACTCCTTATTATGAATTAATAGCTTCTTTAGTCCAGATGGGTAGGACTCGTTGCATACAACTTTTAGGCATGGAACCTGCTGTTATTATTTTGCCCTATCATAATAATCATTTTTCCTGGCTGTTGCAGCATTGTAATGCCTGGGGTCTAGCTTTCTGTGGCTATTCCGGTTCCATTGAAAACCATTATCCTGCTGATAAATTAATACAATTTAGTCTCACTACTCCTTATATTTTTCTTGCTATTATCAAACGTGTTCCACTTTCTAATGTTTTTACTATATTTACTGATCGTTCATCCAATGGTATGGCCACTGTAGTTACCAGCACTGTAATACATATAAGAGAACAAACTACTTTACAATCTGCCCAGCGTGTAGAATTACATGCCATTATAATGGCTTTTCAAAAATTCCCTACTGCTTCTTTTAATCTCTATTCTGATAGTAGGTATTTAGTTGAAGTCTTACTCAATTTGGAAACCGCTACTCTCGGTCATACTAATGATAATCAATTATTTCATACTTTTCTTACTTTGCAGCGTTTAATCCATTCCCATATAGGTCCAGTGGCCGTGTTACATATTCGAGCTCACTCTTCTCTACCTGGAACCCTAGCCGAAGGCAATCTTAAGGCTGATTCTTTAACTAAACTAATTACTTTTGCCATTACAGACACTCCTAATCATCAAGCACAAGCCTCTCATTCCTTGCATCATCAGTCTTCAGCTATATTACAAAAACAGTTTCATATTCCACGAGAGGCCGCATGACAAATCGTAAAACGATGTACCCCATGTTCACCACATCTCCCTGTTCCTCATTTGGGAGTTAACCCTCGTGGTCTCCATCCTGCACATATTTGGCAAATGGATGTTACCCATGTTTCCTCCTTTGGAAAGCTCCAATTTGTTCATGTAACTATTGACACTTATTCTGGCTTCCTATGTGCTACTGCTCAGGCAGGAGAAGCCACAAAACATGTCATTACTCATTTTTTCCATTGTTTTGCTTTTATGGGCATGCCTCGTATTCTAAAAACTGATAATGCCCCTGGCTATACAAGTTCTTCTTTTGCCTCTTTTTGTAATACTTTTGGCATTACACATTTAACAGGCATTCCTTATAATCCTCAAGGACAAAGTATTGTCGAACGTGCCCATCTTACCTTAAAACTTACACTTCTAAAAATACAGAAGGGGGAATATACTAAGACACCCCATGCCTTATTGAATCATGCCTTGTTTATTTTAAATTTTTTGACAGTTGATCGAGCAGGTAACACAGCTTTTGAACGTCTGATGGCCACTTCCACAGCTCAAGGAGCTTCGGCACAGGTGCTGGGGAAGGACTCTCTGACAAATATATGGAATGGACCTGATTCAGTTTTAATCTGGGGTCGAGGTCATGTTTGTGTTTTTCCTAGAAGTGCTGACTCCCCTCGGTGGCTTCCTGAACGTCTTGTTAAACAGATAGATGACAAGAAAGACCCCGCAGCTGATTCGGAGGATGCGGCGCCTCTCGCTGAATGTGAAGACTGCCCCAGGGATGGATCCCAAGAGAAGAGGTCGGAAAAGGAGGCGTCCAGCACGAAGGACTCGACAAAGTGATCCTCCGACTTGGGGTCAATTGAAGAAATTGGTGGCTCAAGCTCAGAAATTAGTGACTGCTCAAAGGACTCCTTTTACCCCTATGACAATGTTTTTGGCTATGTTGTCTGTTCTTTCTACCTCTTCTGTTCAAGCTGATGATTTATACTGGGCTTATGTTCCTGAACCCCCTTTGCTACAACCTGTTTCCTGGATTGATGCTGAATTCCCTGTATTTTATAATGATACTGTTTTTGGAGACTTTATGGGAAATATTAAGATGGCAAATATGTGTGTGAATTATTCCAATTGGTTTAATTATTTTCCTGTATGTTTAAGTCCGCCAAATTTGGAATCAGGCTGTATTAAAACTATAGCTTTTGAACATACTGTACTATATACTGGAAAGGTAGAATCACAATATGCAACTAATAATAGAGTTATATATCGTTTTACTGGTTCTTCTCTTACTTTATATTGTAGGCAGATAGTAAAACAAGAAGATTTATCTACATTTGTGCATTGGTATAAAGATCGTCAATTAATTAACATTCAGGAACGTATTACCCGAGTTAACCCTAAAGAGCCTTTTAATCATTCTATACTTATTAAGAATTTACAGCCTTCTGATTCTGGACATTATCTATGTGTAGAAAGTTCTACAGGAGGGCAAGGCACCTTATTGGTGGGCCATCAAGTGACTGTGGTTTCCTGGCATTTGCCGGGTCGTTTGCCATCTTTTATTCCTACTGCTTTTCCTCAGTCAAGTTTTGAGGTTTGTAATTTTACTTGGACTAATTCTCAAATATGGTGTACGTTAAGTTTTGAGGGTGGCTCTATATTTGTTTCTTCTATACCTGTCCTCAATAATGGTTTGGTGTTTCATAAGAACTGGGAAGTATGGGAATTAGCTTTATCTTATTCTTATCAAACAGTTATTATGTGTGTAGGTCCACCCTATGCTCTGTTAATGGGAAACATATATATAGTACCCCTTCTTACTGGAGGTTATAATATTACTTGTCATAATTGTATTTTTAGTAGCTGTATGTTGCCCTCTCGTGGCTCTTATTCTGTTATGGTTATGAAACAACCTACGTATATTATGCTTCCAGTCAAACTGCATGAGCCTTGGTATCAAAACACTGGAATACAAGCTTGGCTTGAATTGTCTAAAGCCCTAAAGCGTACTAAGAGATTTTTGGGATTACTTATTTGTAGTATTTTAGCTTTGGCTGCTTAATCTGCTATTGCAGCCACGGCCGGATTGCTCTATCCAAAAGCGTGAATGAAGCCCATTTTGTCAACCAGTTATCTAAAAATACCAGTGTGGCTTTGGCTCTTCAAAGTCATATGGATTCCCAATTGAAAACTGAACTTGATGAATTAAAAGATGTGGTCTTAAGTCTGGGAGATCAAATTAATGCTCTAAAGATTAAAATGAAATTGAAATGTCATGCTAAATATTCTTGGATCTGTGTAACGGTGCATAAGTACAATGAATCTGACTGGGATTGGGAAAGAATCAAAATGCATATTCTTAGTGTATGGTCTGATAGCAAAATTAGTTTAGATATACGTAAATGAAATTCAAGCTATACAAGAATCGCAGCTAGATGAAAATGATCCAACAGAAATTATAAAAGCGTTGCTTAGTCAACTACATTGGCTCAATCCCCCAAACTGGATTCAGGGTGGCTTGTCTCTAACCATTATGTGTTTTCTTATGTTGGCAATTATCCCATGCTTTGTAAAAGTTGTTCTGAAAAGATATGTTCATCTCAGTACTGAGCTCCATGGTTTGCATTTACAACAACATGCTTTAAAAAAGAAAAAAGGGGGATCTGTGGGAAGCATGCAGTCTTAACCGGAGGTAACTCCTGGAGGAGACAGTATGTCTCTCACAAAAAGCAAAGCCCTTACCCTTGACTTGGAATGCACTCTTCTTCCCAGGCCTGAGGAATGTAAAAGAGATTAGCAAAGCAATCTCAAGCCAGGAGACCTCAGGGAACTGAGAGTCCTGGTTGTTCCTTATGGCTGGGGGCTGTGTGTGTGCCTGGTTAAGGGAAGATAATGTTCAAGGATAGTCGTTGTAAACTTGTTTACGTCCTTGGTGGTGACTGAACTGAGACGATAAGCAATTCTATGGGTTCATTGTCTAATAATGAGTTCCTCTTCTTTCTATATAAGATTCAGTAAATTCTAAATAAAGTGCCTTGCAACCATCAGTTGTCTTGGTCCTTCTGACCCCATACTCGTGGTGCTATTCAGTCCCTTACCCTTCTCTGTCGGGACCTGGAAGACCCCCTTCAGTGGCTTGACCGTCGCAAGTGGCACCTAACGTGGGGCCTGACGGTTGAGTATAACTTGATTAAAAGGTAATCAAAATCTGGCTAAATATATTAAAAAGGAGAGGTAAGTGGATCCTTATGCGGGGAGCAAGTGGCCGCCATGAATCATAAAAAGGGAAAATAGGAGGCATAAGGCAAATAAGAGTCAGAAGTAAAATAAGATGGGACAAAAAGGCTCCAAGGAGCGTGAGTTGTTCGCCCACGTGCTTTTGTCTATGCTAAAGGCCTGGGGAACGAAAGTATCTACCTCACAAATTTCTGAGTTTTTACAGCATGTATATGAGGTTTCTCCCTGGTTCCCTGAAGGGGGATCTATTGATATTGCTATACGGGAGAAGGTAGGAGAAGATTTAAAAGCACATTATTGGGACAATGGCCCTGCTCAAGTTCCCGTTGTCACCTTTAGTTTATGGAATTTAATTAAAGAATGTTTAGAGCCTATTTATGACTCTGTGCCGTGGCTGTCAGAAGAAGGAAAAATGAAATCTGTTCCTTCTGCCCCGCCGCTCGCCATTCGAGCAGCGGCTGATTCCTCTTTTTCTGATGAGGATGTTCCTTTCGATTTGGCTGATAAAGCCGCACAATGTAAAAAAGGTAAATATCCTAATGATGTTTTGTTAGCTATGGTGGAGAAATCACTTAAAAAACTGAATATGGTTTAGTCATTGCAGAAGAAAAAGTACAAAGAACCTCTCCTTTTGCGTATTTAGGAAAAATCATTAATGATTCTCGTATAGTTCCTCAACGGATTGAAATTCGTACTGATCATTTACGAACTTTAAATGATTTTCAAAAGCTTTTAGGAGATATTAACTGGCTTCAGCCTTCCTTAAAATTAACCACTGCTCAATTACAACCTTTATTTGATATTTTAAAGGGAGATCCTAATCCTCAATCTTCTCGTCTGCTTACCCCCTCAGGGGCAAAAGCTTTGCAATTAGTTAATTATGCTATTCAACAAGCTCAGTTAGTCCAGGTGCACTTAGAATTACCTATTCATCTAATAATTTGTCCTACTCCTCATGTTCCTACAGGCATTCTATGGCAATCAGCTGGTGTTCTTGAATGGTTACATATGAAGGTCACTCCTTCTAAAGTTATCACTCCTTATTATGAATTAATAGCTTCTTTAGTCCAGATGGGTAGGACTCGTTGCATACAACTTTTAGGCATGGAACCTGCTGTTATTATTTTGCCCTATCATAATAATCATTTTTCCTGGCTGTTGCAGCATTGTAATGCCTGGGGTCTAGCTTTCTGTGGCTATTCCGGTTCCATTGAAAACCATTATCCTGCTGATAAATTAATACAATTTAGTCTCACTACTCCTTATATTTTTCTTGCTATTATCAAACGTGTTCCACTTTCTAATGTTTTTACTATATTTACTGATCGTTCATCCAATGGTATGGCCACTGTAGTTACCAGCACTGTAATACATATAAGAGAACAAACTACTTTACAATCTGCCCAGCGTGTAGAATTACATGCCATTATAATGGCTTTTCAAAAATTCCCTACTGCTTCTTTTAATCTCTATTCTGATAGTAGGTATTTAGTTGAAGTCTTACTCAATTTGGAAACCGCTACTCTCGGTCATACTAATGATAATCAATTATTTCATACTTTTCTTACTTTGCAGCGTTTAATCCATTCCCATATAGGTCCAGTGGCCGTGTTACATATTCGAGCTCACTCTTCTCTACCTGGAACCCTAGCCGAAGGCAATCTTAAGGCTGATTCTTTAACTAAACTAATTACTTTTGCCATTACAGACACTCCTAATCATCAAGCACAAGCCTCTCATTCCTTGCATCATCAGTCTTCAGCTATATTACAAAAACAGTTTCATATTCCACGAGAGGCCGCATGACAAATCGTAAAACGATGTACCCCATGTTCACCACATCTCCCTGTTCCTCATTTGGGAGTTAACCCTCGTGGTCTCCATCCTGCACATATTTGGCAAATGGATGTTACCCATGTTTCCTCCTTTGGAAAGCTCCAATTTGTTCATGTAACTATTGACACTTATTCTGGCTTCCTATGTGCTACTGCTCAGGCAGGAGAAGCCACAAAACATGTCATTACTCATTTTTTCCATTGTTTTGCTTTTATGGGCATGCCTCGTATTCTAAAAACTGATAATGCCCCTGGCTATACAAGTTCTTCTTTTGCCTCTTTTTGTAATACTTTTGGCATTACACATTTAACAGGCATTCCTTATAATCCTCAAGGACAAAGTATTGTCGAACGTGCCCATCTTACCTTAAAACTTACACTTCTAAAAATACAGAAGGGGGAATATACTAAGACACCCCATGCCTTATTGAATCATGCCTTGTTTATTTTAAATTTTTTGACAGTTGATCGAGCAGGTAACACAGCTTTTGAACGTCTGATGGCCACTTCCACAGCTCAAGGAGCTTCGGCACAGGTGCTGGGGAAGGACTCTCTGACAAATATATGGAATGGACCTGATTCAGTTTTAATCTGGGGTCGAGGTCATGTTTGTGTTTTTCCTAGAAGTGCTGACTCCCCTCGGTGGCTTCCTGAACGTCTTGTTAAACAGATAGATGACAAGAAAGACCCCGCAGCTGATTCGGAGGATGCGGCGCCTCTCGCTGAATGTGAAGACTGCCCCAGGGATGGATCCCAAGAGAAGAGGTCGGAAAAGGAGGCGTCCAGCACGAAGGACTCGACAAAGTGATCCTCCGACTTGGGGTCAATTGAAGAAATTGGTGGCTCAAGCTCAGAAATTAGTGACTGCTCAAAGGACTCCTTTTACCCCTATGACAATGTTTTTGGCTATGTTGTCTGTTCTTTCTACCTCTTCTGTTCAAGCTGATGATTTATACTGGGCTTATGTTCCTGAACCCCCTTTGCTACAACCTGTTTCCTGGATTGATGCTGAATTCCCTGTATTTTATAATGATACTGTTTTTGGAGACTTTATGGGAAATATTAAGATGGCAAATATGTGTGTGAATTATTCCAATGGTTTAATTATTTTCCTGTATGTTTAAGTCCGCCAAATTTGGAATCAGGCTGTATTAAAACTATAGCTTTTGAACATACTGTACTATATACTGGAAAGGTAGAATCACAATATGCAACTAATAATAGAGTTATATATCGTTTTACTGGTTCTTCTCTTACTTTATATTGTAGGCAGATAGTAAAACAAGAAGATTTATCTACATTTGTGCATTGGTATAAAGATCGTCAATTAATTAACATTCAGGAACGTATTACCCGAGTTAACCCTAAAGAGCCTTTTAATCATTCTATACTTATTAAGAATTTACAGCCTTCTGATTCTGGACATTATCTATGTGTAGAAAGTTCTACAGGAGGGCAAGGCACCTTATTGGTGGGCCATCAAGTGACTGTGGTTTCCCTGGCATTTGCCGGGTCGTTTGCCATCTTTTATTCCTACTGCTTTTCCTCAGTCAAGTTTTGAGGTTTGTAATTTTACTTGGACTAATTCTCAAATATGGTGTACGTTAAGTTTTGAGGGTGGCTCTATATTTGTTTCTTCTATACCTGTCCTCAATAATGGTTTGGTGTTTCATAAGAACTGGGAAGTATGGGAATTAGCTTTATCTTATTCTTATCAAACAGTTATTATGTGTGTAGGTCCACCCTATGCTCTGTTAATGGGAAACATATATATAGTACCCCTTCTTACTGGAGGTTATAATATTACTTGTCATAATTGTATTTTTAGTAGCTGTATGTTGCCCTCTCGTGGCTCTTATTCTGTTATGGTTATGAAACAACCTACGTATATTATGCTTCCAGTCAAACTGCATGAGCCTTGGTATCAAAACACTGGAATACAAGCTTGGCTTGAATTGTCTAAAGCCCTAAAGC